>NC_053496.1:150993394-151593394 GCF_905171775.1 Rana temporaria
TATTTTTTGTGGTGGAGTCCTTGAAGCCTTTTTTCTAGTCTTTCTTCCAAGCTATCTTCAAGAGAGTTAAGGCCAGCTATGGTTATCGCCTACGGCCACATCACCCTGAAAGCGCCCGATCTCGTCTGATCTCGGAGGCTAAGCAGGGTCGGGCCTGGTTAGTACCTGGATGGGAGACCGCCTGGGAATACCAGGTGCTGTAGGCTTTCTTTTATTTTATTTTTTTTGAAGTGGAGTTCTTGAAGCTTTTTTTCTAGTCTTTCTTCCAAGCTATCTTCAAGAGAGTTAAGGCCAGCTACGGTTATCGCCTACGGCCACATCACCCTGAAAGCGCCCGATCTCGTCTGATCTCGGAGGCTAAGCAGGGTCGGGCCTGGTTAGTACCTGGATGGGAGACCGCCTGGGAATACCAGGTGCTGTAGGCTTTTTTGTTTTGGTGGAGTCTTGAATCTCTTTTTTCCCCCAGTCTTTCTTCCATGCTATCTTCAAGAGAGTTAAGGACAGCCATGGTTATCGCCTACGGCCACATCACCTTGAAAGCGCCCGATCTCGTCTGATCTCGGAGGCTAAGCAGGGTCGGGCCTGGTTAGTACCTGGATGGGAGACCGCCTGGGAATACCAGGTGCTGTAGGCTTTTTTGTTTTGGTGGAGTCTTGAATCTCTTTTTTCCCCCAGTCTTTCTTCCATGCTATCTTCAAGAGAGTTAAGGACAGCCATGGTTATCGCCTACGGCCACATCACCTTGAAAGCGCCCGATCTCGTCTGATCTCGGAGGCTAAGCAGGGTCGGGCCTGGTTAGTACCTGGATGGGAGACCGCCTGGGAATACCAGGTGCTGTAGGCTTTTTTGTTTTGGTGGAGTCTTGAATCCTTTTTTCTAGTCTTTCTTCCAAGCTATCTTCAAGAGAGTTAAGTCCACTTATGGTTATCGCCTACGGTCACATCACCCTGAAAGCGCCCGATCTCATCTGATCTCGGAGGCTAAGCAGGGTCGGGCCTGGTTAGTACCTGGATGAGAGACCGCCTGGGAATACCAGGTGCTGTAGGCTTTCTTTCATTATTGTAGTGGAGTTCTTGAAGCCTTTTTTCTAGTCTTTCTTCCAAGCTATCTTCAAGAGAGTTAAGGCCAGCTATGGTTGTCGCCTACGGCCACATCACCCTGAAAGCTCCCGATCTCCTCTAATTTCGGAGGCTAAGCAGGGTCGGGCCTGGATGGGAGACCGCCTGGGAACACCAGGTGCTGTAGGCTTTCTTTTATGTTTATTTTTTTTGTGGTGAAGTCCTTGAAGCCTCTTTTCTAGTCTTTCTTCCAAGCTATCTTAAAGAGAGTTAAGGCCAGATACAGTTATCGCCTACGGCCACATCACCCTGAAAGCGCCCGATCTCGTCTGATCTCGGAGGCTAAGCAGGGTCGGGCCTGGTTAGTACCTGGATGGGAGACCGCCTGGGAATACCAGGTGCTGTAGGCTTTTTTGTTTTGGTGGAGTCTTGAATCTCTTTTTTCCCCCAGTCTTTCTTCCATGCTATCTTCAAGAGAGTTAAGGACAGCCATGGTTATCGCCTACGGCCACATCACCTTGAAAGCGCCCGATCTCGTCTGATCTCGGAGGCTAAGCAGGGTCGGGCCTGGTTAGTACCTGGATGGGAGACCGCCTGGGAATACCAGGTGCTGTAGGCTTTTTTGTTTTGGTGGAGTCTTGAATCTCTTTTTTCCCCCAGTCTTTCTTCCATGCTATCTTCAAGAGAGTTAAGGACAGCCATGGTTATCGCCTACGGCCACATCACCTTGAAAGCGCCCGATCTCGTCTGATCTCGGAGGCTAAGCAGGGTCGGGCCTGGTTAGTACCTGGATGGGAGACCGCCTGGGAATACCAGGTGCTGTAGGCTTTTTTGTTTTGGTGGAGTCTTGAATCTCTTTTTTCCCCCAGTCTTTCTTCCATGCTATCTTCAAGAGAGTTAAGGACAGCCATGGTTATCGCCTACGGCCACATCACCTTGAAAGCGCCCGATCTCGTCTGATCTCGGAGGCTAAGCAGGGTCGGGCCTGGTTAGTACCTGGATGGGAGACCGCCTGGGAATACCAGGTGCTGTAGGCTTTTTTGTTTTGGTGGAGTCTTGAATCTCTTTTTTCCCCCAGTCTTTCTTCCATGCTATCTTCAAGAGAGTTAAGGACAGCCATGGTTATCGCCTACGGCCACATCACCTTGAAAGCGCCCGATCTCGTCTGATCTCGGAGGCTAAGCAGGGTCGGGCCTGGTTAGTACCTGGATGGGAGACCGCCTGGGAATACCAGGTGCTGTAGGCTTTTTTGTTTTGGTGGAGTCTTGAATCTCTTTTTTCCCCCAGTCTTTCTTCCATGCTATCTTCAAGAGAGTTAAGGACAGCCATGGTTATCGCCTACGGCCACATCACCTTGAAAGCGCCCGATCTCGTCTGATCTCGGAGGCTAAGCAGGGTCGGGCCTGGTTAGTACCTGGATGGGAGACCGCCTGGGAATACCAGGTGCTGTAGGCTTTTTTGTTTTGGTGGAGTCTTGAATCTCTTTTTTCCCCCAGTCTTTCTTCCATGCTATCTTCAAGAGAGTTAAGGACAGCCATGGTTATCGCCTACGGCCACATCACCTTGAAAGCGCCCGATCTCGTCTGATCTCGGAGGCTAAGCAGGGTCGGGCCTGGTTAGTACCTGGATGGGAGACCGCCTGGGAATACCAGGTGCTGTAGGCTTTTTTGTTTTGGTGGAGTCTTGAATCTCTTTTTTCCCCCAGTCTTTCTTCCATGCTATCTTCAAGAGAGTTAAGGACAGCCATGGTTATCGCCTACGGCCACATCACCATGAAAGCGCCCGATCTCGTCTGATCTCGGGGGCTAAGCAGGGTCGGGCCTGGTTAGTACCTGGATGGGAGACCGCCTGGGAATACCAGGTGCTGTAGGCTTTCTTTTATTTTTGTAGTGGAGTTCTTGAAGCTTTTTTTCTAGTCTTTCTTCCAAGCTATCTTCAAGAGAGTTAAGGCCAGCGATGGTTA
The DNA here is from genome assembly GCF_905171775.1 of Rana temporaria. Classification (NCBI taxonomy): domain Eukaryota; kingdom Metazoa; phylum Chordata; class Amphibia; order Anura; family Ranidae; genus Rana; species Rana temporaria. The sequence continues at coordinate 150,996,416 of NC_053496.1, forward strand.
TCGCCTATGGCCGCATCACCATGAAAGCGCCCGATCTTGTCTGATCTCGGGGGCTAAGCAGGGTCGGGCCTGGTTAGTACCTGGATGGGAGATCGCCTGGGAATACCAGGTGCTGTAGGCTTTCTTTTATTTTTGTAGTGGAGTTCTTGAAGCTTTTTTCTAGTCTTTCTTCCAAGCTATCTTCAAGAGAGTTAAGGCCAGCGACAGTTATCGCCTTCGGCCACATCTCCCTGAAAGCGCCCAATCTTGTCTGATCTCGGAGGCTGAGCAGGGTCAGGCCTGGTTAGTACCTGGATGAGAGACCGCCTGGGAATACCAGGTGCTGTAGGCTTTTTTGTTTTGGTGGAGTCTTGAATCTCTTTTTTCCCCCAGTCTTTCTTCCATGCTATCTTCAAGAGAGTTAAGGACAGCCATGGTTATCGCCTACGGCCACATCACCTTGAAAGCGCCCGATCTCGTCTGATCTCGGAGGCTAAGCAGGGTCGGGCCTGGTTAGTACCTGGATGGGAGACCGCCTGGGAATACCAGGTGCTGTAGGCTTTTTTGTTTTGGTGGAGTCTTGAATCTCTTTTTTCCCCCAGTCTTTCTTCCATGCTATCTTCAAGAGAGTTAAGGACAGCCATGGTTATCGCCTACGGCCACATCACCTTGAAAGCGCCCGATCTCGTCTGATCTCGGAGGCTAAGCAGGGTCGGGCCTGGTTAGTACCTGGATGGGAGACCGCCTGGGAATACCAGGTGCTGTAGGCTTTTTTGTTTTGGTGGAGTCTTGAATCTCTTTTTTCCCCCAGTCTTTCTTCCATGCTATCTTCAAGAGAGTTAAGGACAGCCATGGTTATCGCCTACGGCCACATCACCTTGAAAGCGCCCGATCTCGTCTGATCTCGGAGGCTAAGCAGGGTCGGGCCTGGTTAGTACCTGGATGGGAGACCGCCTGGGAATACCAGGTGCTGTAGGCTTTTTTGTTTTGGTGGAGTCTTGAATCTCTTTTTTCCCCCAGTCTTTCTTCCATGCTATCTTCAAGAGAGTTAAGGACAGCCATGGTTATCGCCTACGGCCACATCACCTTGAAAGCGCCCGATCTCGTCTGATCTCGGAGGCTAAGCAGGGTCGGGCCTGGTTAGTACCTGGATGGGAGACCGCCTGGGAATACCAGGTGCTGTAGGCTTTTTTGTTTTGGTGGAGTCTTGAATCTCTTTTTTCCCCCAGTCTTTCTTCCATGCTATCTTCAAGAGAGTTAAGGACAGCCATGGTTATCGCCTACGGCCACATCACCTTGAAAGCGCCCGATCTCGTCTGATCTCGGAGGCTAAGCAGGGTCGGGCCTGGTTAGTACCTGGATGGGAGACCGCCTGGGAATACCAGGTGCTGTAGGCTTTTTTGTTTTGGTGGAGTCTTGAATCTCTTTTTTCCCCCAGTCTTTCTTCCATGCTATCTTCAAGAGAGTTAAGGACAGCCATGGTTATCGCCTACGGCCACATCACCTTGAAAGCGCCCGATCTCGTCTGATCTCGGAGGCTAAGCAGGGTCGGGCCTGGTTAGTACCTGGATGGGAGACCGCCTGGGAATACCAGGTGCTGTAGGCTTTTTTGTTTTGGTGGAGTCTTGAATCTCTTTTTTCCCCCAGTCTTTCTTCCATGCTATCTTCAAGAGAGTTAAGGACAGCCATGGTTATCGCCTACGGCCACATCACCTTGAAAGCGCCCGATCTCGTCTGATCTCGGAGGCTAAGCAGGGTCGGGCCTGGTTAGTACCTGGATGGGAGACCGCCTGGGAATACCAGGTGCTGTAGGCTTTTTTGTTTTGGTGGAGTCTTGAATCTCTTTTTTCCCCCAGTCTTTCTTCCATGCTATCTTCAAGAGAGTTAAGGACAGCCATGGTTATCGCCTACGGCCACATCACCTTGAAAGCGCCCGATCTCGTCTGATCTCGGAGGCTAAGCAGGGTCGGGCCTGGTTAGTACCTGGATGGGAGACCGCCTGGGAATACCAGGTGCTGTAGGCTTTTTTGTTTTGGTGGAGTCTTGAATCTCTTTTTTCCCCCAGTCTTTCTTCCATGCTATCTTCAAGAGAGTTAAGGACAGCCATGGTTATCGCCTACGGCCACATCACCTTGAAAGCGCCCGATCTCGTCTGATCTCGGAGGCTAAGCAGGGTCGGGCCTGGTTAGTACCTGGATGGGAGACCGCCTGGGAATACCAGGTGCTGTAGGCTTTTTTGTTTTGGTGGAGTCTTGAATCTCTTTTTTCCCCCAGTCTTTCTTCCATGCTATCTTCAAGAGAGTTAAGGACAGCCATGGTTATCGCCTACGGCCACATCACCTTGAAAGCGCCCGATCTCGTCTGATCTCGGAGGCTAAGCAGGGTCGGGCCTGGTTAGTACCTGGATGGGAGACCGCCTGGGAATACCAGGTGCTGTAGGCTTTTTTGTTTTGGTGGAGTCTTGAATCTCTTTTTTCCCCCAGTCTTTCTTCCATGCTATCTTCAAGAGAGTTAAGGACAGCCATGGTTATCGCCTACGGCCACATCACCTTGAAAGCGCCCGATCTCGTCTGATCTCGGAGGCTAAGCAGGGTCGGGCCTGGTTAGTACCTGGATGGGAGACCGCCTGGGAATACCAGGTGCTGTAGGCTTTTTTGTTTTGGTGGAGTCTTGAATCTCTTTTTTCCCCCAGTCTTTCTTCCATGCTATCTTCAAGAGAGTTAAGGACAGCCATGGTTATCGCCTACGGCCACATCACCTTGAAAGCGCCCGATCTCGTCTGATCTCGGAGGCTAAGCAGGGTCGGGCCTGGTTAGTACCTGGATGGGAGACCGCCTGGGAATACCAGGTGCTGTAGGCTTTTTTGTTTTGGTGGAGTCTTGAATCTCTTTTTTCCCCCAGTCTTTCTTCCATGCTATCTTCAAGAGAGTTAAGGACAGCCATGGTTATCGCCTACGGCCACATCACCTTGAAAGCGCCCGATCTCGTCTGATCTCGGAGGCTAAGCAGGGTCGGGCCTGGTTAGTACCTGGATGGGAGACCGCCTGGGAATACCAGGTGCTGTAGGCTTTTTTGTTTTGGTGGAGTCTTGAATCTCTTTTTTCCCCCAGTCTTTCTTCCATGCTATCTTCAAGAGAGTTAAGGACAGCCATGGTTATCGCCTACGGCCACATCACCTTGAAAGCGCCCGATCTCGTCTGATCTCGGAGGCTAAGCAGGGTCGGGCCTGGTTAGTACCTGGATGGGAGACCGCCTGGGAATACCAGGTGCTGTAGGCTTTTTTGTTTTGGTGGAGTCTTGAATCTCTTTTTTCCCCCAGTCTTTCTTCCATGCTATCTTCAAGAGAGTTAAGGACAGCCATGGTTATCGCCTACGGCCACATCACCTTGAAAGCGCCCGATCTCGTCTGATCTCGGAGGCTAAGCAGGGTCGGGCCTGGTTAGTACCTGGATGGGAGACCGCCTGGGAATACCAGGTGCTGTAGGCTTTTTTGTTTTGGTGGAGTCTTGAATCTCTTTTTTCCCCCAGTCTTTCTTCCATGCTATCTTCAAGAGAGTTAAGGACAGCCATGGTTATCGCCTACGGCCACATCACCTTGAAAGCGCCCGATCTCGTCTGATCTCGGAGGCTAAGCAGGGTCGGGCCTGGTTAGTACCTGGATGGGAGACCGCCTGGGAATACCAGGTGCTGTAGGCTTTTGTTTTGGTGGAGTCTTGAATCTCTTTTTTCCCCCAGTCTTTCTTCCATGCTATCTTCAAGAGAGTTAAGGACAGCCATGGTTATCGCCTACGGCCACATCACCTTGAAAGCGCCCGATCTCGTCTGATCTCGGAGGCTAAGCAGGGTCGGGCCTGGTTAGTACCTGGATGGGAGACCGCCTGGGAATACCAGGTGCTGTAGGCTTTTTTGTTTTGGTGGAGTCTTGAATCTCTTTTTTCCCCCAGTCTTTCTTCCATGCTATCTTCAAGAGAGTTAAGGACAGCCATGGTTATCGCCTACGGCCACATCACCTTGAAAGCGCCCGATCTCGTCTGATCTCGGAGGCTAAGCAGGGTCGGGCCTGGTTAGTACCTGGATGGGAGACCGCCTGGGAATACCAGGTGCTGTAGGCTTTTTTGTTTTGGTGGAGTCTTGAATCTCTTTTTTCCCCCAGTCTTTCTTCCATGCTATCTTCAAGAGAGTTAAGGACAGCCATGGTTATCGCCTACGGCCACATCACCTTGAAAGCGCCCGATCTCGTCTGATCTCGGAGGCTAAGCAGGGTCGGGCCTGGTTAGTACCTGGATGGGAGACCGCCTGGGAATACCAGGTGCTGTAGGCTTTTTTGTTTTGGTGGAGTCTTGAATCTCTTTTTTCCCCCAGTCTTTCTTCCATGCTATCTTCAAGAGAGTTAAGGACAGCCATGGTTATCGCCTACGGCCACATCACCTTGAAAGCGCCCGATCTCGTCTGATCTCGGAGGCTAAGCAGGGTCGGGCCTGGTTAGTACCTGGATGGGAGACCGCCTGGGAATACCAGGTGCTGTAGGCTTTTTTGTTTTGGTGGAGTCTTGAATCTCTTTTTTCCCCCAGTCTTTCTTCCATGCTATCTTCAAGAGAGTTAAGGACAGCCATGGTTATCGCCTACGGCCACATCACCTTGAAAGCGCCCGATCTCGTCTGATCTCGGAGGCTAAGCAGGGTCGGGCCTGGTTAGTACCTGGATGGGAGACCGCCTGGGAATACCAGGTGCTGTAGGCTTTTTTGTTTTGGTGGAGTCTTGAATCTCTTTTTTCCCCCAGTCTTTCTTCCATGCTATCTTCAAGAGAGTTAAGGACAGCCATGGTTATCGCCTACGGCCACATCACCTTGAAAGCGCCCGATCTCGTCTGATCTCGGAGGCTAAGCAGGGTCGGGCCTGGTTAGTACCTGGATGGGAGACCGCCTGGGAATACCAGGTGATGTAGGCTTTTTTGTTTTGGTGGAGTCTTGAATCTCTTTTTTCCCCCAGTCTTTCTTCCATGCTATCTTCAAGAGAGTTAAGGACAGCCATGGTTATCGCCTACGGCCACATCACCTTGAAAGCGCCCGATCTCGTCTGATCTCGGAGGCTAAGCAGGGTCGGGCCTGGTTAGTACCTGGATGGGAGACCGCCTGGGAATACCAGGTGCTGTAGGCTTTTTTGTTTTGGTGGAGTCTTGAATCTCTTTTTTCCCCCAGTCTTTCTTCCATGCTATCTTCAAGAGAGTTAAGGACAGCCATGGTTATCGCCTACGGCCACATCACCTTGAAAGCGCCCGATCTCGTCTGATCTCGGAGGCTAAGCAGGGTCGGGCCTGGTTAGTACCTGGATGGGAGACCGCCTGGGAATACCAGGTGCTGTAGGCTTTTTTGTTTTGGTGGAGTCTTGAATCTCTTTTTTCCCCCAGTCTTTCTTCCATGCTATCTTCAAGAGAGTTAAGGACAGCCATGGTTATCGCCTACGGCCACATCACCTTGAAAGCGCCCGATCTCGTCTGATCTCGGAGGCTAAGCAGGGTCGGGCCTGGTTAGTACCTGGATGGGAGACCGCCTGGGAATACCAGGTGCTGTAGGCTTTTTTGTTTTGGTGGAGTCTTGAATCTCTTTTTTCCCCCAGTCTTTCTTCCATGCTATCTTCAAGAGAGTTAAGGACAGCCATGGTTATCGCCTACGGCCACATCACCTTGAAAGCGCCCGATCTCGTCTGATCTCGGAGGCTAAGCAGGGTCGGGCCTGGTTAGTACCTGGATGGGAGACCGCCTGGGAATACCAGGTGCTGTAGGCTTTTTTGTTTTGGTGGAGTCTTGAATCTCTTTTTTCCCCAGTCTTTCTTCCATGCTATCTTCAAGAGAGTTAAGGACAGCCATGGTTATCGCCTACGGCCACATCACCTTGAAAGCGCCCGATCTCGTCTGATCTCGGAGGCTAAGCAGGGTCGGGCCTGGTTAGTACCTGGATGGGAGACCGCCTGGGAATACCAGGTGCTGTAGGCTTTTTTGTTTTGGTGGAGTCTTGAATCTCTTTTTTCCCCCAGTCTTTCTTCCATGCTATCTTCAAGAGAGTTAAGGACAGCCATGGTTATCGCCTACGGCCACATCACCTTGAAAGCGCCCGATCTCGTCTGATCTCGGAGGCTAAGCAGGGTCGGGCCTGGTTAGTACCTGGATGGGAGACCGCCTGGGAATACCAGGTGCTGTAGGCTTTTTTGTTTTGGTGGAGTCTTGAATCTCTTTTTTCCCCCAGTCTTTCTTCCATGCTATCTTCAAGAGAGTTAAGGACAGCCATGGTTATCGCCTACGGCCACATCACCTTGAAAGCGCCCGATCTCGTCTGATCTCGGAGGCTAAGCAGGGTCGGGCCTGGTTAGTACCTGGATGGGAGACCGCCTGGGAATACCAGGTGCTGTAGGCTTTTTTGTTTTGGTGGAGTCTTGAATCTCTTTTTTCCCCCAGTCTTTCTTCCATGCTATCTTCAAGAGAGTTAAGGACAGCCATGGTTATCGCCTACGGCCACATCACCTTGAAAGCGCCCGATCTCGTCTGATCTCGGAGGCTAAGCAGGGTCGGGCCTGGTTAGTACCTGGATGGGAGACCGCCTGGGAATACCAGGTGCTGTAGGCTTTATTTTATTTATTTTTTATTTTTTTTGTAGTGGAGTTCTTGAAGCTTTTTTCTAGTCTTTCTTCCAAGATATCTTCAAGAGAGTTAAGGCCAGCTATGGTTATTGCCTACGGTCACATCACCCTGAAAGCGCCCGATCTCGTCTGATCTCGGAGGCTAAGCAGGGTCGGGCCTGGTTAGTACCTGGATGGGAGACTGCCTGGGAATACCAGGTGCTGTAGGCTCTCTTTTTTTTTTGTAGTGGAGTTCTTTTTTTTTATTATCAAAATTTTTATTAATTTTTTCAACATTTCCATTTAACAATATGTTACATTATATCACACCATTATACAATAAACATCCTTATCTATATCCCGTACCCCCCCCCCCCCGGGGAAATAAAGAGAGAAAAAAAAAAAAGGGAGAAAAATTATCCCCCCACCCTCACTTATTCCCAGCGGCTCTCTCCCCCCCCCCCCTCCAAACACCAAAAAAAAATAAAAAATTGTGACTCCTTAGATATGAGGCTTCTAAAAAGCCATTCTATAACTTATCGCTAATTATTCCTTATTATTTCTTGTTAACCCATCCCCTAAAAACACTTTTACCAAGTGTTTGAAATCTGAGGCCTCTAAAAGGCCATAAAACCACTAATGACTTACCCCCCCCCCCCGCTTTTTATATACCACCCTTCCTCCCTTCCCTATTCCACACACAAACCCCGGAAACAAAAAAAAAACACACCTTATTATGTAGTATATCACCATCCCACCCTCTGTGCCCCCCCAGTGCCGCACGGGAGTTCTTATTGAGAGCTAAAAAAAAAAAAAGCTAAAAAAAAAAAAAGAAGAAAAAGGACAAGCAAGTTAGTCTCCACCCCCCCCCCCCCCACAGGCTATCCACTTACGTTTTCCTACAGCTCCTTAAATTATTCAATCTCTAGCGAGAGTTTTTCCCATTCTGACCATATTTCTATAAACTTTTCCTTTCTATCTTTAACCCTAGAAATCCATCTTTCTGCCTCCATAATTAAATTCACTTCTCTCTTCCATTCAAGAATAGTTGGCCTTTTATCCTGTTTCCATAATCTAGGTATTAATAATTTTGCCGCATTTAATAAATGAGGCGTAATACTCTCCTTATATGATCCCATGGACCTCGCTGACCCGTGGAATAGGAAGTTTAAAGGTGTCAGTTCTATTTCCTCGCGAGATAGCCTTCCAACCCAAGGGGCAATCTCTTGCCAAAATCCTCTGATCTTTGGGCATGACCACCACAGGTGGAGTAGGGTACCCTCCTGTCCACATTCCCTCCAACACCCATTGTCCACAAGCCTATACATCTGTGCCAATCTTACTGGGGTTCTATACCACCTAGATAGAAATGTATAAGACATCTCTTGAATCTGTGAGCTTACAGATGTATGGTGTGCGAAATCAATAAGTTTTTAATTTTTTTGCGTGGTAAACCTGTGATTTAGCTCTCCTTCCCAGTCTCTAATATAGTATAGTGTTGTTTTTCTCCGTGTCCCTAGGATTAATCTATACATTTGAGACAGTAAGTGTTTGCCCCCCCTAATCTTTACACATCTGGTTTCAAATATAGTAAGCGAATTAAGAGGCCTTATCTTGGTTTTCCACTTTTGAAAGAAGCACCCTAATTGGTGATACCTCCACTCCACCATTGGGACTGTTCCCAAGCTCCGTCTCAATTCAAATTTGCCGCATGTGGTATCCCCGTCTCTCCCCCAGGCCTTCATTGATCCTACTTCCTCACCTGGGGGAAACCACGGGAATCCCTCCAGGGGAGCCAAGGGGGATATCCCAGGGGCATAATCTCCTAATTGATTTATTTTATCCCATATCCTTAATGTATTATTAGTTAATGGTGACATCCATTTTGAGAGCCCTCTTTCTGTCTTCGGTATCCAAGGAGCTCCTGCTAGGTTCCTTCCTGCCATTGTTTGCTCTAATTTTACCCATATTTTAGTTGAGTGATCGTGATTCCAATTTAGTATACATACTAGTGCCATTGCCCTATAATATGATGTTACATCTGGCAGCCCCACTCCGCCCTCTGACTTTTCTCTACACAAAATCTCATAGGCTAATCTAGGGCATTTATCATTCCACACAAAGGAAACGAAAGCCTTCCGTATACCCTTAAAAAAACTCTGTGGGAGGGATAATTGGCACTGTATGTAAGAGATAAATTATTTTAGGTAATATGTTCGTTTTTACTGCATTCACCCTTCCAAACCAAGTTAAAAACTGCCCCTTCCATTTCTGAAGATCCTCTCTTACCCCTTCCATTAAGGTACCATAATTTAGGTCATATAGAAGTTTAGGGTCAGGCGTTATATGCGTCCCTAAGTAAACTAGTGTTTTTTTATTCCATACGAAGCGATATGCTTCTTGTAGAGTGTTCGCCATAATTAAAGGTACATGGCTAGGAAATAATATAGACTTCTCCAAATTAATTTTAAAATTGGATAGGGCCCCAAACCTGGATACTTCTTCCATCAGAGCAGGTAATGAAGTCTGTGGTGTGGATAGATAGAACAACAGGTCATCGGCATATGCCGAGACCTTATGTTCATCCGGCCCAATACACGTTCCCTGTATTCCGTTATTTTTTCTTATTTTGCAGAGAAAGGGTTCCAATATCATTGCAAATAATAAGGGAGACAAGGGACACCCTTGTCTCGTACCATTGTATATTTGGAAATAGTCTGACAAGGTGCCATTCACCTTTACTCTTGCTCTCGGGGACGCGTACAACGCCAGCACCCAACCCATCACACGCTCTCCCACTTTCATCCACCTCAGAACCTCAGTCATAAACATCCAGCTGACCCTGTCGAAAGCTTTTTCGACATCCATAGATAATATTATTCTGGGGGCTCTGTCCGGGCCGTATTGCATCCAATGGAGGACATTTAATGCTCTTATGGTGTTGTCTCTAGCTTCACGGCCCTTCATAAAGCCTGTTTGGTCAGGGTGAACTAGCTTCACAAAATGATCCTGTAGTCTAAGTGCCAACATTTTTGACAATAACTTCGTATCAGAGTTTAACAAAGAGATTGGTCTATAATTGGCACAATGTTGGGGGTCTTTTCCTGGTTTTGGGAGGACTGTGATGTGTGCCAATAATGCTTCTGGAGGAAGTGGATTCAGAATGTTAATCGAATTGAAGTAATCACATATTGGAGCGCCCAGGTTTTCAGAATTTTTTTTATAATATAAATTCGTAAAGCCATCTGGCCCTGGGCTTTTTCCCATTGTTAAATTTGCTATTACTCCATTCACTTCTTCCACTGTGATCGGCCTGTTTATCATCTCCGTAGCTTCAGATGGCAGTGAAGGTAACTCTGAGTCCGCAATATTCAATTTACTGTTGGTAAACGTCTTTCAGAACCCGGGTCTTGCCCCAGGGAACATGTATCAATCGAAAAAAATATTTTAAAAACAGCCGTTTTTCCGGAGCAGCGATTTTAATGATGTTTAAAGTGAACAAAAAAAAATGAAAAATTCCTTCAAATATCACACCTGCTGTGTGTCTCTAGTAGTGGCACATGTTTAGAAATGTCCCTGCACAACATTAAATTAATATAAGAACAAAGTAATTTAATACTGCTTGCGCACGTGCTGTGTGGGAACAATATCTCGATTATTTTAGGGGTGGTGGGGGGGTGGCATTATCTTTTTGGGAAAGCAAAATTGTAGAAAAAAGGGCACCCCTCAAACATACTGTAATTGTAGCGCAACAAAGAGCCACGTGCAAAGTATTGCATCAAAAATTGTTATTAGGCGCCCCTGTTACACAGGGGCATAAAAATGTGTCCGTTTGCGCAACATAACACTGCAACCCCTCCCAATATCTGCAAATGGAGCACAACAAGGAGCCACGTGCAAAGTATTGCATCAAAAATTGTTATTAGGCGCAAAAATGGCGCATAAAAATGTGTCCATAGGCGCAACATAACACTGCAACCCCTCCCAATATCTGTAATTGGAGCGCAACAAGGAGCCACGTGCAAAGTATTGCATCAAAAATTGTTATTAGGCGCCCCTGTTACACAGGGGCATAAAAATGTGTCCGTAGGCGCAACATAACACTGCAACCCCTCCCAATATCTGCAATTGGAGCGCAACAAGGAGCCACGTGCAAAGTATTGCATCAAAAATTGTTATTAGGCGCCCCTGTTACATAGGGGCATAAAAATTTGTCCGTAGGCGCAACATAACACTGCAACCCCTCCCAATATCTGCAATTGGAGTGCAACAAGGAACCACGTGCAAAGTATTGCATCAAAAATTGTTATTAGGCGCCCCTGTTACACAGGGGCATAAAAATGTGTCCGTAGGCGCAACATAACACTGCAACCCCTCCCAATATCTGCAATTGGAGCGCAACAAGGAGCCACGTGCAAAGTATTGCATCAAAAATTGTTATTAGGCTCCCCTGTTACACAGGGGCACAAAAATTGTGCCTTAGGCCACGTGCAAAGTATTGCATCAAAATTTTTTATTAGACGCCCCTGTTACACAGGGGCACAACAATTGTGCCTTAGGCCACATGCAAAGTAGCCTCGTGGCCTCCTCAAATGGTGACAGGACAGTGCATGCATCCCTGATCAAGGCCCACTGGTGTGGTGAAAAAAAACCAAGCTCCCCTGAGCCAGTTCTGCTGCCATATTGGCACAGGTACTCATTGATGGCCCTCTGCTGCGTGTGCAGCCGCTGCAGCATGGCCAACGTAGAGTTCCAGATTAGGCGGTTCTTGGGCAGGTTATATTCCCTCTGGAGGTCTTTCAGCCGAGCAGTGGCATTATATGACCTCCGGAAATGCACACAGACTTTCCTGGCCTGCCTCAGGACATCCTGTAAGCCAGGGTAGCTGCCCAAGAACCGCTGCACCACCAAATTGAGAACATGCGCAAAACAGGGCACATGGGTGAGTTTTCCACGTCGCAGGGCAGAGAGGAGGTTGGTGCCATTATCGCTGACCACCATTCCAGGCTTCAGCTGGCGTGGCGTCAACCACCTCTGAGCCTGCCCCTGCAGAGCTGAAAGAACCTCTTCCCCAGTGTGGCTCCTGTCTCCCAAGCACACCAGCTCTAGCACCGCATGGCATCTCTTGGCCTGCATTCCTGCGTAGCCCGTCGTACGCCTACGGAGCACGGCTGGTTCTGAGCCAACATCACCACAGGAAGAGGCCACAGAAGAAGAAGAAGAGGAGGGGGTGGAGGAGAGAGGTGTGTCACAAGCAGTAGTAGTGTTTTGGAGGCGTGGTGGCGGAACAACCTCCAAAACTACTGTACCTTGCCCTGCGTCCTTCCCAGCTGCCAGCAGAGTCACCCAATGGGCCGTAAAAGACAAGTAACGTCCCTGTCCATGCCTGCTGGACCATGAGTCAGCGGTAAGATGCACCTTACCACTGACCGCCCTGTCCAGCGAGGCATGGACATTGCCTTCCACATGCCGGTAGAGAGCTGGAATCGCCTTCCGTGAGAAAAAGTGGCGTTTGGGTACTTGCCACTGAGGTACTGCACATTCCACAAACTCACGGAAGGGGGCAGAATCTACCAACTGAAAAGGTAGCAGTTGAAGTGCTAGCAATTTTGCTAAGCTAGCATTCAACCGCTGGGCATGTGGATGGCTGGGAGCGTACTTCTTTCGGCGCTGCAGCAGCTGGGGCAGGGAAATTTGTCTGGTAATATCAGTAGATTGCCCGCATGTACTACCATAACTACATTGTGACACACCTATTTCTACACCTTCGGTGCAGGCTGCAGAGAGGACTGGGGGTCTAGTGGGGTTGGAGGTCACAGAAGGGCAAGGGGAGGACCGCTTTGGTCTTTGGTGTGGGTCTTTCTGGTATGCCTGCCAACGAGCTGCATTTCAGGTCGACATATGTCTGGACAAGCATGTGGTGCCCAAGCGGGTGATGTTTTGGCCACGCGAGATACGCTTGAGACATATGTTGCAAACAGCAAAGGTACGATCTGATGGACAGGTTTCAAAAAAGGCCCACACCAAAGAACTTTTGCTGTACCGTTGAGACACAGCAGCGCCACGTAATGCAGTTGGTGTGCTGCCCTTAAGCTGACCCCTGGAGGGCATCCTGCCTCTTTGGAGATGTGCCTGTGCCTCGTCCTCCTCTTCCTCCTCCTCCTCTCTCCTATCAGGCACCCAGGTAGAGTCAATGACCTCATCATCCCCTCCCTCCTCATCATCACTGGCGACAACCTGGCAGTATGCTCCAGCTGGGGGAACATCACTCCCAGATTGTTGTCCCTCTCGGCCACCCCCTCTCCCTGGGCTCACATCAATGCCTTCCTCTATCAGTGTTCCGTCATCGGAGTCTTCAAAACGCTGCGCATCTTCAGCTAGCATGTACCCAACACTGTGTTGAAACAGTTCGGGGGACTCCTCAGAAGGACACGGTGGGACTAGGGAAGGATTGTGTGATGCCATTGTGCAGAGGGTAGAGGACGCCTTGGCAGCTGCTTTGCCAGACAAACTATGATCAGTCTGTGTGAGAGATGATGAGGAGGATGAGGACGGCTTGGTCATCCACTCAACTAATTTCTCCGCATGTTGAGGCTCAACACGGCCAGCTCCCGAAAAGAAGGATGAGCGGCCACGGCCACGTGCTGAAGAGGATGCACCACATCCATCACCAGCGTTACCTCTAGATGCAGAGCCTGCTTGCCCTCGTGACTCTCTGCCTCTCTTTGTCCTTCCAGCCATAGTTATGCGTTCAGGTGTTATGTAACAAAATAGTCGCAGTCACACCAACTTTGTTCAGATGGTATTAAACAGCAACCACACAGTAAGAGCGACTTGGCTCAAGTGTTATGTAGCAAAATAGTCGCAGTCACACCAACTGCGTTCAGATGGTATTAAAGAGCAACCACACAGTAAGAGCGACTTGGCTCAAGTGTTATGTAACAAAATAGTTGCAGTCACACCAACTGCGTTCAGATGGTATTAAATAGCAACCACACAGTAAGAGCGACTTGGCTCAAGTGTTATGTAACAGAATAGTCGCAGTCACACCAACTGCGTTCAGATGGTATTAAATAGCAACCACACAGTAAGAGTGACTTGGCTCAAGTGTTATGTAACAAAATAGTCGCAGTCACACCAACTGCGTTCAGATGGTATTAAATAGCAACCACACAGTAAGAGCGACTTGGCTCAAGTGTTATGTAACAAAATAGTCGCAGTCACACCAACTGCGTTCAGATGGTATTAAATAGCAACCACACAGTAAGAGCGACTTGGCTCAAGTGTTATGTAACAAAATAGTTGCAGTCACACCAACTGCGTTCAGATGGTATTAAACAGCAACCACACAGTAAGAGCGACTGCGGTCAAATGCGATTTAACAGCACACACGCAGTGACACCAACTGCGTTTAGTTGCTATTAAACAGCACACACGCAGTAATAGCGACTGCGATCAAATGCGATTTAACAGCACACACGCAGTGACACCGACTGCGTTTAGTTGCTATTAAACAGCACACACGCAGTAATAGCGACTGCGGTCAAATGCGATTTAACAGCACACACGCAGTGACACCGACTGCGTTTAGTTGCTATTAAACAGCACACACGCAGTAATAGCGATTGCGGTCAAATGCGATTTAACAGCACACACGCAGTGACACCGACTGCGTTTAGTTGCTATTAAACAGCACACACGCAGTAATAGCGACTGCGGTCAAATGCGATTTAACAGCACAAACGCAGTGACACCAAATGCGTTTAGTTGCTATTAAACAGCACACACGCAGTAAGAATGTCTGCGTTTCTGTGCAATTCAATAGCCCAGTTGCATTAACCGCGACTGCGCTTCTGTGCAAATAAATTGCACACATGCAGTAACAGGTAATGCGTCTGTGTGTGCAATTAAACTAGCACACGTTCAATAACTCAGAATAATATTTTCAAGCTAATCCCTAATGCAGGCAATACAACACGTTAGGCAGGAGATTGTTCTACATGCAGTGCTCTGACAGATACTAATAGATCAACTAGATGAGCTATACAGTTTATAAATATATTGACAACGCCTAAGGATGTGAATATATTCTCTACAAACTGTAGTTTTAACTATACTGACTACACTTCCCTATCTATCTATCTATCTATCTATCTATCTATCTATCTATCTATCTATCTATCTATCTATCTATCTATCTATCTATCTATCTATCTATCTATCTATCCATCTATCCATCTATCCATCTATCTATCTATCTCTCTATCTCTCTCTGTCTGACTGATCTGCTCTCTGTAACAAGCTGGAACACACTACACAAGGCAGCCGTGCAGGCTGCCTTTTATAGTGTGGGGCGTGTACTAATCCCCCTGAGCCATAATTGGCCAAAGCCACCCTGGCTTTGGCCAATTATGGCTCTTCGTTTTTTGAGCGCTGTGATTGGCCAAGCATGCGGGACATACAGCATGCTTGGCCAATCATCAGCGCTTAACGCCGCAGTGAATTATGGGACGTTTTGCGTCATTCAAATTTGGCGCGAACGACCCGTTTCGTTCCAGTTTCGACGAACGATCGAACGAACGACCGATGTTCGATTCGAACATACTTTCGAATCGAACGTGGAGCTCATCCCTATTCATTAGTGATGTTTGCCGATTCCTGTTGAATATTATATAAACTCTCGTAGAATTTATGGAATTCAGCCGCAATTGCCTGTGTTTCTAAAATGTTTTTGTTTTGTATAGTTAAATTATGAACATGTCTGGAATCTTGTTGTTTTTTAAGTTGTCTAGCTAAAAGGCGACCACATTTATTTCCCTGTTCATAGAACCGGTGTGCGTAGTATCTATTTTTATTTCTGGTTTTCTGGTCTAGACAATGGGGGTTATTTATGAAAGGCAAATCCACCTTGCACTACAAGTGCACTTGGAAGTGCAATTGCTGTAAATCTGAAGGGAAGAACTG
Organism: Rana temporaria; assembly: GCF_905171775.1. Lineage (NCBI taxonomy): Eukaryota > Metazoa > Chordata > Amphibia > Anura > Ranidae > Rana > Rana temporaria. The sequence goes on from NC_053496.1 coordinate 151,011,971, forward strand.
AAATGAAGGGAAGCTCTGCTGATTTTATCATCCAATCATGTGCAAGCTAAAATGCTGTTTTTTCCCCCTTGCATGTCCCCCTCAGATCTACAGCGACTGTACTTCAAAGTGCACTTGCAGTGCATTTGTTGTGCAGAGTGGAATCGTCTTTCGTAAATAACCCCCATTGTGTCAGTTTACTTTGCGCATCTTCCAGCCTCTTAGGCCTAGTACACACGATAGGATTTATCCGCGGATACGGTCCTCCGGACCGTTTCCGCGGATAAATCCTCTGAGGATTTTGATCCGATGGAGTGTACACACCATCGGATCGAAATCCGCGCCGAATTCCCATCGCGATGACGTGTCGCGCCGTCGCCGCGATGATGACGCGGCGACGTGCGCGACGCTGTCATATAAGGAATTCCACGCATGCGTCGAATCATTACGACGCATGCGAGGGATGGGTTCGGACGGATCGATCCGGTGAGTCTGTACAGACCACCGGATCGATCCGCTGGAGCCGATTCCAGCGGATAGATTTCTTAGCATGCTAAGAAATTTTTATCCGCTGGAAATCGGTCGGCCCGAAATATATCGTACACACCAGCGGATCTATCCGCTGAAACCGATCCGCGGATCAATTTCAGCGGATCAATCCTCTCGTGTGTACGGGGCCTTAGCGTCTGCTGGGTCCATGGAGGATTTATGTTTTACCTCTATCTTATTTATTTCTTCCAGCAGGTCTGTTATTTCTTTTTGTTTTTCTTTTTTTTTCCTTGCCCCCCCAAGCTATCAATTCCCCCCTGATCACTGACTTATGGGCCTCCCAAATAGCCTGATCAGAAGTTTCCCCAGACACGTTCCTTTCAAAAGATTTTAATGGTTATGTCTTCCACAACGCGGCTGTCATCTAACAGTGTCTCATTTAACCTCCAAGCTCGTTCCAAGTGGCCTAATGATACTGGATGTAAGGTCATAATGACAGGTGCATGATCTGAAATTGTTATTGATTCTATCGTACAAGATCTGATCCTTTCTAGGTAGAACTGGTCCACAAAAAAAAGATCAAGACGGGAGTACATATTGGGGCTGATTTATCATGGAGTAAAAGCAGGAGTAGCAGCCGTTTTGACATTTACTAAAGAAATACGCTGCTAGTGCAGTGTATTTCCCTAGTTACTAATGTGCTCAGTGCGCCCAGGAGAGGGTGCATTGTGCACCACTATAGACCTGGCGCACGGCACATTGAAATGTAAATATTGGGGATTCGGGCGGGAGTTTATTAGGGGGGGAGGTGGGGTGATGCAGGGGAAGTGAAGTGACATGTGTTTGAATGTGTTTGGCGGGCCGAATTGAAAGTGAAAGTGTTTTTTGTAAACAGATCCCCGTACGCTTGCACAGTGCGCCTGAGCCTCGGGAGGTTCATTTGCATACTGGGCATGCGTAGAGAGAAATTTCGGAGCTTCCCGTGCGCCGTGTCAGTACGCCGAGAAAATCTTGGTAAATACCAAGCGGCGTACCCGTGATTGCGCTGCGTGACGCGGCGCACGGGAATCTCCGACCTGTTTTCAGCCTGCGCTGACCATGAAGGGGAACTCTGCGCCAAATTTCAAACTTGAAATCGGCGCGGGTCCCCCTCCAGGGGTACATTAGGCTCTTAGGCTTGGTCTGGAATGTGAGGGGTTAAACCCACGCCAAAAATCGGTGCGGGGTTCCCCCCCAGATCCAAACCAAACCCTCATCCCAAGCACGCAGTCTGGCCCGGACAGGAATGGGGGTGGGGACGAGCGAGCGCCCCCCCCCTCCTGAGCCGTACCAGACCGCATGCCCTCAACATGGGGGAGTGTGTGCTGTGGGGGAGGGGGCACTGCCCCCCCACCCCACAGCACTCTTGTCCCCATGTCGATAGGGACAAGAGCCTCTTCCCGACAACCCTTGCCATTGGTTGTCGGGGTATGCGGGCGGTGGCTAATCGGAATCTGAGAGCCCCCTTTAATAAGGGGGCCCCCAGATGCCGGCCCCCCACCCTATGTGAATGAGTATGGGGTACATTGTACCTCTACCCATTCACCTGGGGGAAAAGTGTAAAGTTAAAAAAAAAACACACCACACAGAATAAAATAATTTATTAATCAGCTCCGGAGCCCCCCCTTTCTTCTTTAGCTCTTTCACAAGGGGGGGTTTCTTCTTTCCCGATCTTTCGCTGGGACCCTGGGCTTCGGTGATTTCTGCCGAGGGAGGGTAAAGTTAAAAAAAAACACACCACACAGAATAAAATAATTTATTAATCAGCTCCGGAGCCCCCCCTTTCTTCTTTAGCTCTTTCACAAGGGGGGGTTTCTTCTTTCCCGATCTTTCGCTGGGACCCTGGGCTTCGGTGATTTCTGCCGAGGGAGGGCGCCATCCCTCGGTCCTCTCCGGAGCCTTCCGCCGGGGGCCCCCACCCCATTTAAGCTCTTTTACATTAGGGGGGGGGCATCCGGACTTCTGCTGGGGGATAGCGCCTATCCCCCGGTCTTTCCGGTGCCTTCCGCCAGGGTTCCGGTCTTGTTCGTCTTCTGCCGGGGGTGCGCCAACTCCCCGGTCTTTTCTCTGCTCCCTCTTCTGCCTGGCTCCTTTCCGCTTCTTTCTTCTCTGTTCCCTCTTCTGCCTGTCTCCTCCGGGAGCTCAGGGCTTTCTTTCCGCTGTCTTCTCCCTTCTCTTCCATTGGATGTTGACACGACGAGGTTCCGCGCTGACATGCCGTGTGAGCGGCGGGCATCGACTTATATAGGGCAATGCCACCATGTGACCTCAACCCATGTGACATCACATTCCCTGGGCATGATGGGAATGTGATGTCACATGGGTTGAGGTCACATGGTGGCATTGCCCTATATAAGTCAATGCCCACTGCTCACACGGCATTCCAGCGCCGGACCTCGTCGTGTCAACATCGAATGGAAGAGAAGGGAGAAGACAGTGGAGACAAGCCCTGAGCTCCCGGAGGAGCCAGGCAGAAGCGGAAGGCACCGCAGAAGCCCGGAGGGTGGCGCCCTCTGGCGGAAGAAAGCCCTGTGCTCTGCGGAGGAGACGCCCGGCGGAAAACACCGTAGAAGCCCGGAGCCCTCCCACATAGGCAAGGAGCCTCATGGCGAAGGGGGCTCCGGCAGAAAACAGCCCGGGGGGGCTACAGCAGCACCCCCCCGGCGGAAAACACCGTAGAAGCCCGGAGCCCTCCCACATAGGCAAGGAGCCTCATGGCGAAGGGGGCTCCGGCAGAAAACGGCGTAGAAGACGGGGGGTAGGTGCACCTCCCGCAGAAAACGACGAAGCCCGGAGCCCTCCCACATAGGCAAGGAGCCTCATGGCGAAGGGGGCTCCGGCAGAAGACAGGGGGGGTAGGTGCACCCCCCGCAGAAAACGACGAAGCCCGGAACCCTCCCACATAGGCAAGGAGCCTCATGGCGAAGGGGGCTCCGGCAGAAAACAGCCCGGGGGGGCTACTGCAGCACCCCCCCGGCAGAAAACGACGAAGCCCGGAGCCCTCCCACATAGGCAAGGAGCCTCATGGCGAAGGGGGCTCCGGCGGAAGACGGCAAAGCCCGGGGCCTAATGGGGTGGTGGTGGGGGGCCCCGGCAGAAGACCCCCGGCTGACTAATAAATTAATTTATTAATGTGTGTGGTGTTTTATTTATTTACATTTTTTTCCCCCAGGTGAATGGGTAGGGGTACAATGTACCCCCATACTCATTCACATAGGGTGGGGGGCCGGAATCTGGGGGCTACCTTATTAAAGGGGCCTCTCAGATTCTGATAAGCCCCCCGCCCGCATACCCCGACAACCAACGGCCAGGGTTGTCGGGAAGAGGCTCTTGTCCCTATCGACATGGGGACAAGAGTGCTTTGGGGTGGGGGGGCAGTGCCCCCCTCCCCCACAGCACACGCTCCCCCATGTTGAGGGCATGCGGTCTGGTACGGCTCAGGAGGGGGGGGGGGCGCTCGCTCGTCCCCGCCCCCATTCCTGTCCGGTCAGACTGCGTGCCTGGGATAAGGGCTTGGTCTGGATCTTGGGGGGGGACCCCACGCTGGTTTTCGGCACGGGTTTAACCCCTTATGTTCCAGACCAAGTCTAAGAGCCTGGTATGCACCTGGAGGGGAACCCACATTTTTTTTTAATTTGGTCTGGAGATTTTTATTTTTAAAACTACGACCATAAAAAAGTTAGTATACAAAATAAACTAAATAACACAAAACAAACAACACACATAAACCATCATACCACCCTCCAAGAAAATAACTGCAAAAAAAAAACAACACAGCAACATTAGAACGGGTATTTACAACAGGCTCACTGGTACAAGAAAAAGTCTTTACAGTCCATCAGAAAAAGCTTGTCCAGATCATTGCCAACAAAAAAAAAGAACAAAACCAACTTAAAACGGCTCACTGGTACAGTAGGGAAATATTAAAGTCCATAAAAACCACTACTGTCCAGATCATCACCAACCCACAACACACCCCACCACCAGAACAACAAATACCTACAACCCACGTATGAGCGAGAACATGATAATCAGACATGTCTGTAGCCTTATTTCAAAAATAAACTATAAACAAAATCTAAGGGGGGTGAGAAAGGAAAGTTGCCCCTACCCGTGGAGAGGGGCAGGGTCATGGCCTAAGGGGGCTGGAAGAGGAACCCCCTCCATAAATGGGCACACCTCTCAGGCCCGACCCTGCTCCTTTCCAGATCCCGCACCTTCACCAACTCCCGAAAGATATCGCCCACCACCTCATGCACAGACAGGATTTTGTCCCTAGTGGACACCAAACACCGAGCGTGCCAAGTGTAGTAAAGCACAACTACGCTGACTAAATAAAGTGACGATAACTCAAAACCCCTGCGGACCCCGAAGTCACCATACACCCGCTCAGCATAGGTCAGGGCCGGAAGGCGGGGGTAGCCAATGGCACCCCCTACCCCCGTAAGAACCTCCATGTTGAAGGGACATTGGACCAGAAAATGGTCCATGGTCTCCAATGTCCCTCCACATTCCCGTCGGGGACAGCCCCTGTCCCCTAGGTTCAGATATATGAGATTTGCACGGACGTACAGTCGTCCATGGAACGACCTCCATGCAAGATCCCAAAACTTGTTCGGGATTCTGGAAGAATTCAAGAGGGCTAACCCCTCCGTGAGGACCCTCTCAGGACAGTCCCTTAAAGACAGGGGCTTCAAAATGTCCGAGGCCATGACCCTCAGGTACAGCTCACGCCGACCCAGAGAGCCCACCTCAAGGGCAGTTATCCGCCACTGCCTCAGTACCTTCAATGCCAGGGGGACGTAGGATGGGAGATACCCATGCGATCTCCTCAGATCGCCGGGCCTCCCCCCCTCCTCCCACCTCCTCAGGAACAGCAAGAGCCAGTCCTTGCATGAACATTCCCACCAGGAAGGCGCATCCACAAAGATGGACTGCAAGTTGTACTTTACAAAAATGATGATGAAGAACACCACTGGGTTGACCATGTCCAACCCTCCTTGCCTTCGCTGGCGGTATGTGACCTCCCTCTTGATCAGGTTCAGTCTGTTTCCCCACAACAGCAGGAAGAACAGACCAGAGACCCGAGCATAGAGAGATGCTGGCAAAAGACACACGTAGCTCACAAAGAGAAACTCAGGCAGTAAGTACGTCTTGACCAAGCATACCCTTTCCCTCAGGGAAAGTTTCCAACCTTTCCAGGCCTTCACCTTCCGAGTGGCACTCACCAGCCTGCGCTCCCAATTTAGCTTGGGATAATCACCCGGGCCGAAATGAATGCCAAGTACTCGAATCTCTGGTACGGGCGTGGGGAACACGTCCGGAAGGGGGAACTGCTCCCCCTCCTTCCCCATCCAGAAAACTTCACTCTTGTCCCAATTGACCAGCGAACCTGACGCCTCAGAGTAGCACCCGATCTGGGATTCCACATAATGGGCCTCCTCACGACCAGACACCACCACCGAGACGTCATCCGCGTAGGCCACGACCCTCACTGCCGAAACCGGACCCCCGACAGGTCTCACCGGAACCCCCACCAGACGCTCGCAGTCTAGCCTCCTTACGAAGGGGTCAACCGCAAAGACGTACAGGAGGGGGCTCAACGGGCAGCCCTGCCGGACACCAGAGTCAACAGAAAAGGCCCCACCCACCCAACCGTTGACAAGAGGGAAGCTCTCAGCTCCCCTATACAATACCTGTAGCCAATCAACAAATTGATCAGGCAGACCGTATCTCCTCAGAAGCAGCCAAAGGTACTCATGGTTCACCCGATCAAACGCCTTAGCCTGATCCAGTGCAAGCAGATACCGCTCGCTGCCATCAGCCCTGCACCTTTCCACAGCCTCCCGGACGTTCAGGACGGCACCAAAAGTGCCCCGGCCAGGAATTGTGCAGTGCTGAGAGGGAGACAGCATCCTGCCCGCCAAAGCAGACAGACGTGTAAACAAGATCTTTGCCAGTATCTTCCTATCTGTGGTAAGAAGGGCGATCGGACGCCAATTCTCCACCACAGACGGGTCTTTCCCCTTTGACAGAAGGATCAGAGCTGACCTTCTCATTGAGGGAGGCAGCAGGCCATAGGCCAAACATTCACGGTACACGTCCCTCAAATGAGGAGCCAAGAGGCTCTTAAAGGTTTTGTAAAACTCTGCCGTGAGCCCATCGGGCCCAGGTGACTTTTTAGATGCTAAAGAGCTGATAGCCTGCTCGACTTCAGCCACCGAGATCTCTTCTGTCAGAGAGTCAGGAAGGTCAGACCTCACTTCCAGTGGGGTCTCATCAAGGAATTCCCTGACTTTCTCCATGTCTAGAGGCCGCTTCTTCAGGAGGTCCGAAAAGTGGTCTCTGACGACACCCAGGATCCCCGATCTGGACCGGACCAGAGATCCCGAGGCATCCTTCAGGCCGTGTACGACCTTCGAACTCGCCGCCTCACCACAGCTCCTGTAGGGATCAGGAGAGATAAACTTCCCATAATCCCTCTCAAAAACCAGGGAGGCGAGACGGTCGTACTGACACTCCTTCATCTGCGCCTTCAGACCGGATATCTGTTCCCGAGAGCCCCCAGAGGACACCAGGCGGTCAAGCTGCCTGCGTAGTCTCTGGTAGGCCTGGTACTTGGAAGCTGCCCTGTACCCAGAGATTTCCCGGAAAAAGTCACCAGACCTCTTTTTAACTACTTCCCACCATTCAAGGCGGGAGCAGTTGCCCTCAAGGAGCGAGGTCTGGTCCAGGAAGAAAACCTCATAGGCTTCCCTAACCTCAGGATCCTCCAGTAGCGACCCATTCAGGCGCCACATACCCCTCCCTTTCTGAGGAGTGTCGGCGACATTCAGGGCCACAGATACCATACAGTGATCGGAGAACTCCACCGACTGCAGCTCTGGAGCCGAGCAAGCAGAGTCCCCCTTTAAAAAAAACCTATCTAATCTACTCTTAGAACTACCTCGGGAAAATGTGAAACCAGTGAGGTTGGGGAGGTGACGAACGTGCACATCCACCAACCCGGCCTCCCTCACTACGCTATTCAAAAAAGTACTATCATATCCCAGAGGGTTGGCGGCACCTGCCCGGTCTTTGGGCCTAGTGATCATATTGAAGTCACCACCAAAGATCACCTGCTGGGATGTAAAAAGATAAGGCTTAACCGCCGTAAGGAGGCTCTTCCTCTCCCTCTTAGTTTGAGGCCCATAAAAATTAATGAGCCGGAGGAATTGCCCCCTCACGACAGCGTCCACCACCAGACATCTACCAATCTCCACTTCAATCACTCGCCGGCAAGCCACCGAACCAGTCTTAAAAAGGACCGCAACACCACTGCAGGGCTCGGCCGCAAGAGACCAGAGGGAGGGCCCACATCTCCACTCCCTCTTTGCTAGATGCATCTCTGCCACAGATGCCAGCCAGGTCTCCTGCAAAAACAAAATGTCAGCTTCAACACGGCTGAGAAAATCAAAGGCCATAAAACGAGCTCGTGCAGAACGAATACTTGCGACATTAATGGTCGCAAGCCGTATTGGAGAGGGTACCGCCATCAAAATGATTGAAAGGGTCACGTTCTCCTTCATACTACATAATACATAAACCTATACACATATTTACACTTCCTCCTCCCCCTCGGAATCCGAGGAGGAGAGGACACTGAACGGGTTCCCCAGGGACACCCCACTTCGTGCCCCTGGGGGAACCCCACCCTTCGCAAGGAGCTTCCCGCCCCCAGATTTATTAGCCTGCCCCTTCTTCCTCCTATGTCTGACTTGCTCCCACTCCTGCCATTTCTCCGAGGTGACAACACCACCCCCTTCCTCAGACCCGCTGCTCGAGACCTCCTTAGCCCTCTTATGCGAGGCCCGAGCAGCATCCGTCTCCATGGCCATAGCCCTGGGTCCAGAAGGGGGGGGGGATAGGAGAGGCAGGAGGGGGGCCAGAGACAGGGGAGGGGACAGGGGGGAACCAGATCCTACTGCATGGGAGGAAGAAGGGGAAGGGGGGGGACGGGACTTGGGAGGGGGGGGACGAGGGGGGGGATTACGAGGAGGGGATTTTTCTTTAGGGCCAGGTGATGGGAGGGGGCAAGTAGGTGGGGGGGGAAGGGGGGTGGGGATTGGCCCTGCAACAAAAGGAGGGAAAGGCCCGGGCCCCGGATCCTCAGACCCAGGACCTCCAGGCCCTCCCGACTCCTCCCCACCGGCTCTGCCTTCCGGAGGATCGGGAGCCTCCTGGCCAACTGAGCCCGTGTCTCCCGGGGGGGGAGCCCCTCGCCCACGCCTGCTCCGCCTTCTTTGAGGCTGCGGGCCTGTTGGTCCCTCCGAAGGGGCATTAGGGGCTCCAGGATCCCCACCCCCCCCGGCCATCACTCGCCGGGGGGGCTTCGGCCGCTCCCGGCCCAGGAGGTCCCCCCCCTGAGGAAGAACCCCGATATGCTTTGGGGCACCTGCTAAACGGGTGCCCCATCTCACCACACAAGTTGCAGCATATCTTCCCACATGACTCGGACAGGTGGCCAAACTCGTGGCACCGGCCACATCTGACCACCGTGCAGTCCGAGCTCATGTGGGTCGGGCTGCCGCACTTGAAGCAACGACGGGGCTGTCCCGGGTAGAAGGCCAGGATCCGGTCTCTGCCCAGGAAGGCGCTGCCAGGGAGGTGGGCAACACTGTTGCCCTCCCTCTTAAGCCGTATCCTGGCCAACCAAGCCCCGGTCCAGACCCCGCGCTCATCAAGGTTCTTCCTCAGGGGGGTCTGCAACTGCCCGTACCTCCCAAGCCAGGTGGCAATGTCCTCCGGAGGGAGCGACTCATTCCTCACCAGGATGGTGATGTTCTTAACCTCCTCCTGCCTGGAGATGGGAATGAGCCTGTACCTCTTCCAAGGGTCAACGCCCCTCACCAGCCCAAAGCTGGTGATGAAGCGTTCCATACACACGGGAGTGACAAAACTGATGTCAAACTCCCGTGTGTTGGTGGGGTGGATGACAGCAAAAAAGGTCACCCACCCCAAAACCCAAGGAGAGTACCAGGTCCACCACCTCACCTCGGGCGGGGCAGGGGTCCGGACCCTCGTACCGAAGCTGGACAACATTCCTACGCCTCCTCTCTGGACCACCTGTACCCCTCGTCCACGCCGACCCCTGCGTCCTCTCCTGGTCAGCAGGGGGGGCGCGGAAATTCTGGGCGCCAAACCGGCTGTACAGGTGGTCCAGAGGGGCACGAGAGCCCGCCACCTGGGCGAAAGAACGACCCCCCTTTAGGGCAGATAATAAGTTGGCCTCCGGAGACCCCCGAAAGATGTTCTCCGGAAGCGGGGCACCCCCCTCAGCACCCCCAGAAGTGGGGGGGAGCGGGGGGGCCCCCATCCCTGCCGGTGGTGTTGCACCCACCCCCACTGAACTACCCTGACCTCCCTGACCCACCACCCTTGGCCTGACTACAGGCCCCTCCCCCCCTGGGGCCACAGCAGAGGGGGGTACCTCCCCCACCAAACTCCCCCAACCAGACCCCTCTGCGACCTCACCAGCCCCTTGGGACTCAACCCGTATTGGGGGGATGCCCCCCTGGGACCCCTCCAACTGCCGGATAAAGTCATAAGCTGCACAGTCCACCGGGAGGGGTCCCACCTGACATTCCCCCCACCCCGCCTGTCCTGCAGGGAGCCCCTCGGGGCTTGTGGTAATGTCCATGGGGACCTGGGGGGGTGGCAGCTTACCGTCCATGTTACCGTCCATATTACCGTCCATATTACCGTCCATTACTTGCCGGGGGTGCCTGGAGGTGCCTGCTGCAGCATCCGGGACTAGGCACCCCCGCACCCCCGGCCTCTCATCCCCCAGGTCCTCCAAGCCGGTGACACCAGCCGCAGATTCGCAGGGGGGCACTTCCGATCGCGGGGGGGCACTTCCGGTCGCGGGGGGTGTACTTCCGGTCGCGGGGGGTGCACTTCCGGTCGCGGGGGGTGCACTTCCGGTCGCGGGGGGTGCACTTCCGGTCGCGGGGGGTGCACTTCTGGTTCGCGGGGGGTGCACTTCCGGTTCACGGGCGGTCACTTCCGGGTCCCGAGCACTGGATGGGAGCTGGCCACATCCCCCTTCCCTGAAAAGGGGTTGGTTCCCACTGGGGAATGTGGCCTCAGCTGCTCCTCCCCCAGCAGCCGGCGCCATCTTGGTCACACTACACACCAGCTGTTTGCCTGAAGCTGACTTTGTTATTATACCTCCACCATGCACCTGCCCCTCTCCCGGTGACATAGCAGCTGCAGGAGCAGTCCCTGACACATTCACTGCCAGATCATCCCGCTCTACTGCACGCTGAGGGGTCATGGAGGCCGGCACATGGTGGGCCCCAGCTGTGGCAGCGTGACCATCCTGAGGGAGCCTGGGCATGCTGACCCGAAGACACCGGGGGGGTACCTCCGGCGGCGCCTGGGCCCTGCGGCCTCCTGGATCACTGGGCTCCCCTGTCATAGCCAACCCCCCAGCCCCTTTTTTCACGGACCGAGGGATCGGCTCTCGGGAGCCCTCCCCAGGTTTTATGGCCTTACTGGGCCCTGCACCACCAGAGCTTCCACCCCCCCCACTACACCCAGGCTCTCCTGACTTCCCCGGCTGCTTGGAGGGTTGGGACCCCGACCGCCCGCTGCTCCTCCTTGCCGTCTGACTTCCTGATTGGCTGGCCTGCTGGAGGGTCTTCCGGAGCTCCTCAAGAAAGCTCACCTCTCCAGCCCCACGTTCAAAAAAGCCTCCCAGGTAACCCCAGATTTCATTAACCTCAAGCTTGAGGGTATTGATGGCCCCCCTATACTCCGACCTCTTACTACTAGAGCACCTGTCCCTCTTGTCCCTCAGGCCTGCGAGAGCTGTCATTTTTTCCACGCAGGCCTGGGCTATCCTAACCAGCAGGGACTTGATCTTATCACACCTCTTCCTGGCTTTGGCCTCAGTCTCACCTGGTAGTGTGGTAGTCCAGTCTAAGAGACCCTGCTGGGTGCCCAGGAAGAGGCGGTCATCCCTGCTGATCTTCGTCTGGCTGGAGGAGGGCAGGTGCTGCTGGTTACTCCGGAGGCCGGATGCTGGTCCTTCTCCTGGGCTGAGGGAGGCCATCCCTCCCCTCTTCCGGGGCCAGGGGCTGGGGCTGGAGGCTGGTACAGGTGGCTGGATCCTCTGGAACACAGGAGCTCTGGAAGACAGGTCTTCTCTCTACTCCAGCAGGAAGTGGAATGACCAAACTGGGAGGAGCTGGAAGCTTTTTGGTCTGGAGTTCCCCTTCATGAACAGCGATCTGTCATTTACCCATGTCAGTCCCACCCCCCTTCAGTTAGAACACACCCAGGGAACATATTTAACCCCTCCCTCGCACCTAGTGTTAACCCCTTCCCTGCCAGTGGCATTTTTATAGTAAGCAATGCATTTTAATAGCACTGATCGCTAGAAAAATGCCAATGGTTCCAAAAAAGTGTCCGATGTGTCCGCCATAATGTCGCAGTACCTATAAAAATCGCTGATCGCCGCAATAACTAGTTAAAAATAAAAATTAACAAAAATGCCATATTTTGTAGACGCTATAACTTTTGCCAAAACCAATTAATAAACGCTATTTGCGATTTTTTGGAACCAAAAAGATGTAGAATATGTATCAGCCTAAACTGAGGGATTTTTTATTTTTTAGAATATATATTTTTGGGGATATTTATTATAGCAAAAAGTCAAAATTATATATATTTTTTAAAATTGTCGCTCTATTTTTGGTTATAGCTCTAAAAAATAAAAAAACGCAGAGGTGATCAAATACCACCAAAATAAAGCTCTCTTTGTGGGAAAAAAAAGGTTGCCAATTTTGTTTGGGAGCCACGTCGCACGACTGCGCAATTGTCAGTTAAAGCGACGCCGTGCCGAATCACAAAAACTGGCCCGGTCATTGACCAGCAATATGGTCCGGGGCTCAAGTGGTTAAAAAATAACAAAACACTAAAGTTAGCCCAATTTTTGGTGATAATATGAAAGATGATGTTACACCGAGTAAATAGATACCTTACATGTCACGCTTTACTATTGAAAACACTCATGAAATGGGGCCAAAATTCAGTACTTTAAAATCCCTATAGGCGACCTTTTTTTTTTTTCAGGTTGCCAGTTTATAGCTACAGAGAAAGTCTAGTGCTAAAAGTATTACTCTCGCTCTAACGCACGCGTCAATACCTCACATGTGTGGTTTGGACGGTGTTTACATATGTGGGCGGGACACCCTGTCATTTTTAACACTTTGACATTTTTTTGGGGGTGAAATGGTAGAGGTACAATGTACCCCATTACCATTTCACGTAGGGGGGGGCCAGGATCTGGGGGTCCCCTTTGTTAAAGGGGTCTTCCAGATTCTGATAAGCCCCCCACCCGCAGACCCCCACAACCACCGGGCAAGGGTTGTGGGGATGAGGCCCTTGTCCCCATCAACATGGGGACATCCTCCCCATGTTGAGGGCATGTGGCCTGGTGCGGTTCAGGAGAGGGGGGGGGGCGCACTCTGTCCCCCCTCTTTTCTGCGGCCGGCCAGGTCAACGTGCTCGGATAAGGGTCTGGTGTGGATTTTTAGGGGGACTCCACGCCATTTTTTTTTATTTGGGGTGGAGTTCCCCTTAAAATCCACACCAGACCTGAAGGGCCTGGTATGGATATTTGCGGGGAATCCTACGTCATTTTTTTTTTTTTTTACGGCGGGGTTCCCCTTAATATCCATTCCAGACCTGAAGGGCCTGGTAATTTAATTTGGGGGACCCCCTACACATTTTTTTTCCTTTATGAATGAATCCCTTTAGAATTGCCGGGAGCCGACAATTCATTATAGCCGCGTGTGAATTTTAAATGGCTTTTTTCCTTCAGAATGTAATTTTTTGCAGAGACAGTTCTAAGTGCGGGAAAAATGCGCTATTTCACTTGCTGACATTACACCCCCCCTAGGTACGAAATTTAAAGGAATATTTCACTTTTTTTGTTTCACTTTAAGCATTATTAATTTCACTGCTCCCGAAAAAACGGCCGTTTTAAAAAATAAAAAAAGCATTGATACATGTTCCCTGGGGCAGGACTGAGGTCCCCAAACACTTTTTAGGACAAAACTTACAGATTAGCCTTTAAAATGAACACTTTTAATTTCTCCCATAGACTTCTATAGGGAGTTCGGCGCGGCTTTACATATTACTTACAATGCGCCGGCTGCTACGCTGGTTCATGCGCCTAATTAAGGCTTTACCCGGCGCACTAATTAAGGCATGAACCAGCGCAGCGCACAGAGGATAGTAAATCAGCCCCATTGTGTATTTTGGAGTAATAGCTATAGTCTTTTATCCCCTCATGCGTTGCTCGCCATCCATCGACCAAGTGGGCAGTCCGTAAAAGCTGTTTTATGTTTTAGAGCATGGGTCTTTAAACTACGGCCCTCCAGTTGTTTAGGAACTACAATTCCCATCATGCCTAGTCATGTCTGTGAATGTCAGTGTGTTACAATGCCTCATGGAATGTGTAGTTCTACAACAGCTGGAGGGCCGTAGTTTGAGGATCCCTGTTTTAGAGCCTTGAATGATATGGGTGTTTTGCCTGTTGATGTGTCTATACTTGGATTTAATACTAAATTAATATCACCCCCCCAAAATCAGAAATCCTTCTCTATACTTCTCTAGTGATTTCAAGGTTTTTATCAGGAAGTTAGCCGTGCCTGTATTTGGGGCATACACTGAGGCAAATGTATAGCAGTAGCCGTTCAATTTCGCTTTCAAGAAAAGGTACCTACCCTCGGGGTCTATTTGTGAAGATATCTCGATAACTGGGCATGTCTTTTTAAATGCTATGGACACTCCCCTTGCCCTTTGGATTGGAGACGGCGCATGGAACCACTGGTTAAATATGTGTAGGGGCATATTTGGTGTAGCCCCTTTCAGGAAATGAGTTTCCTGCAGGAAGGCCACATCTATAGCATAATGACTTAACTCCTGCCACAGACGCCCTCTCTTCTGGGGTGAATTTAGGCCTCTAACATTATATGTTATTACCTTTAATGAGCCTGCCATCCCTTATTTTTATGAAAGAAAAAAAAAAAAACGCTTCAGCTATTCGCTGCTGTATACCTTTTTTTTGTTTCCCTGCCTGTCCAAGAGAGGGGAGAGGAGGTGGAGAACAAAGACAAACAAACAACCACAAAAAAAAAAAAAAAACAACCAAACAAAAAAAAAAAATACCCCAAAATTTCCCCAGAAGGAACAAAAACAGAAAAGTAACCTCAACCCCCTCCCTCCCTTCCCTAAACCCAATACTCTCCTTTGGGTTATCCCCTAATCGGAAGAGTTGTCCGCAGAGGGGTACACCCCCCCCTGCCGACCTCTCCACCTTCCTGCACTCTTGCAGGTTTTCGTGACCCATATATCGGGCCTGACCTACTGGGTAAAACGCCCCTTTACCCCCCATTCCTCCATATCCCTCCCCCGGGCCTTTTCCTTTTATTCCTCCCCTTTTTACCCCATACCCACTTTGTGGTGGGGCCCTTATGTCTTCTTCCCCTTGGTTTACATTCGGTGTGGGTATTGGGTTGGTAATCTTCCCCCCTCAATACTTCAAATTATACGTTTTCCCCCCTCTCCATTCTTCCATCATTATACCGGCATTTATATAATATTTTTCCCGATTAGGGGATCCTGAAGAACATTTCCTTATACCATTCTAGACAATTGTATCAGTACATAAATAATTAATTACAACCTTCAAAAAAAAAAAAATAATTACTTTCCTTTTCTTTCTTTTTTGCCAGTACCTCCAGTGTCCATGTGTCTTTTTATTGCGTGTTATTTCCCTTAAAAAAAGGGGAATTCCACTGCGTGAGGGTGGAATTTGCAAGGCTTCCTACCTCAAGAAAAAAAGGAGGTTTAAAAATATCCTCCCTCCCTTCCCTTTTTTCTTTTTTACCAAAAATAAATAAAAAAAAAAAAAGTTTAAAAATATCCCTTTTCCCTTTTCCTTTCTCCTTCTAGCAAAGCAAAAAAAAAAGGGGGGGGGGTGGGTGTCATCAGTGCATTGAGTGACCATGTGCCCTTTTCTTTGCATGTTATTTCATTCACTTCTACCAAACATTTATTATATATATATATATAAAAAAAAAAAAATGATTAAAAAAAAAAAAAAATTTAAAGATCACAACCCTTTTACCACCCCACCCTACCAACCCTCCCCAAGAGTATTCCAAAAACAACCCGGGCCCCCCTTCCCACTATCCGTAAGTCTCTCCTTTTCCTTTCCTTTCAGCTATACTCTTATTTTTGTGTGTTTTTTTTCCTGAGAGGCACTTGTTTCCATGGTTCTGGACGTTTTTATATAATTTCCGATGTTATTCCTTCTCCAGTCCACAAAATCTGTTGGGGATAATTCTAATATTTCTGTGAATGACTGCACGAAGAGTTGCTGTCTTGCCGTTTCGCGAAGCCGTAAGACTGAATGGAAAACCCCATCGGTATTTTACTTCTACCGCATGTAAGGCTTCAAAGACTGGCCTGACACTCCTTCTTTGCATTAAAGTTCGATATGATAAGTCAGGATACAGTGAAATATGTGTTCCGTCGTGGACAATTTCCTTTTTTGGTGCGAGCAGCTTTCATTATAGATTCTTTCACAGTAAATGTATGTCATTTACATATTATGTCTCCTGGTCTTTCAGCATTTGGGGTAACATATGATGGGATACGATGTATTCTATCCACCTCTATGGTTTCCAGTGCCTCCTCTCCCTATATTCTGTGAAATATCTCCTGCACTGTTGGAAGTAATCCCGGACCCAAAAAAGTTTCTGGTAGTCCTTTTATACGAATGTTTTGCCTGCGATCCCTATTCCTTTCTTGATCGTCTAATTGGTCCCTGAGGGAACTTAAAAGCTCTTCTTGATGCTTCATTGTCTCCTGTATATCTGCGACTGCCTGTGTCATTGCATCCTGTTCAACCTCAAATGATTCTACCCTGTGCCCTAACTCACATATGTCCTCTCTTAAGCCCTCCACTGCTTGCTGGCATGACTGCTCTACCGCTGTTATCAATTGCAAAATATCAGTCTTAGTAGGGAGTGTTTTTAGAATTTCTCTTATAACTCTCATGTCTTTTTCTAGGCCACAGGGCTGACTTTCCAACCTTGATTGCAAGTCCCCTCCATTTTCCACCACATTAATACATTGCATAGTCTCCTCCTGCATTGTTTGGTTTCTCTCCTGCGGGTCTGTTTCCAATCTTTGTACGTCTGTTTCTGACTCTTCATTATTCTCCAGGGTTGCAGTATAACTTTTTTGTGGGGTTTCCTCACCAAAGTCCATTACCACCCCTCCTACAGCTTTTGGGGGAGTCTGTAAAATAGCCGGGATAATTGGATAATCTGGGCTAACTTGGCCCTTAGCCTTGGGATCTTCTTTATGTCCTCTTTCCCTCGAATCTTGTAGCTGCTTTTGTCTCATTGTCAACGGATGGCTCTCCTGTCCTACCCCTGTCATCATAGACCTCAATGGGGATTGGTTACGGACTGGGTTGTCTCCACTCGTTATTGTCCGTCCTCTACCCACTGCTGGGGAGCCCTTCTCTTTAATCTGTATTCCACGGCCCGTCGAGCGACGATCCTGTCCATCTGTTTTGGCTGTATTACGACCATTCCCTACGGGGTGTTTATTAGGTTCCATTATTCCTCTCTTGCCCTCTGGTCGTTTCTCAACTTGAGATCCGTCCGTCCCTGTGCGTGGGGAGAGATATGCCCGTATTGCTCCTGCTTGTTTTTGCGCTGTCTGTCTGCGGGTTGACATCTCTGTGCTATTGCAAATGTTTAACAGTGAATAAGTTATCCACACAAGTCTACAGCTCTACCAACTCCAAGTGTGCCCCAAGATCACTTATTTCCTGACTGACTCCATGGCAGCCTACGTGTGGGTTAATCCCGCCTCCTCTCCATTGATAGGACCCCATACCCATAAAGGTTTACTCACCGCCCAGTACTGGTGTTCCTTTTTTGTCCTCCTCCATGGACCAACTTTAGGAAATTCTGATTTGTACAAGGACTTACTTGAAATAGGATGGCACACTTTAAGCGGTGCAGCTCGGATCCCAGCCATGGGCGGGTGGAGAGCTTTGCAGCAACTTCCCCTCCGCTGTGCGGTAGTAGCTGCGTGTGCTGAAGATCCGGACTTCCTGGCTGGCAAGGTCTTATATTTATTCCCATGGCAGTCACCTATATGTTGTATGTCCCCATGTGTGTTTTTTCTGCCTGTATGGCGGCTGGAGCGCTTCTGCGTTCCAGCGCCGTTTGCTCTCTTCCTGGTGTAAGCACCAGAGCCCTTCGCGCATGCGCAGTACCCAATCCCAGAGCGAGGCTTGGTTCGCGCATGCGCAGTCGGACGGGACTCGCGGCGGCCGCGCAGGCGCCGTTGAGCCATCCACCACTGCGCAGGCGCGTACGTGGGCAGCGTCTGACGTCATCGGCGGGGGATTCAAAAGTCAACTGCTCGCCAATGTACACTGGGGTTCTTCCTGTCAGGCGAGCAGCTGATCCTGTGACAGTCTACCAGGTCAGTGAGGGATCTGCCTATGCTATAGGCATAGATCCCCCCTGTTAATTCCACTTGCTTATATGCTTACTGTCTTTGCTGGTATCTTAATGCTGCATAGATTAATTTTTTAAATCGATTTTAAAATGTATTTATTTTTTTTGCATAACATTTTGAATTTTTTTCTATATGGTTTTAAAAAAAATGTTTTTTCTTCTTAAAGGGGCAGTACTCTTATATTGTATTTTTTTCTGGCATCTTAGGATCTCTTCAGTTGTTTCGATATATATATCACATTACCATGCAGGTCCAAGAAACCACGGACCAGTCACCGTCTACAGGTGGCCAGCCCTTACGCACAAGGTATGTGCGGGTGAGAGGGGCATAGGGGTGGAATTCATACTTTGTATATATATCTGACTTATTCCCCCTATACGTATGTTTTACCTTTTCCTTAGCCCTTCCGGTCCTGATCCTTATGCCGCTATCCAATCCGCAGACCTTGCCAGGCCACATCATCGTTCTTCTTCTAAATCTAAATCAAAGAGTAAACGAAGATCTCCGTCTACATCTTCCCATCAGAGGAGAAGTTCCCATTCCTCCTCCAGACACCGCTCCCACCGCCATGAAAGCCGCTCTGATCGCAGAGCTTGCTGGGGATGTGATACTTATGTCCCGGAGGGCAAATCATTATGTGACCAATGCTATGCCCTGGCGGTTGGGGAAAAGGAGACTGAAGATCGGCGTATCGAGTCTCTTGTGGAACGTGTGGTACAAAAATCTTTGAGAGAGAATATCTCCCACACGCAAAATCAAGCCAGTACCGTCAGGTCTGGTTCTCAGGCCATTGAGGTCCTTGAGGATCCCGGTCCTTCCCAGCCTCGCGCTGCTTCTCCAGATTCCCAGGAGGGTGAACCGGATAGCGACGAGGAAAGTCTAGAGTTCGACTTCTCCCAAGTGACGCCACTTATCAAAGCAATCAAAGAGGCTCTCTTGTGGGAAGAGCAATCTACTTCTCCAGCTAAGCAAAAGAAGTACTTCAAACGTCTGGGGAAAGAACGCCCGAGTTTTCCGTTGTTAACCGAATTGAAGGGCATCTTTGAGGAAGAATGGAGTAAAGTGGACAAGAGGTCCTCTATGGCCAATAAGGCCTCCAGACTGTATCCCTTCAAAGCAGATGACGTCAAACACCTGGAGAATATTCCTGTGGTAGACGCAGCAGTGACACGACTGGCCAAACATGTTACACTTCCATTGGCTGATTCAGTGTCCTTCAAGGACGGTCTTGATAGAAGGATGGATCAAGACCTCAAAAGAATCTACGGTCTGGCTGGTACAGCCTGCAAACCTGCTTTGGCCTTGGCAGCTTTATCCAAAGCAATGGAGGCCTGGACGGAAAATGTGGACTCCTTCCTTAAAGGTGTCTCTGAAGAGCTGGCCAGTAGTTCTGCTACTTCAGAACTTAAACTAGCAGTTGCCTTTCTGGGGGAGGCATCCGTTGATTTAATTCGCCTATTGGCAAGAATTATGCTGTCCTCTGTTACAGCCAAAAGGGCCTTGTGGTTGCGCCCCTGGGTCGCTGACCCATCATCCAAACAAAATTGGTGTAAGATTCCCTTTGAGGGATCATCCTTGTTTGGCAACAAGTTGGATGACGCCATTTCTAAGGCTACAGGTGGTAAATCGGGTTTTCTCCCCCAGGACAGGCGTCAGTCCGGTAAGAAGAAACAGCAATTCAGAAGGTATAGTCCGGACCGCACTAGAGAGGCTCGCGCCTACAGACCTGGCGGGAACTTCAGAAGAAACTGGGGTAGAGGCCGTGCATCCTTTCGCAAACCAGCGTTTTCTAACCAAGCGTCGAGTGGGCGCGATCAGCCTAAGTCCTTTTGAAACAACGCCCGCCCAGGCGGATCGGGTGGGAGCTCGACTGCTCCTCTTTCGGCACGTTTGGGCGGCCTCGATCACAGACTTTTGGGTCATCAAAACAATAACATCAGGCCACGCATGGTCATTCTCAAACATTCCTCTTCCAAGGTTCATTTCCACCCTTCTCCCAAAGTCAGCGGATCAGAGGCAGGTTCTTCTAACATATGTGGATCTACTCAAATCCCAAGGAGCAGTAGTATGCGTCCCAAAGGACGAACAGTTTCATGGAATATACTCCCCCCTCTTCTTGGTGCAGAAGAAAAGCGGTGCTTGGCGTCCAGTCATAGATTTGACCTATCTAAACAAATTTATAAAACACAGAAGGTTCAAGATGGAAACTCTGTCGACAATCCAGCAAGCCGTACAGCCAGGCGATTGGATGATCTCGATAGATCTGAAGGACGCTTATTTCCACGTCCCGGTGGCAATCGAGCTACAGAAATATCTCAGGTTCCACGTTGGGCAAGAACACCTTCAATTCGTGTGCCTACCCTTTGGGCTGACAACCTCACCGCGAGTCTTCACCAAAACCCTATTAGCAGTGGTGGCCTTCATCAGACTGAAAAAGATAAGACTTTATCATTATCTAGACGACCTCCTTGTCCTAGCCCAGGACAAGTCGCAGCTCCTAGCGCAAAGAGATCAGGTAATCTCGATCCTGTCCGAATTCGGTTGGCTCCTGAATTTATCGAAAAGCCATTTAGAACCAACTCAATACCTAGTGTATCTGGGAGCCCAGTTCGACACAGTGAAGAAAACCATCTCTCTTCCAGTGGAAAAGATCCCTGTGATTCAAGAGAGGATTTTTCGAGCGTTAGACACCCACCACCTGAAGGCATTCCAGTGTCTAAAAATCATCGGAACAATGGTTTCCACAACCCCCATGGTGAAATGGGCATTATGGAGACTACGTCCCTTCCAGTCCGGCTTCCTCAAACAGTGGAAGTCAGGCAACAAGAATCAGCAGATTCGCATCTCATCTTCCATGAGGAACAGCCTCTTTTGGTGGCTCCAGCCAAAAAATCTACGGAATTGTCATTCCATCGCCCCGGTCTCCTGGGTCACAGTGACGACCGATGCCAGTGGCTACGGCTGGGGGGCCCTGTGCGGTACAAACATGGCACAGGGCAGATGGGATGCTCGCCTCCGCAATCCGGGCTCGAACATACTAGAGCTTCGAGCAGCCTGGTGTGCCCTCCAGTCCTTCTCCCAACTCCTGAAGGGGGAGTCGGTACTGTTAAGGATGGACAATACCACAGCAGTGTCCTATGTCAAGAGGCAAGGAGGGACACGGAGTTCGTCTCTTCTACGGGAAGTTGAACCCATCATGAGGTGGGCACAGGAAAACCTGGTCAACCTGACAGCAGTCTTTATTCCCGGAATACAGAACTCCCAGGCAGACTATCTTTCTCGCACTCAGCTGGACATCAACGAGTGGTCTCTCCACATCCAAACATTCCAATGGATCCTGTCTCTGGGAGTCAGTCCCCAAGTAGATCTTTTCGCTTCACAGCACAATACCAAGATGGAGAAGTTCTACTCGAGAGGTCATTGCAGTCAGGCGATCGGGACGGATGCCTTGACGGATCGGTGGAGTTTTCAGAGAGCATATGCTTTTCCCCCGATCCCAGTAATTCTGAGATTCCTACAGAGACTTCAAGCAGAAAATGTCGAGGTGACACTAGTGGCCCCCTACTGGCCGAACAGACCATGGTTCCCTCTCCTGGTCCAACTGAGCTACCGGGACCCAGTACCTCTACCAGTCAGACCGGACCTTCTCTCTCAGGGTTCACTCCTACACCCTTGTCCGGCTCTGATGAAACTGACGGTCTGGTTCTTGAGAGGGAGAGGCTGGAATCCCTTGGTTGCGCCTCTAGAGTGATCTCCACGCTGATGAGCTCAAGAAGGGCAAGCACGAATAAAGTCTACGGAAGAATTTGGGCTAAATTTGTGGAATTCTCTATGGTCTCAGGCAGGTCCTTTAGGAATCCAGAAATCCAAGATGTATTGAGTTTTCTCCAAACGGGGTTAGATCTTCCCTTATCCGTAAGTTCACTGAGAGTTCAAATCTCGGCTCTGTCGGCCTTCTCTGGAATTTCGTGGGCAGTACACCCACTAGTTAAACAATTCTTTCGAGGGGCATCAAGGTTGAAACCTCAAAGGAAGCCAAGATTTCCCAAGTGGGATCTCCCACTAGTCCTGGATTTTCTGAGTGGACTCAGTACGACGGGGCCTTCCCCGTCCTCTATAAAGGACTTTTCAGCTAAAGTGGCATTCTTGGTCGCTATCACCTCGGCCAAAAGAGTGTCGGAGATTGGGTCTCTTGGGCACAAAGAGCCATTCCTGACCTTCTTCCCGGATCGGGTGGTTTTGATACCCATGCTGGGTTCAAATCCAAAAGTTTCTTCTGTCTTTCATGAGAATCAAGAAGTTGTCCTTCCTACCTTCAGGTCTTCGGATTCCAATGAGACTCACCCTCTAGACATGGGCAAGATCCTTTCTGAATACATCCAGATGACGTCCCCCTTTAGACGTTCGGATCATCTGTTTATCCTGCACTCAGGCAGTAACAAGGGGAAAAAGGCTTCTGCCAGAACAATCGCGGCCTGGATCGTCCAGACAATTCAGCAGGCTTACAGGGCGAAGGGCTTGGCTCCTCCGCAAGCGGTGACAGCTCACTCTACCAGAGGGATGGCAGCTTCCTGGGCGGCAGCTCGTCACGTGGCTCCAGATGTCATCTGCAGAGCGGCCTCTTGGTCTTCTATACATACTTTTATGTCTCATTACTGTGTTGAGCCTGCATCTCTTTCCTCTGTGAATTTCGGTTTATCAGTCTTGTCAGTTGACGGGACAAATTAAAATTTTTTGTTCAGCATACCCACCCGTGTGGTCTGGCTAGTTATTTCCCACACGTAGGCTGCCATGGAGTCAGTCAGGAAAAAGGAAAATTTATTATCATACTTACCGTAATTTTCCTTTCCTGATGGACTCCATGGCAGACGGAGTTCCCACCCTGAAATTATGGAGTCGGGATAGTTACGGAACACCAGTACTGGGCGGTGAGTAAACCTTTATGGGTATGGGGTCCTATCAATGGAGAGGAGGCGGGATTAACCCACACGTAGGCTGCCATGGAGTCCATCAGGAAAGGAAAATTACGGTAAGTATGATAATAAATTTTCCTTTATTTGCAGCTGAGTGTACCACCCAACTGGTGCGTAATTAAGCTGAATTGGTGTTGCAGATAGCTCTAGTGTCCCCGTTGTATTAGATTTACTGTATATTACTGTGTATTGTACTTCCTTGTGTGCTCTATTGATTGTTCCTTTTATCAATAATTCAACAGTACTTTAACAGTAGTCACAGGCCGACTTGCTAATGGCAAATCTAGGCTTTCACGTCTGTGTGGGCTGACCCCAGTACACAGACTAAGGCCTTTTAAAAAAAAAAGGAAGTAGATGTAAAGAGGAGGTTGTGGATCTACAAAAAAAGAAAAAAGAAAAAAGAAAAAGGGAGACTGTACCATCTGGCGACAGTATATCCCTTCTTCTACGAAGCCAACGGGCACATAAAATATCCACCTAGATCCACAGCTCTACCATCTGTATTTGCTGATTGGTAAACAGTCCAGCTAGTGCTTAGATTAGCAGATTGAATATACACACATTTATTCCCATGTGTCTTTCCATGAACTTCTGCACAAGTGAGCATGCATGTGTTTTTCTTTTTGTGCAAATAATTGAGTTAATAATTAAATATGACTGTCTTTACACTGTGCCTTTAAATTAACCTCTTGCACTGTCCTGCTTAAATGCTGGGCACAGACATAGATTTCAAAGAGAGAGAAAAAAAAAAAGGGGACAAACTCTGGATACAGTCTTTCAGCAATTACTATTCAATAGTCCCCCCTTTTCTGCTCCTCTAATGTCCTTCTCTGCCTGGGATACTCCAGATATTCTAAAGGACTCTCAGCTGTCTCTCACAGCTTGGGAAACATACAATCCACCCAAGCACTGTTATAAAGTGATTAAAGACGTCCAGAAACAAATCCTCTCTTTCCTCTCTTCACTCCACTTTTATCATGTTCAGTTTATTTCATTTCATTTCACCGTTCATTTCATTTAACCACCTTTAACAGCTGTTTGTCAGCTTTTCTTTTTCTCCTTTCCACCGCCTCTTGCTGTTGCTCTGTGCCTGTCTCCCCCGCTTACCTCCCACACGCCGTCTGCGTGTGAATGTCTTTTCTGATAGCAAGATTGCTATCGCTTCTCCAGGGAGAGGGGGGAGAGAGGGGGGAGGCAGCCCTCCGAGAAGGCGGATGAAAGCCAGCTGATGGGAGCCAGCTGATGGGAGCCAGCTGATGGGGGCCAGCTGATGGAAGCCTGCAGCGTCCGGAACTATCTCTGCGGTAAGCGCTGTGTAGGGGAATACAGGAGATCTCAGTCAGCTTCTCTCCAGTTTCCCTCTGATGGCACCTTCATCCTGGGGTTTGTGGCGGTGTACAGGACCATTCACTCACCCGACTACCGCCTGCTGTTCCCTGCCTGGGGGAACTCAGGGCGGAGGAGCCCTCGCACCCCTCTCACTCACCTCTGCACGGCATTCCCCCGCCTGCTTTGTAGTGGAGTTCTTGAAGCTTTTTTCTAGTCTTTCTTCCAAGCTTTCTTCAAGAGAGTTAAGGCCAGCTATGGTTATCGCCTACGGCCACATCACCCTGAAAGCGCCCGATCTCGTCTGATCTCGGAAGCTAAGCAGGGTCGGGCCTGGTTAGTACCTGGATGGGAGACCGCCTGGGAATACCAGGTGTTGTAGGCTTTCTTTTATTTTTTAATTTTTTGTGGTGGAGTCCTTGAAGCCTTTTTTCTAGTCTTTCTTCCAAGCTATCTTCAAGAGAGTTAAGGCCAGCTATGGTCATTGCATACGGCCACATCACCCTGAAAGTGCCCGATCTCATCTAATCTCGGAGGCTAAGCAGGGTCGGGCCTGGTTAGTACCTGGATGGGAGACCGCCTGGGAATACCAAGTGCTGTAGGCTTTCTTTTATTTTTTTGTAGTGGAGTTCTTGAAGCTTTTTTCTAGTCTTTCTTCCAAGCTATCTTCAAGAGAGTTAAGGCCAGCTATGGTTATCACCTGCGTCCACATCACCCTCAAAGCGCCTGTTCTCGGCTGATCTCGGAGGCTAAGCAGGGTCGAGCCTGGTAAGTATCTGGATGGGAGACCGCCTATGAATACCGGGTGCTGAAGGCTTTCTTTTATTTTTTATTTTTTTGTGGTGGAGTCCTTGAAGCCTTTTTTCTAGTCTTTCTTCCAAGCTATCTTCAAGAGAGTTAAGGCCAGCTATGGTTGTCGCCTACGGCCACATCACACTGAAAGCGCCCGATCTCGTCTGCTCTCGGAGGCTAAACAGGGTCAGGCCTGGTTAGTACCTGGATGGGAGACCGCCTGGGAATACCAGGTGCTGCAGGCTTTCTTTTATTTTTTTTATTTTTTGTGGTGGAGTCCTTGAACCTTTTTTCTAGTCTTTCTTCCAAGCTATCTTCAAGAGAGTTAGGGCCAGCTATGGTTATCGCCTACGGCAACATCACCCTGAAAGCACCTGATCTCGTCTGATCTTGGAGGCTAAACAGGGTCGGGCCTGGTTAGTACCTGGATGGGAGACCGCCTGGGAATACCAGGTGCTGTAGGCTTTCTTTTATTTTTTTAATTTTTTGTGGTGGAGTCCTTGAAGCCTTTTTTCTAGTCTTTCTTCCAAGCTATCTTCAAGAGAGTTAAGGCCAGCTATGGTTATCGCCTACAGCCACATCACCCTGAAAGCGCCCGATCTCGTCTGATCTTGAAGGCTAAGCAGGGTCAGGCCTGGTTAGTACCTGGATCGGAGACCGCCTGGGAATACCAGGTGCTGTATGCTTTTTTTTATTTTTGTAGTGGAGTTCTTGAAGCTTTTTTCTAGTCTTTCTTCCAAGCTATCTTCAAGAGAGTTAAGGCCAGCTATGGTTATTGCCTACAGCCACATCACCCTGAAAGCACCCGATCTCGTCTGATCTCATAGGCTAAGCAGGGTCGGGCCTGGTTAGTACTTGGATGGGAGACCGCCTGGGAATACCAGGTGCTGTAGGCTTTCAGTTATTTTTTTATTTTTTGTGGTGGAGTCCTTGAAGCCTTTTTTCTAGTTTTTCTTCCAAGCTATCTTCAAGAGAGTTAGGGCCAGCTACAGTTATTGCCTACGGCCACATCACCCTGAAAGCGCCCGATCTCGTCTGATCTCGGAGGCTAAGCAGGGTCGGGCCTGGATGGGAGACCACCTGGAAATACCAGGTGCTGTAGGCTTTCTTTAATTTTTATTTTTTTTGTAGTGGAGTTCTTGAAGCTTTTTTCTAGTCTTTCTTCCAAGCTATCTTCAAGAGAGTTAGGGCCAGCTATGGTTATCGCCTACGGCCACATCACCCTGAAAGCGCCTAATCTCGGAGGCTAAGCAGGGTCGTGCCTGGTTAGTACCTGGATGGGACACCGCCTGGAGATACCAGGTGCTGTAGGCTTTTTTTTTTTGTGGTGAAGTCCTTGAAGCCTTTTTTCTAGTCTTTCTTCCAAGCTATCTTCAAGAGAGTTAAGGCCAGCGACAGTTATTGCCTACGGCCACATCACCCTGAAAGCGCCTGATCGCGTCTGATCTCAGAGGCAAAGCAGGGTCGGGCCTGGTTAGTACCTGGATGGGAGACCGCCTGGGAATACCAGGTGCTGTAGGCTTTCTTTTATTTTAATTTTTTTGTGGTGGAGTCCTTGAAGCCTTTTTTCTAGTCTTTCTTCCAAGCTATCTTCAAGAGAGTCAAGGCCAGGTATGGTTATTGCCTATGGCCACATCACCCTGAAAGTGCCCGATCACGTCTGATCTCGCAGTCTAAGCAGGGTCGTGCCTGGTTAGTACCTGGATGGGAGACCGCCTAGGAATATCTGGTGCTGTAGGCTTTCTTTTATTTTTTATTTCTTTGTGGTGGAGTCCTTGAAGCCTTTTTTCTAGTCTTTCTTCCAAGCTATCTTCAAGATAGTTAAGGCCAGCTATGGTTATCGCCTACAGCCACATCACCCTGAAAGCACCCGATCTCGTCTGATCTCGGAGGCTAAGCAGGGTCGTGCCTGGTTAGTACCTGGATGGGAGTGTTATGTATCACGTACCTGGTAACCAGAGCCCAGTTGTAGAAGTAGGCCTCTCTTACAGCTCCGGCTTGTGAGCTGCTGGATAGGGAACAGCAGACTCAAGAGCCTGGCGGGGTAGGAGTGCCGGCTGGCTGGATAGATGAGTAGATGTAGACCACTGCTGGAAGTGTAGACTGGAGCTGAAGTAACCGGAAGTAGGGTCTGTGACACTGACAGAAGATTCACAGCAACAACTGAGAAGGCAAGCTGGTTAATAGACAGCAGACGGAAGCAGGGTCAAACAAGCCGGATCACATTAGATAGTTCAGATATTCAGATGGGGTAAGCAGGAGAGTCGTTGTGGTACAGGCAGGTAGGTCAGGCAACGGTGGATCAATCAGAAGTAGGTCGATAGCAGCCGAGGTCAGGATCGGAGAGGTGCGGAAGGTCAAACAAGCCGGGTCAAAAGGTAATAGCAGATAATCAGGTTTCTTCAGGTAAACAACGTTCAGAGACTGTAGATCAGACAGCAATGTGCTGGAGCTGTCAGTGTCCATTTAAAGCCGTTTTTGGCGCCAAGGAGTCAGCGCGCACGCGCGTGCCCCGCAACGCGCGATCAAATCCCGTGCACGCGCGCGCGCCGTTAACGCACGCGCGCGCACCACAGGCGCGCGACGATGTGCAATTGCGCGCCGCTGTTTTAACCCTCTGGAAGGGTTCCGAGATTGAGAGGTGAGTCCCTGACATTTTCCCCCCCCAAGGGGCAGCCTCCGGATGCCTAGTCGGGCCATCTTGTCAGGATGATCAAGAAAAAATGAACGTACCAATCTTCTGGCATGGATGTTGCCTTCAGGTTCCCAGGAGTTTTCTTCTGGTCCGTAGCCTTTCCATTTAATCAAAAATTGGTTCTGTCCTTGTCGCCTTCTACAATCCAGGATGGCTTCTACCACAAATTCCTCGCATCCGTCAACATGAACTGGTTCAGGAGGCCATGTACCCCTATTAGGGAAGGGATCAGGAGCTGCAGGTTTCAATAAAGAGACATGGAATACAGGGTGCACTTTAAGAGAATCAGGTAAGGAAAGTTCATATGAAACCGTATTGATTCTCCTTTTGACCGGAAAAGGTCCCATAAATTTGGGTCCCAATTTTTTAGAAGGACAAGCTAACCTGAGGTTGCTGGTAGAAAGCCATACCTGGTCCCCTGTTTTCAGATCCAGCTCTCCTTTCCTTTTCCTGTCGAAGAACCTCTTACTGTCAGCCTGGGCCTTGGTCACAGCTTCCTATAGTAATTTGGTGTTTTGTTTGAGGAATTCCACGGTATTCTGTACTGCCGGTACTGAAGATTCTGAAAGAAAATCTGGTAAAAAAGTTAGGTTGAAACCATAATTGGCAAAAAAGGGAGATTGCCCTGTGGCAGAATGACTGGCGTTGTTGTAAGCAAATTCCGCTAGGGGTAGCAAAGAGACCCAATTATTCTGAGAAAACGTAGTGAAGCACCTGATGTATTGTTCCAGAGTCTGATTGGTTTGTTCAGTTTGCCCATTGGTCTGGGGGTGATATGCTGAAGATAGAGCGAGTTCAATTTGTAATATTTCACAGAGGGCCTTCCAAAACCGAGAGGTAAATTGAACTCCCCTATCTGATACTATGTTGGAGGGTACCCCATGCAACCTAACGACTTCTTTAATAAAGACACAAGCAGTCTCAACGGCAGAAGGTGTGTTCTTTAGAGGGAGAAAATGGGCCATTTTGGTCAAACGGTCCACGATCACGAAAATTGCAGTACAGTCTTCAGAGCAGGGAAGCTCTACGATGAAATCCATGGCCACCATTTTCCACGGTCTGTCGGGTACGGGTAAGGGTTTCAGTAAACCCCAGGCTTGGTTTCGAGGTGTCTTGTTCCGATTACAAATAGGGCATGTGCTGATGTAAGACTTACAGAAATTCTCTAATCCAGGCCACCAAAAGGTGCGACGCACCAGTTCTAGTGTCTTACGAACCCCAAAATGTCCTGCCATTGGATGGTCGTGGAGGTGTTTCAGAACCTCTACTCGGATGTCTTCAAGGACAAAAATCTGGCTTCCTCTCCAGAACAGTCCATCTCGGGATTCTAAAGAAATGTTGGGAGGTTTGGAAGAATCTGAAGACGCTCCCCGGAGCAGGGAAAGTAGGTCAGTGTGCAGTATCAAGAAACTGTTCTCTGGTAGAATGGTGTCAGGAGTGGAGGTATCTTTTGGGTTGTCATGCATTCTGGACAGAGCATCCGGCTTGATATTCTTAGAGCCCGGGCGATAAGTGATGTGGAAGCCGAAACGGGAGAAGAAGAGTGCCCACCGAGCCTGTCGGGGCTTCAATCGCTTGGCTGATCTTAAATATTCCAAGTTTTTATGGTCCGTATAAATTAGCACGGGGTGTGCAGCACCTTCCAATAAATATCTCCACTCTTCCAAAGCGGCCTTGATGGCCAATAACTCACGATCACCTACGTCATAGTTTCTCTCCGCGGGGGAGAGTTTTCGGGAGAAGAATCCTACGGGGTGTATTAGGTCTTTGTCTCCCATGCGTTGGGAGAGAACGGCCCCCACTGCGACTTCGGAGGCGTCTACCTCAAGGAGGAAGGGTAGAGCCGGGTTTGGGTGGCTAAAAATTGGGGCAGTCGTGAAGAATTTCTTTAGCGTGTCGAAGGCTTTTTGTGCCTCAGGATTCCAACGGAAACGGAAGTTTTGTTTTGTAAGCTGTGTAATGGGAGCAACAATGGTAGAGAATCCTTTAATAAAACGTCTATAGAAATTCGCAAAGCCTATAAAACGTTGGACCCCCTTCTTGTCCAGGGGCACTGGCCAGTCCAAAATAGCAGACACTTTCTTGGGGTCCATCTCAATTCCCGTCGGGGAGATCACTAGGCCCAGGAATTGGATGGTTTGCAACTCGAATTCACATTTTTCTGCTTTCGCGTATAGACCGTGTAGGCGAAGACGATTCAAAACCTTCCGGACATGCTCTCGATGTTGATCTAATGAGCCAGAAAAGACCAGGATATCATCCAGGTAGACGATGACAAAAATATCTAAAAAGTCTCTGAACACGTCATTGACAAAATGCTGAAAGGTGGCAGGAGCATTGCATAACCCGAATGGCATGACTAGATACTTGTAGTGACCATACCGAGTACGGAAAGCAGTTTTCCACTCGTCGCTGTCCCTGATGCGAATTAGGTTGTAGGCCCCCCTCAGGTCCAGCTTAGTGAAGATAGTAGCGAATCTTAATTTTTGAAACAGTTCGGGTATCAATGGCAATGGATAACGGTTTTTAACCGTGATGTTATTGAGCTCTCGATAATCGATGCATGGGCGAAGGGTCTGATCCTTTTTGGCGACGAAAAATATTCCAGCACCTGCTGGTGAGGTGGATGGACGAATGAACCCCTTATTTAGGTTCTCGTCGATGTAGATTTTCAGAGCATCTTGTTCCTTCTCGGATAGTGGAAAAATGCGCCCAAAAGGGATCTCGGCCCCAGGAAGTAGTTCTACCGGGCAATCATAGGGGCGATGAGGTGGAAGGGAGTCGGCCCCCTTTTTACTGAACACATCGAGAAACTCATGATAGGGTTCCGGAACAGACTGAAATAAACTGGGGTCGGTGTTCAGACATAACAGAGTCGGAGAGAAACTGGAAGATCCAGGTAGGCAGTGTTCCAGGCAGTAATGGGAAGGAAATCGTAAAGTTCCAGAGACCCAATCAATCTGGGGGTTGTGGACCCGGAGCCAGGGGATGCCAAGGATCACTGGAAACAAGGGTGAAGAAATTACATCCAGAATTAACAATTCTCTATGATTAGCGGAAGTAGAAGCAGGTAGAGGAAGGGTTTCTTGGGTTACTTGACCCGATTTAATGTGGGATCCGTCGGCCAGAAAAACAGAAAGTCTGAAGTCTTTCTTTCGAAGAGGAATGTGGTGCAGACTGGCAAAGGTGGCATCAATAAAACAACTGCAGGCGCCGGAGTCAATAATTGCGTTGACCGGAATCGTTCTTCCTGGGAGCTGCAAAGACAGAGAAAGAGCAAGGTGTGTTGTATTGGTTGAGAGAGTGGAAACGTTGACAGGAACAGAAAAACGACACTTACGCATCTTGATGGGGCAGTTGGCGACATAATGACCAGGCTCACCGCAGTAGAGGCACAGATTTAGCTGCCGACGACGTGTTCGTTCTTCAGGAGGCAGAGTGGGTCGCATGACCCCAAGTTGCATAGGCTCAGAAGTATCAGGAGGAGAGCTGGCCGCACTAGAATGGACGGGTGGTTGGTAGCGAGAAGCAGGCATGGGCGCTTTAGTAGTGACCCATAAAGGGCGACTTAGATGAGAAGATCGCTCTGCTCGTCGCTCTCGTAGGCGTCGGTCAATCTGTATAGATTTATCAATTAATTCCTCCAAGGTATCAGGAACCCCAATACGGGCCAACTCATCCTTTAGGGTTTCTGAAAGTCCCAAACGGAATTGGTGCCGCAGAGCTGCGCTGTTCCACTGGGTGTCCGCACTCCAGCGGCGAAAGTCCGTAACATACTCCTCAACGGCTCGGCGGCCTTGTTGAAGCGCAAGCAGGGCGGCCTCAGCAGTAGCAGTCCGCTGAGGATCGTCATAGAGTTGTGCCATGGCCTGAAAGAAAGCAAGCAGAGTCTCTGTGTTGGTGCCATTTTCCTCCAATAGTTGGTGCGCCCAGGTTAGAGGCTCTCCTTGAAGAAGCGACACCACAAATCCCACCTTTGTGGCTTCTAAGGAAAAAGTCCTAGGTTGGAGGGCAAAATATAATTGGCAGGTATTGCGGAAATTCTGGAATTTGGAGCAGTCCCCGGTGAACCGCTATGGCATCGGAACCCTGGGTTCGGGTGGTAGCATCACTACAGTTGGAGCAGCGGCTGATGAAGACGATCTGGCGGAAGGTTCAGGAGCTGCGTCTCCGGACATATTCTGTACTTGACCTTCCAGTCGCATGTAGCCGTCCTGTAGATTTTTAACAGCTTGGGTGAGAGATGCGAGGTGTTTACAAATCTCCTCCATTGCTGGGGCCACTCCTGAGGGCTCTGACATGGCTGTCTGATACTGTTATGTATCACGTACCTGGTAACCAGAGCCCGGTTGTAGAAGTAGGCCTCTCTTACAGCTCCGGCTTGTGAGCTGCTGGATAGGGAACAGCAGACTCAAGAGCCTGGCGGGGTAGGAGTGCCGGCTGGCTGGATAGATGAGTAGATGTAGACCACTGCTGGAAGTGTAGACTGGAGCTGAAGTAACCGGAAGTAGGGTCTGTGACACTGACAGAAGATTCACAGCAACAACTGAGAAGGCAAGCTGGTTAATAGACAGCAGACGGAAGCAGGATCAAACAAGCCGGATCACATTAGATAGTTCAGATATTCAGATGGGGTAAGCAGGAGAGTCGTCGTGGTACAGGCAGGTAGGTCAGGCAACGGTGGATCAATCAGAGGTAGGTCGATAGCAGCCGAGGTCAGGATCGGAGAGGTGCGGAAGGTCAAACAAGCCGGGTCAAAAGGTAATAGCAGATAATCAGGTTTCTTCAGGTAAACAACGTTCAGAGACTGTAGATCAGACAGCAATGTGCTGGAGCTGTCAGTGTCCATTTAAAGCCGTTTTTGGCGCCAAGGAGTCAGCGCGCACGCCCCGCCGCGCGCGATCCCGCCGTGCACGTGCGCGCGCCGTTAACGCACGCACATCACAGGCGCGCGACGATGTGCAATTGCGCGCCGCTGTTTTAACCCTCTGGAAGGGTTCCGAGATTGAGAGGTGAGTCCCTGACAGGGAGACTGCCTGGGAATATCTGGTGCTGTAGGCTTTCTTTTATTTTTTATTTTTTTGTGGTGGAGTCCTTGAAGCCTTTTTTCTAGTCTTTCTTCCAAGCTATCTTCAAGAGAGTTAAGGCCAGCTATGGTTATCGCCTACGGCCATATCACCCTGACAGCGCCCGATCTCGTCTGATCTCGGAGGCTAAGCAGGGTCGGGCTTGGTTAGTACCTGGATGGGAGACCGCCTGGGAATACCAGGTGCTGTAGGCTTTCTTTTATTTTTTTATTTTTAGTAGTGGAGTCCTTGAAGCCTTTTTTCTAGTCTTTCTTCCAAGCTATCTTCAAGAGAGTTAAGTCCAGCTATGGTTATCGCCGACGGCCACATCACCCTGAAAAAGCGCCCGATCTCGTATGATTCTCGGAGGCTAAGCAGGGTCGGGCCTGGTTACTACCTGGATGGGAGACCGCCTGGGAATACCAGGTGCTGTAGGCTTTCTTTTATTTTTTTATTTTTAGTAGTGGAGTCCTTGAAGCCTTTTTTCTAGTCTTTCTTCCAAGCTATCTTCAAGAGAGTTAAGTCCAGCTATGGTTATCGCCGACGGCCACATCACCCTGAAAAAGCGCCCGATCTCGTATGATTCTCGGAGGCTAAGCAGGGTCGGGCCTGGTTACTACCTGGATGGGAGACCGCCTGGCAATACCAGGTGCTGTAGGCTTTCTTTTATTTTTTTATTTTTTGCAGTGGAGTTCTTGAAGCTTTTTTCTAGTCTTTCTTCCA
The DNA here is from genome assembly GCF_905171775.1 of Rana temporaria. Classification (NCBI taxonomy): domain Eukaryota; kingdom Metazoa; phylum Chordata; class Amphibia; order Anura; family Ranidae; genus Rana; species Rana temporaria. Next base: position 151,045,654 of record NC_053496.1, read on the forward strand.
AGCTATCTTCAAGAGAGTTAAGGCCAGCGATGGTTATCGCCTACGGCCACATCACCCTAAAAGCGCCTGATCTCGTCTGATCTCGGAGGCTAAGCAGGGTCGGGCCTGGTTAGTACCTGGATGGGAGACCGCCTGGGAATACCAGGTGCTGTAGGCTTTCTTTTCTTTTCTTTTTTTTGTGGTGGAATCCTTGAAGCCTTTTTTCTAGTCTTTCTTCCAAGCTATCTTCAAGAGAGTAAAGGCCAGCTATGGTTATTGCCTACGGCCACATCACCCTGAAAGCGCCCGATCTCGTCTGACCTCAGAGGCAAAGCAGGGTCGGGCCTGGATACTACCAGGATGGGAGACCGCCTGGGAATACCAGGTGCTGTAGGCTTTCTTTTATTTTTTATTTTTTTGTGGTGGAGTCCTTGAAGCCTTTTTTCTAGTCTTTCTTCCAAGCTATCTTCAAGAGAGTTAGGGCAGCGATGGTTATCCCCTACGGCCATATCACCCTGACAGTGCCCGATCCTGTCTGATCTCGGAGGCTAAGCAGGGTCGGGCCTGGTTAGTACCTGGATGGGAGACCGCCTGGGAATACCAGGTGCTGTAGGCTTTCTTTTATTTTTTTATTTTTTGTAGTGGAGTCCTTGAAGCCTTTTATCTAGTCTTTCTTCCAAGCTATCTTCAAGAGAGTTAAGGCCAGCTATGGTTATCGCCTACGGCCACATCACCCTGAAAGCACCCGATCTCGTCTGATCTCGGAGGCTAAGCAGGGTCGTGCCTGGTCAGTACCTGGATGGGAGACTGCCTGGGAATATCTGGTGCTGTAGGCTTTCTTTTATTTTTTATTTTTTTGTGGTGGAGTCCTTGAAGCCTGTTTTCTAGTCTTTCTTCCAAGCTATCTTCAAGAGAGTTAAGGCCAGCGATGGTTATCGCCTACGGCCATATCACCCTGACAGCGCCCGATCTCGTCTGATCTTGGAGGCTAAGCAGGGTCGGGCCTGGTTACTACCTGGATGGGAGACTGCCTGGCAATACCGGGTGCTGAAGGCTTTCTTTTATTTATTTATTTTTTGTAGTGGAGTTCTTGAAGCTTTTTTCTAGTCTTTCTTCCAAGCTATCTTCAAGAGAGTTAAGGCCAGCTATGGTTATCGCCTACAGCCACATCACCCTGAAGGCACCTGATTTCATCTGATTATCGGAGGCTAAACAGGGTCGGGCCTGGTTACTACCTGGATGGGGGACCGCCTGGGAATACCAGGTGCTGTAGGCTTTATTTTATTTTTTTATTTTTTGTAGTGGAGTTCTTGAAGCTTTTTTCTAGTCTTTCCTCCAAGCTATCTTCAAGAGAGTTAAGGCCAGCTATGGTTATCGCCTACGGCCACATTACCCTGAAAGCGCCTGATCTCGTCTGATCTCAGAGGCTAAGCAGGGTTGGGCCTGGTTAGTACCTGGATGGGAGACCGCCTGGGAATGCCAGGTGCTGTAGGCTTTCTTTTATCTTTATTTTTTTGTGGTGGAGTCCTTGAAGCCTTTTTTCTAGTCATTCTTCCAAGCTATCTTCAAGAGAGTTAAGGCCAGCTATGGTTATCACCTACGGCCACATCACCCTGAAAGCGCTTGATCTCGTCTGATCTCGGAGGCTAAGCAGGGTTGGGCCTGGTTAGTATCTGGATGGGAGACCGCTTCGGAATACTAGGTGCTGTAGGCTTTCTTTTATTTTTTTATTTTTTGTAGTGGAGTTCTTGAAGCTTTTTTCTAGTCTTTCTTCCAAGCTATCTTCAAGAGAGTAAAGGCCAGCCATGGTTATCGCCTACGGCCACATCACCCTGAAAGCGTCTGATCTCGGAGGCAAAGCAGGTTCGTGCCTTGTTAGTACCTGGATGGGAGACCGCCTGGGAATACCAGGTGCTGTAGGCTTTTTTTTTTTTTTTTTTTGTGGTGTAGTCCTTCAAGCCTTTTTTCTAGTCTTTCTTCCAAGCTATATTCAAGAGAGTTAAGGCCAGCTATGGTTATTGCCTACGGCCACATCACCCTGAAAGCGCCCGATCTTGTCTGATCTCGGAGGCTAAGCGGGGTTGGGCCTGGTTAGTACCTGGATGGGAGACCGCCTGGGAATACCAGGTGCTGTAGGCTTTCTTTTATCTTTATTTTTTTTGTGGTGGAGTCCTTGAAACCTTTTTTCTAGTCTTTCTTCCAAGCTATCTTCAAGAGAGTTAAGGCCAGCTATGGTTATCGCCTATGGCCACATCACCCTGAAAGCGCCCGATCTCGTCTGATCTCGGAGGCCAAGCAGGGTTGGGCCTGGTTAGTACCTGGATGGGAGAGCGCCTGGGAATACCAGGTGCTGTAGGCTTTCTTTTATTTTTTTATTTTTTGTAGTGGAGTCCTTGAAGCCTTTTTTCTAGTCTTTCTTCCAAGCTATCTTCAAGAGAGTAAAGGCCAGCCATGGTTATCGCCTACGGCCACATCACCCTGAAAGCGTCTGATCTCAGAGGCTAAGCAGGTTCGTGCCTTGTTAGTACCTGGATGGGAGACCGCCTGGGAATACCAGGTGCTGTAGGCTTTCTTTTATTTTTTTATTTTTTGTAGTGGAGTCCTTGAAGCCTTTTTTCTAGTCTTTCTTCCAAGCTATCTTCAAGAGAGTTAAGGCCAGCTATGGTTATCGCCTACAGCCACATCACCCTGAAAACGCCTGATCTCGTCTGATCTCGGAGGCTTAGCAGGGTCGGGTCTGGTAAGTACCTGGATGGGAGACCGCCTGGGAATACCAGGTGCTGTAGGCTTTCTTTTATCTTCATTTTTTTTGTGGTGTAGTCCTTGAAGCCTTTTTTCTAGTCTTTCTTCCAAGCTATCTTCAAGAGAGTTAAGGCCAGCTGTGGTTATTGCCTACGGCCACATCACCCTGAAAGCGCCCGATCTCGTCTGATCTCGGAGGCTAAGTGGGGTTGGGCCTGGTTAGTACCTGGATGGGAGACCGCCTGGGAATACCAGGTGCTGTAGGCTTTCTTTTATTTTTTTATTTTTTGTAGTGGAGTTCTTGAAGCTTTTTTCTAGTCTTTCTTCCAAGCTATCTTCAAGAGAGTTAAGGCCAGCTAAAGTTTTAGCCTATGGGCACATAACCCTGAAAGTGCCTGATCTCGTCTGATCTCGTCTGATCTCGGAGGCTAAGCAGGGTCGGGCCTGGTTAGTACCTGAATGGGAGACCGCGTGGGAATACCAGGTGCTGTAGGCTTTCCTTTATTTTTTATTTTTTTGTGGTGGAGTCCTTGAAGCCTTTTTTCTAGTCTTTCTTCCAAGCTATCTTCAAGAGAGTTAAGGCCAGCTATGGTTATCGCCTATGGCCACATCACCCTGAAAGCGCCCGATCTCGTCTGATCTCACAGGCCAAGCAGGGTTGGGCCTGGTTAGTACCTGGATGGGAGACCGCCTGGGAATACCAGGTGCTGTAGGCTTTCTTTTATTTTTTTATTTTTTGTAGTGGAGTCCTTGAAGCCTTTTTTCTAGTCTTTCTTCCAAGCTATCTTCAAGAGAGTTAAGGCCAGCTGTGGTTATTGCTTACGGCCACATCACCCTGAAAGCGCCCGATCTCGTCTGATCTCGGCGGCTAAGCGGGGTTGGGCCTGGTTAGTACCTGGATGGGAGACCGCCTGGGAATACCAGGTGCTGTAGGCTTTCCTTTATCTTTATTTTTTTGTGGTGGAGTCCTTGAAGCCTTTTTTCTAGTCTTTCTTCCAATCTATCTTCAAGAGAGTTAAGGCCAGCTATGGTTATCACCTACAGCCACATCACCCTGAAAACGCCTGATCTCGTCTGATCTCGAAGGCTAAGCAGGGTCGGGCCTGGTTAGTACATGGGTGGGAGACCGCGTGGAAATACCAGGTGCTGTAGGCTTTCTTTTATTTTTTTATTTTTTGTAGTGGAGTTCTTGAAGCTTTTTTCTAGTCTTTCTTCCAAGCTATCTTCAAGAGAGTTAAGGCCAGCTAAAGTTTTCGCCTATGGCCACATCACCCTGAAAGTGCTTGATCTCGTCTGATCTCGTCTGATCTCGGAGGCTAAGCAGGGTCGGGCCTGGTTAGTACCTGAATGGGAGACCGCGTGGGAATACCAGGTGCTGTAGGCTTTCCTTTATTTTTAATTTTTTTGTGGTGGAGTTCTTGAAGCTTTTTTCTAGTCTTTCTTCCAAGCTATCTTCAAGAGAGTTAAGGCCAGCTATGGTTATCGCCTACAGCCACATCACCCTGAAAACGCCTGATCTCGTCTGATCTCGGAGGCTTAGCAGGGTCGGGTCTGGTTAGTACCTGGATGGGAGACCGCCTGGGAATACCAGGTGCTGTAGGCTTTCTTTTATCTTTATTTTTTTTGTGGTGGAGTCCTTGAAGCCTTTTTTCTAGTCTTTCTTCCAAGCTATCTTCAAGAGAGTTAAGGCCAGCTATAGTTTTTGCCTATGGCCACATCACCCTGAAAGCGCCTGATCTCGGAGGCTAAGCAGGGTTGGGCCTGGTTAGTACCTGGATGGGAGACCGCGTGGGAATACCAGGTGCTGTAGGCTTTCTTTTATTTTTTATTTTTTTGTGGTGGAGACCTTGAAGCCTTTTTTCTAGTCTTTCTTCCAAGCTATCTTCAAGGGAGTTAAGGCCAGCTAAGGTTATCGCCTACGGCCACATCACCCTGAAAGCGCCCGATCTTGTCTGATCTCAGAGGCTAAGCAGGGTTGGGCCTGGTTAGTACCTGGATGGGAGACCGCCTGGCAATACCAGGTGCTGTAGGCTTTCTTTTATCTTTATTTTTCTTGTGGTGGAGTCCTTGAAGCCTTTTTTCTAGTCTTTCTTCCAAGCTATCTTCAAGAGAGTTAAGGCCAGCTATGGTTATCGCCTACGGCCACATCACCCTGAAAGCGCCCAATCTCGTCTGATCTCGGAGGCTAAGCAGGGTCGGGCCTGGTAAGTACCTGGATGGGAGACCGCCTGGGAATGCCAGGTGCTGTAGGCTTTCTTTTATTTTTTTATTTTTTGTGGTGGAGTCCTTGAAGCCTTTTTTCTAGTCTTTCTTCCAAGCTATCTTCAAGAGAGTTAAGGCCAGCTATGGTTTTTGCCTACGGCCACATCACCCTGAAAGCGCCCGATCTCGTCTGATCTCGGAGGCTAAGAAGGGTCGGGCCTGGTTAGTACCTGGATGGGAGACCGCCTGGGAATACCAGGTGCTGTAAGCTTTCTTTTATTTTTTTATTTTTTGTGGTGGAGTCCTTGAAGCCTTTTTTCTAGTCTTTCTTCCAAGCTATCTTCAAGAGAGTTAATGCCAGCTACGGTTATCGCCTACGCCCACATCACCCTGAAAGCGCCCGATCTCGTCTGATCTCAGAGGCTAAGCAGGGTTGGGCCTGGTTAGTACCTGGATGGGAGACCGCCTGGGAATACCAGGTGCTGTAGGCTTTCTTTTATCTTTATTTTTCTTGTGGTGGAGTCCTTGAAGCCTTTTTTCTAGTCTTTCTTCCAAGCTATCTTCAAGAGAGTTAAGGCCAGCTATGGTTATTGCCTACAGCCACGGTTATCGCCTACAGCCACATCACCCTGAAAGCGCCCAATCTCGTCTGATCTCCGAGGCTAAGCAGGGTCGGGCCTGGTTAGTACCTGGATGGGAGACCGCCTGGGAATACCAGGTGCTGTAGGCTTTTTTTTTTTTTTTTTGTGGTGGAGTCCTTGAAGCCTTTTTTCTAGTCTTTCTTCCAAGCTATCTTCAAGAGAGTTAATGCCAGCTACGGTTATCACCTACGGCCACATCACCCTGAAAGCGCCCGATCTCGTCTGATTCTCGGAGGCTAAGCAGGGTCGGGCCTGGTTAGTACCTGGATGGGAGACCGCCTGGGAATACCTGGTGCTGTAGGCTTTCTTTTATTTTTGTAGTGGAGTCCTTGAAGCCTTTTTTCTAGTCTTTCTTCCAAGCTATCTTCAAGAGAGTTAATGCCAGCTATGATTATCGCCTACGGCCACATCACCCTGAAAGCGCCCGATCTCGTCTGATATTGGAGGCTAAGCAGGGTCGGGCCTGGTTACTACCTGGATGGGAGACCGCCTGGGAATACCAGGTGCTGTAGGCTTTCTTTTATTTTTTTTTATTTTTTTGGTGGAGTCCTTGAAGCCTTCTTTCTAGTCTTTCTTCCAAGCTACCTTCAAGAGAGTTAAGGCCAGCTATGGTTATTACCTACGGCCACATCACCCTGAAAGCGCCTGATCTCGTCTGATCTCGGAGGCTAAGCAGGGACGGGCCTGGTTACTTCCTGGATGGGAGACCGCCTGGGAATACCAGGTGCTGTAGGCTTTGTTTTATTTTTGTGGTGGAGTTCTTGAAGCTTTTTTCTAGTCTTTCTTCCACGCTATCTTCAAGATAGTTAAGGCCAGCTATGGTAATCACCTACGGCCACAACACCCTGAAAGTGCCTGATCTTGGAGGCTAAGCAGGGTCGGACCTGGTTAGTACCTGGATGGGAGACCGCTTGGGAATACCGGGTGCTGTAGGCTTTCTTTTATTTTTTATTTGTTTGTGGTGGAGTCCTTGAAGCCTTTTTTCTAGTCTTTCTTCCAAGCTATCTTCAAGAGAGTTAAGGCCAGCTTTGGTTATCGCCTACGGCCACATCACCCTGAAAGCGCCCGATCTCGTCTGATCTCAGAGGCTAAGTAGCGTCGGGCCTGGTTAGTACCTGGATGGGAGACCGCCTGGGAATACCAGGTGCTGTAGGCTTTCTTTTATCTTTATTTTTTTTTTGGTGGAGTCCTTGAAGCCTTTTTTCTAGTCTTTCTTCCAAGCTATCTTCAAGAGAGTTAAGGCCAGCTATGGTTATCGCCTATGGCTACATCACCCTGTAAGCGCCAGATCTCATCTGATCTCGGAAGCTAAGCAGGATCGGGCATGGTTAGTACCTGGATGGGAGACCACCTGGGAATACCGGGTGCTGTAGGCTTTCTTTTATTTATTTTATTTTTTATTTTTTTAAATTCTTTATTTTATATGTTTTTTTTTTCACATTTAATTTCTCCTTATACACACATATATAGCCAAGTTTAACTGTACACAATTTGACACTTTCCTTTGAACAATTACACATTGATCATAGTACCTCTTAACAGAATTCCAAGAGTCTACTTTCGTGTCCACTGTTTATAGCTATATCATAAAATGCTCCCTATTCTCCCAAAACTACCCTTCCTCTACCTCCCTCTTCCCTCCCCCCCCATGTACCTCCTCCCACAAAATAAAATAACAAACAAAAAAAAAAAAAAGAGAAAGACCCCTCTCCCCCGACTCCCCCCCCCCTCAGGAGCCTCGTTCTCTGTATCTTATATATGGGGTCCATACCTGACTATACTTCTCCTCTTGTTCTCTTATTCCCATCGTCAGATGCTCCATCTGCTGAATTTCTGTTACTCTCCCTAGCCATTGTTGTCTGGTCGGTGTAGCTGTACTTTTCCATAAAATTGGAATACATGCCCTTGCTGCTGTCAATAGGTGTCTAATCAGGGAATTTTTAAACGTTGCCAGGGAGATTGGGAGGTCAAATAGTAGATACGTTGCTGGAATATCTCCCATATCAACCTCTGTGATTTCTTTTACCGTGTCGGTGACCATTTTCCAGAAATCTTTCAACTTTGCACACTCCCAGAATACATGTAACATGGTACCCTCCCCTTCTCCGCATCGCCAGCAGCGGTCTGATGTTTCAGGGAATATCCGTTTTAGTGCGACCGGAGTTTTGTACCATCTAGTTAAGATCTCATATCCCCCCTCCTGGTATCTAGTAGCGAGAGAGGCTTTGTGTGCAAAGTTGAAGATTCCCGTTTTCTGTGTCTCTGAGAATTTAATCCCCAGTTCTTTTTCCCAGGCTAATATGAATGGAAGTTCTTTTGGGGCTACTACCTCTCCCAGGAGAGTATACATCACCGACAGACCATGTCTCAGCGAGTCGCCCTTCAGACATAATTCCTCGTATCTTGAGAGATCTCTAGCCGCGGTACCTTGTGGATTCATTGCTCTAATAGCTGCTTTTAATTGATTTAGTCTCATTGGGTCTATTTCTCTCCTAAATACCTCTTCCATCTCTCCCCCTCTCATCCTTCGATTCTCGTCTTCAAAATTTATTAGCCTACTCATTCCTGAGCATCTTAGATTGTTGAAATGTAAATCTGTGAGGCCCACCTGAAATCTAGGATTACCTAGTACCGGTACCAGTGGACTTGGGTATTCCGAGATTTTGGTTTTCTTAAATATCTTTTTCATGACTCGTAGTGTGGGTCCTATTGTAGGATGTTTTTTCACCTCTTGTGGAATATCTTCCTCATGGATCCACGCCATTCCCTCCAGGGGAATGTTCGTGATTTTCTGCTCCATGAGGATCCATGGTTTAGTCTTCTGTTGGACACACCACTCTACCACCCTTGCCATATGGGAAGCGTCATGATATCCCATTGGGTCAGGTAAGCCCATCCCTCCTTTTTCCTTTGGCATCGTCAGGATGTCCCGCCGTATTCTAGGTGCTTTTCCTGCCCAGATGAACTTGGCAAATCTAGTTCTTAAGTCTCTCAAAAACCCCGATGGGATCTTTACCGGAAGGGTCTGAAATACATAAAGTAGTCTTGGCATTACGTTCATTTTTATAATATTGATTCTTCCGAACCACGTAAAGATTTCTTTGTCCCATCTTTGAAAGTCTGCCTTAATCTGCCTTATCAGAGGTACAAAATTTAACTCATAGATTCTTTTAAAATTTTTCGATATCTTTGTTCCCAAGTAAAGTATGTGTGAATCTGTCCACCTAAAAGGAAAATTGGCCGCTAATTGCTGCTGACTCTGCCTATTTACCTCTACTCCCATCGCCTCCGATTTGCTATAATTCACCTTAAAGTTAGAAAGATCTCCATATTGCTTTATCTCCTTCAATATGGATGGTAGAGATAATTCCGGGGTTGTTAATGAAAATAGCAGATCGTCTGCGAATGCAGCAACTTTGTACTCTGATCCTTTGACCCTGAGTCCTCTTATATCTCTATTTGCACGAATGGTTCTCAGAAATGGTTCTAAGATGAGGATGAAGATAGTCGGAGATAGTGGGCATCCTTGCCTTGTCCCATTTCTTATTGGGAATGGATCAGACATTACCTCGTTCACCTTCACCCTTGCCGTCGGGCAAGAGTAGAGGCCTGCGATCCAATTTAACATCCCTCCTCCCAGCCGTATGTATTGTAGTGTAGCTCTCAAGAATCCCCAGTCCACCCTATCAAAAGCTTTCTCTGCGTCAGTTGATACTAAAACCAGAGGATTTTGATAGAGTTGGGACATGTAGATGGTGCTTAACACTCGTTGTTTATTCTCCCTCCCTTCTCTTCCAGGGGTGAAGCCAACCTGGTCTGGGTGTATTAGGGAGGGTATATGAGTCACTAGTCTGTTTGCAATTATTTTTGAGAAAATCTTTAAATCTGTGTTCAATAGGGATATTGGCCGGTAACTAGGGCATAGTGTCGGATCTTTCCCCTCCTTAGGAATTACGGCTATGTGTGCCCCCAATGTTTCTTTGAGCATCTGTTGTCCTTCCTTTAGTGAATTAAAGGCCTCTAAGAATTTGGGTGCTAGTTGTTCAAAAAAAGTTTTATAGTATAATAATGTATCTGGACCCGGAGATTTGCCTGGTTTCATTTCTTTAATTACTTCTAAAAGTTCCTCTGATGTTATTAACCCCTCCATACTGGCAGCGATTTCTTCTGAAAATTTTGGCATGCCTGATTCTTTTAGGTATTCCTTTACTCTCTTCTCCCTGCTCTGATTCCTCTCCGCTGTCGGTTCGCTCTCCAGCTGGTACAGTCCGCTATAATATTCTCTAAAGGCATTTGCTATTGTCTGTGATGAGCTAACTAATTTATCTCCCTGTATTTTTATTTTTTCAATGTAGTTTTTAGCTCTTGTTTCTCTCAGTGCGTTTGCCAACATCCTGCTTGGTTTGTTCCCGTATTCGTAGTAAGCCCTCCGGCATCTGCTTAATTTAGCCCTCGCTTTGTCCATAAGTATCAGATTTAACTTATCTCGAAGGAGCGTTAATCTCTCTTCGGTCTGTTCCTTTTGCGACCTCTTATGTTCGTTTTCTAATATTCGGATCTCCCCAAGCAGAAGGTCTAGCATTGCGTTGAGAGATCTCTTTCTCTGAGCTCCTAGTGAAATGAGAATGCCTCTCAAATAGCACTTATGTGCCTCCCAGTTACATAGCGGTGATGTATCTTCATCTTTGTTTACTGTGAAAAACATTTATATTACCTGCTTTATCTTACCCTCGTAATCTGGATCTTTGATTAATGTTTCATTGAGCCTCCAGTTACATTCCCTGGGACCTGCTTTCCCCCAATCCATAACGCAGCTGACTGGGGCATGGTCTGACGTTGAAAAAGAACCCATTGAGGTTTCTCTTAAATTTAACAATATACTTTGTTCCAGGAATATGTAATCGATCCTAGTGTATGTTTTATGTTTTGATGAGTAGAAACTGTAATCTCTGTCATGAGTGTGTAGTGTCCTCCAGGTATCTATTAAATGTAGGTCCTGTAATATTTTTCTTGCTTTTCTCAGTTTTATATTATATATATTATAGGAACCCTTGGAGGAATCCAATCTAGGATCTAGAACCATGTTCATATCTCCCCCCCAAATCAAGACCCCCTCTTTCTTTTGATTTACAATCTCAGCAAATTTTTCCAACGTCGAGACCGGGTCTTCGTTTGGGAGGTAGACATTTACTAAAGTGACCTTTTGCTCATTTAATGTACCCTTTACCAAAAGGAATCTTCCTTCCTCGTCGGCCTCTACTTTTGATTCCTTCCATCTTATACTTTTGGCTATCAGGATCGCTACTCCATTAGCTTTAGAGGTCTGCGAGGCTCCCATATAAACTACTGGAAATTTTTGACTCTTTATCTTTGGGATCTTATCTTTCCTAAAATGTGTTTCTTGCAGAAACACAATTTGTGATTTTAGTCTCCCTAGTTCCATTATTATTTTTGATCTTTTTTCTGGGATATTTAACCCTTTCACATTATAAGTAGTAATGCTTATTCTATCCATGATGCCTCTTCCTCTCCTCTCCCCTCGTATTCCCCCCTATAGCTTCCACTATAGGTAGCGGGCTCCAGTGAGGAGGGGGGACGGGGGGTGAGGCTGAGAGAGACCCCGGGGAAGAAAGAGAGAGGAGAGAAGGGAGAAAAAAAGAGAAAAAAGAGAAAAAAAATAGATAAATAAATAAATTAAATAATAATAAATTAAAAAAAAAAAAAAAAAACACAACCCCTCTTCCCCCTAGTAGCCCAGGTTCTAGTCCTCCGTTCGAGTACCTGGGTAATCCTTACTTCCCACTTCCATGGTGTCCCTTAAATTAGGGGCAACCCTCGGTCAATGTGGGAGAAAAAAAAAAATTATGCAAAAAATGTTAAAAAAAAACAAAACAAAAAAACCCTCCCCTGAGCGTCTCCGACTTACCTCCACCAGGAGGAGAGGCGCTCTAATGGGGAAACGTATAGGAGCACTACGGAGAGACACGCCTTCTGCCCGTCCGGGAGTACCACTTCAATAATTAATGATTCTATTTCCCCCCCCATGGGTCCCCCCCTGCCCCTACATAGGAAGGGGGGGGTAACCCACCCCCCCAAGACAACCCCACAGTTTAAGAGCGAATCCATTTCCCCAGCAAACATCACAATAATATCTACAGGCTTGTCATATGGCAATAAGACATGCATATTGTACAGGAGAAAAAAAAAAAAAAAAAGAGAGCCCCCCCACTGTTATCCCCTGGACCCCTCCAAACGGACCCCATTATGAGATAACCTATACATTTTCTTTTTCCTCAAAATATAATCCTGACTTCTTGTTGCTCAGATAGTCCTTCGGTCCTCCCAATCTCTTCTATCTTATCTCCCTCTTCCCCTCCATCTCTTTGTCCCTTAATATCCTCCTCTCTCTCCCCCCTCGCATGTCTTAATGTTCAGCATATAGGTCTTCTGACACTTTCATGTCTTGCTTCCTTGCTTCCTTTTCCTAATCACCCCTCTTCCCTGCTCCCCTTCCCACCTAAGTCTTAGGTCCCCCCCTCCCCCCCCTCCGCCCTCCCTTCTCCCGATTGGCTGTGAAAAAATCAAAACCCATCCACTCCAAAAAAAAAAATATTTTTTATAGTGAAGTGTAAGAAAAAGGAGAGGAATATATTTTATATTAATATACTCTGTGAAGAAAGACCCCTGATAGGACCTCCTGCTAAACCTAGTGTCCGCTATTTAAGTGATATTAAGTGATAACACCCATATTAGGTGTATTATGTGTTTATATATGAGTACATATGCCTACGCACCCATATAACCCTGCTATAAAATTAAGTGTCGCATGTTCTGTAATAACTACCAGTGTTGAGTACTATAAGTGCTGTGAGAACTATAAATCTATAGAGTATAAATGTGTATGGTGAAAGACAAAAAAAAAAAAAATACAAAAGTTCCCCTTTCCTTCCCTTACCCCCCTCCCCCCTCCCCTCTTACCCCAAAAAAAAACCCATCCCTCTCCCATACCTTCCCACCCCCCCCCCCCCACTCCATTCCTCCCCCTCCACTCCACCCCCACCCTCAGTCCCATCCCCCCCCTAGAACCCCCCCCTAGGACCTAGGCATCTATAGTTCACTCTAAGGGAAAAGATAACAACATAGTTCACAACGATTAGCATTCACATTATGCTGAATTTGGCTGGGGGAAAAAAGAAGGAAAATAAGAAAAGAAAAGAAAAAAAATTCCAACATATAACAATAAACAGATTTTCTTCAAAGCTTTGCTGCCCAGATCTAATGTTTATATGAAAAATGAAAATTAGTCACATGTCATCCCAAAAAATGGGGATCAGGGGAGAGGGAAAAAAAAAAAAAAAAAAACCCCCATACGAGACCATGGGAGACCATGAGAGACGGCGAAGGCACGCCCCCAGAAAAAAAAAATAAAAAAAAAAGGGGGCCCTCTATTGTGGATCCTTCCAGTCCCTTCCAGTCCCTTCTTCCAGGGGGGCTCTATGCTTATATACCTACTAGTTCTGTGTAATGTAATGTCTATCACTCCAGTTCTGTATTCTTATATTTCCATTCTTAATCGCTATAGTTCATTAGTAGCTCACCCCTTTTGCTATAGGTAATTCCAGCCAATTAGGCACCTCTATTGGATCTGAGTTTAAAAATTCAAACAGTGTAGATAGCTGAGATGGCTCGTTCAAATGGAAACTCCTTCCTTCCCTTTTCACAATTACTGCCAATGGGAACCCCCACTGGTATGTGGCTCCTTTACTTCGTATATGGTCCAACAGGGGCTTTAACATGCGCCTTCTAAGTTTTGTTTGCCAGCACAGGTCTGGAAATACCTGTATGTCTGCGCCCTCCCAGACCCCCGCCAGGCCCTCTTTCCAAGCCACTCTTAGTATCTCCTCCTTGATTCTATAGAAGTGGACCCTATATAACACATCTCGGGGGTTATTCTGATCAGGTTGTCGAAATGTAGGGACTTTATGTATTCTGTCCAGTTCGAGCGGCGTATCTGGAGGATTCTTTAACCAGTTCCCGACCCCCGCATGTACATATACGTCCACAATATGGCACGTACAGGCACATGGGCGTACACGTACGTCCTCGCCTATTAGCGGGTGGGGGGTCCGATCGGGACCCCCCCGCTACATGCGGAGGTCGGGTCCGCTCGGGGAGCGATCCGGGACCACGGCGCGGCTATTTGTTTATAGCCGCTCCGTCGCGATCGCTCCCCGGAGCTGAAGAACGGGGAGAGCCGTGTGTAAACACGGCTTCTCCGTCCTTCACTATGGCGGCGCATCGATCGCGTCATTCCCTTTATAGGGAAGACACGATCGATGACGTCATTCCTACAGCCACACCCCCAAACAGTTGTAAACACATACTAGGTGCACCCTAACTCCTACAGCGCCACCTGTGGTTAACTCCCAAACTGCAACTGTCATTTTCACAATAAAGAATGCAATTTAAATGCATTTTTTGCTGTGAAAATGACAATGGTCCCAAAAATGTGTCAAAATTGTCCGAAGTGTCCGCCATAATGTCGCAGTCACGAAAAAAATTGCTGATCGCCGCCATTAGTAGTAAAAAAAAAAAAAATAATAAAAATGCAATAAAACTATCCCCTATTTTGTAAACACTATAAATTTTGCGCAAACCAATCGATAAACGCTTATTGCGATTTTTTTTACTAAAAATAGGTAGAAGAATACGTATCGGCCTAAACTGAGGAAAAAAATTTTTTTTATATATGTTTTTGGGGGATATTTATTACAGCAAAAAGTAAAAAATATTGCTTTTTTTTCAAAATTGTCGCTCTATTTTTGTTTATAGCGCAAAAACTAAAAACCGCAGATGTGATCAAATACCACCAAAAGAAAGCTCTATTTGTGGGGAAAAAAAGACGCCAATTTTGTTTGGGAGCCACGTCGCACGACCGCGCAATTGTCTGTTAAAGCGACGCAGTCCCGAACTGTAAAAACACCTTGGGTCTTTAGGCTGCATATTGGTCCGGGGCTTAAGTGGTTAATACTCTATTCAAGATAGTAGTGGTTGCTTCTCTCAATGCCTGACCCTCCAGCTCCTCTGGTACCCCTTTGATCCGTATATTGTTCCTCCTACTTCTGTTATCAGCCTCTTCTGCATGGAGCTGCAGCCTGATCACATGTTGATGTTGGGCCATTACTTTTTCCTCCAAGGCTACCAGCCTGTCATTTACGGAGTTTTGCTGCTTCTCTACCCCTCCTACTTTATGATCCAACATCAGCATTTTTGTGCGTACTTCATCAATTTCTGCCCTCATTATGTCTGTTATATTTGCTACTATTTCCTGTATATCTTCCTTAGTCGGAAGGGCCTGGATAAGTCTACTGAGTTGTTGTATATCTCGGAGGCTAAGCAGGGTCGGGCCTGGTTAGTACCTGGATGTGAGACCGCCTGGGAATACCAGGTGCTGTAGGCTTTCTTTTTTTTTTTTTTTTTTTGTGGTGGAGTCCTTGAAGCCTTTTTTCTAGTCTTTCTTCCAAGCTATCTTCAAGAGAGTTAAGGCCAGCTATGGTTATCGCCTACGGCCACATCACCCTGAAAGCGCCCGATCTCGTCTGATCTCGGAGGCTAAGCAGAGTCGAGCCTGGTTAGTACCAGGATGGGGGACCGCCTGGGAATATCTGGTGCTGTAGGCTTTCTTTTATTTTAAATTTTTTTGTGGTGGAGTCCTTGAAGCCTTTTTTCTAGTCTTTCTTCCAAGCTATCTTCAAGAGAGTTAAGGCCAGCTATGGTTATCGCCTACGGCCACATCACCCTGAAAGCGCCCGATCTCGTCTGATCTCGGAGGCTAAGCAGGGTCGCGCCTGGTTAGTTTCTGTATGGGAGACCGCCTTGGAATACCAGGTGCTGTAGGCTATCTTTTATTTTTTTATTTTTTGTAGTGGAGTTCATGAAGCTTTTTTCTAGTCTTTCTTCCAAGCTATCTTCAAGAGAGTTAAGGCCAGCTGTGGGGGGCGTGACCGGATGCAGGTGAGCATGGTGGAGTGAGTGAGCGTGTGTCCCTGTCTGCTCTCTCTCCCTGTGCGTTAATATTGCCTGGAAGCACAAGCGTTACTTGATGGATACAGGACCTGAGTGACCCGGGCGATACCGTCTCCCTCCCTACGGTAGCACCAGAAGCCTTACAGGTGCTTGGAGCCCGGCTGCGCCCGCACTCTGTGTCCCGCGGAGCGTTGCAGCTCTCTCTTTCATTTTCTTCCCCCTGGCTTAGCGTGGCTGCGCCCCCCCCTCTTCTTACCTGGAGATTGGGTGCAGATCGTGAAGAGACGCGGCGGCAGCGGGGCTCGGATTGCGGCGCTGAGAGAGCTCGGATGCCTTCCTGGAAGCAGTAGAAGCAAGCCCCATAGCGCACGGAGCCTCCCGGAAATCCCGCGAGATTTCGGGTGCCGCGAGAACTCGGGGGGCTAGCCGTGCACCATTGTGAAGCATGACTCTGGGTAAAACAGGGGACAGTGGGGGACCTTGTAGGCGGTGGGCTGATCGTTCCATCATCAACTTCTATACTGCCTGTTACCCCCGAATGAGAGCTGCTGCCAGAGGCTCTCTCCTCCCCTTTTTTTTTGTGGCTAAAGTTTTTTTTTTTTTTTTTTGTGGCTAAAGTCGCATGCAGCCAATTTACTTCCATATGGTGTAATAACTCACTATCATACCTTCCTGCCTATAATTTAGCAGTAAAAAAATATACATAAGGGGGTTTGTACTTTACCCATTGGTCTCATTGGCTCAGCAGCCTAGGATTGATTACCCAGTAAAACACAGCATTATCCCCTGCCTGCTATATTCCCCGCCCCAAGGGTGATGTGATAAGGGCTGTAAATTGCCCCTTAACCTTGCATGCACTACTTGCATCCTTGCAGGTCTTTTTTTTTTGATTTCCCACATAGCGGCGGAAGATTGGCGCTACTGCTGGGCTTAACCTAAGGAGGGGAGAGGAGAGAAGGGAAAAGAAAAACCTAGAGTCATAACATGACCAATACAGCAAATACAGCTAAGAAACGGGGGTTTGAGGACCAACAGCTCCAGGACGGGATGTCAACTACCAGATCTGCCAAGAGCAACCAGGCAGCAGCAGCTGCTAAGTTATTTGCAAATACAGCGTCTAACTCACCAGCAAAAGGTCATCTTCCCCCAGCTACATCACAGGCCAAGCCACAGACGGGATCCGCGTCTGATAGAAGAAGTCAGGGCCCAGCAGCTGCAAAATTAACCAGCACATCCAGTACAGCCAGCGCATCAAGCGTCAAAAATGTGAGTACCAAAGGGCCGGGGGGAGAAATCTGTGGAACTGTAACTTCATCTGCAAACCCGGTAATATCTGCTATGCCTGCGCCCTCAGCAGTCGCAGAGGAGGAACCCACATTAAGGGATGTGTTATGTGCAGTTAACTCGTGTAAGGACTACATAGTCAATTTTGATAACCAGCTAATAAGTCTTAAAGAGGAACTGTTAACTATGAATCAAGAGCTGCAAAAGACTGTGGCAAGGACTAACGAATTGGAGGAAAGATTAAGTGCAGTAGAAGATGCTTTGTATCCCCTTCAGGGTGAACTCAGGGGCTTCAGGAGCAAACAGGCCTCCAAGCAATTAAGTTAGACATAATGGAAAATAGGCTCCGTAGGAACAACGTGAGAGTGATAGGCCTCCCTGAGCGTTGCGAAGGCCCAAATCCCATAGTTTTTATGGAGGGATGGTGCAGGGAAATCATCGGTGCTAGTACTTTATCATCATTTTTCTCTATAGAGAGGGCCCACAGGGTCCCCTTTAAAGCACCTCAGCAAGGGGCGTACCCCAGGCCCATGCTACCGAAGCTTTTCAACTATAATTATAAAATTACTATGCTTCAAAAAGCTCGAGAGCTAGGAGACATCACATATAATGGAGTAAGGGTCTCAATATATCCTGATTTTTCCCCCGAACTACAGAAGCGCAGAGCTGCGTTTATCTCTATCAAACGGACTCTACAAAAATATAAGGTCACTTATGCTCTTTTGTACCCGGCCCGACTGAGGGTAACAGCTCTGGGTAGGACTTTCTTTTTTGATGCTCCAGAGGAGGTGGCAAGATGGCTGGAAGACAAGAAAATAGAACTATAGCTTTCTAGAGACAGTGAGGCCCAGTATATAATTTTTTGGATTGTCTTGCCCCCATTTCCCTAGACGGGGAGAAATGGAAGATGGACATGTACACGTCCTCTTTGTTTTTTTTTTCTCTTATATATATTTTTATTTGTTTTTTGCTTGGTTTCTAGCCCCTTTTCCCCCCCCTTTTTTTTTTTTTTTTTTTTTCATTTTTTTCTCCCCCTTTTTAGTATGTATTTTTTTTGTGTGTTGGAGGGGGTTTCTCCTTTCCCCTTTTTTTTTTTTTTTCTTTTTTTTTTTTTTTTTTTTGGTGTTTTTTTTTTTTTTTTTTTTTTTTTTTATATGTAGGAAGGTACACCAAATAGTTTAAAATGCAGCCCATTTAGGGCATAGACACTAGGTGGTTTGTTTACTGGGGGGGGAGCGTCTCCCTTCCCCCCTTTTTTTTTCTCTCCCCCTCTTCTTCCCCTTTTTTTTGGGGGGGGGGGAAGAGAAGGGGGGTTTTTTTTTTTTTTTTTTCCTTTTCTTTTCTTTTTTTAAGGATCACTAATTATTGAGGACCCTCACCTCTACGTCTTAAACATTAGGGGACTCAAAGAGGGGGGTTGAACCTTTCCCCCCCCTTTTTTTTTTTTCTTTGGTGCTTTCATTTTTTTTATTTTTTGTTTTACTAGTGGGGAATGTCTACAGAGAAACAAATATTTTTTTTTATGCCATTTTGGCAAAATGTATGTAATATCTAGGTAGCATTTGATAATATGTAGTAATATAGTAGTAATGCTGATTTGTTTTTTTTCTTTTTTCCCTTTTTCTTTTGTTTTCTTCTTCTCCGCTTTTTTACTAATTATTGAGGATGACTATGTTTATGTCTTAAACACTTAAATCACTTGGGGCTTCGCCCTTCTTTTTTTCTTTCTCCCCTGTTAGGGGCAAACATCTTTAGGGGGGGAGTCTAGTCTCTTCTTCTTTGAAGTAAACATCAACTACTAGAGTATCTTTCTCTTACCTTGGGGGGAGAGAGGGTGGGAGGGAATTGGACGAGTGTCTTAGTTGGGATGTGTGAGGGAGTGAGAAGGGAGGTCACAGGACAAGCCCCAAAGGGGAGCCTAGTTGGGCAGGGTGAGGGTGGGTTGGGAGGGAAGGAGGGAGGGACTAGGGTAGGAACTAGGGAGCGTGCATCACAAACACTAATGTCTTTGAAGTTACAGGAGAAGTGGACGGGAAGGGGCGAGCCAAGAGGAGGAAGGTTAGAGCCTGATCTGGGAGACTATACATCGTGGAGCAGGATAAATATAGATCTTTGCTACCGGAAGGGACTTGACTTGCTTGTCACTATATTTATATCCCTAGATGCAGGATAAAACTTTGGCTATTACCTCATGGAATGTAAGAGGTATGGGGGACCCAATTAAGAGGATATCGGCTATGTCACTCCTGGAGGGTGGAATGCCAGGACTCCTGTGCCTACAGGAGACACATTTGACTAGGGATACAGTCGCTCTGCTAAATAGCCGGAGATTTCAAGCCCAGTACCATTCGGTACACTCCTCCTATTCAAGGGGGGTGAGTGTACTGGTGGGGAGAGGAATAATGTTCTCTTGCATAAAATCCTGTATTGACGATCAGGGTCGGTATATATTCCTTTTTTGTTCAATTGAGAATAGACCATATATTCTGGCTAATATTTATATTCCACCCCCATTTAAGTTTGAGGTTCTATATAGGCTCCTTGAGTTTACGTCAGACAAAACCGGAGTCCCAGTGATAGCTGTTGGTGACTACAACGAGGTGCTGGATAGAAGCCTTGATAGATTCCCTCCTGGGAACAAATCTACCACTTTAAGTGAGGGCCGACTGGCAAGGTTCCTGGAGGAAATAGGGTTGAGGGACATATGGCGCAACCCACGGACACGTCAATATTCGTGCTATTCTAGCTCTTACCGAACTCTTTCTAGAATTGACATGGCGGTGGGTAGTGAGTAGGGTTGTCCCGATACCACGAGTACAAGTACCGATACTTTTTTTCATGTACTCGCCGATACCGAATACCGATACTTTTTTAAAAATGTATCCATTGGTCCCCAAATGCAGCTGTATGTCCCCAAATGCACAGCACCTGCAGGGCACTAAATAGGAAAGCTGCTGGGCCTGCATTCCCCAGCGAATGACAGCTTAGTCAGGCTCTGGTCTTACAGGGCATGAACGATTCTGACTGACACTGCATCTGCTGTGAAAATCATTTGCCCAATGAACCCTGATGGATGAGTTATTATGGCACACTGATTAACTGCAAGAAAATAGCTGCCCCCCCCCCCTTTTGTTTTATGGGTGGTAATTTTAAGTTTTTGCTTTGGGGGTTTCCCAAAGCACAGCTTGTCCCTGGCTATCCGTTTTTGGAGCTGCTGATTGCAGCACACTGCTGCATTGTTTGAAAGAAAAATAAAAGTGAAAACAAAAGTGGAAGAATGGTGTGCAATGTAAACATTATATTATATCACTCACACACATTGTCCTGTTCCCATAGATAAAGTTAGGTCTATTATATTTATATATGATTAAAGCTGACCTGCTGCTGGTCACTGCTGTAGCCTCTGCATCTAATTCATCAGCGCTCGGGGGAACATACATACCAGCTTTCATTTGAATAGCTGTGTGTTCCCCGCCGCGCGTTATAAATAGCCCCTCCCCCTTGTCCAGGCACTTTGACAGACAGATCACCTGTCCAATCCTGAGACGGGGGGTTATCTGTCTATCAAAGTCCCCGGACAAGGGGGAGGGGCTATTTATGACGACGTGCGAGGGGGAACACACAGCTATTCAAATGAAAGCTGGTATGTATGTTCCCCCGAGCGCTGATGAACTAGACGGCGGCAGCAGCAGCAGAAGCAGCTCTCCTCCATTAGTGGTATGTAGTAGCCTGTTTTACATACCGGAGGACTGCTCTGCTCTCCGCCTCCTCAGTCCGCTCTCCGCCTGCTCGCCGCCCCCTCTCCGC
Organism: Rana temporaria; assembly: GCF_905171775.1. Taxonomy (NCBI): domain Eukaryota; kingdom Metazoa; phylum Chordata; class Amphibia; order Anura; family Ranidae; genus Rana; species Rana temporaria. The sequence continues at coordinate 151,066,335 of NC_053496.1, forward strand.
CCACTCAGTCCGCTCTCCACCTGCTAGCCGCCGCTCTCCGGCCCTTTCAGTCTGCCCTCTGCCTGATAGCCACCCCCTCTCAGCCCGCTCTCCGGCCCTTTCAGTCTGCCCTCTGCCTGCTAGCCACCCCCTCTCAGCCCGCTCTCCGCCCCTTTCAGTCAGCCCTCCGCCTGCTAGCCGGGTGAAAAAAAAAAGTATCGGATCTGGCATCGGGAGCATTTGCGCGAGTACAAGTACTCGCGCAAATGCTCAGTATCGGTCCCGATACCGATACTAGTATCGGTATCGGGACAACCCTAGTAGTGAGGAAATACTACCCTTGGTGAAGGGGGTAGAGTATGGCCTCAGGGGGGTTTCGGACCATTCCCCACTGGTGCTGACAATCAAAATAGGGGTTAAGGCTCCCCGTAACGAGTGGAAAATTAACCCGGGCTGGCTCGAGCTGCTTGGTGACTCGGGAGACCTGGTCCCTAGTTTGAAAGAGTACCTACAAATCAACACAGGGTCGGCACCGACGGGGGTGGTCTGGGACTCTTTGAAAGCTTTTTTAAGAGGCCTTTTGATCCAACAGGTAGCAAGAGTCAAAAGAGAAGGAAGAGAGCGAGAGGGTAAACTTGGATTGGAGGTGGCCCAAGCAGAAGTGAGGTTTATTGAGGAGCCTATTCCAACCAGGCAGAACGAATGGCTGGGGAAGCAGCTGGAGTATAAAACGGTCATCATGAGGAAGTTAGAGAGCAAGAGAATATTACAGAGGCAGTGTCAATTTAGTGAAGGGGAGAAAGTGGGCCGTATGCTATCGCTTTTGTGTAGAACTAACTCCCCTCCATCAAATGTTCCAGCAATAAGGACAGAAGGGGGAGAAATCTCGACCAATGGCCAAGCGGTGATGAACATGTTTTGCGAGTATTACAAAACGCTGTATAAATCCAAAAAAGGGGCGAGGAGTGGTGATATGGAAGATTTTTTTCAAGCAATAACAAACCCCACTTTACCAGTTAAGGACATGCAGGACCTGGAGGCACCAATCACCCTAGAGGAAATAAAGCAAGCAGTGGCTGGTATGCCTAACCAGAAGTCCCCAGGCCCTGATGGGCTACCAATAGAGGTATATAGGCGATATGGGGAGGTATTACTACCAGAATTGCTTAGAACCCTGGAAGGGGCAGCAAGTGGGGGGGCACTTCCTAGCTCAATGTCGGAAGCGACCATAATTGTAATCCACAAGGAGGGGAAGGACCGACTGGACCCTTCATCCTACCGCCCAATATCGCTATTATGTACTGATGTAAAGATCTTGGCCAGAGTACTAGCGACTCGTTTAAATAGATGTATCAATCACTTAGTCCATCCAGACCAGTCAGGTTTCATACCAGGTAGAGCAACTAGCACCAATATTAGAAGGCTATTTCTGAATTTACAGGCACCAATAGACAACGGGGGCTCTAGAGCGGTGTTGTCACTTGACGCGGCAAAGGCCTTCGATAGCCTAAAATGGTCGTACTTATGGAAGGCGCTAGAAAATTTTGGTTTTGGACCTCTCTTTATCAACTGGGTTAGATTACTGTATAGGGAACCAAGAGCTAAAGTTATAATAAACAATGAGTTATCAGAAGTGTTCCATTTGGAAAGAGGGACGAGGCAGGGGTGCCCTCTGTCCCCCCTTTTGTTTGCCCTTGCCATGGAGCCCCTGGCTATTATGACCAGGACGAGGGCGGACATAAGGGGGTTCAGAAGACAGATGGGGGAGGACAGGATCGCATTATTTGCAGATGACGTTTTGTTTTTTCTAGGGGATGTAGAAACCTCATTAGATAGAGAGATGAAAATGGTCGGGGAATTTGGGCAGTTCTCAGGCCTTACTATCAATTGGGAATTTTTTTTTGCCAATGACCCATGGAGGTAATGAGGTTAGCAGACTGACCCGCCCATTTCCTAAGCAAGGAAAAGATGAGGGTGGCACGCTCCCTAGGATTGGGGGAGGGAGGGAGACACAAGGGAATAGACACAGGGGGGAAGAGTAAAAGGAAGTTGGCTCTCTTTTAAGTTATACTATTTTTACTTTGTAATAATGTTCACTGAACCTGTTAATCACTGAATCAAAAAAAGCAAATAAAAATAAATGATATAAAAAAAAAAAAGGCCAGCTGTGGTTATCGCCTATGGCCACAACACCCTGAAAGCGCCCGATCTCATCTGATCTCAGAGGCTAAGCAGGGTTGGGCCTGGTTAGTACCTGGATGGGAGACCGCCTGGGAATACCAGGTGCTGTAGGCTTTCTTTTATCTTTATTTTTTTTGTGGTGGAGTCCTTGAAGCCTTTTTTCTAGTCTTTCTTCCAAGCTATCTTCAAGAGAGTTAAGATCAGCTATGGTTATCGCCTACGGCCACATCACCCTGAAAGCACCAGATCTCATCTGATCTCGGAGGCTAAGCAGGGTCGGGCCTGGTTAGTACCTGGATGGGAGACCGCCTGGGAATACCAGGTGCTGTAGGCTTTCTTTTATTTTTTTTTTTTTTGTGGTGGAGTCCTTGAAGCCTTTTTTCTAGTCTTTCTTCCAAGCTATCTTCAAGAGAGTTAATGCCAGATACGGCTATCACCTATGGCCACATCACCCTGAAAGCGCCCGATCTCGTCTGATCTCGGAGGCTAAGCAGGGTCGGGCCTGGATGGGAGACCGCCTGGGAATATCTGGTGCTGTAGGCTTTCTTTTATTTTTTATTTTTTTGTGGTGGAGTCCTTGAAGCCTTTTTTCTAGTCTTTCTTCCAAGCTATCTTCAAGAGAGTTAAGGCCAGCTATGGTTATCGCCTACGGCCACATCACCCTGAAAGCACCGGATCTCGTCTGATCACGGAGGCTAAGCAGGGTCGGGCCTGGTTACTACCTGGATGGGAGACCGCCTGGGAATACCAGGTGCTGTAGGCTTTCTTTTATTTTTTTATTTTTTGTAGTGGCGTTCTTGAAGCTCTTTTCTAGTCTTTCTTCCAAGCTATCTTCAAGAGAGTTAAGGCCAGCTATGGTTATCGCCTACAGCCACATCACCCTGAAAGCATCTGATCTCGGAAGGCTAAGCAGGGGCGGGCCTGGTTAGTACCTGGATGGGAGACCGCGTGGGAATGCCAGGTGCTGTAGGCTATCTTTTATTTTTTTATTTTTTGTAGTGGAGTTCTTGAAGCTTTTTTCTAGTCTTTCTTCCAAGCTATCTTCAAGAGAGTTAAGGCCAGCTATGGTTATCGCCTACGGCCACATCACCCTGAAAGCGCCCGATCTCGTCTGATCTCAGAGGCTAAGCAGGGTTGGGCCTGGATGAGAGACCGCCTGGGAATACCAGGTGCTGTAGGCTTTCTTTTATGTTTATTTTTTTGTGGTGGAGTCCTTGAAGCCTTATTTCTAGTCTTTCTTCCAAGCTATCTTCAAGAGAGTTAAGGCCAGCTATGGTTATCGCCTATGGCCACATCACCCTGAAAGCGCCCGATCTCATTTGATCTCGGAGGCTAAGCAGGGTCGGGCCTGGTTAGTACCTGAATGGGAGACCGCCTGGGAATATCTGGTGCTGTAGGCTTTCTTTTATTTTTTATTTTTTTGTGGTGGAGTCCTTGAAGCCTTTTTTCTAGTCTTTCTTCCAAGCTATCTTTAAGAGAGTTAAGACCAGCTATGGTTATCGCCTACAGCCACATCACCCTGAAAGCGCCCGATCTCGTCTGATCTCGGAGGCTAAGCAGGGTCGGGCCTGGTTACTACCTGGATGGGAGACCGCCTGGGAATACCAGGTGCTGTAGGCTTTCTTTTATTTTTTAATTTTTTGTAGTGGAGTTCTTGAAGCTTTTTTCTAGTCTTTCTTCCAAGCTATCTTCAAGAGAGTTAAGGCCAGCTATGGTTATCGCCTATGGCCACATCAACCTGAAAGCGCCCGATCTCGTCTAATCTCAGAGGCTAAGCAGGGTTGGGCCTGGTTAGCACCTGGATGGGAGACCGCCTGGGAATACCAGGTCCTGTAGGCTTTCTTTTATCTTTATTTTTTTTGTGGTGGAGTCCTTGAAGCCTTTTTTCTAGTCTTTCTTCCAAGCTATCTTCAAGAGAGTTAAGGCCAGCAATGGTTATCGCCTACGGCCACATCACCCTGAAAGCGCCCGATCTCGTCTGATCTCGGAGGCTAAGCAGGGTCGGGCCTGGTTACTACCTGGATGGGAGACCGCCTGGGAATACCAGGTGCTGTAGGCTTTCTTTTATTTTTTTATTTTTTGTAGTGGCGTTCTTGAAGCTTTTTTCTAGTCTTTCTTCCAAGCTATCTTCAAGAGAGTTAAGGCCAGCTATGGTAATCGCCTACAGCCACATCACCCTGAAAGCGCCTGATCTCATCTGATCTCGGAAGGCTAAGCAGGGGCGGGCCTGGTTAGTACCTGGATGGGAGACCGCGTGGGAATACCAGGTGCTGTAGGCTATCTTTTATTTTTTTATTTTTTGTAGTGGAGTTCTTGAAGCTTTTTTCTAGTCTTTCTTCCAAGCTATCTTTAAGAGAGTTAAGGCCAGCTATGGTTATCGCCTACGGCCACATCACCCTGAAAGCGCCCGATCTCGTCTGATCTCAGAGGCTAACCAGGGTTGGGCCTGGATGGGAGACCGCCTGGGAATACCAGGTGCTGTAGGCTTTCTTTTATCTTTATTTTTTTGTGGTGGAGTCCTTGAAGCCTTTTTTCTAGTCTTTCTTCCAAGCTATCTTCAAGAGAGTTAAGGCCAGCTATGGTTATCGCCTATGGCCACATCACCCTGAAAGCGCCCGATCTCGTCTGATCTCGGAGGCTAAGCAGGGTTGGGCCTGGTTACTACCTGGATGGGAGACCGCCTGGGAATACCAGGTGCTGTAGGCTTTCTTTTATTTTTTTATTTTTTGTAGTGGAGTTCTTGAAGCTTTTTTCTAGTCTTTCTTCCAAGCTATCTTCAAGAGAGTTAAGGCCAGCTATGGTTATCGCCTATGGCCACATCAACCTGAAAGCGCCCGATCTCGTCTAATTTCTGAGGCTAAGCAGGGTTGGGCCTGGTTAGCACCTGGATGGGAGACCGCCTGGGAATACCAGGTCCTGTAGGCTTTCTTTTATATTTTTTTTTTTGTGGTGGAGTCCTTGAAGCCTTTTTTCTAGTCTTTCTTCCAAGCTATCTTCAAGAGAGTTAAGGCCAGCTATGGTTATTGCCTACGGCCACATCACCCTGAAAGCGCCCGATCTCGTCTGATCTCGGAGGCTAAGCAGGGTCGGGCCTGGTTACTACCTGGATGGGAGACCGCCTGGGAATACCAGGTGCTGTAGGCTTTCTTTTATTTTTTTATTTTTTGTAGTGGCGTTCTTGAAGCTTTTTTCTAGTCTTTCTTCCAAGCTATCTTCAAGAGAGTTAAGGCCAGCTATGGTAATCGCCTACAGCCACATCACTCTGAAAGCGCCTGATCTCATCTGATCTCGGAAGGCTAAGCAGGGGCGGGCCTGGTTAGTACCTGGATGGAAGACCGCGTGGGAATACCAGGTGCTGTAGGCTATCTTTTATTTTTTTATTTTTTGTAGTGGAGTTCTTGAAGCTTTTTTCTAGTCTTTCTTCCAAACTATCTTTAAGAGAGTTAAGGCCAGCTATGGTTATCGCCTACGGCCACATCACCCTGAAAGCGCCCGATCTCGTCTGATCTCAGAGGCTAACCAGGGTTGGGCCTGGATGGGAGACCGCCTGGGAATACCAGGTGCTGTAGGCTTTCTTTTATCTTTATTTTTTTGTGGTGGAGTCCTTGAAGCCTTTTTTCTAGTCTTTCTTCCAAGCTATCTTCAAGAGAGTTAAGGCCAGCTATGGTTATCGCCTACGGCCACATCACCCTGAAAGCGCCTGTAACGGACACATGCATGCTGCAGAGACAGTTATAATCTTCGTGCAGGGGGACTACAAGGAACTGCATGGCTTGTCACAAGTGGATGTACCACAGTGTATTCTGAGCTCAAAGGGTTAATTGGACAAGTTTCTTTTCATTGTTGAATGCTAATGTTCCCTTCGCATAGCTAATGAACTCTCTTTTGTGTGCAGGTAAACAGCCCCCCTGTGAGGTGTCTGCTGAGGGGGATTATGTGTGAGTGATAATTGTTTTAAAGGTTAATTGAATTCTATGTGCCTGGCCAGGAAATGTTAAGTGGGGTGAGGTGCCGAAGCGGCTAGAAACTGGCCAAGTGATTAATTCAAGGAGATGTCATTGTTCTTGTAACAGTTGTAACCAGATATAAGCAGGTGAAATATGCCAAATAAAGTCAGTCTACTTGACCCTTCAAACGTAGCACGTCTCGTTTCTTGGAAGGGCGTTCGATGGGATATACCGGCGGTACCTGCATATCGCAGCTTGCCAGGGAAAAGGACGTCTCAAACGGCTGAGACCCTCACACCAGTGGGTAGCCGTTACATTGGTTGGCAGCGGTGGGATGATCCTTTTATCCAAAGAGCAAGTGCTGAATGGAGTCGCAGTACGCCAGGCTGAAAAGATCCACACTAAAAGATCTATTGGAGAGTCGTGGTAGGAGCGCCAGCAACAGACCACGGAGAGAGCTGATAGCTGACCTGCTGGAGCTGGACGAAATGGATGGATCTATGGAAGGAACGGAGCCCCTTGCACCTGTCAGCAAAGAAGATGTAATTACTGGGATTGTACAGCGGAGATTATCCTTGTATCCAGAAACGTCTGCGGAACTAATCAACCAGCTGTTCCGGGAAGCAAGGGAAGAAATACAAACGAAGAGGGGACAAGAACTGGAACTGGTAAGAGCGAGACAGCCCATTACACCTGCAGTTCCTACCCCCCCACCTGCTGCTACAGGAAAGAAAATACCGTTCACTGCATTTAAAGCTTTTGTAGAAAGTGAGGAGGAAATCGATGGATATTTGGCGGACTTTGAGATGCAGTGCTCACTACACCAGGTACCACCAGACCAATGGGTCACTATTTTGTCGGGGAAATTGTCGGGCAAAGCCAATGAAGCCTTTCGGGCTCTCGCTCCAGAGGATATTTTACAATATCAGCAAGTTAAAAAGGCGTTGCTAACCCGATATGCCGTAACGCCAGAAGCCTACCGCCGGCGCTTCCGGGAGTCCAAGAAGATGGCTGTGGACTCCCACATGGAATGGGCCAACCAGTTACAAAGGATGGCATCCCTTTGGGTCCAAGGGTGCAAGGCCAACACCGGGGAGGAAGTATTGCAGCTGTTCCTAATGGAACATTTCTTCCAAGACCTGGCCGCAAACATACAAGACTGGGTACGAGATCGCCGTCCCGCTAACTTAAACGAGGCGGCTCGGCTAGCAGATGAGTACGCGGAAACAAGGAAAGTAAGCCAGGGTACTACACGGCTGGCTCATAAGGTAGAACCGCGTACTCCAACCGTCACCCCACGCCCAGAGTTTCCGGCTCCAGTTCCACCACATCCTCAGGGGCCTAGCAACTACCCCCCGGGATTCGCCTAGGGTGACGTGCCATCACTGCAGCGACACGGGACATATTGCTCGTTATTGCCCTTTGAGAGCTACAAATAACAATTGGAGACGCACAACACCCAACACAGAGGTCACTCCATCACGTCCCTCTGCGGCCCACTGCCTGGAGACCGAGGGGGGCCCGGAGGAATGTCTGGGAATTTGGTATGAGGCGGACCCAATACAAGCGGCCTCTCCGGATAACCGTCAGCATCACCGTCAGGAGGTACGGGTGAATGGACAAGTAGCACAAGGCTTAAGAGATTCCGGGACTACTATCACTCTGATTCAAAAACATCTGGTAAAGCCAGAGAACGTGTCCACTCGCACAGTTGCCGTCCGGGTCGCAGGGGGTGCTGTATTTCGCGTACCCACCACCCGGGTGCACTTAGACTGGGGAGCCGGGTCAGGAAAGACCACAGTTGGTATCATGGACAACCTACCTGCCGAGGTGGTGCTGGGTAACGACATTGGCCCTCTGACTTCGGCTTATTTACCTACACCTGCTGCTGCTTGTCCCGTGACCACCCGCGTTGCTGGAATCAACCCGCTTGCTGCTGAGAACCGGGTAAGACCCACTTCCCCGACATGTACTGTAGATCCGGCACAATATCACAGTCTAAAATGGGAATGTGACAAGTTGGCCAGTGAGAAATCAGAGATGCAACGACACTATGTCATGTATTATGAGATGTCCCGTGGCTTGAACATTGAAATGCACAAACAGGCGGAAATTGTCAAAAGATTAAATGGGATTTGCATCCAGGTGATGCCGTATCTGTCCCAAGAGCATCAGCAACAGGTTTTGGGAGCCATTGAGAGAGCAAAGCAAGTGACTGTTCCAGAACTGAATTCTATTATTCACCGTCACCATCAGCTACCGACCTGGTAAGCCAATGGGAAGGCCGACGGACTGTCCAGGCAAACGGAACTTTTACCCTAACAGCAGACCGGACATCCCCAAGTTGATCCGAAAAGGATCAATCCGGGTCTGCCGGAGTGTTCCACAAGGGGGAGTAGTGTAACGGACACATGCATGCTGCAGAGACAGTTATAATCTTCGTGCAGGGGGACTACAAGGAACTGCATGGCTTGTCACAAGTGGATGTACCACAGTGTATTCTGAGCTCAAAGGGTTAATTGGACAAGTTTCTTTTCATTGTTGAATGCTAATGTTCCCTTCGCATAGCTAATGAACTCTCTTTTGTGTGCAGGTAAACAGCCCCCCTGTGAGGTGTCTGCTGAGGGGGATTATGTGTGAGTGATAATTGTTTTAAAGGTTAATTGAATTCTATGTGCCTGGCCAGGAAATGTTAAGTGGGGTGAGGTGCCGAAGCGGCTAGAAACTGGCCAAGTGATTAATTCAAGGAGATGTCATTGTTCTTGTAACAGTTGTAACCAGATATAAGCAGGTGAAATATGCCAAATAAAGTCAGTCTACTTGACCCTTCAAACGTAGCACGTCTCGTTTCTTGGAAGGGCGTTCGATGGGATATACCGGGGGTACCTGCATATCGCAGCTTGCCAGGGAAAAGGACGTCTCAAACGGCTGAGACCCTCACACCAGTGGGTAGCCGTTACAGCGCCCGATCTCGTCTGATCTCGGAGGCTAAGCAGGGTTGGGCCTGGTTACTACCTGGATGGGAGACCGCCTGGGAATACCAGGTGCTGTAGGCTTTCTTTTATTTTTATTTTTTTTGTAGTGGAGTTCTTGAATCTCTTTTTTCCCCCAGTCTTTCTTCCATGCTATCTTCAAGAGAGTTAAGGACAGCCATGGTTATCGCCTACGGCCACATCACCTTGAAAGCGCCCGATCTCGTCTGATCTCGGAGGCTAAGCAGGGTCGGGCCTGGTTAGTACCTGGATGGGAGACCGCCTGGGAATACCAGGTGCTGTAGGCTTTTTTGTTTTGGTGGAGTCTTGAATCTCTTTTTTCCCCCAGTCTTTCTTCCATGCTATCTTCAAGAGAGTTAAGGACAGCCATGGTTATCGCCTACGGCCACATCACCTTGAAAGCGCCCGATCTCGTCTGATCTCGGAGGCTAAGCAGGGTCGGGCCTGGTTAGTACCTGGATGGGAGACCGCCTGGGAATACCAGGTGCTGTAGGCTTTTTTGTTTTGGTGGAGTCTTGAATCTCTTTTTTCCCCCAGTCTTTCTTCCATGCTATCTTCAAGAGAGTTAAGGACAGCCATGGTTATCGCCTACGGCCACATCACCTTGAAAGCGCCCGATCTCGTCTGATCTCGGAGGCTAAGCAGGGTCGGGCCTGGTTAGTACCTGGATGGGAGACCGCCTGGGAATACCAGGTGCTGTAGGCTTTTTTGTTTTGGTGGAGTCTTGAATCTCTTTTTTCCCCCAGTCTTTCTTCCATGCTATCTTCAAGAGAGTTAAGGACAGCCATGGTTATCGCCTACGGCCACATCACCTTGAAAGCCCCCGATCTCGTCTGATCTCGGAGGCTAAGCAGGGTCGGGCCTGGTTAGTACCTGGATGGGAGACCGCCTGGGAATACCAGGTGCTGTAGGCTTTTTTGTTTTGGTGGAGTCTTGAATCTCTTTTTTCCCCCAGTCTTTCTTCCATGCTATCTTCAAGAGAGTTAAGGACAGCCATGGTTATCGCCTACGGCCACATCACCCTGAAAGCGCCCGATCTCGTCTGATCTCTAAGGCTAAGCAGGGTTGGGCCTGGTTACTACCTGGATGGGAAACCGCCTGGGAATACCAGGTGCTGTAGGCTTTCTTTTATTTTTTTATTTTTTGTAGTGGCGTTCTTGAAGCTTTTTTCTAATCTTTCTTCCAAGCTATTTTTAAGAGAGTTAAGGCCAGCTATGGTTATCGCCTACGGCCACATCACCCTGAAAGCGTCTGATCTCAGAATGCTAAGCAGGGGCGGGCCTGGTTAGTACCTGGATGGGAGACCGTGTGGGAATACCAGGTGCTGTAGGCTATCTTTTATTTTTTTATTTTTTGTAGTGGAGTTCTTGAAGCTTTTTTCTAGTCTTTCTTCCAAGCTATCTTCAGCTATGGTTATCGCCTACGGCCACATCACCCTGAAAGCGCCCGATCTCATTTGATCTCGAAGGCTAAGCAGGGTCGGGCCTGGTTAGTACCTGAATGGGAGACCGCCTGGGAATATCTGGTTCTGTAGGCTTTCTTTTATTTTTTATTTGTTTTGGTGGAGTCTTGAATCTCTTTTTTCCCCCAGTCTTTCTTCCATGCTATCTTCAAGAGAGTTAAGGACAGCCATGGTTATCGCCTACGGCCACATCACCTTGAAAGCGCCCGATCTCGTCTGATCTCGGAGGCTAAGCAGGGTCGGGCCTGGTTAGTACCTGGATGGGAGACCGCCTGGGAATACCAGGTGCTGTAGGCTTTTTTGTTTTGGTGGAGTCTTGAATCTCTTTTTTCCCCCAGTCTTTCTTCCATGCTATCTTCAAGAGAGTTAAGGACAGCCATGGTTATCGCCTACGGCCACATCACCTTGAAAGCGCCCGATCTCGTCTGATCTCGGAGGCTAAGCAGGGTCGGGCCTGGTTAGTACCTGGATGGGAGACCGCCTGGGAATACCAGGTGCTGTAGGCTTTTTTGTTTTGGTGGAGTCTTGAATCTCTTTTTTCCCCCAGTCTTTCTTCCATGCTATCTTCAAGAGAGTTAAGGACAGCCATGGTTATCGCCTACGGCCACATCACCTTGAAAGCGCCCGATCTCGTCTGATCTCGGAGGCTAAGCAGGGTCGGGCCTGGTTAGTACCTGGATGGGAGACCGCCTGGGAATACCAGGTGCTGTAGGCTTTTTTGTTTTGGTGGAGTCTTGAATCTCTTTTTTCCCCCAGTCTTTCTTCCATGCTATCTTCAAGAGAGTTAAGGACAGCCATGGTTATCGCCTACGGCCACATCACCTTGAAAGCGCCCGATCTCGTCTGATCTCGGAGGCTAAGCAGGGTCGGGCCTGGTTAGTACCTGGATGGGAGACCGCCTGGGAATACCAGGTGCTGTAGGCTTTTTTGTTTTGGTGGAGTCTTGAATCTCTTTTTTCCCCCAGTCTTTCTTCCATGCTATCTTCAAGAGAGTTAAGGACAGCCATGGTTATCGCCTACGGCCACATCACCTTGAAAGCGCCCGATCTCGTCTGATCTCGGAGGCTAAGCAGGGTCGGGCCTGGTTAGTACCTGGATGGGAGACCGCCTGGGAATACCAGGTGCTGTAGGCTTTTTTGTTTTGGTGGAGTCTTGAATCTCTTTTTTCCCCCAGTCTTTCTTCCATGCTATCTTCAAGAGAGTTAAGGACAGCCATGGTTATCGCCTACGGCCACATCACCTTGAAAGCGCCCGATCTCGTCTGATCTCGGAGGCTAAGCAGGGTCGGGCCTGGTTAGTACCTGGATGGGAGACCGCCTGGGAATACCAGGTGCTGTAGGCTTTTTTGTTTTGGTGGAGTCTTGAATCTCTTTTTTCCCCCAGTCTTTCTTCCATGCTATCTTCAAGAGAGTTAAGGACAGCCATGGTTATCGCCTACGGCCACATCACCTTGAAAGCGCCCGATCTCGTCTGATCTCGGAGGCTAAGCAGGGTCGGGCCTGGTTAGTACCTGGATGGGAGACCGCCTGGGAATACCAGGTGCTGTAGGCTTTTTTGTTTTGGTGGAGTCTTGAATCTCTTTTTTCCCCCAGTCTTTCTTCCATGCTATCTTCAAGAGAGTTAAGGACAGCCATGGTTATCGCCTACGGCCACATCACCTTGAAAGCGCCCGATCTCGTCTGATCTCGGAGGCTAAGCAGGGTCGGGCCTGGTTAGTACCTGGATGGGAGACCGCCTGGGAATACCAGGTGCTGTAGGCTTTTTTGTTTTGGTGGAGTCTTGAATCTCTTTTTTCCCCCAGTCTTTCTTCCATGCTATCTTCAAGAGAGTTAAGGACAGCCATGGTTATCGCCTACGGCCACATCACCTTGAAAGCGCCCGATCTCGTCTGATCTCGGAGGCTAAGCAGGGTCGGGCCTGGTTAGTACCTGGATGGGAGACCGCCTGGGAATACCAGGTGCTGTAGGCTTTTTTGTTTTGGTGGAGTCTTGAATCTCTTTTTTCCCCCAGTCTTTCTTCCAAGCTATCTTCAAGAGAGTTAAGGCCAGCGATGGTTATCGCCTACAGCCACATAACCCTGAAAGCGCCTGATCTCGTCTGATCTCGGAGGCTAAGCAGGGTGGGGCCTGGTTAGTACCTGGATGGGAGACCACGTGGGAATACCAGGAGCTATAGGCTATCATTTTTTTTGTATTGGAGTTCTTGAAGCTTTTTTCTAGTCTTTCTTCCAAGCTATCTTCAAGAGAGTTAAGGCCAGCTATGGTTATCGCCTGCGGCCACATCACCCTGAAAGCGCCCGATCTCGTCTGATCTCAGAGGCTAAGCAGGGTCGGGCCTGGATGGGAGACCGCCTGGGAATATCTGGTGCTGTAGGCTTTCTTTTATTTTTTATTTTTTTGTGGTGGAGTCCTTGAAGCCTTTTTTCTAGTCTTTCTTCCAAGCTATCTTCAAGAGAGTAAAGGCCAGCTATGGTTATCGCCTACGACCACATCACCCTGAAAGCGCCTGATCTCGTCTGATCTCGGAGGCTAAGCAGGGTCGGGCCTGGTTAGTACCTGGATGGGAGACCGCCTGGGAATACCAGGTGCTGTAGGCTTTTTTGTTTTGGTGGAGTCTTGAATCTCTTTTTTCCCCCAGTCTTTCTTCCATGCTATCTTCAAGAGAGTTAAGGACAGCCATGGTTATCGCCTACGGCCACATCACCTTGAAAGCGCCCGATCTCGTCTGATCTCGGAGGCTAAGCAGGGTCGGGCCTGGTTAGTACCTGGATGGGAGACCGCCTGGGAATACCAGGTGCTGTAGGCTTTTTTGTTTTGGTGGAGTCTTGAATCTCTTTTTTCCCCCAGTCTTTCTTCCATGCTATCTTCAAGAGAGTTAAGGACAGCCATGGTTATCGCCTACGGCCACATCACCTTGAAAGCGCCCGATCTCGTCTGATCTCGGAGGCTAAGCAGGGTCGGGCCTGGTTAGTACCTGGATGGGAGACCGCCTGGGAATACCAGGTGCTGTAGGCTTTTTTGTTTTGGTGGAGTCTTGAATCTCTTTTTTCCCCCAGTCTTTCTTCCATGCTATCTTCAAGAGAGTTAAGGACAGCCATGGTTATCGCCTACGGCCACATCACCTTGAAAGCGCCCGATCTCGTCTGATCTCGGAGGCTAAGCAGGGTCGGGCCTGGTTAGTACCTGGATGGGAGACCGCCTGGGAATACCAGGTGCTGTAGGCTTTTTTGTTTTGGTGGAGTCTTGAATCTCTTTTTTCCCCCAGTCTTTCTTCCATGCTATCTTCAAGAGAGTTAAGGACAGCCATGGTTATCGCCTACGGCCACATCACCTTGAAAGCGCCCGATCTCGTCTGATCTCGGAGGCTAAGCAGGGTCGGGCCTGGTTAGTACCTGGATGGGAGACCGCCTGGGAATACCAGGTGCTGTAGGCTTTTTTGTTTTGGTGGAGTCTTGAATCTCTTTTTTCCCCCAGTCTTTCTTCCATGCTATCTTCAAGAGAGTTAAGGACAGCCATGGTTATCGCCTACGGCCACATCACCTTGAAAGCGCCCGATCTCGTCTGATCTCGGAGGCTAAGCAGGGTCGGGCCTGGTTAGTACCTGGATGGGAGACCGCCTGGGAATACCAGGTGCTGTAGGCTTTTTTGTTTTGGTGGAGTCTTGAATCTCTTTTTTCCCCCAGTCTTTCTTCCATGCTATCTTCAAGAGAGTTAAGGACAGCCATGGTTATCGCCTACGGCCACATCACCTTGAAAGCGCCCGATCTCGTCTGATCTCGGAGGCTAAGCAGGGTCGGGCCTGGTTAGTACCTGGATGGGAGACCGCCTGGGAATACCAGGTGCTGTAGGCTTTTTTGTTTTGGTGGAGTCTTGAATCTCTTTTTTCCCCCAGTCTTTCTTCCATGCTATCTTCAAGAGAGTTAAGGACAGCCATGGTTATCGCCTACGGCCACATCACCTTGAAAGCGCCCGATCTCGTCTGATCTCGGAGGCTAAGCAGGGTCGGGCCTGGTTAGTACCTGGATGGGAGACCGCCTGGGAATACCAGGTGCTGTAGGCTTTTTTGTTTTGGTGGAGTCTTGAATCTCTTTTTTCCCCCAGTCTTTCTTCCATGCTATCTTCAAGAGAGTTAAGGACAGCCATGGTTATCGCCTACGGCCACATCACCTTGAAAGCGCCCGATCTCGTCTGATCTCGGAGGCTAAGCAGGGTCGGGCCTGGTTAGTACCTGGATGGGAGACCGCCTGGGAATACCAGGTGCTGTAGGCTTTTTTGTTTTGGTGGAGTCTTGAATCTCTTTTTTCCCCCAGTCTTTCTTCCATGCTATCTTCAAGAGAGTTAAGGACAGCCATGGTTATCGCCTACGGCCACATCACCTTGAAAGCGCCCGATCTCGTCTGATCTCGGAGGCTAAGCAGGGTCGGGCCTGGTTAGTACCTGGATGGGAGACCGCCTGGGAATACCAGGTGCTGTAGGCTTTTTGTTTTGGTGGAGTCTTGAATCTCTTTTTTCCCCCAGTCTTTCTTCCATGCTATCTTCAAGAGAGTTAAGGACAGCCATGGTTATCGCCTACGGCCACATCACCTTGAAAGCGCCCGATCTCGTCTGATCTCGGAGGCTAAGCAGGGTCGGGGCTGGTTAGTACCTGGATGGGAGACCGCCTGGGAATACCAGGTGCTGTAGGCTTTTTTGTTTTGGTGGAGTCTTGAATCTCTTTTTTCCCCCAGTCTTTCTTCCATGCTATCTTCAAGAGAGTTAAGGACAGCCATGGTTATCGCCTACGGCCACATCACCTTGAAAGCGCCCGATCTCGTCTGATCTCGGAGGCTAAGCAGGGTCGGGCCTGGTTAGTACCTGGATGGGAGACCGCCTGGGAATACCAGGTGCTGTAGGCTTTTTTGTTTTGGTGGAGTCTTGAATCTCTTTTTTCCCCCAGTCTTTCTTCCATGCTATCTTCAAGAGAGTTAAGGACAGCCATGGTTATCGCCTACGGCCACATCACCTTGAAAGCGCCCGATCTCGTCTGATCTCGGAGGCTAAGCAGGGTCGGGCCTGGTTAGTACCTGGATGGGAGACCGCCTGGGAATACCAGGTGCTGTAGGCTTTTTTGTTTTGGTGGAGTCTTGAATCTCTTTTTTCCCCCAGTCTTTCTTCCATGCTATCTTCAAGAGAGTTAAGGACAGCCATGGTTATCGCCTACGGCCACATCACCTTGAAAGCGCCCGATCTCGTCTGATCTCGGAGGCTAAGCAGGGTCGGGCCTGGTTAGTACCTGGATGGGAGACCGCCTGGGAATACCAGGTGCTGTAGGCTTTTTTGTTTTGGTGGAGTCTTGAATCTCTTTTTTCCCCCAGTCTTTCTTCCATGCTATCTTCAAGAGAGTTAAGGACAGCCATGGTTATCGCCTACGGCCACATCACCTTGAAAGCGCCCGATCTCGTCTGATCTCGGAGGCTAAGCAGGGTCGGGCCTGGTTAGTACCTGGATGGGAGACCGCCTGGGAATACCAGGTGCTGTAGGCTTTTTTGTTTTGGTGGAGTCTTGAATCTCTTTTTTCCCCCAGTCTTTCTTCCATGCTATCTTCAAGAGAGTTAAGGACAGCCATGGTTATCGCCTACGGCCACATCACCTTGAAAGCGCCCGATCTCGTCTGATCTCGGAGGCTAAGCAGGGTCGGGCCTGGTTAGTACCTGGATGGGAGACCGCCTGGGAATACCAGGTGCTGTAGGCTTTTTTGTTTTGGTGGAGTCTTGAATCTCTTTTTTCCCCCAGTCTTTCTTCCATGCTATCTTCAAGAGAGTTAAGGACAGCCATGGTTATCGCCTACGGCCACATCACCTTGAAAGCGCCCGATCTCGTCTGATCTCGGAGGCTAAGCAGGGTCGGGCCTGGTTAGTACCTGGATGGGAGACCGCCTGGGAATACCAGGTGCTGTAGGCTTTTTTGTTTTGGTGGAGTCTTGAATCTCTTTTTTCCCCCAGTCTTTCTTCCATGCTATCTTCAAGAGAGTTAAGGACAGCCATGGTTATCGCCTACGGCCACATCACCTTGAAAGCGCCCGATCTCGTCTGATCTCGGAGGCTAAGCAGGGTCGGGCCTGGTTAGTACCTGGATGGGAGACCGCCTGGGAATACCAGGTGCTGTAGGCTTTTTTGTTTTGGTGGAGTCTTGAATCTCTTTTTTCCCCCAGTCTTTCTTCCATGCTATCTTCAAGAGAGTTAAGGACAGCCATGGTTATCGCCTACGGCCACATCACCTTGAAAGCGCCCGATCTCGTCTGATCTCGGAGGCTAAGCAGGGTCGGGCCTGGTTAGTACCTGGATGGGAGACCGCCTGGGAATACCAGGTGCTGTAGGCTTTTTTGTTTTGGTGGAGTCTTGAATCTCTTTTTTCCCCAGTCTTTCTTCCATGCTATCTTCAAGAGAGTTAAGGACAGCCATGGTTATCGCCTACGGCCACATCACCTTGAAAGCGCCCGATCTCGTCTGATCTCGGAGGCTAAGCAGGGTCGGGCCTGGTTAGTACCTGGATGGGAGACCGCCTGGGAATACCAGGTGCTGTAGGCTTTTTTGTTTTGGTGGAGTCTTGAATCTCTTTTTTCCCCCAGTCTTTCTTCCATGCTATCTTCAAGAGAGTTAAGGACAGCCATGGTTATCGCCTACGGCCACATCACCTTGAAAGCGCCCGATCTCGTCTGATCTCGGAGGCTAAGCAGGGTCGGGCCTGGTTAGTACCTGGATGGGAGACCGCCTGGGAATACCAGGTGCTGTAGGCTTTTTTGTTTTGGTGGAGTCTTGAATCTCTTTTTTCCCCCAGTCTTTCTTCCATGCTATCTTCAAGAGAGTTAAGGACAGCCATGGTTATCGCCTACGGCCACATCACCTTGAAAGCGCCCGATCTCGTCTGATCTCGGAGGCTAAGCAGGGTCGGGCCTGGTTAGTACCTGGATGGGAGACCGCCTGGGAATACCAGGTGCTGTAGGCTTTTTTGTTTTGGTGGAGTCTTGAATCTCTTTTTTCCCCCAGTCTTTCTTCCATGCTATCTTCAAGAGAGTTAAGGACAGCCATGGTTATCGCCTACGGCCACATCACCTTGAAAGCGCCCGATCTCGTCTGATCTCGGAGGCTAAGCAGGGTCGGGCCTGGTTAGTACCTGGATGGGAGACCGCCTGGGAATACCAGGTGCTGTAGGCTTTTTTGTTTTGGTGGAGTCTTGAATCTCTTTTTTCCCCCAGTCTTTCTTCCATGCTATCTTCAAGAGAGTTAAGGACAGCCATGGTTATCGCCTACGGCCACATCACCTTGAAAGCGCCCGATCTCGTCTGATCTCGGAGGCTAAGCAGGGTCGGGCCTGGTTAGTACCTGGATGGGAGACCGCCTGGGAATACCAGGTGCTGTAGGCTTTTTTGTTTTGGTGGAGTCTTGAATCTCTTTTTTCCCCCAGTCTTTCTTCCATGCTATCTTCAAGAGAGTTAAGGACAGCCATGGTTATCGCCTACGGCCACATCACCTTGAAAGCGCCCGATCTCGTCTGATCTCGGAGGCTAAGCAGGGTCGGGCCTGGTTAGTACCTGGATGGGAGACCGCCTGGGAATACCAGGTGCTGTAGGCTTTTTTGTTTTGGTGGAGTCTTGAATCTCTTTTTTCCCCCAGTCTTTCTTCCATGCTATCTTCAAGAGAGTTAAGGACAGCCATGGTTATCGCCTACGGCCACATCACCTTGAAAGCGCCCGATCTCGTCTGATCTCGGAGGCTAAGCAGGGTCGGGCCTGGTTAGTACCTGGATGGGAGACCGCCTGGGAATACCAGGTGCTGTAGGCTTTTTTGTTTTGGTGGAGTCTTGAATCTCTTTTTTCCCCCAGTCTTTCTTCCATGCTATCTTCAAGAGAGTTAAGGACAGCCATGGTTATCGCCTACGGCCACATCACCTTGAAAGCGCCCGATCTCGTCTGATCTCGGAGGCTAAGCAGGGTCGGGCCTGGTTAGTACCTGGATGGGAGACCGCCTGGGAATACCAGGTGCTGTAGGCTTTTTTGTTTTGGTGGAGTCTTGAATCTCTTTTTTCCCCCAGTCTTTCTTCCATGCTATCTTCAAGAGAGTTAAGGACAGCCATGGTTATCGCCTACGGCCACATCACCTTGAAAGCGCCCGATCTCGTCTGATCTCGGAGGCTAAGCAGGGTCGGGCCTGGTTAGTACCTGGATGGGAGACCGCCTGGGAATACCAGGTGCTGTAGGCTTTTTTGTTTTGGTGGAGTCTTGAATCTCTTTTTTCCCCCAGTCTTTCTTCCATGCTATCTTCAAGAGAGTTAAGGACAGCCATGGTTATCGCCTACGGCCACATCACCTTGAAAGCGCCCGATCTCGTCTGATCTCGGAGGCTAAGCAGGGTCGGGCCTGGTTAGTACCTGGATGGGAGACCGCCTGGGAATACCAGGTGCTGTAGGCTTTTTTGTTTTGGTGGAGTCTTGAATCTCTTTTTTCCCCCAGTCTTTCTTCCATGCTATCTTCAAGAGAGTTAAGGACAGCCATGGTTATCGCCTACGGCCACATCACCTTGAAAGCGCCCGATCTCGTCTGATCTCGGAGGCTAAGCAGGGTCGGGCCTGGTTAGTACCTGGATGGGAGACCGCCTGGGAATACCAGGTGCTGTAGGCTTTTTTGTTTTGGTGGAGTCTTGAATCTCTTTTTTCCCCCAGTCTTTCTTCCATGCTATCTTCAAGAGAGTTAAGGACAGCCATGGTTATCGCCTACGGCCACATCACCTTGAAAGCGCCCGATCTCGTCTGATCTCGGAGGCTAAGCAGGGTCGGGCCTGGTTAGTACCTGGATGGGAGACCGCCTGGGAATACCAGGTGCTGTAGGCTTTTGTTTTGGTGGAGTCTTGAATCTCTTTTTTCCCCCAGTCTTTCTTCCATGCTATCTTCAAGAGAGTTAAGGACAGCCATGGTTATCGCCTACGGCCACATCACCTTGAAAGCGCCCGATCTCGTCTGATCTCGGAGGCTAAGCAGGGTCGGGCCTGGTTAGTACCTGGATGGGAGACCGCCTGGGAATACCAGGTGCTGTAGGCTTTTTTGTTTTGGTGGAGTCTTGAATCTCTTTTTTCCCCCAGTCTTTCTTCCATGCTATCTTCAAGAGAGTTAAGGACAGCCATGGTTATCGCCTACGGCCACATCACCTTGAAAGCGCCCGATCTCGTCTGATCTCGGAGGCTAAGCAGGGTCGGGCCTGGTTAGTACCTGGATGGGAGACCGCCTGGGAATACCAGGTGCTGTAGGCTTTTTTGTTTTGGTGGAGTCTTGAATCTCTTTTTTCCCCCAGTCTTTCTTCCATGCTATCTTCAAGAGAGTTAAGGACAGCCATGGTTATCGCCTACGGCCACATCACCTTGAAAGCGCCCGATCTCGTCTGATCTCGGAGGCTAAGCAGGGTCGGGCCTGGTTAGTACCTGGATGGGAGACCGCCTGGGAATACCAGGTGCTGTAGGCTTTTTTGTTTTGGTGGAGTCTTGAATCTCTTTTTTCCCCCAGTCTTTCTTCCATGCTATCTTCAAGAGAGTTAAGGACAGCCATGGTTATCGCCTACGGCCACATCACCTTGAAAGCGCCCGATCTCGTCTGATCTCGGAGGCTAAGCAGGGTCGGGCCTGGTTAGTACCTGGATGGGAGACCGCCTGGGAATACCAGGTGCTGTAGGCTTTTTTGTTTTGGTGGAGTCTTGAATCTCTTTTTTCCCCCAGTCTTTCTTCCATGCTATCTTCAAGAGAGTTAAGGACAGCCATGGTTATCGCCTACGGCCACATCACCTTGAAAGCGCCCGATCTCGTCTGATCTCGGAGGCTAAGCAGGGTCGGGCCTGGTTAGTACCTGGATGGGAGACCGCCTGGGAATACCAGGTGCTGTAGGCTTTTTTGTTTTGGTGGAGTCTTGAATCTCTTTTTTCCCCCAGTCTTTCTTCCATGCTATCTTCAAGAGAGTTAAGGACAGCCATGGTTATCGCCTACGGCCACATCACCTTGAAAGCGCCCGATCTCGTCTGATCTCGGAGGCTAAGCAGGGTCGGGCCTGGTTAGTACCTGGATGGGAGACCGCCTGGGAATACCAGGTGCTGTAGGCTTTTTTGTTTTGGTGGAGTCTTGAATCTCTTTTTTCCCCCAGTCTTTCTTCCATGCTATCTTCAAGAGAGTTAAGGACAGCCATGGTTATCGCCTACGGCCACATCACCTTGAAAGCGCCCGATCTCGTCTGATCTCGGAGGCTAAGCAGGGTCGGGCCTGGTTAGTACCTGGATGGGAGACCGCCTGGGAATACCAGGTGCTGTAGGCTTTTTTGTTTTGGTGGAGTCTTGAATCTCTTTTTTCCCCCAGTCTTTCTTCCATGCTATCTTCAAGAGAGTTAAGGACAGCCATGGTTATCGCCTACGGCCACATCACCTTGAAAGCGCCCGATCTCGTCTGATCTCGGAGGCTAAGCAGGGTCGGGCCTGGTTAGTACCTGGATGGGAGACCGCCTGGGAATACCAGGTGCTGTAGGCTTTTTTGTTTTGGTGGAGTCTTGAATCTCTTTTTTCCCCCAGTCTTTCTTCCATGCTATCTTCAAGAGAGTTAAGGACAGCCATGGTTATCGCCTACGGCCACATCACCTTGAAAGCGCCCGATCTCGTCTGATCTCGGAGGCTAAGCAGGGTCGGGCCTGGTTAGTACCTGGATGGGAGACCGCCTGGGAATACCAGGTGCTGTAGGCTTTTTTGTTTTGGTGGAGTCTTGAATCTCTTTTTTCCCCCAGTCTTTCTTCCATGCTATCTTCAAGAGAGTTAAGGACAGCCATGGTTATCGCCTACGGCCACATCACCTTGAAAGCGCCCGATCTCGTCTGATCTCGGAGGCTAAGCAGGGTCGGGCCTGGTTAGTACCTGGATGGGAGACCGCCTGGGAATACCAGGTGCTGTAGGCTTTTTTGTTTTGGTGGAGTCTTGAATCTCTTTTTTCCCCCAGTCTTTCTTCCATGCTATCTTCAAGAGAGTTAAGGACAGCCATGGTTATCGCCTACGGCCACATCACCTTGAAAGCGCCCGATCTCGTCTGATCTCGGAGGCTAAGCAGGGTCGGGCCTGGTTAGTACCTGGATGGGAGACCGCCTGGGAATACCAGGTGCTGTAGGCTTTTTTGTTTTGGTGGAGTCTTGAATCTCTTTTTTCCCCCAGTCTTTCTTCCATGCTATCTTCAAGAGAGTTAAGGACAGCCATGGTTATCGCCTACGGCCACATCACCTTGAAAGCGCCCGATCTCGTCTGATCTCGGAGGCTAAGCAGGGTCGGGCCTGGTTAGTACCTGGATGGGAGACCGCCTGGGAATACCAGGTGCTGTAGGCTTTTTTGTTTTGGTGGAGTCTTGAATCTCTTTTTTCCCCCAGTCTTTCTTCCATGCTATCTTCAAGAGAGTTAAGGACAGCCATGGTTATCGCCTACGGCCACATCACCTTGAAAGCGCCCGATCTCGTCTGATCTCGGAGGCTAAGCAGGGTCGGGCCTGGTTAGTACCTGGATGGGAGACCGCCTGGGAATACCAGGTGCTGTAGGCTTTTTTGTTTTGGTGGAGTCTTGAATCTCTTTTTTCCCCCAGTCTTTCTTCCATGCTATCTTCAAGAGAGTTAAGGACAGCCATGGTTATCGCCTACGGCCACATCACCTTGAAAGCGCCCGATCTCGTCTGATCTCGGAGGCTAAGCAGGGTCGGGCCTGGTTAGTACCTGGATGGGAGACCGCCTGGGAATACCAGGTGCTGTAGGCTTTTTTGTTTTGGTGGAGTCTTGAATCTCTTTTTTCCCCCAGTCTTTCTTCCATGCTATCTTCAAGAGAGTTAAGGACAGCCATGGTTATCGCCTACGGCCACATCACCTTGAAAGCGCCCGATCTCGTCTGATCTCGGAGGCTAAGCAGGGTCGGGCCTGGTTAGTACCTGGATGGGAGACCGCCTGGGAATACCAGGTGCTGTAGGCTTTTTTGTTTTGGTGGAGTCTTGAATCTCTTTTTTCCCCCAGTCTTTCTTCCATGCTATCTTCAAGAGAGTTAAGGACAGCCATGGTTATCGCCTACGGCCACATCACCTTGAAAGCGCCCGATCTCGTCTGATCTCGGAGGCTAAGCAGGGTCGGGCCTGGTTAGTACCTGGATGGGAGACCGCCTGGGAATACCAGGTGCTGTAGGCTTTTTTGTTTTGGTGGAGTCTTGAATCTCTTTTTTCCCCCAGTCTTTCTTCCATGCTATCTTCAAGAGAGTTAAGGACAGCCATGGTTATCGCCTACGGCCACATCACCTTGAAAGCGCCCGATCTCGTCTGATCTCGGAGGCTAAGCAGGGTCGGGCCTGGTTAGTACCTGGATGGGAGACCGCCTGGGAATACCAGGTGCTGTAGGCTTTTTTGTTTTGGTGGAGTCTTGAATCTCTTTTTTCCCCCAGTCTTTCTTCCATGCTATCTTCAAGAGAGTTAAGGACAGCCATGGTTATCGCCTACGGCCACATCACCTTGAAAGCGCCCGATCTCGTCTGATCTCGGAGGCTAAGCAGGGTCGGGCCTGGTTAGTACCTGGATGGGAGACCGCCTGGGAATACCAGGTGCTGTAGGCTTTTTTGTTTTGGTGGAGTCTTGAATCTCTTTTTTCCCCCAGTCTTTCTTCCATGCTATCTTCAAGAGAGTTAAGGACAGCCATGGTTATCGCCTACGGCCACATCACCTTGAAAGCGCCCGATCTCGTCTGATCTCGGAGGCTAAGCAGGGTCGGGCCTGGTTAGTACCTGGATGGGAGACCGCCTGGGAATACCAGGTGCTGTAGGCTTTTTTGTTTTGGTGGAGTCTTGAATCTCTTTTTTCCCCCAGTCTTTCTTCCATGCTATCTTCAAGAGAGTTAAGGACAGCCATGGTTATCGCCTACGGCCACATCACCTTGAAAGCGCCCGATCTCGTCTGATCTCGGAGGCTAAGCAGGGTCGGGCCTGGTTAGTACCTGGATGGGAGACCGCCTGGGAATACCAGGTGCTGTAGGCTTTTTTGTTTTGGTGGAGTCTTGAATCTCTTTTTTCCCCCAGTCTTTCTTCCATGCTATCTTCAAGAGAGTTAAGGACAGCCATGGTTATCGCCTACGGCCACATCACCTTGAAAGCGCCCGATCTCGTCTGATCTCGGAGGCTAAGCAGGGTCGGGCCTGGTTAGTACCTGGATGGGAGACCGCCTGGGAATACCAGGTGCTGTAGGCTTTTTTGTTTTGGTGGAGTCTTGAATCTCTTTTTTCCCCCAGTCTTTCTTCCATGCTATCTTCAAGAGAGTTAAGGACAGCCATGGTTATCGCCTACGGCCACATCACCTTGAAAGCGCCCGATCTCGTCTGATCTCGGAGGCTAAGCAGGGTCGGGCCTGGTTAGTACCTGGATGGGAGACCGCCTGGGAATACCAGGTGCTGTAGGCTTTTTTGTTTTGGTGGAGTCTTGAATCTCTTTTTTCCCCCAGTCTTTCTTCCATGCTATCTTCAAGAGAGTTAAGGACAGCCATGGTTATCGCCTACGGCCACATCACCTTGAAAGCGCCCGATCTCGTCTGATCTCGGAGGCTAAGCAGGGTCGGGCCTGGTTAGTACCTGGATGGGAGACCGCCTGGGAATACCAGGTGCTGTAGGCTTTTTTGTTTTGGTGGAGTCTTGAAGCCTTTTTTCTAGTCTTTCTTCCAAGCTATCTTTAACCACTTGCCGACCGCGCTATAGCAAAAATACTGCTACAGCGCGGTCGAGTTACTGTGACAGGACGTCCCTGGGACGTCCTCGTGCACTTCCGCTTTTGCGCGTCCCCTGGGGCGCACTCGCGGAAGTGTCCGTGCTCGCCGGGTCTAGAAGACCCGGCGCATCACGGATCACGGTAAATTGCCGCTGATCGCGGCCGTTTACCACGTGATCGCTCCGTCAAATGACGGAGCGATCACTTGTAAACAAACCGGCGTAATTTGATTACGCCGGTTCCTCCCTCTCCTCTCTGTACTGTTCGGTACAGTGTGAGAGGAGAGGAGGGGAGGGGGGGGGGGCGGGTGTCAGCAGCAGTGCTGTGGCTGGATCTGTGACTATTGCAGTCACAGATCCAGCCATCCATCCATCCATCCCAGCTCAGCTATCCCTGTGCAATACTCTGCAATGCCCCTATAATCTGCAATACCCTGCAATACCCCTATACTCTGCAATACCCCAATAATCTGCAATACTCTGCAATACCCCTATAATCTGCAATACCCTGCGCAATACTCTGCAATACCCCTATAATCTGCAATACCCTGCGCAATACCCCAATATTCTGCAATACCCTGCGCAATATTCTGCAATACCCCTATAATCTGCAATACCCTGCGCAATACTCTGCAATACCCCAATATTCTGCAATACCCTGCGCAATACTCTGCAATACCCCAATACTCTGCAATACCCTGCGCAATACCCCAATACTCTGCAATACCCTTCGCAATACTCTGCAATGCCCCAATACCCTGCGTGATACTCTGCAATACCCCAATACTCTGCGCGATACTCTGCAATACCCTGCAATACCCCAATACTCTGCAATACCCCAATACTCTGCAATACCCCAATACCCCAATACTCTGCAATACCCCAATACTCTGCAATACCCCAATACTCTGCGCGATACTCTGCAATACCCCAATACCCTGCGCAATACTCTGCAATACCCCAATACTCTGCAATACCCTGCGCAATACTCTGCAATACCCTGCGCGATACTCTGCAATACCCCAATACTCTGCAATAATCTGCAATACCCCAATACTCTGCAATACCCTGCGCGATACTCTGCAATACCCCAATACCCTGTGCGATACTCTGCAGTCTTCCCAGCCTAGATGTGAGATGTGGGGTCTTATTGACCCCGTATCTCACTGTAAAGAGGACCTGTCATGCTATATTCCTATTACAAGGGATGTTTACATTCCTTATAATAGGAATAAAAGTGATAAAAAAATGTATTTTTGGGGAAAAAAGTGTCAAAATCAAGTAAATAAAGTAAAATGAACAATAATTTTTATTTATTTTTTTAAAGCGCCCCTGTCCCCGTGTGCTCGCATGCAGAAGCGAACGCATACGTAAGTCCCGCCCACATATGAAAACGGTGTTCAAGCTACACATGTGAGGTATCTCTGCGAACGTTAGAGCGAGAGCAATCATTTTGACCCTAGACCTTCTCTGTAACTAAAAACATGTAACCAATAAAAGTAATTAAAGCGTCGCCTATGGGGATTTTTAAGTAGCAAAGTTTGGCGCCATTCCATGAGTGTGCGCAATTTTGAAGTGTGACATGTTGGGTATCTATTTACTCGGCGTAACTTCATCTTTCACATTATGAAAAAAAATTGGGCTAACTTTACTGTTTTGTTTTTTTTTAAGCACAAAACTGTTTTTTTTTAAAAAACACACGTTCAAAAAATTTCTGCGAAAATACCATGCAAGATAAAAAGTTGTAACGGCCGCCATTGTATTCTCTAGGGTCTTTGCTAAAGAAGCATATATAATGTTTTGGGGTTCTATGTAATTTTCTAGCAAATAAATGATGATTTTTCCATGTAGGAGAGAAATGTCAGAATTGGTCTGGGTGCTCCAGAACGCCTGATGGCGCTCCCTGCAAGTTGTGCCTCTGTATGTGGCCACGCTGTGTAAAAGTCGCACACATGTGGTATCGCCATACTCGGGAGGAATAGCAGAATGTGTTTTGGGGTGTAATTTGTGGTATGCATATGCTGTGTGTGAGAAATAACCTGCTAATATGACAGAAACTATTTTTTTTTTTTTTTTTTTACAGAATTTTCAGTCGTTTTTCTTTTATAGCGCAAAAAATAAAAAACCCAGAGGTGATCAAATACCACCAAAAGAAAGCTCTATTTGTGTGAACAAAAGGACAAAAATTTCAAATGGGTACAATGTTGTATGACTGAGTAATTGTCATTCAAATTGTGAGAGCACCGAAAGCTGAAAATTGGTCTGGTCAGGAAGGGGGTTTAAGTGCCCAGTGGTCAAGAGGTTAAGAGAGTTAAGGCCAGCTATGGTTATCGCCTACAGCCACATCACCCTGAAAGCGCCCGATCTCGTCTGATCTCGGAGGCTAAGCAGGGTCGGGCCTGGTTACTACCTGGATGGGAGACCGCCTGGGAATACCAGGTGCTGTAGGCTTTCTTTTATTTTTTTATTTTTTGTAGTGGAGTTCTTGAAGCTTTTTTCTAGTCTTTCTTCCAAGCTATCTTCAAGAGAGTTAAGGCCAGCTATGGTTATCGCCTATGGCCACATCAACCCTGAAAGCGCCAGATCTCGTCTAATCTCAGAGGCTAAGCAGGGTTGGGCCTGGTTAGCACCTGGATGGGAGACCGCCTGGGAATACCAGGTCCTGTAGGCTTTCTTTTATCTTTATATTTTTTGTGGTGGAGTCCTTGAAGCCTTTTTTCTAGTCTTTCTTCCAAGCTATCTTCAAGAGAGTTAAGGCCAGCTATGGTTATCGCCTACAGCCACATCACCCTGAAAGCGCCTAATCTCATCTGATCTCGGAGGCTAAGCAGGGTCGGGCCTGGTTACTACCTGGATGGGAGACCGCCTGGGAATACCAGGTGCTGTAGGCTTTCTTTTATTTTTTTATTTTTTGTAGTGGAGTTCTTGAAGCTTTTTTCTAGTCTTTCTTCCAAGCTATCTTTAAGAGAGTTAAGGCCAGCTATGGTTATCGCCTACGGCCACATCACCCTGAAAGCGCCCGATCTCGTCTGATCTCAGAGGCTAACCAGGGTTGGGCCTGGATGGGAGACCGCCTGGGAATACCAGGTGCTGTAGGCTTTATTTTATCTTTATTTTTTTGTGGTGGAGTCCTTGAAGCCTTTTTTCTAGTCTTTCTTCCAAGCTATCTTCAAGAGAGTTAAGGCCAGCTATGGTTATCTCCTACGCCCACATCACCCTGAAAGCGCCCGATCTCGTCTGATCTCGGAGGCTAAGCAGGGTCGGGCCTGGTTACTACCTGGATGGGAGACCGCGTGGGAATACCAGGTGCTGTAGGCTATCTTTTATTTTTTTATTTTTTGTAGTGGAGTTCTTGAAGCTTTTTTCTAGTCTTTCTTCCAAGCTATCTTCAAGAGAGTTAAGGCCAGCTATGGTTATCGCCTATGGCCACATCACCCTGAAAGCTCCCAATCTCATCTGATCTTAGAGGCTAAGCAGGGTTGGGCCTGGTTAGTAACTGGATGGTAGACCGCCTGGGAATACCAGGTGCTGTAGGCTTTCTTTTATTTTTTTATTTTTTCTAGTGGTGTTCTTGAAGCTTTTTTCTAGTCTTTCTTCCAAGCTATCTTCAAGAGAGTTAAGGCCAGCTATGGTTATCGCCTACAGCCACATCACCCTGAAAGCGCCTGATCTCATCTGATCTCGGAAGGCTAAGCAGGGGCGGGCCTAGTTAGTACCTGGATGGTAGACCGCCTGGGAATACCAGGTGTTGTAGGCTTTCTTTTATTTTTTGTAGTGGCGTTCTTGAAGCTTTTTTCTAGTCTTTCTTCCAAGCTATCTTCAAGAGAGTTTAGGCCAGCTATGGTTATCGCCTACGGCCACATCACCCTGAAAGCACCCGATCTCGTCTGATCTCAGAGGCTAAGCAGGGTTGGGCCTGGATGGGAGACCGCCTGGGAATACCAGGTGCTGTAGGCTTTTTTGTTTTGGTGGAGTCTTGAATCTCTTTTTTCCCCCAGTCTTTCTTCCATGCTATCTTCAAGAGAGTTAAGGACAGCCATGGTTATCGCCTACGGCCACATCACCTTGAAAGCGCCCGATCTCGTCTGATCTCGGAGGCTAAGCAGGGTCGGGCCTGGTTAGTACCTGGATGGGAGACCGCCTGGGAATACCAGGTGCTGTAGGCTTTTTTGTTTTGGTGGAGTCTTGAATCTCTTTTTTCCCCCAGTCTTTCTTCCATGCTATCTTCAAGAGAGTTAAGGACAGCCATGGTTATCGCCTACGGCCACATCACCTTGAAAGCGCCCGATCTCGTCTGATCTCGGAGGCTAAGCAGGGTCGGGCCTGGTTAGTACCTGGATGGGAGACCGCCTGGGAATACCAGGTGCTGTAGGCTTTTTTGTTTTGGTGGAGTCTTGAATCTCTTTTTTCCCCCAGTCTTTCTTCCATGCTATCTTCAAGAGAGTTAAGGACAGCCATGGTTATCGCCTACGGCCACATCACCTTGAAAGCGCCCGATCTCGTCTGATCTCGGAGGCTAAGCAGGGTCGGGCCTGGTTAGTACCTGGATGGGAGACCGCCTGGGAATACCAGGTGCTGTAGGCTTTTTTGTTTTGGTGGAGTCTTGAATCTCTTTTTTCCCCCAGTCTTTCTTCCATGCTATCTTCAAGAGAGTTAAGGACAGCCATGGTTATCGCCTACGGCCACATCACCTTGAAAGCGCCCGATCTCGTCTGATCTCGGAGGCTAAGCAGGGTCGGGCCTGGTTAGTACCTGGATGGGAGACCGCCTGGGAATACCAGGTGCTGTAGGCTTTTTTGTTTTGGTGGAGTCTTGAATCTCTTTTTTCCCCCAGTCTTTCTTCCATGCTATCTTCAAGAGAGTTAAGGACAGCCATGGTTATCGCCTACGGCCACATCACCCTGAAAGCGCCCAATCTCGTCTGATCTCGGAGGCTAAGCAGGGTCGGGCCTGGTTAGTACCTGGATGGGAGACTGCCTGGGAATATCTGGTGCTGTAGGCTTTCTTTTATTTTTTATTTTTTTGTGGTGGAGTCCTTGAAGCCTTTTTTCTAGTCTTTCTTCAAAGCTATCTTCAAGAGAGTTAAGGCCAGCTATGGTTATCGCCTACGTCCACATCACCCTGAAAGCGCCCGATCTCGTCTGATCTCGGAGGCTAAGCAGGGTCTGACCTGGTTACTACCTGGATGGGAGACCGCCTGGGAATACCAGGTGCTGTAGGCTTTCTTTTATTTTTTTATTTTTTGTAGTGGAGTTCTTGAAGCTTTTTTCTAGTCTTTCTTCCAAGCTATCTTCAAGAGAGTTAAGGCCAGCTATAGTTATCGCCTACAGCCACATCACCCTGAAAGCGCCTGATCTCGTCTGATCTCGGAGGCTAAACAGGGTCGGGCCTGGTTAGTACCTGGATGGGAGACCGCCTGGGAATACCAGGTGCTGTAGGCTTTTTTGTTTTGGTGGAGTCTTGAATCTCTTTTTTCCCCCAGTCTTTCTTCCATGCTATCTTCAAGAGAGTTAAGGACAGCCATGGTTATCGCCTACGGCCACATCACCTTGAAAGCGCCCGATCTCGTCTGATCTCGGAGGCTAAGCAGGGTCGGGCCTGGTTAGTACCTGGATGGGAGACCGCCTGGGAATACCAGGTGCTGTAGGCTTTTTTGTTTTGGTGGAGTCTTGAATCTCTTTTTTCCCCCAGTCTTTCTTCCATGCTATCTTCAAGAGAGTTAAGGACAGCCATGGTTATCGCCTACGGCCACATCACCTTGAAAGCGCCCGATCTCGTCTGATCTCGGAGGCTAAGCAGGGTCGGGCCTGGTTAGTACCTGGATGGGAGACCGCCTGGGAATACCAGGTGCTGTAGGCTTTTTTGTTTTGGTGGAGTCTTGAATCTCTTTTTTCCCCCAGTCTTTCTTCCATGCTATCTTCAAGAGAGTTAAGGACAGCCATGGTTATCGCCTACGGCCACATCACCTTGAAAGCGCCCGATCTCGTCTGATCTCGGAGGCTAAGCAGGGTCGGGCCTGGTTAGTACCTGGATGGGAGACCGCCTGGGAATACCAGGTGCTGTAGGCTTTTTTGTTTTGGTGGAGTCTTGAATCTCTTTTTTCCCCCAGTCTTTCTTCCATGCTATCTTCAAGAGAGTTAAGGACAGCCATGGTTATCGCCTACGGCCACATCACCTTGAAAGCGCCCGATCTCGTCTGATCTCGGAGGCTAAGCAGGGTCGGGCCTGGTTAGTACCTGGATGGGAGACCGCCTGGGAATACCAGGTGCTGTAGGCTTTTTTGTTTTGGTGGAGTCTTGAATCTCTTTTTTCCCCCAGTCTTTCTTCCATGCTATCTTCAAGAGAGTTAAGGACAGCCATGGTTATCGCCTACGGCCACATCACCTTGAAAGCGCCCGATCTCGTCTGATCTCGGGGGCTAAGCAGAGTCGAGCCTGGTTAGTACCGGGATGGGAGACCGCCTGGGAATATCTGGTGCTGTAGGCTTTCTTTTATTTTTTATTTTTTTGTGGTGGAGTCCTTGAGGCCTTTTTTCTAGTCTTTCTTCCAAGCTATCTTCAAGAGAGTTAAGGCCAGCTATGGTTATCGACTACGGCCACATCACCCTGAAAGCGCCCGATCTCGTCTGATCTCGGAGGCTAAGCAGGGTTGGGCCTGGTTACTACCTGGATGGGAGACCGCCTGGGAATATCTGGTGTTGTGGGCTTTCTTTTATGTTTTTTATTTTTTTGTGGTGGAGTCCTTGAAGCCTTTTTTCTAGTCTTTCTTCCAAGCTATCTTCAAGAGAGTTAAGGCCAGCTATGGTTGTCGCCTACGGCCACATTACCCTGAAAGCGCTCGATCTCGCCTGATTCTCGGAGGTTAAGCAGCGTCGGGCCTGGTTAGTACCTGGATGGGAGACTGCGTGGGAATATCAGGTGCTGTAGGCTTTATTTTATTTTTTTATTTTTTGTAGTGGAGTTCTTGAAGCTTTTTTCTAGTCTTTCTTCCAAGCTATCTTCAAGAGAGTTAAGACCAGCTATCGTTATCGCCTATGGCCACATCACCCTGAAAGTGCCCGATCTCGTCTGATCTCGGAGGCTAAGCAGGGTCGGGCCTGGTTACTACCTGGATGGGAGAGCGCCTGGGAATATCTGGTGCTGTAGGCTTTCTTTTATTTTTTTTTTTTTTTTGTGGTGGAGTCCTTGAAGCCTTTTTTCTAGTCTTTCTTCCAAGCTATCTTCAAGAGAGTTAAGGCCAGCTATGGTTATCACCTACGGCCACATCACCCTGAAAGCGTCTGATCTCGGAGGCTAAGCAGGGTCGGGCCTGGTTAGTACCTGGATTGGAGACCGCCAGGTAATACCAGGTGCTGTATGTTTTCTTTTATTTTTGTAGTGGAGTTCTTGAAGCTTTTTTCCCCCAGTCTTTCTTCCATGCTATCTTCAAGAGAGTTAAGGACAGCCATGGTTATCGCCTACGGCCACATCACCTTGAAAGCGCCCGATCTCGTCTGATCTCGGAGGCTAAGCAGGGTCGGGCCTGGTTAGTACCTGGATGGGAGACCGCCTGGGAATACCAGGTGCTGTAGGCTTTTTTGTTTTGGTGGAGTCTTGAATCTCTTTTTTCCCCCAGTCTTTCTTCCATGCTATCTTCAAGAGAGTTAAGGACAGCCATGGTTATCGCCTACGGCCACATCACCTTGAAAGCGCCCGATCTCGTCTGATCTCGGAGGCTAAGCAGGGTCGGGCCTGGTTAGTACCTGGATGGGAGACCGCCTGGGAATACCAGGTGCTGTAGGCTTTTTTGTTTTGGTGGAGTCTTGAATCTCTTTTTTCCCCCAGTCTTTCTTCCATGCTATCTTCAAGAGAGTTAAGGACAGCCATGGTTATCGCCTACGGCCACATCACCTTGAAAGCGCCCGATCTCGTCTGATCTCGGAGGCTAAGCAGGGTCGGGCCTGGTTAGTACCTGGATGGGAGACCGCCTGGGAATACCAGGTGCTGTAGGCTTTTTTGTTTTGGTGGAGTCTTGAATCTCTTTTTTCCCCCAGTCTTTCTTCCATGCTATCTTCAAGAGAGTTAAGGACAGCCATGGTTATCGCCTACGGCCACATCACCTTGAAAGCGCCCGATCTCGTCTGATCTCAGAGGCTAAGCAGGGTCGGGCCTGGTTAGTACCTGGATGGGAGACCGCCTGGGAATACCAGGTGCTGTAGGCTTTTTTGTTTTGGTGGAGTCTTGAATCTCTTTTTTCCCCCAGTCTTTCTTCCATGCTATCTTCAAGAGAGTTAAGGACAGCCATGGTTATCGCCTACGGCCACATCACCTTGAAAGCGCCCGATCTCGTCTGATCTCGGAGGCTAAGCAGGGTCGGGCCTGGTTAGTACCTGGATGGGAGACCGCCTGGGAATACCAGGTGCTGTAGGCTTTTTTTTTTTTGTGGTGGAGTTCTTGAAGCCTTTTTTCTAGTCTTTTTCCAAGCTATCTTCAAGAGAGTTAAGGCCAGCTATGGTTATCGCCTATGGCCACATCACCCTGAAAGCATCTGATCTCGGAAGGCTAAGCAGGGGCGGGCCTGGTTAGTACCTGGATGGGAGACCGTGTGGGAATACCAGGTGCTGTAGGCTATCTTTTATTTTTTTATTTTTTGTAGTGGAGTTCTTGAAGCTTTTTTCTAGTCTTTCTTCCAAGCTATCTTCAAGAGAGTTAAGGCCAGCTATGGTTATCGCCTACGGCCACATCACCCTGAAAGCGCCCGATCTCGTCTGATCTCAGAGGCTAAGCAGGGTTGGGCCTGGATGAGAGACCGCCTGGGAATACCAGGTGCTGTAGGCTTTCTTTTATCTTTATTTTTTTGTGGTGGAGTCCTTGAAGCCTTATTTCTAGTCTTTCTTCCAAGCTATCTTCAAGAGAGTTAAGGCCGGCTATGGTTATCGCCTACGGCCACATCACCTTGAAAGCGCCCGATCTCGTCTGATCTCGGAGGCTAAGCAGGGTCGGGCCTGGTTAGTACCTGGATGGGAGACCGCCTGGGAATACCAGGTGCTGTAGGCTTTTTTGTTTTGGTGGAGTCTTGAATCTCTTTTTTCCCCCAGTCTTTCTTCCATGCTATCTTCAAGAGAGTTAAGGACAGCCATGGTTATCGCCTACGGCCACATCACCTTGAAAGCGCCCGATCTCGTCTGATCTCGGAGGCTAAGCAGGGTCGGGCCTGGTTAGTACCTGGATGGGAGACCGCCTGGGAATACCAGGTGCTGTAGGCTTTTTTGTTTTGGTGGAGTCTTGAATCTCTTTTTTCCCCCAGTCTTTCTTCCATGCTATCTTCAAGAGAGTTAAGGACAGCCATGGTTATCGCCTACGGCCACATCACCTTGAAAGCGCCCGATCTCGTCTGATCTCGGAGGCTAAGCAGGGTCGGGCCTGGTTAGTACCTGGATGGGAGACCGCCTGGGAATACCAGGTGCTGTAGGCTTTTTTGTTTTGGTGGAGTCTTGAATCTCTTTTTTCCCCCAGTCTTTCTTCCATGCTATCTTCAAGAGAGTTAAGGACAGCCATGGTTATCGCCTACGGCCACATCACCTTGAAAGCGCCCGATCTCGTCTGATCTCGGAGGCTAAGCAGGGTCGGGCCTGGTTAGTACCTGGATGGGAGACCGCCTGGGAATACCAGGTGCTGTAGGCTTTTTTGTTTTGGTGGAGTCTTGAATCTCTTTTTTCCCCCAGTCTTTCTTCCATGCTATCTTCAAGAGAGTTAAGGACAGCCATGGTTATCGCCTACGGCCACATCACCTTGAAAGCGCCCGATCTCGTCTGATCTCGGAGGCTAAGCAGGGTCGGGCCTGGTTAGTACCTGGATGGGAGACCGCCTGGGAATACCAGGTGCTGTAGGCTTTTTTGTTTTGGTGGAGTCTTGAATCTCTTTTTTCCCCCAGTCTTTCTTCCATGCTATCTTCAAGAGAGTTAAGGACAGCCATGGTTATCGCCTACGGCCACATCACCTTGAAAGCGCCCGATCTCGTCTGATCTCGGAGGCTAAGCAGGGTCGGGCCTGGTTAGTACCTGGATGGGAGACCGCCTGGGAATACCAGGTGCTGTAGGCTTTTTTGTTTTGGTGGAGTCTTGAATCTCTTTTTTCCCCCAGTCTTTCTTCCATGCTATCTTCAAGAGAGTTAAGGACAGCCATGGTTATCGCCTACGGCCACATCACCTTGAAAGCGCCCGATCTCGTCTGATCTCGGAGGCTAAGCAGGGTCGGGCCTGGTTAGTACCTGGATGGGAGACCGCCTGGGAATACCAGGTGCTGTAGGCTTTTTTGTTTTGGTGGAGTCTTGAATCTCTTTTTTCCCCCAGTCTTTCTTCCATGCTATCTTCAAGAGAGTTAAGGACAGCCATGGTTATCGCCTACGGCCACATCACCTTGAAAGCGCCCGATCTCGTCTGATCTCGGAGGCTAAGCAGGGTCGGGCCTGGTTAGTACCTGGATGGGAGACCGCCTGGGAATACCAGGTGCTGTAGGCTTTTTTGTTTTGGTGGAGTCTTGAATCTCTTTTTTCCCCCAGTCTTTCTTCCATGCTATCTTCAAGAGAGTTAAGGACAGCCATGGTTATCGCCTACGGCCACATCACCTTGAAAGCGCCCGATCTCGTCTGATCTCGGAGGCTAAGCAGGGTCGGGCCTGGTTAGTACCTGGATGGGAGACCGCCTGGGAATACCAGGTGCTGTAGGCTTTTTTGTTTTGGTGGAGTCTTGAATCTCTTTTTTCCCCCAGTCTTTCTTCCATGCTATCTTCAAGAGAGTTAAGGACAGCCATGGTTATCGCCTACGGCCACATCACCTTGAAAGCGCCCGATCTCGTCTGATCTCGGAGGCTAAGCAGGGTCGGGCCTGGTTAGTACCTGGATGGGAGACCGCCTGGGAATACCAGGTGCTGTAGGCTTTTTTGTTTTGGTGGAGTCTTGAATCTCTTTTTTCCCCCAGTCTTTCTTCCATGCTATCTTCAAGAGAGTTAAGGACAGCCATGGTTATCGCCTACGGCCACATCACCTTGAAAGCGCCCGATCTCGTCTGATCTCGGAGGCTAAGCAGGGTCGGGCCTGGTTAGTACCTGGATGGGAGACCGCCTGGGAATACCAGGTGCTGTAGGCTTTTTTGTTTTGGTGGAGTCTTGAATCTCTTTTTTCCCCCAGTCTTTCTTCCATGCTATCTTCAAGAGAGTTAAGGACAGCCATGGTTATCGCCTACGGCCACATCACCTTGAAAGCGCCCGATCTCGTCTGATCTCGGAGGCTAAGCAGGGTCGGGCCTGGTTAGTACCTGGATGGGAGACCGCCTGGGAATACCAGGTGCTGTAGGCTTTTTTGTTTTGGTGGAGTCTTGAATCTCTTTTTTCCCCCAGTCTTTCTTCCATGCTATCTTCAAGAGAGTTAAGGACAGCCATGGTTATCGCCTACGGCCACATCACCTTGAAAGCGCCCGATCTCGTCTGATCTCGGAGGCTAAGCAGGGTCGGGCCTGGTTAGTACCTGGATGGGAGACCGCCTGGGAATACCAGGTGCTGTAGGCTTTTTTGTTTTGGTGGAGTCTTGAATCTCTTTTTTCCCCCAGTCTTTCTTCCATGCTATCTTCAAGAGAGTTAAGGACAGCCATGGTTATCGCCTACGGCCACATCACCTTGAAAGCGCCCGATCTCGTCTGATCTCGGAGGCTAAGCAGGGTCGGGCCTGGTTAGTACCTGGATGGGAGACCGCCTGGGAATACCAGGTGCTGTAGGCTTTTTTGTTTTGGTGGAGTCTTGAATCTCTTTTTTCCCCCAGTCTTTCTTCCATGCTATCTTCAAGAGAGTTAAGGACAGCCATGGTTATCGCCTACGGCCACATCACCTTGAAAGCGCCCGATCTCGTCTGATCTCGGAGGCTAAGCAGGGTCGGGCCTGGTTAGTACCTGGATGGGAGACCGCCTGGGAATACCAGGTGCTGTAGGCTTTTTTGTTTTGGTGGAGTCTTGAATCTCTTTTTTCCCCCAGTCTTTCTTCCATGCTATCTTCAAGAGAGTTAAGGACAGCCATGGTTATCGCCTACGGCCACATCACCTTGAAAGCGCCCGATCTCGTCTGATCTCGGAGGCTAAGCAGGGTCGGGCCTGGTTAGTACCTGGATGGGAGACCGCCTGGGAATACCAGGTGCTGTAGGCTTTTTTGTTTTGGTGGAGTCTTGAATCTCTTTTTTCCCCCAGTCTTTCTTCCATGCTATCTTCAAGAGAGTTAAGGACAGCCATGGTTATCGCCTACGGCCACATCACCTTGAAAGCGCCCGATCTCGTCTGATCTCGGAGGCTAAGCAGGGTCGGGCCTGGTTAGTACCTGGATGGGAGACCGCCTGGGAATACCAGGTGCTGTAGGCTTTTTTGTTTTGGTGGAGTCTTGAATCTCTTTTTTCCCCCAGTCTTTCTTCCATGCTATCTTCAAGAGAGTTAAGGACAGCCATGGTTATCGCCTACGGCCACATCACCTTGAAAGCGCCCGATCTCGTCTGATCTCGGAGGCTAAGCAGGGTCGGGCCTGGTTAGTACCTGGATGGGAGACCGCCTGGGAATACCAGGTGCTGTAGGCTTTTTTGTTTTGGTGGAGTCTTGAATCTCTTTTTTCCCCCAGTCTTTCTTCCATGCTATCTTCAAGAGAGTTAAGGACAGCCATGGTTATCGCCTACGGCCACATCACCTTGAAAGCGCCCGATCTCGTCTGATCTCGGAGGCTAAGCAGGGTCGGGCCTGGTTAGTACCTGGATGGGAGACCGCCTGGGAATACCAGGTGCTGTAGGCTTTTTTGTTTTGGTGGAGTCTTGAATCTCTTTTTTCCCCCAGTCTTTCTTCCATGCTATCTTCAAGAGAGTTAAGGACAGCCATGGTTATCGCCTACGGCCACATCACCTTGAAAGCGCCCGATCTCGTCTGATCTCGGAGGCTAAGCAGGGTCGGGCCTGGTTAGTACCTGGATGGGAGACCGCCTGGGAATACCAGGTGCTGTAGGCTTTTTTGTTTTGGTGGAGTCTTGAATCTCTTTTTTCCCCCAGTCTTTCTTCCATGCTATCTTCAAGAGAGTTAAGGACAGCCATGGTTATCGCCTACGGCCACATCACCTTGAAAGCGCCCGATCTCGTCTGATCTCGGAGGCTAAGCAGGGTCGGGCCTGGTTAGTACCTGGATGGGAGACCGCCTGGGAATACCAGGTGCTGTAGGCTTTTTTGTTTTGGTGGAGTCTTGA
Organism: Rana temporaria; assembly: GCF_905171775.1. NCBI lineage: Eukaryota > Metazoa > Chordata > Amphibia > Anura > Ranidae > Rana > Rana temporaria. The sequence goes on from NC_053496.1 coordinate 151,103,895, forward strand.
ATCTCTTTTTTCCCCCAGTCTTTCTTCCATGCTATCTTCAAGAGAGTTAAGGACAGCCATGGTTATCGCCTACGGCCACATCACCTTGAAAGCGCCCGATCTCGTCTGATCTCGGAGGCTAAGCAGGGTCGGGCCTGGTTAGTACCTGGATGGGAGACCGCCTGGGAATACCAGGTGCTGTAGGCTTTTTTGTTTTGGTGGAGTCTTGAATCTCTTTTTTCCCCCAGTCTTTCTTCCATGCTATCTTCAAGAGAGTTAAGGACAGCCATGGTTATCGCCTACGGCCACATCACCTTGAAAGCGCCCGATCTCGTCTGATCTCGGAGGCTAAGCAGGGTCGGGCCTGGTTAGTACCTGGATGGGAGACCGCCTGGGAATACCAGGTGCTGTAGGCTTTTTTGTTTTGGTGGAGTCTTGAATCTCTTTTTTCCCCCAGTCTTTCTTCCATGCTATCTTCAAGAGAGTTAAGGACAGCCATGGTTATCGCCTACGGCCACATCACCTTGAAAGCGCCCGATCTCGTCTGATCTCGGAGGCTAAGCAGGGTCGGGCCTGGTTAGTACCTGGATGGGAGACCGCCTGGGAATACCAGGTGCTGTAGGCTTTTTTGTTTTGGTGGAGTCTTGAATCTCTTTTTTCCCCCAGTCTTTCTTCCATGCTATCTTCAAGAGAGTTAAGGACAGCCATGGTTATCGCCTACGGCCACATCACCTTGAAAGCGCCCGATCTCGTCTGATCTCGGAGGCTAAGCAGGGTCGGGCCTGGTTAGTACCTGGATGGGAGACCGCCTGGGAATACCAGGTGCTGTAGGCTTTTTTGTTTTGGTGGAGTCTTGAATCTCTTTTTTCCCCCCGTCTTTCTTCCATGCTATCTTCAAGAGAGTTAAGGACAGCCATGGTTATCGCCTACGGCCACATCACCTTGAAAGCGCCCGATCTCGTCTGATCTCGGAGGCTAAGCAGGGTCGGGCCTGGTTAGTACCTGGATGGGAGACCGCGTGGGAATACCAGGTGCTGTAGGCTTTATTTTATTTTTTTATTTTTTGTAGTGGAGTTCTTGTAGCTTTTTTCTAGTCTTTCTTCCAAGCTATCTTCAAGAGAGTTTAGACCAGCTATGGTTATCGCCTACGGCCACATCACCCTGAAAGCGCCCGATCGCATCTGATCTCAGAGGCTAAGCAGGGTCGGGCCTGGTTAGTACCTGGATGGGAGACCGACGGGAATTTCAGGTGCAGTAGGCTTTCTTTTATTTTTATTTTTTTGTGGTGGAGTCCTTGAAGCCTTTTTTCTAGTCTTTCTTCCAAGCTATCTTCAAGAGAGTTAAGGCAGACATGGCTTCCGTTTCCGGGGGGAGTGACCTGGGCATGACGGAGTGAGGAAGCTAGAGAGGTGCTCCTGGCGAGAGAGCTGCGCACACCCAGCAGAAGGACGGCAAAAGAAAAAAAAAACAGATTACTTACCCCATACTAAGTGGCCCATGTCGCGCCGAGGAAGGAGCAAAGGCAGGAGTTCAGGAGTACCATACGCTCCAAGCCCCTCGTATATCACCCGATATCTCAGGGTGAGAGAGGAACCGCTTCAGCAGGCAGACGCTGTGGACACCGCCGACGCCGTAGCAGAGATCACAGACGCCGCGGACGCCGCAGACGCTGCTCCCAGTATGACCGCGAGGCGGGACTCGCTACCCAAAATCCCATTGCAAGCCCCCGCAGTAACATCGGCGATGCTCACAGGTATGTCCAAAGGGAGAGGCACAGGACAGCTGGACCCCCCCAGTGAAGCACCGACAATAAAAGAGGGGGAGATTAAGGTATGCTTATCTAACACAAGGGACACACAGACTCTGGAGCAAGATGGTGCGCTGGACATTAGGCAGCTCAGTATACTTATACAGGCGCTCCCCACAAAAGAGGACATACAGATATTGGCAAAAAGCATAACGGGGGCATTAAGAGATGAAATTGAGGAGGTGCATTCTGGGGTAGCGAGGGGGAGCACAAAATTAAAAATTTGGAAGAACAATGCAGCACTACGGAGTGCAGAGTGGCACATTTGGAGGAAGAATTAAAAAGGCAACGTCAACACCTAGCTATGATACAACTACATACAGAGGAGGCTGAGGACAGGAGCAGAAGGAACAATATCCGAATAAAGGGGATAGCAGAGAATCTGGAGGGGTTGGCCTTGAGAGAAACGGTCTCGGTTATATTAAATCAAATTTTGAAAAACCCCATAGATACCCCGATTGAATTAGACCGGGTACATAAAGTCCCCACCATCCGACATCCTGCCCAACCCAGCCCTAGAGATGTCGTTTGCAGGGTACATTTTTATAGGATTAAGGAAGATATAATGAGAGCGGCATGGAAAGAAGGAGTAAAAAAATGGGAGGACGGCGATATACAGATCTATCCTGATCTCTGCAGGCAAACGAAATGGAGACGCCGGATGCTAAGACCCTTATTGGAGTATATACGCAGCAAGGAGGCTACATATCGATGGGGATACCCTTTGTCAATCATTGTTAAGAAGGAGGGACAGAGTTTTAATTTAAGGGTCCCCGCTCAGTTAACAGAACTCTTCAGTTTTTTGGGGGCAGAGCCCATTAATGTCCCTAATTGGTTGGAGATGCCTATAGCATTGGACAGATTCTGAATACAGTGAACTCTGGCAGAGGACAGGAGGATAAGGAAGCTAAGGAGGAGGAAGAGACCACCTATAAAGAGGAAGTAACCCCTAAGGGATAATGAATATTTTTTCCCCTTTATTTTGGAGGGGAAACTTTTTCCTATTTTTTTTTTTTTCCTTAGAGAAATCTACGAACTTTTTTTTTTTTTTATTTATTTCTCTGTTTTTTTTTTAGGACTGCTGTTTTTCTCTGAGATGGATTCTTTTTTTTTTTTGGAAGGGGGGTGGGGGGGTGGGGGGGGGAGAAGGCCGGGGGAAGGGGAGAAGGAGGCAAAGGAGAAGGCCGGTTATATAAATATAGCTACATGGGTACAGAAGAGGTGGGAAGGAAGGTGGCTAAAGGGAGAAAAGGAGCTGAAAGGAGCTGAAAAGGAGGAATAGAAAGGGAGATATGCTGGAGATAGCGTCTTTTTTTTTTTTGGATCAGAGCTACCTCCGTGTTCTACTTTGTCTCGTTCTACCCTTCATGTTTTTTTTTTTTTTGATTTTGTATGACGTTGGTTTCTCCGCGAGCTGGTATAGGAGTCTATACAAATAACAAGTTTATACTCGAGGTCCAGGGGATAAGGGTTTTTTTTTTTTTTTTTGCTGTGTGCCTACTGTGTAGGATTATTATTTTTTTTTAGGGGGGGGGGGTGGGGGTGGGGTATATGTGTGAGGTAAGGGGGGGGGGGGCCGGGGGAGGGCGGAAAGAGGGGGGAATAGGGATCCTAGATGAAAAGTCTCACACATTTAATGCACATTTAATGCACACGTGAATATAAATATAATATCTACATAGGAAGGGGTGAACACCTTTTTTCTTTTTCTTTTTTTTTTTTAAATATATACACAAGTAAAAAAAAAAAAATTTTTTTTGGCACTGAAGATAGAACACTAAAGGGGGGGGTTGGGAAGAGAGCCCATAACTGCCTCCACTAGGTAGATAGTGGGCTACCATTATGCGTTTTTTTTTTTTTCTGGAGTGTGGGTATGTGACACACGCCTATTTATCACATGGATCACATTAACCACATGGATACACCGATAAGGAGGGAAGACAGAGGGATTGGGGTAGGGAGGGATAAGGGGTTAAAGGGACCTCGGATAAGGGGTGGGGAAAAAAGAAAGAAAGAAGGGGGAATTTTTTTTTTTTTTTGTGTTTCTGTTACGCTGTTAATTGGACTATGGATGATGAATACATAGGGGAAACTTTTACTCCTAATGTCTAAAAAAAGCTAGAGGTTGAATAAGAAATGAAGAATGGATAGAGACAGACTGTCTTTGTATAACTGCATAATATGTATATATTATATATTACTGTGTTTCACTTTAGATATTGGCAAATAGATAAGGAGATAGAAGGGGATAATAGTGAGGAGATAGGCTCAGGAGTCAGATATGAGCCTCCCACTTCTTTTTTCTTTTTTTTCATCTGGAATTTTTTTTTTTCGTATATATGTCTGCCCGCATTGACCCTATCCCCCATCTGTAAGGCTTTAAAAGGAAAAAAAAAAAAGAAAAGAAGCTCAGAAGGAATGGATAAAATGAAGGGCTGAGATAGCCCTAAGGGGGATATAAGGTTAGTAGGGGTAAGTAGAGGTGTGTGCGGCTAAACGCTGAGGGGCACCGTGGCTGCCTTTTTCACTCTTCATTGCCTATACACTCTCTCCACCTATAACGCCTCTCCTCCAAGAGGAGGTAAGCCAGAGGCGTTTATTTTATTTTTTTTACCTCCTCTCACTGGCCCTAATAGTAACAGCAGGGCGCCCTACAGATTGTTAGGGGCCTGCTGACAAGGGGGAGGGGAGGGAAAGGGAAGGAAATTACTTGGGATCTCGGGCGAACGACCAGGTCCCGAGGGACAGGGGAGGGATTTATTTTATTTTATTTTTTTTTCCTCCTTCTTCTCCTCTCCCTCGCCCCCTCTTCTCGACCCGTAGCTCCCCCCTGGGATCTTGGGGCACCCTCTCGCATGCCCCTGGCCACCATAGGAGAATTGACCTAGAGCGGGTGGAAAGTGAGATAAAATGGATTCGGTAAACTTTACTTCCTATAATGTAAAGGGACTAAACAGTCCAGAAAAACGTTCAAAACTGATGGCGGAACTAGGTAGAATTAAATCACAGATAATTTTCTTACAAGAGACTCATTTTAGAAAGGATAAGATTCCAAAACTGGGTAATCCTAGGTTTCCAACGGTATATCATGGTGCCTCACAGACATCTAAAGCAAATGGGGTAGCAATTATGCTAGCAAAGCAAATGCCCTGGAAAGAATCAAATGTAATAATGGATGACACAGGACGGATGCTCATAGTTAAGGGTCTGTTAAAGGAGAAAAAGATCACATTGGTAAATCTATATCTACCCAATGATGATCCTACATCTGCCCTGGAAAGATACCTAGAAATAGTGCAACAAAATAAGGAAGGGATCCTAATAATGGGTGGAGATTTGAACATAGCACTAGATCCGACATTAGATGTATCAAAAGGAGTCTCCCATCTATCCAGTACGAAATTACGTAAAGCAAGGAGCCTGTTACAGGGCTTGCAGCTAATAGATAGCTGGAGGACTCTGCATGTGCATGACAAAGATTATAGCTTTTTCTCTGCTAAACATAAGACATATACAAGAATTGATTATGTTTTTGTAGATCAGAATATACTTCTTCGGCTGCGAGAAGCATCAATAGGGTCATTCACAATCTCGGACCATGCACCCACTAATTGTAGTATAGAATGGGGAGAGAGAGGCCCTCGTGAATGGAGCTGGAGGCTGAATGAAACACTCTTAAAATACCCAGAATACGAGAATAGGATAATGCAGGAGTTAGATACCTTTTTTTCTATCAATGACTCAGATGAAATGGCGCCACTGTGTATCTGGGAGGCACATAAGTGTTATTTGAGAGGAGTGCTTATATCGTTGGGAACACAGAGAAAACGCTCTCTGAGTGCCAAACTGGATACCCTGCTGGGAGAGATCCGACTCTTGGAAACAATGCATAAGAAATCTCAGACGCATCGGATTGAGGAGAAATTGACGGGTCTGCGGGACAAACTGAACCTTATGTTAACAGATAAAGCAAAAGCGAAATTAAGCCGATGCAGAAGAACTTACTATGAGTACGGAAACAAACCTAGCAGGCTTCTGGCGAACGCACTCAGAGAAACGAGAGCTCGGAATCAGATTGAAAAAATCAAAATACAAGGGGACGTGCTGGTGAAGTCCACACAGCTGATTGCAGAAGCATTTAAGAACTATTATTCGAACTTATACCAACTAGACAGGCAATCCGCAGGGCCTCAAATCCCTAATAGAGAAGGGAGGATTAAGGAGTACTTAAAAGCTTCAGGGATGCCCAGGATATCGGCAGAAGATGCAGAGAAAATAGATGGTCCGATAACAGTTGAAGAATTCATAGAGGCCCTTAGTTCACTAAAGATGGGTAAGGCGGGGGGCGTGGCCGGGATGTAGAGCGAGACGGACGTGCATTGCCTGTGCTCCTGCCATCCGTGATCTGAATCCGTCTCCATCCTTACCTTAGGGTGCCATCCTGCTCAGCAAGCTTCTTCCTCCTGTCCGGGGGACAGCCCCGGTCCTCCCGATGACTGGAAAGCGCGGCTCGGCCAAGAAGGCGGTGAGTTCTTCTGCCCGGCGCCCACCGCCAAACACGCGCGCGGCGGCCATCTTGCCGCCTTCACCATCCTTCCCGGCCTCGGTGGCAGCGCAAACAGACTCCTGGATGGCGGACCTCGAGTCGCTGGACCTGGAGGGACCGCAGATGGAAGAGAAGGACCCGCCGGGGATGTTGGGAGGTCGGTCCACCGCCGCGATCCTGGCGGCCATTGCGGACAGCAAGTCCTCCGTGGAGGGTAAGATTGACACCCTGGCCATAGAGTGTGGGCTGATAAGGCAGGACATGGACAAATTTAGAGGCCGCATGTCAGAGGCAGAACACCGCATATCCGTGGTGGAGGACACGGTGGCCTCCACCGCTCACTCGGTTGGGGAGCTGCAACAGCAGGTCAGGGTCCTAATGGCCCGTTCAGAAGACGCCGAAAATCGCCTCCGCCGCAACAACGTCAGGGTGGTTGGGCTCCCAGAGGGCGCAGAGGGAGCCAACCCGGTGGAATTTGCGGAGACATTCCTTAAAGAACTCCTGGGCCTGCGGAATCTGTCCCCTGTCTACGTAGTGGAGCGCGCTCACAGGGTCCCCACCGGCAAGAGGCCTGTGGGTGCATGGCCGCGTGCGTTCCTGGTCCGCCTCCTGAATTTCAGGGACCGGGACATGATCCTGGCAGAGGCCCGAAAACACCCGGAGCTGAAGCATGAAAATGCGGCGATCCATTTGTATCCTGACTTCTCCCAGGAGCTGCAGAAGAGAAGGCGCTCCTTTACGGATGTTCGTCGTCGCCTGCGGGAAAAAGGCCTAGTGTATAGCATGCTCTACCCTAGCCGCCTAAAGGTGATCCATAGGGGCTCTGCAAAATTTTTTGACTCTCCGGCAGAGGCGGTGGATTGGCTGGATTCGATGGCCTAGAGGCCTGTGGAGGCTGGGTGACGGCGCAGTCGGCCTAGGGAGGAAAAGTTACTTACCTCATCACGATTGCCCTTGCTGGGAGCAGTGGTTCCTTGCCGCAGTACCTCCTTACTGCACTCCGGTTTCTCTTGGCTGCTGAACTTTGTAGACCAATGATGGATGGACTATTCTGCGTGGTCAAGCCTCCGTTCCTGACAGGAGCAACAGGTACTGTTAAGCACGGTTTGAAATTTCTCTGTGTTTCCCTGGAACCCCTGGGAACTTTTGTTTTTCCTTTACTTTCTCTCTTGGAGTGGATGAACTGTTGAGACGTTTCACACCTGATCTCTAAGTTTTTGGGTATAAAGTTTCTCCGGCGGTAATACCGTTTTTTAGTTTGGTTCGCCTGGAGCAAACAGGGCGTTGGGATTTTAATGACGTTTTTTTGTTTTAACTTTTGGTTGTTAATTTTTTTCCTTTTTTTCCCAGGCATTTTTTGCCTTTCCCCTGTCTTTCTATATGAGGCTTTGACTCTGTGCCTCCACCCCCTGTTGGCCCTTGGGCCTCGCTCCATAGGTGCTACACTGTACAATGTGCAATGCTCTAAGTGTCACACCCTGTTGAACTGCTGTCATATACTATTCAATGGCTCTCTGTGTCCAGCTTCCTCTCTCCTCGTATGCTTGATTCACCTTGCATTAACATGTTACCTCCCCCCACCTGATGAATGATATTAAGCTAGTGTCGTGGAATGTCCGCGGTCTAAACTCTAAATACAAAAGATCTCTAGTTCTACAGTACCTTAAATCTCTAAACCCACATATTGTTCTCCTGCAAGAGACCCACCTGATGGGTAGTAAAACTCTTTCCCTGAATAGGAACTGGATACAGAGAGCGGTACACTCCACTTATTCCTCGTATGCAAGGGGTGTGGTCATCCTGCTGCACAAGAAACTGCAATGTAATATAGAACATGTTGTGACAGACCCCCACGGGCGATATGCTATTGTGGTTCTCACTGTTGACTCCCAGCTGCTGGCCATAGCTAATGTGTACATCCCTCCCCCCTTCAACAAAGAGGTATTATATCTGGTTTTAGAGAAGATTGCCACCTTTGGCCCATTAAAGTTGCTGGTGGCTGGGGATTTTAACAATGTACTGGACTACGGGCTGGATACTTCTAACCCCAATCGGGCGCGAAACCTCGACCTCAGGCACTGGGCGGATGTTGCGGCTGTGGAGGAGTTATGGCGGTGGAAACATCCTGGTGAGAGAGGTTACTCCTATCTTTCCCACGTCAGTTCCTCCTCCTCCCGTATAGACCTTGCCTTCGCAAATCCGGCCCTCCTGCCGCAGGTGACGGAGGTTGATTACCTGGCCGGGGGACTCTCGGATCACACTCCCTTGCAGGTGACACTGAGTCGTCCCGGTGGGGGCGGTCGGAGACTCTGGAGGCTGCACCCGGGATGGGTAGATGAACCATCAGTTGAGTCACTGGTCTCTGGTCATGTAACGGAGTACTGGGAGACAAATGAAGGCTCTGCGGGTGGACACATGGTGTGGGATGCGTTCAAGGCGTCCACCCGGGGAGTATATATTGCTGCTATTAAGGCTGCCAGGACTGAAAAGAACTCTGAGTCGGAAGCGCTCCAGGCGCATGAGATTCGGTGTGCGAAAGCCCATGCTGAGGCGCCCTCTGCCTCCACACTTGTGGAGTTGCAGATGGCCAGAACAACTTTCTTGGTCCACCTACAATCACTTACACAATGCACGTTTAGGCATAGGGCAGAGGATCTATTTGAAAGAGGAGACAAGAATGGGAAACTGCTTGCCTACTTGGCAGCAGATGTCAGATCACATGTGTCCGTTCCATGTATTTACACGACTGGGAGCACTCTGGTGCGGGACAGGGAAGGTATCCTACAAGCGTTTGTGTCCTATTACTCAGACCTATATGCGGCTATCCCACAATATGACAACCAGGTTCTGACGGACCTGCTGGATTCCATTCAGATCCCGGTGCTGCCTGGAGAGGCGGTCAAGCTTTTGGAGGTTCCTTTCTCCTCCAAGGAGCTGGCCGTGGCTATTGCCTCCTTCCCGAATGGCAAGGCGCCGGGCCCTGACGGCATTCCGGCAGAGTGGTATAAGACCTACTCAGAGGTGGTGTCCCACAGACTACTGAACCTTTATGGGGAGTGTTTGGAGATAGGGAGTATGCCCCCCTCTTGGTATGAGGCTCATGTGGTCCTGCTCCCTAAGCCTGAGAAGGACCCCCTTTACTGTTCATCCTACAGGCCTATTGCGCTGCTGAACATGGACCTCAAGATATTGACCAAGATGGTGGCCAATCGGTTGATGTCCTGTTTAGACCATTTGATATCTCCTGACCAGACGGGGTTCATGCCCAAAAAGGCTACTGACATCAACATTCGCAGGGTATACACGCACACGCAAATTGACGGAGAAATATCTCACGGGGGGGCCCTGGTGTTCTTCGATCTGGAAAAGGCGTTCGACTCCATTGATTGGGGCTACATGACGCGGGTGCTGGAGCGTATGGGCTTTGGGCCTGTATTTCTCAAATGGATATCATTGCTGTATGATAGACCAGTGGCGGCAATTCGTCTGAATGGCGAGGTGTCGGGCGCCTTTCCAGTATCCAGGGGCACCAGGCAGGGTTGTCCCCTGTCACCGGGCCTGTTTGCCCTGGTGATGGAACCCTTGGCGATTGCGTTGAGATCTTCGCCCCTAATCCAGGGTATCAAGGTGGGCACTTTGACTGAGTCGGTAACTCTTTATGCGGACGACCTGGTTTTATTTCTGGGGGATACTGGCCCCTCTCTACATGCCGCACTGTCACTGATGGGCAAATTTACTGAGGTATCCGGCCTCAAAGTCAACTGGACCAAATCCAAAATCCTCCCACTCCGCTCCCATGTGTCCCTTGGAGGGGCCGACCCCTCAAACCCCCTGCAGTGGGTGACCCAAATCAGGTACTTGGGATTACAGATTACTAACTCCGTAACAAACTTTATTGAACTTAACGTGTCCCCATTGCTAAATGTCGTCTCCAAAAAATTGAACTCCTGGAAAAATCTCCCCCTGTCCCTCATAGGTAGGGTCAATCTTCTTAAAATGAAGATCCTTCCTCTCCTGCTCTATACGCTTAGGAACGCCCCAGTGTGGATACCAAAGACGGTTTTCAAGGCCATAGATGGCATGATATCCTCTTTCCTGTGGCAGGGTAGTTCACCCCGCCTTAAGTTGACCATTCTCCAACAGCCATGGGGGGAGGGAGGTCTGGCGGTGCCCAATTTTTCTAAATATTTCCTGGCCGGCCAGTTGACGGTAGCACACCGTTGGCTGACCTCTGCTCCGGACGATGCCGCGGTGTCGCTGGAAGCTGCTTGCGTGGGCTCCTATGAGGCACTTTCCCGGCTAGTCTACAGGGGCCCGAGGGCCCCGTACCCCTTAACGCCTTCCATGAGGTCAGTGATCAGAGCATGGGTCGTGGCGCAAGCATTAAGACCTACTGATCGTGCTACCTTCTCCCCCCACACGCCCCTATGGAGAAACCCCAACTTGGTCCACTTTCTGGACTACCCGGACCCGGTGGTATGGACGGCCTACGGGATTAAGACCTTGAGCCATGTGGTAGTAAATGGTACCTTAAGGACGTTTGATGACTTGAAAACGCGACATTACCTACCCAATACCCATTTTTTTAGATACCTACAATTGCGCCATGCGTTTCAGGCACAGTTCGGAGGAAATCCGTTGGTTCTGGAGTCTGGGGACCTGGAGTCCCTGGCTCGTAGTGAACCACTTCCCAAGGAGGTTTCCAGCCTCTATAAAGACCTTTTCCCCGAGACCACCGGGTTGCTGTCGCCTTGTAGGCGTGCTTGGGACTCGGTGACCACGGGATTGGACAGGGACGACTGGGACGATGTCTGGGGGGCGGCTTTCCAGGCCTTAGTCCCTACAAGAGACAGACTTATACATTACAAGTTCTTACATAGGGCGTACCTGACTCCTGCCAGGCTGGCTAGAATGTTCAGGGGTCAGGGATCGGCCTGCTGGCGGTGCTCCGCGCCTACTGCCGATTTTATGCATATTTTTTGGGAGTGCCCCCAGATTCAGGCGTACTGGCAGACAGTGGTAGATTGCATCCGGTCGGTCACTACTATTTCAATCCCCATGACGGTAGAGGTGTGCTTGCTACTTTTGGTCGAACCCCTAGCGACGACTAGGGCTATAAGGACGCTTCTCATTCTTGTGCTCTTCTATGCTAAGAAACGAATCATTCTTTCTTGGAAAAGTTCCTCTGCCCCGACGGTGACAGCCTGGAAGGTATTAGTCAACAAAGCCATCCCATTTTACAAAGCCACATACTTGAGTAGAGGGGCATTGACCAAGTTCGATAAGGTGTGGGGGGGTTGGATGGCCTCCACAGACACGGTATCAGACTAAGTCACATCGATGGAGAAGTTCAGTGCCTGGCAGCTACAGTGGTCGGGGAATCCTGAATGGGAGGAACTGGGGAGAACTGCGACCCGCACGCATAGGGGGGACAATTCAGGTCTGTGGAGGATCTTGGGGTAAGCTAATGCTATGGATGGGCGCCTTGGGAGAGAATGGGGCCATACGTCTTTGGATTTGGCACTGGAGCTGGGTGTAGGTAGAAGAGTCTCAGGTATATTGTATGGGGGGGGATCGGTTGTGCTCTGACCCATATCGTCATTTCCATCCATCCTAGCCCGTTCAGCACCTGCTGACGGGGCTCAATGTGAGCATTTTGGTCCCCCCATTCCTTCCCCCCCCCTCCCCCCTCTTCCCCCCCCCCCTTCCCCCCCCCCCCTTCCCCCCTTTTTTTTTTTTTTTTTTTCCCCCCCTTCAGTTTTTGTCATGTTTGGGTTCTTTACACCGGTCTCTGTGTTTTAACCGGTCAATGTTGGTCACATATGTGGCCTGCTATTGTATATGTGTTTTGAAAACTTAATAAAAAAATAATTTTACAAAAAAAGATGGGTAAGGCACCAGGCCCCGACGGGTATACACTACGCTATTATAAAACTTTCGCCGAGAAGCTGGCTCCTAAATTCATCGCGGCCTTTAACTCGATTCGAGAGGGACAGAGGATGCTGGCGGAAACAATAATGGCGGAAATAGCAGTAATCCCTAAGGAAGGGAAGGACCCTGCTCAGTGTGCCAGCTATCGGCCAATATCTTTGCTAAATGTTGATCTAAAAATATTGGCGAAGATATTGGCCAATAGAGTATTGACATATATCCCCGCCCTGATACACCCGGATCAGGTAGGATTCACTCCGGGCAGAGAAGGCAGAGAAAATACTCAAAGAGTTTTAAGTACTATATATTTATCTCAGCAATCCAAACAGCCACTAGTTCTCATATCCGCAGATGCGGAAAAAGCATTTGACAGGGTGGATTGGGGTTTTCAAAAAATTTTACTACAACACATAGGATTGGGGAGGGGTCTGCAAAACTGGATCTCAAGTCTCTATTCATGCCCCTCAGCGAGGGTGAAAATCAATGAGATAAAATCAGGACCTTTTCCTATTCAGAATGGAACGCGTCAAGGATGCCCACTCTCCCCCATTATATTCATCCTTACCCTGGAAACACTTCTGAGAACTATAAGAGCTAACTCGGATATCAGGGGTATCCGGGGTAAGGGGGATGAGTATAAGGTGGCAGCATATGCCGACGACCTACTGTTCTCGATCACTTCCCCAGTAACGTCATTACCATGTCTACTAGCGGAAATAAAAAAATATGGGGAAATGTCAAATTTCAAAGTGAACTATAACAAGTCAGAGGCTATGGGAGTGGAGGTAGATATTCGATTGCAGCAACAACTAGCAGTCAATTTCCCTTTTAGATGGACAGACTCCCACTTGGGATATCTGGGGACTAAGATCCCATGTAAGTTAAGCAGAGTTTTTGAACTAAACTTTGTACCCCTGATAAAACAAATTAAACTCGATCTGCAAAAATGGGATAAAGAGATCTTCTCATGGTTTGGCAGAATCAACATAATAAAAATGAATGTGATGCCAAGAATACTATATCTGTTCCAGACCTTTCCCATAAAAATACCGTCGGGATTTCTGAGAGACTTGAGATCCAGGTTTATTAAGTTTATTTGGGCAGCAAAATCTGCGAGAGTGCGGAGAAATATATTGACTCTGCCAAAAGAAAGAGGGGGAGTGGGACTCCCAGATCCAATGGGTTATTATGATGCCTCACACCTAGCACAAATAGTGGATTGGTGTACACATCAGGAGGACAAACCATGGGTTAATTTGGAACGGGAGATTAGTAACATCCCCCTAGAAGGCATGGCGTGGATAGCTGAGATTAATATACCTCAGATTGCAAAAAAACACCCAATGATAAGTGCTACACTCAGAGTTATTAGAAGGATAGGGAAGAAAATGAAGCTGTTGAAATGTATCGGCCCAATGACACCCGTCTTGGGTAATCCAGGCTTTGAGCCAGGTCTAAAGGACCAATGTTTTAGTAATTTGAGAAGGAGAGGATTTAGTAGACTGACGCATTTCATGAAAGGTAACCACGTGATGAATAATGAGGAGATGGAGAAGGCATATGGGGAAGAACTAGACTTATGGAGACGAAATCAGCTCAGAACTTTCATAGGATCTCTGAAACTTCGAGGGGAAGAAATAGGGAGTCCATCGAAATTTGAAGAAATATGTTTAAAAAGAGAACCAATGAGACATATATTATCATATATGTATAATTTACTGATCGAGTCAGATGCACCAGAAGAACTTGTCTTTATACAGGCGTGGGAAAGAGATCTGGGTATAAAGTTCTCAGAGAAACAGAAAAATAAGATATTCTTATTCACGCATAAGGTGTCAATAGCATCTAGATATCAGGAGGGGGGTTATAAAGTTTTGACAAGGTGGTATAGGACACCAACATTGTAATGGAAGGGCTCTCGCGCTATCGATATTCTAAACCTAGGGGGCACTGCTGCAGTTACCTGAAATTGGTCCCAGCCAAAAATGAAAACAAATGAAATGAGTGATAATAACTGCGCTGTGTGGATATGGAGGGATAGGGCAACAACCAAAAAAAAATTAAACAGTGATCAAATAAGTCCCACCAAATGGGCGGGGTGAACTCTACAAGCAGTGTGCAATCTGAACTGTGAAGGTGGGTGATCTGAAAAAGGTTAACACTATGCAGCAAAATCCTTATAAGGAAATAAAATAAACATGGAAGTACAGTTATCAAAATAAATGTCCAAGATTGGTACTAAAGACCAAAGGTAAGTGATCCCAACACATAATAAAGGGTAAAAATCCAGTGAAATCAAGTGCAAATACAAATCTCGCATCCAAAAAGCATATATTTAAAGGTGCAGTCCTTGATAGCTGTGATGAGAAACCAGGAAATCCAATATTTCAGAGAAGAGCAAGCTTCGGTGCGCACACCTCTAGTGGTATGGAATGCTCACCTCAAGGCCATAGCACGGATAGCCTGGATACCACTCAGGGTGTACTCAAAGATCCAGCAGGATGAGGGCTAGATGTAGTCTCCACATTAAATGACCATATTGGAAGAAACAAGAAAAAGATATGGCGTAATACTGGAAGCAAGGTTTTAAAAAACGATCAGTCACATGCACATGCACATGCACTCACATGGAGGCCGTGAGCAGTGGGCCTATCTCCTACGAACGGCGAGTTCGTGCGACCCAGTCTGAGATCTTGATTGTATGCTGATCCTCTCTCTTTGGCCTCCACCTAAACATTCACGGATACTGGCACTAAATGCTCAGCAGGTATAGATGGGCAAAGAGAGAAGAAGGCACATAGTACAGCTCCGCTTCAAAAGGTATTTAATAGAAAAACATATAAAAAACTCACATTTAAAATGTCAGAAATATCCAAACAAAATGAGCAGCGAGCTCATATCTCTCTCTTCAGAGTATGTGAGGTCTGGTACTTCCTGTCCCTACTAGTGGCGTCATGTCACATGACTTCATCAGGGGATAGTGATGGGAGTACTGAAGGATCTTAAATAGGCCGTCAGAATGTCTGCAAACATGGGTGTCCGTCGGCCATTTTGTCGGAGCCCATAGAGAACAATGTCACCGCCGTCATGGATTAACATTGGAACACAGTTGGTGTGCAGACAGTATGTATTGGCGTATAAATCAGCAAAGAGGATAAGATATGGATTGGTAAGCTATTAAAAACATGAAAGGAGAAGTTTTAAAGGACGGATGGGGACAACACTATAGGCATGGAAGGCGTTGTGTCAAAACACTGGATGGCTGACCAGTCGAGACACAGGTGCATTATAATAGTTTGTAACTATTCTGGAAGCCGAACGCTAAACTGAATGGGAGAGACTTAGTTAACACCGAAGACGCCATACAATGGATCATATATGGGATATGATTAGGCTCTAAAGATAAAAAAATATGTGTAAAAAAGGGATAAAAAAAATAGGGATAAAGGGGCGTTTCCACGTATGGGAGGGGGGGGGGGGTCCCAGTCGATGAGCCATTTCAGACTACTAGCATGTAAAAGAAGAGAAGACCGAGAAGACCGAGTCTAATATGTGGAAGTGCTAAATACATATATAATATGGATACCTTTGTTCCCAGAGGCTTAAATATAGAATTTGATCTGAACTGCTTTCTAAATGACTTTTAGTCCCTCATCCCTACTTTTCTGAGAGCCTTTCTTGCTTTGTCCTCTCCTTCCCTTTATCATCCTCTCACCGGTAGTGTTTCACTAGTGCGAGTTTGACTCATCCAATAGCTAGTTTTTCCATCACTAGATTTCTCAAGCTGCTACCCATATATGTTGGCAATATGTTACCTTGTTCACCTATGTACACCCACCATATGTCGAGTGTGTGGGTTCTAGCACTTCCACATATTAGACTCGGTCTTCTCTTCTTTTACATGCTAGTAGTCTGAAATGGCTCATCGACTGGGACCCCCCCCCCCTCCCATACGTGGAAACGCCCCTTTATCCATATTTTTTTATCCCTTTTTTACACATATTTTTTTTATCTTTTAGAGCCTAATCATATCCCATACATGATCCATTGTATGGCGTCTTCAGTGTTAACTAAGTCTCTCCCATTCAGTTTAGCGTTCGGCTTCCAGAATAGTTACAAACTATTATAATGCACCTGGCAGCTGTGTCTCGACTGGTCAGCCATCCAGTGTTTTGACACAGCGCCTTCCATGCCTATAGTGTTGTCACCATCCGTCCTTTAAAACTTCTCCTTTCATGTTTTTAATAGCTTACCAATCCATATCTTATCCTCTTTGCTGATTTATACGCCAATACATACTGTCTGCACACCAACTGTGTTCCAATGTTAATCCATGACGGCGGTGACATTGTTCTCTATGGGCTCCGAGAAAATGGCCGACGGACACCCATGTTTGCAGACATTCTGACGGCCTATTTAAGATCCTTCAGTACTCCCATCACTATCCCCTGATGAAGTCATGTGACATGACGCCACTAGTAGGGACAGGAAGTACCAGACCTCACACACTCTGAAGAGAGAGATATGAGCTCGCTGCTCGTTTTGTTTGGATATTTCTGACATTTTAAATGTGAGTTTTTTATGTTTTTCTATTAAATACCTTTTGAAGCGGAACTGTACTATGTGCCTTCTTCTCTCTTTGCCCATCTATACCTGCTGAGCATTTAGTGCCAGTATCCGTGAATGTTTAGGTGGAGGCCAAAGAGAGAGGATCAGCATACAATCAAGATCTCAGACTGGGTCGCACGAACTCGCCGTTCGTAGGAGATAGGCCCACTGCTCACGGCCTCCATGTGAGTGCATGTGCATGTGACTGATCGTTTTTTAGACCCTTGCTTCCAGTATTACGCCATATCTTTTTCTTGTTTCTTCCAATATGGTCATTTAATGTGGAGACTACAGCTAGCCCTCATCCTGCTGGATCTTTGAGTACACCCTGAGTGGTATCCAGGCTATCCGTGCTATGGCCTTGAGGTGAGCATTCCATACCACTAGAGGTGTGCGCACCGAAGCTTGCTCTTCTCTGAAATATTGGATTTCCTGGTTTCTCATCACTTATTACTCACAGCTATCAAGGACTGCACCTTTAAATATATGCTTTTTGGATGCGAGATTTGTATTTGCACTTGATTTCACTGGATTTTTACCCTTTATTATGTGTTGGGATCACTTACCTTTGGTCTTTAGTACCAATCTTGGACATTTATTTTGATAACTGTACTTCCATGTTTATTTTATTTCCTTATAAGGATTTTGCTGCATAGTGTTAACCTTTTTCAGATCACCCACCTTCACAGTTCAGATTGCACACTGCTTGTAGAGTTCACCCCGCCCATTTGGTGGGACTTATTTGATCACTGTTTAATTTTTTTTTTTTTTTTTGGTTGTTGCCCTATCCCAGGACACCAACATTGTTAAATCAGATTTTCCCTCAAGTCTCAAACATTTGCTGGAGATGTCACAAAGAAGAAGGCACTATGATACACATCTTTTGGGGCTGTCAAAAACTAAAAGAATTTTGGAAAATGGTCTCGGATACAACCCGTGAAATTACTGGGGTGAATCTCGGAGACAGACCATCAGCATTTCTATTATATGACATCCCACTATCTGTGGAAAAATATAAGCAGTTTCTGTTAAGGCATTTGATTACGGCAGCAAAGTCCTGTATACCAATACTATGGAAGAGTACAGCACTTCCAACAAGGACACAATGGCTTAGTAGAATAACAGAGATTCAGCTGATGGAAAATCTCACTATGGGGCTGAGGGAGCGAGAGGAGGAGTACCGGAGGACCTGGACTCCATGTATTGAATACAGGGAACAGAATCCTTGAGGGGGGGAGAGGAATAATCTTGTTTTTTTTTTTTTTTTTTTCCTTGCGAGGGATTGGGGAGGGGAATGAGGGGGAAATATTACTCCCTTTGGGTGGAATGCTCCTCCGTTGGGCGAGGTCGGGGGAGGCAAGACCACGCAAGGGGTAGAATTGGTGTAAGGGAGAGTTGAGAGGGTGAAAACAAAGAAAGAAGAAAGGTATATAAGGACCAAGAGATGTTTAGTTGATGTGAAATATGGATGTTAAGGTATATATGATGCAGAAGAGATTGTTTTTTGATTGTGAAAAAAAAATATACATAAAATAAAGAATTATAAAAAAAAAAGAGAGTTAAGGCCAGCTATGTTTATCGCCTACGGCCACATCACCCTGAAAGCGCCCGATCTCGTCTGATCTCGGAGGCTAAGCAGGGTCGGGCCTGGTTACTACCTAGATGGGAGACCGCCTGGGAATACCAGGTGCTGTAGGTTTTCTTTTATTTTTTTATTTTTTGTAGTGGAGTTCTTGAAGCTTTTTTCTAGTCTTTCTTCCAAGCTATCTTCAAGAGAGTTAAGGCCAGCTATGGTTATCGCCTACAGCCACATCACCCTGACAGCGCCCGATCTCGTCTTATCTCGGAGGCTAAGCAGGGTCGGGCCTGGTTACTACCTGGATGGGAGACCGCCTGGGAATACCAGGTGCTGTAGGTTTTCTTTTATTTTTTTATTTTTTGTAGTGGAGTTCTTGAAGCTTTTTTCTAGTCTTTCTTCCAAGCTATCTTCAAGAGAGTTAAGGCCAGCTATGGTTATCGCCTACGGCCACATCACCCTGAAAGCGCCCGATCTCGTCTGATCTCGGAGGCAAAGCAGGGTCGAGCCTGGTTAGTACCTGTATGGGAGACCGCCTGGGAATACCAGGTGCTGTAGGCTTTCTTTTATTTTTTTATTTTTTGTAGTGGAGTTCTTGAAGCTTTTTTCTAGTCTTTCTTCCAAGCTATCTTCAAGAGAGTTAAGGCCAGCTGTGGTTATCGCCTACGGCCACATCACCCTGAAAGCGCCCGATCTCATCTGATCTCAGAGGCTAAGCAGGGTTGGGCCTGTTTTTTTTTTTTTATATCATTTATTTTTATTTGCTTTTCTTGGTTCAATGATTGACAGGTTCAGTGAACATTATTACAAAGTAAAAATGGTATAACAAATAACGACCTTGTGCCATGAGGGGAGAGTGTGCAATTGCGGTTAACCCACAGAAAAAAAGAAAAGAAGAAAAGAAAAAAAAAGAAAAATTTAAAGTAAGATAAAGGGGAGCCAACTGCCTTTTACTCTTCCCCCCTGTGTCTATTCCCTTGTGTCTCCCTCCCCCTCCCTCCCCCAATCCTAGGAAGCGTGCCACCCTCGTCGTTTCCTTGCTTAGGAAATGGGCGGGTCAGTCTGCTAACCCCACTACCTCCATGAGTCATTGGCGAGAAAAGTCTGGCCAGCGAGCCTTCTATCTAGGCCCCTCCCCCAGAGGTCACCGCTATGGAGACGGTTGGGCAGTTAAACTGTAGTTATCCCTTGTTGCCAGAGGAGGTGACATCTCAATGAGCCCGGGCATCTTCGCCGCTAGGTCCCTCCATGAGGGATCTCCCACAGTCCTCATCCAGGGTCCCCAGATTCTCACAAATTTCCCATAGTTCCCTTGTCTGGTAAAGGTCACTCTCTCGCTGGAAATGGTTAGATTAATGGTCGCTACCCAATTTAAGGTATATATGATGCAGAAGAGATTGTTTTTTGATTGTGAAAAAAAAATATACATAAAATAAAGAATTATAAAAAAAAAAAGAGAGTTAAGGCCAGCTATGTTTATCACCTACGGCCACATCACCCTGAAAGCGCCCGATCTCGTCTGATCTCGGAGGCTAAGCAGGGTCGGGCCTGGTTACTACCTGGATGGGAGACCGCCTGGGAATACCAGGTGCTGTAGGCTTTCTTTTATTTTATTTTTTTTGTAGTGGAGTACTTGATGCTTTTTTCTAGTCTTTCTTCCAAGCTGTCTTCAAGAGAGTTAAGGCCAGCTATGGTTATCGCCTACAGCCACATCACCGAGAAAGCGCCTGATCTTGTCTGATCTCGGAGGCTAAGCAGCGTCGGGACTGGTTAGTACCTGGATGGGAGACCGCGTGGGAATACCAGGTGCTGTAGGCTTTCTTTTATCTTTATTTTTTTGTGGTGGAGTCCTTGAAGCCTTTTTTCTAGTCTTTCTTCCAAGCTATCTTCAAGAGAGTTAAGGCCAGCTATGGTTATCGCCTACGGCCACATCACCCTGAAAGCGCCCAATCTCGTCTGATCTCGGAGGCTAAGCAGGGTCGGGCCTGGTTAGTACCTGGATGGCAGACCGCGTGGGAATACCAGGTGTTGTAGGCTATTTTTTATTTTTTTATTTTTTGTAGTGGAGTTCTTGAAGCTTTTTTCTAGTCTTTCTTCCAAGCTATCTTCAAGAGAGTTAAGGCCAGCTATGATTATCGCCTACGGCCACATCACCTTGAAAGCACCCGATCTCGTCTGATCTCAGAGGCTAAGCAGGGTTGGGCCTGGTTAGTACCTGGATGGGACACCGCCTGGGAATACCAGGTGCTGTAGGCTTTCCTTTATCTTTATTTTTTTTGTGGTGGAGTCCTTGAAGCCTTTTTTCTAGTCTTTCTTCCAAGCTATCTTCAAGAGAGTTAAGGCCAGCTATGGTTATTGCCTATGGCCACATCACCCTGAAAGCGCCCGATCTCGTCTGATCTCGGAGGCTAAGCAGGGTCGGGCCTGGTTAGTATCTGGATGGGAGACCGCCTGGGAATATCTGGTGCTGTAGGCTTTCATTTATTTTTAATTTTTAATTTTTTTATTTTTTTGTGGTGGAATCCTTGAAGCCTTTTTTCTAGTCTTTCTTCCAAGCTATCTTCAAGAGAGTTAAGGCCAGCTATGGTTATCGCCTATGGCCATATCACCCTGAAAGCGCCCGATCTCATCTGATCTCGGAGGCTAAGCAGGGTCGGGCCTGGTTAGTACCTGGATGGGAGACCGCCTGGGAATACCAGGTGCTGTAGGCTTTCTTTTTTTTTTTGGTGGAGTCCTTGAAGCCTTTTTTCTAGTCTTTCTTCCAAGCTATCTTCAAGAGAGTTAAGGCCAGCTACGGTTATCGCCTACGGCCACATCACCCTGAAAGCGCCCAATCTCATCTGATCTCGGAGGCTAAGCACGGTCGTGCCTGGTTAGTACCTGGATGGGAGACCGCCTGGGAATACCAGGTGCTGTAGGCTTTCTTTTATCTTTATTTTTTTGTGGTGGAGTCCTTGAAGCCTTTTTTCTAGTCTTTCTTCCAAGCTATCTTCAAGAGAGTTAAGGCCAGCTATGGTTATTGCCTATGGCCACATCACCCTGAAAGCGCCTGATCTCATCTGATCTCAGAGGCTAAGCAGGGTCTGGCCTGGTTAGTTCCTGGATGGGAGACCGCGTGGGAATACCAAGTGCTGTAGGCTTCCTTTTATTTTTTATTTTATTGTGGTGGAGTCCTTGAAGCCTTTTTTCTAGTCTTTCTTCCAAGCTATCTTCAAGAGAGTTAAGGCCAGCTATGGTTATCGCCTACGGCCACATCACTCTGAAAGCGCCCGATCTCGTCTGATCTCGGAGGCAAAGCAGGGTCGAGCCTGGTTAGTACCTGTATGGGAGACCGCCTTGGAATACCAGGTGCTGTAGGCTTTCTTTTATATTTTTATTTTTTGTAGTGGAGTTCTTGAAGCATTTTTCTAGTCTTTCTTCCAAGCTATCTTCAAGAGAGTTAAGGCCAGCTGTGGTTATCGCCTACGGCCACATCACCCTGAATGCGCCCGATCTCTTCTGATCTCAGAGGCTAAGCAGGGTTGGGCCTGGTTAGTACCTAGATGGGAGACCGCGTGGGAATACCAGGTGCTGTAGGCTCTCTTTTATTTCATTATTTTTTGTAGTGGAGTTCTTGAAGCTATTTTCTAGTCTTTCTTCCAAGCTATCTTCAAGAGAGTTAAGGCCAGCTATGGTTATCGCCTACGGCCACATCACCCTGAAAGCGCCTGATCTCATCTGATCTCAAAGGCTAAGCAGGGTCGGGCCTGGCTAGTACCTGGATTGGAGACCGCCAGGGAATACCAGGTGCTGTAGGCTTTCTTTTATTTTTGTAGTGGAGTTCTTGAAGCTTTTTTCTAGTCTGTCTTCCAAGCTATCTTCAAGAGAGTTAAGACCAGCTGTAGTTACCGCCTAGGGCCACATCACCCTGAAAGCGCCCGATCTCGGAGGCTAAGCAAGGTCGTGCCTGGTTAGTATCTGGATGGGAGACCGCCTGGGAATACCAGGTGCTGTAGGCTTTCTTTGATTTTTGTAGTGGAGTTCTTGAAGCTTTTTTCTAGTCTTTCTTCCAAGCTATCTTCAAGAGAGTTAAGGCCAGCTATGGTTATCGCCTACAGCCACATCACCCTGAAAGCGCCCAATCTCATCTGATCTCAGAGGCTAAGCAGGGTTGGGCCTGGTTAGTACCTGGATGGTAGACCGCCTGGGAATACCAGGTGCTGTAGGCTTTCTTTTATCTTTATTTTTTTGTGGTGGAGTCCTTGAAGCCTTTTTTCTAGTCTTTCTTCCAAGCTATCTTCAAGAGAGTTAAGGCCAGCTATGGTTATCGCCTACGGCCAATCACCCTGAAAGCGCCCGATCTCGTCTGATCTCAGAGGCTAAGCAGGGTCGGGCCTGGTTAGTACCTGGATGGGAGACCGCTTGGGAATACCAGGTGCTGTAGGCTTTCTTTTATTTTATTTTTTTTGTAGTGGAGTTTTTGAATCTTTTTTCTAGTCTTTCTTCCAAGCTATCTTCAAGAGTTAAGGCCAGCAAAGGTTATCGCCTACGGCCACATCACCCTGAAAGCGCCCGATCTCATCTGATCTCGAAGGCTAAGCAGGGTCGGGCCTGGTTAGTATCTGTATGGGAGACCGCCTGGGAATACCAGGTGCTGTAGGCTTTCTTTTATTTTTGTAGTGGAGTTCTTGAAGCTTTTTTCTAGTCCAAGCTATCTTCAAGAGAGTTAAGGCCAGCGACAGTTATTGTAAAAAAATGTAGCACCCAAAAAAAGGAAGAGAAAACCCTGAGGGGAATTTCTATATAACAAAAGAGCAATCAGGTGATAGGAATCTAACACCCTCTATTGCACTGATGTAAAGTGTGCAACCGTGCAAGGTGAATATGAACACATAGACAATATTAGGCTGTACCTGTGATAGGTACCCCTATGTGGTTACCAACCTAAGTTATAACGATGTGTTAAATATTCTGGAACTGGGGTATACCCGTGCTCTGCAAGGGAGTCACCCACTTATGTCCCAGAAAAAATACACACTTATGTGAAGTAAGAATAATAATGAATAAGGGGTGGATAAATCAAATCAAGACCACTACACCTTGCAAACATAACTGTGATGTGTCAGTACATAAGTAGAAAGCAATCTAATGCTAAATATGTGAGACAAGTATGTGTTACATCTGAAACTCAAAGCATTGCAGTGTCTGTATCAAAACAGCCCAATGACAGTGTGAAATCAAAAAATTGGGTTCTGAACACAGTCCTTCAAGGTGAATGTTGTGCTAACACTCAGGTGTGTCTATTTAAAGAGACATACACCCAATCCTGCAAACATTTAGTCCTTGTGAGAAATGAGAAATAGATGCACATATGCGTTCTTCAAGTATTAGGGTGGAGCAGATATCCTCAACCAGACAATCTTCAATGTTGGACATATAAATAAATGGGTGGGTACTCTTACCAGAGCAGGTGGACCCTCTAACTCACCGTACGGTGGGAGGGTCGTCAGGGCTTATATAGACCGACAGTCTGGATCCAGGAGTCCTCACTCTGATGGTCCGAACCGGAAATGGTCCCAAATATACTTGATTGTCCAGAGGTTATGTTGTGACAGGAAACACCCTGTCAATAGTTGCTCCAATCACCCCAAATCATATGCGAAAAAAGAAAAATAATAGAGGTGCTCCTCATAGTGTAAAACTATTATTTAATAGTAAAAAATTCCAATTATCACACACGTGACAGGAATGCAATAAAACCATAAAAAACTTTCAAAGTCACACGTGAAATGAAAATCAGCAAACTGGAACGATCAATCAAAAAGATAACAGCAAACTGAAAAAAAATATAGCAGCAAACTCCCACCTTGGATAGGTGTGAGGAGTGTTCCAAAAGTGTGGGATGCAGCGGAGATGCGATGGAACAATCACCCTACCGGTTTCGTCGCTAAAAGGACTTCAACTGGGGTATCTGACCGTCCCTCGCTGCTCTCCTGCATTAAATACCTGTGAAACGCCTCTGAAACGCCTCTGAAACGCCTCTGAAACGCAATTGAGGAACTAGGACCATTCTATTGGAACGCACGCCGTTATGGCATGGCGGAACAGGTGCGGGCACTCACGGATCTGGATCACAGGTATTTAATGCAGGGGAGCAGCGAGGGACGGTCAGATACCCCAGTTGAAGTCCTTTTAGCGACGAAACCGGTAGGGTGATTGTTCCATCGCATCTCCGCTGCATCCCACACTTTTGGAACACTCCTCACACCTATCCAAGGTGGGAGTTTGCTGCTATATTTTTTTTCAGTTTGCTGTTATCTTTTTGATTGATCGTTCCAGTTTGCTGATTTTCATTTCACGTGTGACTTTGAAAGTTTTTTATGGTTTTATTGCATTCCTGTCACGTGTGTGATAATTGGAATTTTTTACTATTAAATAATAGTTTTACACTATGAGGAGCACCTCTATTATTTTTCTTTTTTCGCATATGATTTGGGGTGATTGGAGCAACTATTGACAGGGTGTTTCCTGTCACAACATAACCTCTGGACAATCAAGTATATTTGGGACCATTTCCGGTTCGGACCATCAGAGTGAGGACTCCTGGATCCAGACTGTCGGTCTATATAAGCCCTGACTTCCCTCCCACCGTACGGTGAGTTAGATGGTCCACCTGCTCTGGTAAGAGTACCCACCCATTTATTTATATGTCCAACATTGAAGATTGTCTGGTTGAGGATATCTGCTCCACCCTAATACTTGAAGAACGCATATGTTCATCTATTTCTCATTTCTCACAAGGACTAAATGTTTGCAGGATTGGGTGTATGTCTCTTTAAATAGACACACCTGAGTGTTAGCACAACATTCACCTTGAAGGACTGTGTTCAGAACCCAATTTTTTGATTTCACACTGTCATTGGGCTGTTTTGATACAGACACTGCAATGCTTTGAGTTTCAGATGTAACACATACTTGTCTCACATATTTAGCATTAGATTGCTTTCTACTTATGTACTGACACATCACAGTTATCTTTGCAAGGTGTAGTGGTCTTGATTTGATTTACCCACCCCTTATTTATTATTATTCTTACTTCACATAAGTGTGTATTTTTTCTGGGACATAGGTGGGTGACTCCCTTGCAGAGCACGGGTATACCTGTAAGGAAAGGACGGAGTGTCAGGGAAATGTCCGTAGTAGAAGTACTGGCAATCTTGCCAGTAGAAGAAATGGCCATAGAAGAAGTACTGGCAATCTTGCCAGTAGAAGAAATGGCCATGGAAGAAGAACTGGCAATCTTGCCAGTAGATGAAATGGGAGCCATAGGCTCATCATGTGACAGGAAGATCCTTCCTGATGCCTATTTAAAGAGAGCTCTGACCATCAGGCAGTGCTGACTGGTCTTCAGCTTGTATCCTGATACCCTGAATCTTGCTGTTACCTTGCTGATCTCCTGTTGCTGAACCCGGCTTGCCTTGACCCCGTTCCTGAACTCTGTTATTCCCGGACTACCGGTTTCTGATCCTGGCTATTCACCTGACGCTGCTACCGCCTGCTGCTTGGTACCTCGCTGCCCGCCTTCCACTTGACCCGGCTTTCTGTATGACCCCACATCTGCTTCCTGTGCTGAGCCCTGGCAACCCCCCAGTGTCTGCGACTTGCTCCTGCGACTTCCTGCCACTTCCTGCTACAAGTCTTCCAGGAACTACGCCTTATCTGATATCCAGTGTCGCTGCTCCTGCGGAGTGCCTCCTACTCATCCCGGCTCGCACCTCCCGCTACTGCTGTCGGAGTCTTCATCTGCAGGCACTCGTGTTCCTCCTGTCCCTCGGTGTCCTCTGTTTCATCTCCAGCGGTGCCAGGGCGGGAGATACAAGAGAGGCCGACCTCGTCATCTCAGTCTCCCATCAGGTACGTGACAGTACCAGTCAGCCAGTGATGGAGTCTGAAAGGGAGGTCTCTCTTCTACAAACCCTCTGTCGGACTGTTACCGCACTCTCTCAAACGGTGCAAGGGTTACATAAGGACTTTGTTCAGCTTCACGACCAATTGCAGCTTGCACCCAGCCTGGCTTCTACCTCTGAGGACTTGGGAATCAGGCATTCTGCTGCTCAAACCGTGACTTGCAACCATGTTGAACTTTCCTGTTCCCCTGAGCCAAGAGTGGGATTCCTTATCTCCTTATTGCTGGATGAACCCCAGGCTTGGGCCCACCGGCTTCGAGAGCAACATGATCCTGTCTTGGCGTCTGTGAACTCCTTTTTTGCGGCCATGGCTCAACTATATGCTGACCCTTTCCGTCATCACACAGCGGAAGCTACTCGGAGTCACCTGCAACAGGGCTCCAGGCCCGTTGAGGACTATGTATCGGACTTTCGCTTATGGAGCGCTGATACCAAATGGGATAATTCTGCCTTATGTTTCCATTTTCGTCTCGGCTTGTCGGAAGCTATCAAGGATGAGCTAGCCAGGGTGGACACACCTTCTTCCTTGAATGACCTGATTCTTCTTGCTATACAGATTGACCGTCGTCTGCGGGAAAGACAGTCTGAAAAAGCCTTGAATTCCCACTTGTTGCCTGTTCATTCCAAACTTCCTTTACCCCATTGGATGCAATACGGTCCGGACAGAGCCCCCAGAATAATATTATCTATGGATGCCGAAAAAGCTTTCGACCGGGTTAGCTGGATGTTTATGACTGAGGTTTTGAGGTGGATGAAAGTGGGAGAGCGTGTGATGGGTTGGGTGCTGGCGTTGTACGCGTCCCCGAGAGCAAGAGTAAAGGTGAATGGCACCTTGTCAGACCATTTCCAAATATACAATGGTACGAGACAAGGGTGTCCCTTGTCTCCCTTATTATTTGCAATGATATTGGAACCCTTTCTCTGCAAAATAAGAAAAAATAACGGAATACAGGGGACGTGTATTGGGCCGGATGAACATAAGGTCTCGGCATATGCCGATGACCTGTTGTTCTATCTATCCACACCACAGACTTCAGTACCTGCTCTGATGGAAGAAGTATCTAGGTTTGGGGCCCTATCCAATTTTAAAATTAATTTGGAGAAGTCTATATTATTTCCTAGCCATGTACCTTTAAGTATGGAGAACTCTCTACAAGAAGCATATCGCTTCGTATGAAATAAAAAATCACTAGTTTACTTAGGGACGCATATAACGCCTGACCCTAAACTTCTATATGACCTGAATTATGGTACCTTAATGGAAGGGGTAAGAGAGGATCTTCAGAAATGGAAGGGGCAGTTTTTAACTTGGTTTGGAAGGGTGAATGCAATAAAAATGAACATATTACCTAAAATAATTTATGTCTTACATACAGTGCCAATTCCCCTCCCACAGAGTTTTTTTAAGGGTATACGGAAGGCTTTTGTTTCCTTTGTGTGGAATGATAAACGACCTAGATTAGCCTATGAAATTTTGTGTAGAGAAAAGTCAGAGGGTGGAGTGGGGCTGCCAGATGTAACATCATATTATAGGGCAATTGCACTAGTACGTATACTAAATTGGAATCACGATTACTCAACTAAAATATGGGTAAAATTAGAGCATACAATGGCAGGAAGGAACCTAGCAGGAGCTCCTTGGATACCGAAGACAGAAAGAGGACCCTCAAAATGGATGTCACCATTAACTAATAATACACTAAGGATATGGGATAAAATAAATCAATCAGGAGATTATGCCCCTGGGATATCCCCCTTGGCTCCTCTGGAGGGATTCCCGTGGTTCCCCCCAGGTGAGGAAGTAGGATCAATGAAGGCATGGGGGATAGACGGGGATACCACATGCGGCAAATTCGCCCCATGCGGAACCCTGATCTCCTTATCTGAATTGAGACAGAGCTTGGGAACAGTCCCAATGGTGGAGTGGAGGTACCACCAATTAGGGTGCTTCTTTCAAAAGTGGAAAACCAAGATAAGGCCTCTTAACTCGCTTACCATATTTGAAACCAGATGTGTAAAGATTAGGGGGGGCAAACACTTACTGTCTCAAATGTATAGATTAATCCTAGGGACACGGAGAAAAACAACACCATACTACATTAGAGACTGGGAAGGAGAGCTAAATCACAGGTTTACCACACAACAAATTAAAAAACGTATTGATTCCGCACACCATACTTCTGTAAGCTCACAGATTCAAGAGATGTCTTATAAATTTCTATCTAGGTGGTACAGAACCCCAGTAAGATTGGCACAGATGTATAGGCTTGCGGACAATAGGTGTTGGAGGGGATGTGGACAGGAGGGCACCCTACTCCACCTGTGGTGGTCATGCCCAAAGATTAGAGGATTTTGGCAAGAGATTGCCCCTTGGGTTGGAAGGCTATCTCGCGAGGAAATAGAACTAACACCTTTAAACTTCCTATTCCACGGGTCAGTGAGGTCCATGGGATCATATAAGGAGAGTATTACGCCTCATTTATTAAATGCGGCAAAATTATTAATACCTAGATTATGGAAACAGGATAAAAGGCCAACTCTTCTTGAATGGAAGAGAGAAGTGAATTTAATTATGGAGGCAGAAAGATGGATTTCTAGGGTTAAAGATAGAAAGGAAAAGTTTAGAGAAATATGGTCAGAATGGGAAAAATGCTCACTAGAGATTGAATAATTTAAGGAGCTGTAGGAAAATGTAAGTGGACAGCCTGTTGTGGGGGGGGGGGGTGGAGACTAATTTGTTTGTCCTTTTTCTTTTTCCTTTTTTTTTTTTTTTTTTTTTTTTTTTCTTTTTTTTTGTTTTTTTTTTTTTTTTGTTTTTGTGCTTTTAATAAGAATTCCTGTGCGGCACTGGGGGGGGGGGCACAGAGGGTGGGAAGGGGATATATTACTTAATAAGGTGTGTGTGTGTGTGTGTGTTTTTTTTTTCTCTCCAGGGTTTGTGTGTGGAATAGAGAAGGGAAGAAGGGTGGGATATAAAAAGTGGGGGGGGGGGGGGTAAGTCATTAGTGGTTTTATGGCCTTCTGGCGGCCTCAGATTTTAAACACTTGGTAAAAGTGTTTTTAGGGGATGGGTTGACAAGGAATAATGGGGAATAAGTTATAGAATGGCTTTTTAGAAGCCTCATATCCAAGGAGTCACAATTTTTTTTTTTTTTTTTGGTGTATGGAGGGGGGGGGGGGAGAGAGCCGCTGGGAATAAGTGAGGGTGGGGGGGATAATTTTTCTCCCCCTTTTTTTATTTTTTTTATTTTCCTCTCGTTATTTCCCCGGGGGGGGGGGGGGATGGGATACAGATAAGGATGTTTATTGTACAATGGTGTAATATAATGTAACATATTGTTGAATGGAAATGTTGAAAAATTAATAAAAATTTTGATAATAAAAAAAAAAAAACTTCCTTTACCCGCCTCCTCTGCAGCTATGCCGAAAGACACCCAGAAGGTTCCGCCTGCCAGTTTTCCGAGATCTCCTCTGACTCAGCAAGAACGATCTCGGCGTTATCATAATAGACTCTGCCTCTACTGTGGCGATGAAGGGCATTTCCTTCAGTCTTGTCCTCGAAGACACCGTAGGAGACCCTCTCCTCCATCTCAGATGGTTGCTTCTCCAAGCCTGGGCCAGAACCACACCTCACTACCAATTTCTCTCCAGTTTTCAGGGAAGATCCTTACTGTCCCCGCCATTGTGGATTCTGGGGCTTGTAGCTGTTTTGTAGACTCTTCCTTCGCTACCATGCATGAACTGCCATTGTGCGCCAAGAAAAACAGCTTTTTAGTTCATCTAGCGGATGGTTCAGGTATTAAATCGGGACCCGTCACTCTTGAGACTGCACTTATTCCCTGTTCCACGGCTTCTGGGCATCATGAACTCCTACGTCTGGATGTCATCACATCCCCTCTGTTCCCAGTTATCCTAGGGCAACCCTGGCTGAAGGCACACAGTCCTCTCATCAACTGGTCCTCTGGGGAGGTGTCTTTCTCTTCTGATTATTGCAAGAAACACTGTTTTCCTCACACGCCCAGCCCGGGTGAACCATTCCTCTGCATCACTGTGGATCCTGAGACTGCTAAACTTGTGCCTTCCGTCTATCATGAATACCTAGATGTTTTCAATAAAAAGAATGCCAACACTCTCCCTCCTCACAGACCATACGACTGTCCTATTGAACTGCTACCTGGCGCTGAGATTCCCTTTGGCAGAATTTATCCCCTTTCTGAACTTGAACTTGAGGAATTACAGAAGTATATCAACGAAAACCTTGACAAGGGTTTTATCCGGCCTTCTTCTTCCCCTGCCGGAGCGGGGATATTCTTTGTTGAAAAGAAAGATCACACGCTTCGGCCTTGTATTGATTATCGGGACTTAAATAAGGTTACCATTAAAAATCGATACCCTCTACCCCTCATCCCTGAGTTGTTTCAGAGACTGCGTGAAGCACGTGTTTTCTCCAAGTTGGATCTAAGAGGGGCATATAACCTGATCAGAATCAGAGAAGGGGATGAGTGGAAGACGGCCTTTAGGTCTCGTTTTGGTCACTTTGAGTACCTGGTTATGCCCTTTGGGCTTTGTAACGCGCCAGCGACCTTCCAGCACTTTGTGAACGATGTGTTTCGGGACTTTCTTGATGTGTTTACCATCGTTTACTTAGATGACATATTGGTCTTCTCCACTTCCATTGAGTGTCATCGAGTCCATGTTAAGAAGGTACTAGACAGACTAAGGAAACACCATCTTTATGCCAAAGCAGAAAAATGTGAGTTCGAGAAGTCCACCATTCAGTTCCTGGGTCTTGTTATCTCTGCGGATGGGATTGCTATGGACCCCCAAAAGGTCTCTGCAGTTCTCGAATGGCCAGCCCCGACTGATAAAAAATCTGTACAACGGTTTGTGGGATTCTCCAACTTTTACAGGAAATTCATCAAGAACTTTTCAGGTATCATATCTCCCATCACACAATTAACCAGATCACACACAACCTTCTCATGGACTTTAGAGGCTCAAGCTGCTTTTGAAAAATTGAAGGGCCTTTTTACTTCTGCACCCATCTTGAGACATCCTGATCCTGCTTTGCCCTATGTTCTTGAGGTTGATGCCTCCGAAATTGCTGTGGGAGCCATATTGTCTCAACGACTGGGGACAAAGTCCCTACTTCACCCTGTTGCCTTCTTTTCTAGGAAACTAAGTACCTCGGAAAGGAACTATGACGTTGGTGATCGGGAATTACTCGCTATTAAGTCTGCCCTGGAAGAATGGCGCTATCTTCTCGAAGGAGCGGCCCATCCTATTCTTGTGTTCACCGATCACAAAAATCTTGAATATTTAAGAACAGCCAAGAGACTAAGACCCCGCCAGGCTAGATGGGCTCTCTTTTTTGCAAGATTCTGCTTCCATATTACTTATCGGCCAGGGTCTAAGAACGGGAAGCCAGACGTCCTTTCCCGTATGTTCCTAGACACTGAGGTTCCTCCTGAACCTGATACCATTTTGCCTGCTAAAAATTTTCTTTTGTTACAGAGTGATCTCATCTCGCAAATCAAGTCAGCAGTCCAGAACCATCCTCCACCTCCGGAACTCCATCTTCAATGTAAGGAAGGGCTCTACTACCACGGTGAGCACATTTTTGTTCCTGAGCACCTACGAACGGCAGTTCTTTACATGTGCCATGACCATCCCTTGGCAGGGCACTTTGGAGCCTATAAGACCTCAAATTTGGTCCTGCGCTCCTTCTGGTGGCCCAACTTGTTGCAAAACTGCAGGGACTATGTTAAATCTTGCACAACGTGCCTTCGGAATAAGTCTGATAGGGCTAAGAATTGGGGCCTATTGGAACCCCTTCCTGTTCCTGACAAATTGTGGTCTATGATCTCTATGGACTTCATTGTCGAGTTACCCCCTTCCGAAGGGTTTACCACCATTTTTGTAATTGTGGATCGGCTATCCAAGATGGCCCACTTTGTGCCCCTGAAAGGTACCCCTTCTGCAGCGGAAACTGCCTCTTCCTTTATCAGAGAAGTTGTACGCCTACACGGCATTCCTGCTAACATCACCTCTGACCGTGGGGTGCAATTTACATCCCGATTTTGGAAGTCTCTATGTGAAGCTCTGGGCATTAAACACTGTTTGTCCTCTGCCTATCATCCTCAGACTAATGGGCAAACAGAGAGGACAAACCAGACTCTGGAGCAGTATCTGCGTTGTTTTTCATCATTCGCACAAGATGACTGGGCCTCTCTCTTGCCGTTAGCAGAGTTTGCATACAATAACTCTATTCATTCTGCAATCAAACAAACCCCTTTTTTTGCTAACTATGGGTTCCACCCATCCTTTTTGTCTGATGTTCCCCAGGAATCCTCAGTCCCAGCAGTACAGGATCGTCTGGACTTCTGGAGGTCCAACAACCAACTCTTGCAGGAAACCATCACTAAAGCCCAAGAAAGCAACAAAAGGTTCTTCGATAGGAGGAGGAGAGGTAACCTTGACCTTCAACCAGGGGATAAAGTGTTGCTTTCCACTGCAAATTTAAAGTTGGCTTGCCCCTCTAAGAAATTAGGACCCAGGTACATTGGCCCATTTCCTGTTAAGAAGAGGATTAATGCTGTTGCCTTTGAGCTTAGCCTGCCGGGAAGTTTGAGGATTCACCCAGTGTTTCCCGTCTCCCTCTTGAAACGATCCATTGCTAACCCCTTCCCTGATCGTGAACCCGAAGCCCCAGCCCCTGTGCTTGTCGAAGGAAACGAGGAATTTGTGGTCAAAACCGTTCTGGATTGCAGGAAGAGAAGGGGTCAAACCCAGTTTCTAATCAAATGGAAGGGCTACGGCCCGGAAGAAAATTCTTGGGAACCGGCTTCTAACATACATGCACCAAGATTGGTGCAAGCCTTTTTTCAACGCCACCCAGAAAAGAGAGCCCTGAGGGGCATCCAGAGGCTGCCCGTAAGGGGGGGGGGCAATGTAAGGAAAGGACGGAGTGTCAGGGAAATGTCCGTAGTAGAAGTACTGGCAATCTTGCCAGTAGAAGAAATGGCCATAGAAGAAGTACTGGCAATCTTGCCAGTAGAAGAAATGGCCATAGAAGAAGTACTGGCAATCTTGCCAGTAGATGAAATGGGAGCCATAGGCTCATCATGTGACAGGAAGATCCTTCCTGATGCCTATTTAAAGAGAGCTCTGACCATCAGGCAGTGCTGACTGGTCTTCAGCTTGTACCCTGATACCCTGAATCTTGCTGTTACCTTGCTGATCTCCTGTTGCTGAACCCGGCTTGCCCTGACCCCGTTCCTGAACTCTGTTATTCCCGGACTACCGGTTTCTGATCCTGGCTATTCACCTGACGCTGCTACCGCCTGCTGCTTGGTACCTCGCTGCCCGCCTTCCACTTGACCCGGCTTTCTGTATGACCCCCACATCTGCTTCCTGTGCTGAGCCCTGGCAACCCCCCAGTGTCTGCGACTTGCTCCTGCGACTTCCTGCTACAAGTCTTCCAGGAACTACGCCTTATCTGATATCCAGTGTCGCTGCTCCTGCGGAGTGCCTCCTACTCATCCCGGCTCGCACCTCCCGCTACTGCTGTCGGAGTCTTCATCTGCAGGCATTCGTGTTCCTCCTGTCCCTCGGTGTCCTCTGTTTCATCTCCAGCGGTGCCAGGGCGGGAGATACAAGAGAGGCCGACCTTGTCATCTCAGTCTCCCATCAGGTACGTGACAATACCCCAGTTCCAGAATATTTAACACATCGTTATAACTTAGGTTGGTAACCACATAGGGGTACCTATCACAGGTACAGCCTAATATTGTCTATGTGTTCATATTCACCTTGCACGGTTGCACACTTTACATCAGTGCAATAGAGGGTGTTAGATTCCTATCACCTGATTGCTCTTTTGTTATATAGAAATCCCCCTCAGGGTTTTCTCTTCCTTTTTTTTGGCGCTACATTTTTTTACATATTTTTCACGAAGCATCCACTTTGATATGTTGGCAGCCTGATTCACGTTACTATTTGGTTTGCGCATTATTGTATATATACTTATTCAGCGACAGTTATTGCCTACGGCCACATCACCCTGAAAGCGCCCGATCTCGTCTGATCTCGGAGGCTAAGCATGGTCGGGCCTGGTTATTACCTGGATGGGAGGCCGCCTGGGAATACCAGGTGCTGTAGGGTTTCTTTTATTTTTGTAGTGGAGTCCTTGAAGCCTTTTTTCTAGTCTTTCTTCCAAGCTATCTTCAAGAGAGTTAATGCCAGCTATGGTTATTGCCTACGGCCACATCACCCTGAAAGTGCCCGATCTCGTCTGATCTTGGAGGCTAAGCAGGGTCTGGCCTGGTTAGTACCTGGATGGGAGACTGCTTAGGTTACATCATTTCCGCGGAGGGGTTCTCCATGGACCCTGAGAAGGTTTCGGCAGTCTTACAGTGGCCTCAGCCCAGTGGTCCTCGTTCCCTGCAGTGCTTTTTGGGCTTCGCCAATTATTATCGGAAGTTCATTAGGGACTTCTCCATGCTGGCCAAGCCTCTCACGGATCTGACCAGGAAGGGCAGTAATTCCAAGAACGTCAGGGCAGATTCCTTATCACGTCAATACTCCGAGCTGTCCAGGGAGGAATCGATACCTACGGTCATACCTCCAAATCAGATCCTGGCCGCCATTCGCACCAGCCTGACCTCTCCCCTTGGAGAGCAGATTTTGTCGGCCCAATCTGGTGCTCCCTCTGGGAGACCCAACGGCAGATGTTTCGTGCCTGAGGAGTTGCGCACTCGGTTGTTGTGAACCTACCATTACTCCAAGACCGCGGGGCATCCTGGAAAGAATCAGCTGCCCTGGGCTGTTTCACGTTTGTTCTGGTGGCCTTCTCTACATTCTGACATTGCCGCATATGTAGCGGCATGCTCTGTTTGTGCCCAGAGTAAGTCCCCTCGGCACCTTCCGTTGGGCCTTCTACAACCCATTGCCACTGGGGAGCGCCCATGGTCACACCTTGGGATGGACTTCATTGTGGACCTTCCTGCATCCCGAGGCCATACGGTCATTCTCATGATTGTGGATCGGTTTTCCAAAATGTGCCACTGTGTTCCTCTCAAGAAATTACCCTCTGCACAAGAGTTGGCCACGGTTTTCGCCAGGGAGGTCTTCCGGTTGCACGGTTTGCCCAAGGAGATAGTGTCGGATCAGGGAAGTCAGTTTGTGTCCAGGTTCTGGCGCGCCTTTTGTTCCCAGTTGGGGATTCGACTCTCCTTCTCCTCGGCCTACCACCCTCAGTCCAATGGGGCCGCAGAACGGTCCAATCAGGCCCTGGAGCAATTTCTTCGTTGCTATGTCTCCGATCATCAAGACAATTGGGTTGACCTTCTGCCATGGGCTGAGTTTGCCAGGAACACAGCGGTTAACTCTTCCTCTGGGACGTCTCCCTTCATGGCCAATTATGGGTTCCAACCTGCCGTGTTACCGGAGTCATTCTCTCCCCAAGATATTCCGGCTGTAGAGGATCACCTTTCCGCTCTACGTGCTTCTTGGGTACAGATCCAGAGGTCCCTTGAGGTCTCTGCGCAGCGCCAGAAACTCCAGGCTGATCGCAGACGGGCGCCTGCTCCTTCCTACCAGGTCGAGACCGTGTATGGTTGTCCACTCGCAACCTCAACCTTCGAGTGCCCACTCCCAAGCTGGCTCCTTGCTTTGTTGGTCCCTTCCGAGTGCTTCGCAGGGTAAACCCGGTTGCCTATGCTCTTGCGCTCCCACCTGGCATGCGGATCTCCAACGTGTTTCACGTTTCCCTGTTGAAACCACTGGTGTGCAATCGCTTTACCTCCTCTGTTCCTCGGCCTCGTCCGGTCCAGGTGGGCGATCATGAGGAATATGAGGTGAGCGATATCCTGGACTCGCGCTTGGTCCGTGGTCGGTGCAGTTTTTGGTCCACTGGTGTGGTCATGGTCCAGAGGAGCGTTCCTGGGTTCCCTCCGCAGATGTCCATGCTCCTGTCTTGCTCCGAGCCTTCCACGCGCGCTTCCCCCAGAAACCGTTTTTTTGCGCCGCGGAGGAGGGGCCCTTGAGGGGGAGGTACTGTCATGGTCTTACCTCATCTGCAGGCTTCTTACTTCTGACATGTGCTGGTGGCCATTGCTTCCTGGGGTTTTTATAAACTCACCACACCCTGCGGCTCCTCCTTCCCACTGGGAGGAGCTGGATGCCTTGCATATATATATAGGAGGGCTGTTGCTGCATTTCCCTGCTTGGTCCTCTTGTATACACATGCTCCTGAGATTGTGCTGCTGCCCTTGGTTACCGACCCGGCTCCCACGGACGATCCTTCTGGCTCCTGATCCCTGGCTTCGTCTCACCACCTCTCTCTTGTTACGGACTCCGGCTTGGCTGACTCTCATCCCTGGCTATTGACCCTGGCTCCAGGGGAAGACTCTGCTGACTGTTTGTTCATCCGTTTGGACTTTAACCTTGCTGTTTGGTTTTTAATAAAGCCTTCCTATTTCATTTATCTGTTGTCGTACGTCTGATTCATGCTTCGGTGACAGATCCGCTCCCTGCCTCACACTCAAAGGTCCCGGACAGTTGCAGTCACGTCTCTGCACTCCTGCTCCACAAGTTGAGCCAGCCGGGAAACTGAAAGTGACGCGGCAGTGCCGAAAAAGCACTGCCCAATCACCCTCCGGTCCTGACTCCCGGCCAATAAAAAAGACAGGACAGGAGCCAGGGACAAATCAGCGGAGAGTGGGAGTGTGTTCGGGCGCACAGCTTGCACCCTGCACACGCCCTAAACACGGGCAAATCAGCTTCCCAGCTTGCAATCAGCTGATTGCAAGCTGGGAAGCTTCCCATAGACTGCCGTGTGTCTGGCGCCCGGACGCTCTTAAAGTGACCTTTTTCTTTTTTTGTCAAAAGTATGGATGGGCCGCCACTGTTCAGTAGGGAAATAGGTCTGTAACTGGAGCACAGAGAGGGGTCCTTGCCTTCCTTGGGGATCATCGTTATTTTGCGGCCTCCAATGCTTCGCAGAGAATCTCCCAATTAACGCAGATACCATTCATATAGGAGCACATCTTGGGGACCAAAATGTCGCTAAACTTCTTATAGTATGCTGTCGTCAGCCCGTCAGGACCTGGGCTTTTACCTGCAGGGGACTCCTTTAGGTTTTCCCATATTTCCGCTTCCGTAATGGGGCCTTCCAAGGTATTTATTTATCCGCTGGTATTTTTTTTAGGCCTATTTCTGTTAATAGTTTTTTAGTGTTATCTGACCTCAATTTAACTTTGTCTGGGGGGTCTCTTTGGGTTATCGAGTACAACTTCCCACAATATTCTTAGAATACTCTTGCAATTTCAGGGGTTGTGTATACCTTTCCAACATCACCCGTTTGTATACTTTAAATGAAGTTAGTTCTCAACTTTTTTTTTTAAACAGTTTAGATAGGTGTAACGGTCACCACCGTTTACGATATTCCATCCCATCAACCCACGACAGCTTATCCGACAGTCCGACAATCCAGCAGACACGATCCATATGGATTTCCCCAGAATAAACAAGACATATGCTCTGTTCTCTGGTTTCAAAATGTATGAATAACTTTAATGGTTCCTTAGCTTTCTTATATACAGTACAAGCATGTTACAGTAATCAAAGGAACAAACACACACTCCACCCACACATCACACAATGGGGCTTCAATCACATTCTTTTAGATAATGACATTCAGGTGGGTTAATTATCCCCCAGACGCCCTGTCTCCGACAAGTTCCCCTCACCTGTAAGGCCTTGTACACACGATCAGTCCAAACTGATGAAAACGGACTGATGGTCTGATGGACTGATGGTCTGATGGTCTGATGTGCCTACACACCATCAGTTCAAAATCCGATCGAGTCCAACGCGGTGACGTAAAACACAACGACGTGCTGAAAAAAATGAAGTTCAATGCTTCCATGCATGCGTCGACTTGATTCTGAGCATGCACAGGTTTTGAATCGATGCTTTTGCATACTAACCATCGGTTTTGACCGATCGGTCATCAGTCTATCAGTCCGATTTTAAAGCAAGTTCTAAAACTTTGGACTAAAGGACAAAAGTCTGATGGGCCTTACACACGGTAGGTTTGGACTGATGAAACTGAACCTCAGTTTGGACTGATCGTGTGTACAGGGCCTTACACAAAACACATTCCTTTACTAAACATAATTGACATGCTAATTCCCTACCCCTGAAAGGAGACATCAGACCTTTCAGACGTAATTAGTACAATGGACACAAACAGTATTAGCATCACACAATGGACAATGGAATGTCTTTCAGGAGCCTATTGACCTGTTGTGGGTCAGCATGAAATCACCTGAAATATGTCCAGATCTCCTGCAATACATGAATTATCAGTTATCACTCACCCTATGCCCAAGAGGGGCACAGGGTGACCCTAGACCCAAGAGTCATTAGTGACGCTGGCACAGGAGTACCCCCCATCCTTCAAAAGTCTCTGGGTGTCACGGGTCATTCCGTTACAATAGGTATTTTCCGGACAGATCACCCCATTGATACCTCTCTTTCTTAAGTCTATAGAGGGCCGTTCTATTTTCTTGTTCAACAAGTTCTCTTAATTCCTCTCTTTTTAGAAAACGGCACATTCTACTTTATGGTCCCCTGTTTGTGTCGCTGTTCAAGATCAAAGAATATTA
Organism: Rana temporaria; assembly: GCF_905171775.1. NCBI lineage: Eukaryota > Metazoa > Chordata > Amphibia > Anura > Ranidae > Rana > Rana temporaria. The sequence continues at coordinate 151,142,959 of NC_053496.1, forward strand.
TTTCTCTTTTGCACTCCCTCTATTTTCAAGTTTATTGATACAGGGGCATGATCTGATAAGTTAACAATTCCTATATTCAAACTTGTCACTGCGTCCAATGACCTATGATCCACCAAAAATATGTTGATTCTTGAGTATGTCCCGTGTACAGCGGAATGGAATGTATACTCAAGTATTTTGGGGTGTTGTATTCTCCATACGTCCATCAGTTGATGTTGGTGTAATTTATTTTTAAGTGATTTCCATTGTGCATTCCCAGTCCACTGCACACGTGACCTACAATCGAAATCCAAACAGAGATTTAAATCCCCAGCCATAATTACCCCCCCTTTCTTAAAATCCATAAACTTCTCTATTGACAGATAACTTCTAAGCCTGAACAAACATCCCCCAAGTGTTCAGACTGGGTAATGTGAAGTCATTTATAACCATTCATGTAACCCTGTGTATATGTTGTGGTGGGGAGTGTACATCTGATCACCTTCACATTATCTGGGTATACAGAGTGCTAGGAGCTGGATTACATAGATCCAGGGTCGATCTGCCCTATAGGCTCACTATCAGGGCCGGCGCTACCACTAGGCGGATTAGGCGACCGCCTAGAGCGCACTGCAGCCTAAGGCGCTCCGCCGCTAGTTTTAAAATTACCGCACAGCACTGTCCTCCACACAGAGCTTCAAGCAGCACCGTGACCTAGGTAGACGAGACCCCCGTGCGGCTCGAGTTCTCCGCTCTGAGCCTGAAATCAGTGTCGCATGTCATGGATGGATAGGTCCCGGCTGCAACCCCTCCCACCCAGGGTGCTCCTCGCTGTGTGTGTATAATACACTAACGTCCTGTCACTGTGTGTGTGTGACCGTGCCCAGCATGCTCCACTCTAGGATGATTTCAGAATGAGCCCAGGCAGCAGCAGCCCCTCCCTTCTCCTCTCTCTGTCCTCACTGACTGTGTGTACAGCGTCCCCGCCCCCCCCCCCTCTCCTGGCCGTGTCAGTGTGGACTGGAGCTGCAGACATGGAGGATGCCCCGCAATGCATCATGGGATTACTGTGGCACCTGGCGGCAGCTCCCCGGGCTTGGGGGACAGGTGGAGCCTGGAAGAGGCACCATGCCACCGACACAGAGGTAGCAGGCAGGTACACAGCAGAGGCGATGTCATGTGAGTGAGGAACAGGCAGCCACCACAGGGTTCACCATTCAAGTTGGTGTGGTGAGTTACTAAAACTTTTGTACATTGTGTATGTGATGACAATATTTTTTTTTAAAATGTATGTGTATATTAAAATATCTACCCTTCTCCCCCCCCCCAGAGATTGATTTACATTGATTGGCACTGATGTAGCAACATTGATGGGTGCGGGTGAGGCTGTATTTAATAGGCGCGGGTGAGACTATTTGATGGGCACGGGTGAGACTATTTGATGGGCGCGGTTGAGACTGTATTTGATGGGCACGGTTGAGACTGTATTTAATGGGCACTGGTGAGACTGTATTTGATGGGCGCGGGTGAGGCTGTATTTGATGGGTGTGAGTGAGGCTGTATTTGGGCACAGGTGAGATGGAATTTGGGCGCTGGTGAGGCTATATTTGATGGGCACAGGTAAGACTGTATTTGATGGGCGATGGTGAGATGGCATTTGATGGGCACCGCTGAGACTGTATTTGATGGTCACAGGTGAGACTGTATATGATGGGTGAGATGGCATTTGGTGGGCATATGTGAAATGCAATTTGATGGGCGTGGGTGAGGCTGTATTTGATGGGCGTGGGTGAGGCTGCATTTGATGGGCGCGGGTGAGACTATTTGATGGGCACGGGTGAGACTATTTGATGGGCACGGGTGAGACTGTATTTGATGGGCACAGGTGAGATGGCATTTGATGGGCATAGGTGAGATGGAATTTGATGGGCATAGGTGAGATGGAATTTGATGGGCATAGGTGAGATGGAATTTGGGTGCTGGTGAGGCTATATTTGAGGTATACAGGTAAGACTGTATTTGATGGGCGATGGTGAAATGGCATTTGATGGGCACCGCTTAGACTGTATTTGATGGGCACAGGTAAGACTGTATTTGATGGGCGATGGTGAGATGTCATTTGATGGGCACCGCTTAGACTGTATTTGATGGGCACCGCTTAGACTGTATATGATGGGTGCTGGTGAGATGGCATTTGATGGGCATAGGTAAAATGCAATTTGATGGGCGTGGGTGAGGCTGTATTTGATGGGCATAGGTGAGACCAGGGTTTGACAAATTTGCTTGAAATCTAGGAGACAGCTAAAAAAGTTAGGAGCCAGAAAACGGGCCCGTCCCGCCAAGCTCGCACGCAGAAGTGAGCGCATACGTAAGTAGCGCCCGCATATGTAAACGGTGTTCAAACCATACATGTGAGGTATCACCGTGATCGTTGGAGCTAGAGCAATAATTCTAGCCCTAGACCTCCTCTGTAACTCAAAACATGCAACCTGTAGAATTTTTTTAACGTCGCCTATGGACTTGCGGATGCAATTTTGAAGCATGACATATTGGGTATCAATTTACTCGATGTAACATTATCTTTCACAATATAAAAAAAAATTGGGATGTACATGGGCAGGGCAAAGGGGGTGGAGCCAAGGGGGGCGGCAAAATTAGATTTCGCCTTGGGTGTCAAAAATCCTTGCACCAGCCCTGCTCACTATGCAAGCCGCTTAGGTCCATGCAAAGCTGCGGAGGGCCCCCCAAATTACTAGAGGCCCCGTCTGGTGAAAAGTCATTCGGCCCCTCACCCCGCTTCTCAACTCGCTGGCTGCATGGGAGAAGAGCTAAGAAGTCAGCATCCCCCGCTTCTCACTTTAATGTAAGATGTAATTTCTGACAGCAGAACACCCCCTCTCAATCTTTAATGTGACAACCCCTCTCCCCCCGCTTCTCAACTTTAATGTGACACGTCATTTTGCTTAGGGCCCCAGGGAGGTCAGGATCGGCACTGCATAGATCTGTACTTACATCTAGTAGTACTGTTGTATGAATTATTGTTGTATATGTTTTTAGTGGATGAGCATAAGATAAGGTGATCAGATTTTTATAATGAAATCCGGGGAAATTTTTTTTTTTTTTTACTTGTAATGCTGTCAATCAGCAACTCTCTGCCCGTCGCCACCCGCCTCACAGCCTGTCAAGTCTTAAGGCCCGTACACACGATTGGATATGCCGACAACAATTGTCTGATGGACATGTTTTGTCGGATAATCCGACCATCTGTATGCTTCATCGGACAATTGTCGGAATTTCCGACAACAAATGTTGGCGGTGCATGCTCTCAAATTGTCCGACAACAAATCTGTTCTGATCATGTGTACACAAGTCCGTCGGACTAAAATCCAAAGTACAAACACGCATGCTCCGAACCAATGCTCACCATAAGATAACAATAGCAGAAGTTGCCCAAAAGGTGGCGGTAAAGAGCTGAAAAACAACGTAGTTTGGTTAATGTTGGCTGAAAATGTTCTGCCGTCTGTATGCAGAACAAGTTCATGGACAACGCCCTTCGGATAAAAATACACGGATTTGTCCGATGGAAGTCTGATCGTGTGTACGAGGCTTTACTATCTAGGCCCTCCAGCTACTACTGGGTGGGAAGCTGAGGAAGATCACTCCACAGGGAAGGCAAGGAGATAAACAAGCGGCTGGCCGGGACTTGAGGCAAGGCAGAAGGACATGCGAGCGGAGCTGAATGGGCACCTGAAACTGAAAAATCAGATCCGACCAGCACATCATCAGAAAGGGGCAAACATAATGTAAAAAATACACCCCCTAAGCTAGTAGGATCGGCAGAGCGGGGATGTGTAATTCTGGAATTTTTATTTTATTTTAATTCTGCACTGACTGTCTTTGAAATTGCCCCAGCCCCTGTTCAAATCCAATCCGGGGATAAAACCGGGGCCTGTCCCCGGAAACCGGGGATGTCTGGTCACCCTAGCATAAGAGCTTTTTTTTATCATATACATCACTATCTGACCACTTCTCATGCCCCCAACTCCCCCCCAGCTTACATCACCCCCAGAGGGCCCAGGGAATGGATACCAAGCGCCCAGAGGCGATTCAGTTCGCATGTGTTGCGCTATATAAGTTTCTCACTCACTCACTCACTCACTTACTCACTCAGACCACTTCATACAGACATCACCATCACTCTGAGCTGCTTCCTACCCCCCCCCCCCCACAGCTGAGGGACATCATTCCATGGCACTTTCCTTCCCTTATCTTCCCAACATCACTCCCTGGTCACCCCATAGACACCGCAAGAAATCCCTCCCCATGCTGCACCGATCATTCCCTCCTCAGTCCTCTCCCATACATACTGCACCCACCATACCCTCCACACTCCTCTTCTGTACATACTGCCACCACCATACCCTCCACACTCTTCTCCCGTACATACTGCCCCCACCATACCCTCCACACTCCTCTCCCGTACATACTGCCCCCACCATACCCTCCACACTCCTCTCCCGTACATACTGCCCCCACCATACCCTCCACACTCCTTTATTGTACATACTGCCCCCACCATACCCTCCACACTCCTCTCCTGTAATACTGCCCCCGTCATACCCTCCACACTCCTCTCCCGTACATACTGCCCCTGTCACACCCTCCACACTCCTCTCCTATACATACTGCCCCTGTCAAACCTTCCACACTCCTTTCCCATACATACTGCCCCTGTCATACCCTCCACACTCCTCTCCCGTACATACTGCCCCCACCAATCCCTCCACACTCCTCTCCCGTACATACTGCCCCCGTCATACCCTCCACACTCCTCTCCTTTACATACTGCCCCATCTTACCCTCTGCACTCCTCCTGCAGAATCAGAGGTAAAGGGGAACAAACCGTGGCATTCAGATGTAAAGGGGAACTCTACGGATTCAGATCTAAAGGAGAACTCTGTTGAATCTGATGTAAAGGGGGACTCTTGTGATTAACTCCATATGATTAGAAATGTTATTTAACCACTTGCCGCCCGCCAATGACAGATTGACGGCGGCAAAGTGGTTTCAATATCCTGAGTGGAGGTCATATGACGTCCTTAGGATATTGAGCCGCTGCGCGCCCCCGGGGGCACACATCGCGGCGATCGTTGTTGCAGGGTGTCAGTCTGACACCCCGCAACACCGATCTAGGTAAAGAGTCTCTCACGGAGACTCGTTACTACGTGATCAGCCGTGTCCAATCACGGCTGATCACGATGTAAACAGGAAAAGCCGGTAATCGGCTTTTCCTCACTCGCGTCTGTCAGTAGAGGAGAGCCGATCGGCTGCTCCTCTGACAGGGGAGATCACCCCATCGATTATCAGCACAGCCCCCCCGAGGATGCCCACTGGACCACCAGGGATGCCACTAGACCACCAGGGATGTAAAACAAAAAAACACATGTATGCCACCCTAGACCACCAGGGATGACAATGACACAATAATGGATGCCAATCAGTTCCCGCAATGGATGCCAATCAGTGCCCACAATGGGCATCATTGATTGGCAGACATTGTTTGGCACTGATTGGCATCCATTAGTACAACACATACGATAGTGCCACCTATCAGTGCCCATCTATGCCCATCCTTGCCACCTATCAGTGCCCATTCATGCCGCCCATCAGTGCCCATCCATGCCGTCTATCAGTGCCCATCTGTGCTGCCTATCCGTGCCCATCCGTGCCGCCTATCCATGCTGCCTATCCCTGCCTCCTATCAGTGCCCATCCGTGCTGCACATCAGTGCCCATCAATGCCACCACATCAGTGCCACAATCAACTTGAGGTAGACAGGGATAGGTTGGTGAAAGGAGAACTTGCAGATTCAGGCCTATGGATGACAGAAACAATCCTGCTTCCAATGGGACTCTAACCCCTCGTCGCCACTCCAGCCGGAGTGGGTATAGTGTACCTGGACAGGCCTCTCACACCGACCTGGCAGCCAGAGTATCACTCGGAACCTTGAGAAGGAACAAGTCTCTGCCACAGACTTGGCTCTGATAGAAATAGGAGTGGAACCTCTGCCACAGGCCCGTGCTCTGGAACGTAGATGATAGAGCGAATCCTTCTCAATAAATGCAAATTTGCTTGAATCTCCCTCAGGTAGCTTTCTTAGTTTTGTTGCAACATACAACTTTCCAGTGTCCAGTGACCCCGATCCCCGATGGATTGTCTAGGCCCTGTTGGATCGCCTGCCTCCGGGCTCACCTCAGACTGACTCCCCATCGAACAGCACAACTCGCTTGAGATCTTCCTCTCAGAATGTGGGGACCCAGTCGATCACTGGGGCCCCTCCACAGCTTCAGTTGCTCCGGGCCATGAGGGCCGAGAACTCCGCGTAGCACGTGCGCCCCGGCCTGGTAGGCCATATCGCCGGGGCCCGTGATGTGCGCACACGCTGAAGGTGGGTGCCGCACTCGGAACCAGGAACAGAACAGACCTCAAGATGGCGTCTGCCCTAGAAGTACCCTCCCCCAGCATGCCCCGTGAGGGAGAAACTCCTCTGATTGGCTGCTGGCAGGAAGGCGCCACCGCCTGGACCCCTCTGGCGCCACCTGTCACCCAGAGATGGAAAGGTATCTCTGGAACACAAAATGAAACCACAGGACTGCCCAGCCTGAAAGAAACACAATTTACATGAATTAACCGGATGAGAGCAAAATAACTCTCTCATCCCCCTCTAAATTTAACATAGCACCTGGACTGAAAGTACACAGGCGCTACATATATGTACAGCGTATACTACATAAAAAAAAATTAGCTGTGCATTGCTTTGTACAGAGGTAATAAATTGAATGTACTACAAAAAAAAAAAATAGGCATGCGCTGCTAATGTGTTCGGGTTTGGCTTGACGAAAAGGTGGCAACCCTAGCCATGACAGGTACTCTTTATACTCCTATACATGTATAGAGCCATGACAGGTCCTCTATATACTTCTATATACATGTATAGAGGCATGACAGGTCCTTTTTATACTCCTATATACATGTACATGATAGGTCCAATCTATTATGAATGCTGCTGCTAGACTAATACGTGACCTCACCAACCGATCCGTGACTGCTGCTTCTCTCTGCTAATTCCTTCACTGGCTTCACCTACCCCACCGTATAAAATTCAAAATGCTAACAACAACATACAAGGCCATCCACAACATCGCCCCCAGCTACATCACCAACCTCATCTGCAGATATTGCCCAAATCGTCTCCTCCGCTTTTCCCAGGACCACCTGCTCTCTAGCTCCCTTGTTACTCCTCCCATGCTCGCCTTCTGGACTTCTCCAGAGCCTCTCCCATCATCTGGAACTCCCTGCCCCTGTATCCGATCAGCCCCTAACCTCCACCCCTTCAGGAGATCCCTGAAAACTCACTTATTCAATTAGTCCATGATTCTGCTTTATCCTAGTTTTCCTCACGCCCATAATGGGAAAAATAATGACAGCGATTGATAAAAATAAACTGTATTAGTAGGGTACAGTATAGGGGAGGGTAGGTGGACAGTACACGGGTCAGGAGGGTACAGTTCAGGAGGGTAAGTGGACACAGTACAGGGGGCAGGAGGATACAGTACAGGGGGGAGCAGGAGGGCACAGTACAGGAGGTAGGTAAGTGGACACAGTACAGGGGCAGTAATGAATGTTACAGATATGGTCTACTTAAGCAGAGCTGCACAGGGAAGCTGCTCTCACAGATCCCACCTATTTTGGCAGGCTGTCACTGGGCTAAATCTACACTAGAATGACAACTCCCCCTCTATCTTCCCCTTCAGAGCTTTTTGCTCTCTTGCAGCACTTTTCAAGGGTTAAGGAAGGACCCCAAGGTGGAACATCTTATTACTGCTGCTGCTTGTGTGGGTGGGATGTGTATTGCAGCAATCACATGGGATGAATAGGAGAGGAGGGTCAGCAGGGATTGGTGCAGCACACATCCCACCCAGAAGCAGCAGAAATAGTAAGATGCTCTGCCTCTGGATTCTTCCTTAGCCCCTGAAAAAATCTGAGTGGGGGATGGGGCTGGGAACCACGGGGTAGGGGAGTAGGAGGAGGGTTGAAAAAGAGGGGAGTGGGTAGGAGATAGGGATTGGGTAAAGGAGAACTGGAATGGTCAGGGGAGAAAGAAAGAAAGATGAAAGGAAGGAAGGAAAGAAATAAATAATAAAAAAAAGGGAGAAAGAAAGAAGGATGAAGGGGGAAAGAAAGAGAGAAGGATGAAGGGAGAAAGAAAAAAAGAGAGAATGAAAGAGAGAAAGAAAGAAAGGATGAAGGGAAAACGAGAGGGTTGCCCTCCCTTACTTCATTATTGAAAGGGACCTGTTATATCGAGTGTCACAGAGGATAGAGGACACCATTGAGCAACTGGTAGTGCCTAAACCGTACCGCAAGATGGTGTTGGAACTGGCCCATGGGCACATTCTTGGGGGAAATTTGGGAGCAGAAAAAAACCCGGGAGAGAATCACCCAGAGGTTTTATTGGCCCGGGATCACTAAGGAAGTGGAAGTGTACTGCTCTTCTTGTCCAGTGTGTCAGATTACGGCACCCATGCCACACTTCCGCAGTCCGTTGGTACCCCTGCCCATTATTGAGGTCCCTTTTGAGAGGATCGCCATGGATTTGGTTGGCCCCTTACTGAAGTCCACTAGAGGGCACCAGCACATCTTGGTAATAATGGACTATGCCACCTGTTACACAGAAGCGATTCCTCTCAGAAACACCTCTGCTAAAACCATTGCTAAAGAGTTATTTCAGGTTTTCAGCCGTGTGGGTCTCCCTAAGGAAGTCCTAACTGACCAGGGCACCCTGTTTATGTCTAGGGTGACTAGAGAACTTTGTAAACTCCTGAAAGTGACCCAATTATGTACATCAGTATATCACACTCAAACAGACGGGTTAGTGGAAAGGTTTAATAAAACCTTAAAACAAATGTTGAGGAAGGTGGTGGATAAAGACGGAAAGAATTGGGATTATCTGCTCCCTTATCTGATGTTTGCCATAAGAGAGGTTCCCCAATCGTCCACAGGGTTCTCTCCGTTTGAGTTATTGTATGGGAGGCACCCCGGGGGCCTACTGGACATTGCCAGGGAAACATGGGAGAGTGAGAGTTCCCCTCATCGAAGTGTGATTGAACATGTGGCACAAATACAGATAGAATTGTCCAAGTGATGCCGATTGTGAAGGTACATTTAGCCCAAGCCCAGCTGGCTCAACAAAGGATTTACAATCGTGGGGCCCAGGTCCGTTCCTTTGCACCTGGTGATAGGGTGTTGGTGCTGGTTCCCACGGTCAAAAGTAAATTCCCAGCCAAATGGCAGGGTCCCTATGAAGTGTTGGAGAAAATGGGGGTGGTGAATTATAAAATTAGCCAACCGGGAAGACGAAAACCTGAGCAACTCTATCACGTGAACTTGTTGAAACCATGGAAGGGTAGAGAGTCCTTGGTCGCTAAGACTACCCGATCTTTTGCTCCGTTTAACCTGGCTGTCCCTGAAGTTGGGATAGCGGAGACTCTGTCCAAAACTCAGCAACAGGAGGATGAAGAGTTTGTGCTCCGAAAAAGGGAGAAGTTTTCAGACTTGCCAGGTTGGGTCTCCGGAGTTGAACATGACATGATCACCACACCAGGGGATAAGGTCAATTTGAAGCCTTATCGAATTCCAGAAGCCCGGCGAGAGGCAATTCACCAGGAACTAAAAAAAATGCTTGAGCTAGGGGTGATAGAAGAGTCAAATAGTGATTGGTCCAGTCCCATTGTCTTAGTACCCAAACCAGATGGAAGTTGGCGGTTTTGTAATGATTTTCGCCGTCTGAATAAAATCACTAAGTTTGACACCTATCCTATGCCCTGCATAGATGAACTGATTGATCGCCTAGGCACTGCCCGCTACATGACAACGTTAGACCTGACCAAGGGTTGTTGGCAAATTCCTCTCTCGGAGTCGGCCAGGGAAAAAACAGCATTTGTAACTCCAGAAGGGTCTTTCTAATATCGGAGGATGTTTTTTGGGTTACAGAATGCTCCCGCCACGTTTCAACGCACCATGGATAAGACCCTTCGGCCTCATCGAGCCTATGCTGCTGCATACCTCGATGATGTGTTCATCCACAGTGAGCATTGGGACTCACACTTACCAAAAGTTCAGGCTGTGTTGGATTCCATCTGGGAAGCCGGGTTTACAGCCAATCCAAAATAATGTACCCTTGGGTTAGAAGAGGCGAAGTATCTGGGGTATACCATTGGAAGAGGTCTAATCAAGCCCCAGATAAACAAAGTTGAGGCTATTCAGGATTGGCCACGTCCCGCCAATAAGAAACAGGTTCGTGCATTTTTGGGGATCGTGGGTTATTATCCCCTGACCAATTTGACCAAAGGGAAGGAGTCTGTCATGACCAAATGGACTCCCGAAGCAGAAACAGCTTTTCAGGCTTTAAAACAGGCCTTATGTAGTCAGCCAGTTTTAAATTCGCCTGATTTTTTACGGGACTTTGTGGTTCAGACAGATGCGTCAAATGTGGGGTTAGGAGCTGTACTGTCCCAGATTATCAAGGGGCAGGAACACCCTGTTCTTTACCTCAGCCGAAAGTTGAAGGCCCATGAGGAGAATTATGCCACCATTGAGAAAGAGTGTTTGGCGGTGAAATGGGCTTTGGATTTTTCTCCGGTACTACCTCGTGGGTAGACAGTTTGAACTGGTGAGGGATCATGCTCCATTGAAGTGGATGGCACAAAACAAGGAGACCAATAGGAAAATAAATAGGTGGTTCCTGGCCCTTCAGGAATTTTGTTTTGTGGTAACGCATCGCCCGGTGTTAAAATGGGGAATGCAGATGGTTTGTCCAGAGTACATGCGTGCCTGGCAACCTGTGTCCCAACCCTAGGTTTGAAACAAGAGGGGGGGTATGTGACAGGAAGTCAGGTAAATCTGGGGGTGTTGTCACAGACAGGAGATACATTTCTGCCTTTTTTAGAAAATTCACCAATTACTATCAGGTGTCAGCTGCAGAGGTAGCCAGAAAGGTTTAAGGACGTTGGATAGCTTCAGCTGTTCAGAATGAGAAAAATTAAGGCCTCTATAAGTTGTCCAGAGGATTACTACTGAATGCTGCATCCTGAGGCTTGTTGGGTTAAGGAGAGCAGTGAGCTAAGGTAGACTTCTGAAGGTGAAGTGCTGTGTGATAAGAAAATCAAAAAGACTATTGTTTCTGCTGGAAGACCAGCAGTGTCTGGCCAGCAGTAGGCTGTGGCCAGACTCCATAGGTAGGTTCCTGTGTTGTGAAGGTAGACGGCCCAAGTGGCCAGGGTTTATTTTATGTTTTGTTTATGCTGTTTGGATGCTTGCACTTGTTTCCAGCAATATGGAAGAATAAACCATAACCCTTGTTTTTTCAACCACCCACGGCTGCCTCTCTGTATAATTCAGTGTGTAGTGAACCCACTCAGGAGGTCACACACCCCCGCTACCGAGCTAACCCCTTACAATAGATAAAGGGAGAGAGAAAGATAGATAGATAGATAGATAGATAGATAGGTGAAGAGAGAGAGAAGGGAAAGAAGGGCACCCCTACAATCAGTGTACAATGTTCTCACTTGGAGGCAGGAGGGGTCAGACAGACTCCATCTTTCTTTTCTGTTTGACTTTAGGCAGACAAAGGAAGAGAGGATGGGAAGAGGGGAGGAGTAGAAGCAGCTCCTCTCCTCTTATTGGCTGTGCGGGCAGCAGGGGGAAGTGTCAGAGCTGGCTGTGATACGCCCAAGTTAGTCTGGACAGAGCTCTCAGTGAGCTCCGATCCCCCAGCTTGCTGCTGATACCGTATGTCACGTTCGCGGCCGGTTTTCTCTGTGTCACTCAGCGCTGCGCTGGTGGCGGGGATGTCTGCTACTAGAAGAGGCGACTCTGTTATAAGGTAAACTACGCGACCGCGAGGCCTCTCTGATCGCGGGGCCGTAAGGCGATCGCCGAATTTTCCTAATTAGAGAGCCGCCTCTGTGTGCTGTCCCCCCTCTACATTTGTAAAGCGCTGCATAAACTGTTGGCGCTATATAAATCGTGTATAATAATAATAATAATAATTAATAATAATAATAATAATACTGGCCATGAACATATGGGGCATCTTTTCCCACTAACCCGCAATAAACTTGTTTTAGCAGAGGTTCTCAGAGGCTTGGAAATAATTTTAAGTATAACTCTGTGGTAAAAAAGTGAGGGAGAAAGACTGTTTTAATTTGATTTTATTTATTTTATTGTGGCCATTGTTAAAAAACACAACAACCTTTTTTTCACCAACTTGTCACTTCAGTGGACAGAGAAAAGAGGAACAGCAGGGAAGTGAAAGTAAATCATGCCCTGCTGTTGCATGTAGTATTGATAGAAGTGTAGGGAGTTCCCACTCTGTGTATGTACTCCTCCTCCTTGCACCCTCCTCCCCCTGCTCTGGCTTCCTCTTTCACTACAAGGAAGAGGTGATTGTATTTGTATTAGTTAGTACGACAAACTTTGGCCACCAGCCCTGGAGAGCTCTGATTGAATCAAGGTACCGTACTTATCTGATCATTGGCCGCTTAAGACTTGGGGGGTGTGCTGCCTGCAGTGTGATAATGGGGGGGGTGACAGGCGGCGTAAGCTGCTGGTTGTTGAGGCTACATTCACGCTAGCCTCCTATGTTTAGGTTATTTAAACGTAGAAGAAATTATCTGTGAAGTATACACAAACCTTTACCCAGATCAAGTTTTCCTGCATTTAAACGTACTTGTCTTTACGCACGCTTACTGCGTTTGGACCCGTTCAGAGTATCTCATCTGCCTCTCTAAAAATAGCTAAACCAAAGGCATCGTCTGAATTATACCATTAAAAATTATCATATACATTTACATGCCTTTATAAATGTCCTATAAATTGCAGGCTTGTAAATCCCACTGCGAACAGAAGGGGTTACAGAGCCCTGGATCAGCCAGATGGCCAAAGAGTTTTATTTTGTAGTTTGTTGTCTAATATTGTTTTAATCGTAACCCTTCATGACAAAGGTAAAACCATTCTCATTCCTTAATACAGTTTTTGCAATTTTTGCATGTGTTAGTAAAACGGTAACATATCAATTGCAACTACTTACTGTATCCAGGTGGATTATACCGCTTTGTTTTATAAAATGATAACTAAGGTTTTCATTTGGTGGTAAATTGTATCTTCAGTTTTTTTTATCATGAAAGGAAAACTGGCACACAATAGAAAAAACCAAAATCTATAATTTATCATTAACCACTTGACCACTGGGCACGAAACCCCCTTAATCAACAGACCAATTTTCAGCTTTCGGTGCTCTCACATTTTGAATGACATAACTCAGTCATACAACACTGTAACCAAATGAAATTTTTGTCATTTTTTTCCACAAATAGAGCTTTCTTTGGTGGTATTTGATCACCTCTGCGGTTTTTTATTTTTCTTCGCTATAAATCTCCTCCGCTTTTCCCAGGACCACTTGCTCTCTAGCTCCTTGTTACTCCTCCATGCTCGCCTCTGGACTTCTCCAGAGCCTCTCCCATCATCTGGAAATCCCTGCCCCTGTATGTCCGATCAGCCCCTAACCTCCACCCCTTCAGGAGATCCCTGAAAACTCACTTATTCAATTAGTCCATGATTCTGCTTTATCCTAGTTTTCTTCACGCCCATAAGTGGGAAAAAATAATGACAGCGATTGATAAAAATAAACTGTATTAGTAGGGTACAGTATAGGGGAGGGTAGGTGGACAGTACACGGGTCAGGAGGTACAGTTCAGGAGGGTAAGTGGACACAGTACAGGGGGCAGGAGGATACAGTACAGGGGGGAGCAGGAGGGCACAGTACAGGAGGTAGGTAAGTGGACACAGTACAGGGCAGTAATGAATGTTACAGATATGGTCTACTTAAGGCAGAGCTGCACAGGGGAAGCTGCTCTCACAGATCCCACCTATTTTGGCAGGCTGTCACTGGGCTAAATCTACACTAGAATGACAACTCCCCCTCTACCTTCCCCTTCAGAGCTTTTTGCTCTCTTGCAGCACTTTTCAAGGGTTAAGGAAGGACCCCAAGGTGGAACATCTTATTACTTGCTGCTGCTTGTGTGGGTGGGATGTGTATTGCTTCAATCACATGGAATGAATAGGAGAGGAGGGGTCAGCAGGGATTGGTGCAGCACACATCCCACCCACAAGCAACAGAAATAGTAAGATGCTCTGCCTCTGGGTTCTTCCTTAGCCCCTGAAAAAATCTGAGTGGGGGATGGGGCTGGGAACCACGGGGTAGGGGAGTAGGAGGAGGGTTGAAAAAGAGGGGAGTGGGTAGGAGGATGGGGATTGGGTAAAGGAGAACTGGAATGGTCAGGGGAGAAAGAAAGAAAGATGAAAGGAAGGAAGGAAAGAAATAAATAATAAAAAAAAAAGGGAGAAGAGAAAGAAAGAAGGATGAAGGGGGAAAGAAAGAGAGAAGGATGAAGGGAGAAAGAAAAAAAAGAGAGAATGAAAGAGAGAAAGAAAGAAGGATGAAGGGAAAACGAGAGGGTTACCCTCCCTTACTTCATTATCGAAAGGGACCTGTTATATCGAGTGTCACAGAGGATAGAGGACACCATTGAGCAACTGGTAGTGCTAAACCGTACCGCAAGATGGTGTTGGAACTGGCCCATGGGCACATTCTTGGGGGACATTTGGGAGCAAAAAAACCCGGGAGAGAATCCCCAGAGGTTTTATTGGCCCGTGATCACTAAGGAAGTGGAAGTGTACTGCTCTTCCTGTCCAGTGTGTCAGATTACTGCACCCATGCCACATTTCCGCAGTCTGTTGGTACCCCTGCCCATTATTGAGGTCCCTTTTGAGAGGATCGCCATGGATTTGGTTGGCCCCTTACTGAAGTCCACTAGAGGGCACCAGCACATCTTGGTAATAATGGACTATGCCACCTGTTACACAGAAGCGATTCCTCTCAGAAACACCTCTGCTAAAACCATTGCTAAAGAGTTATTTCAGGTTTTCAGCCGGTGGGTCTCCCTAAGGAAGTCCTAACTGACCAGGGCACCCCGTTTATGTCTAGGGTGACTAGAGAACTTTGTAAACTCCTGAAAGTGACCCAATTACGTACATCAGTATATCACCCTCAAACAGACGGGTTAGTGGAAAGGTTTAATAAAACCTTAAAACAAATGTTGAGGAAGGTGGTGGATAAAGACGGAAAGAATTGGGATTATCTGCTGCCTTATCTGATGTTTGCCATAAGAGAGGTTCCCCAATCGTCCACAGGGTCTCTCTCCGTTTGAGTTATTGTATGGGAGGCACCCCCGGGGCCCTACTGGACATTGCCAGGAAACATGGGAGAGTGAGAGTTCCCCTCATCGAAGTGTGATTGAACATGTGGCACAAATACAGATAGAATTGTCCAAGTGATGCCGATTGTGAAGGTACATTTAGCCCAAGCCCAGCTGGCTCAACAAAGGATTTACAATCGTGGGGCCCAGGCCGTTCCTTTGCACCTGGTGATAGGGTGTTGGGATGGTCCCCACGGTCAAAGTAAATTCCAGCCAAATGGCAGGGTCCCTATGAAGTGTTGGAGAAAATGGGGTGGGTGAATTATAAAATTAGCCAACCGGGAAGACGAAAACCTGAGCAACTCTATCACGTGAACTTGTTGAAACCATGGAAGGGTAGAGAGTCCCTTGGTCGCTAAGACAACCCGATCTTTTGCTCCGTTTAACCCTGCTGTCCCTGAAGTTGGGATAGCGGAGACTCTGTCCAAAACTAGGAGGATAAAGAGTTTGCGCTCCGAAATAGGGAGAAGTTTTCAGACTTGCCAGGTTGGGTCTCCGGAGTTGAACATGACATGATCACCACACCAGGGATAAGGTCAATTTGAAGCCTTATCGAATTCCAGAAGCCCGGCGAGAGGCAATTCACCAGGAACTAAAAAAAATGCTTGAGCTAGGGGTGATAGAAGAGTCAAATAGTGATTGGTCCAGTCCCATTGTCTTAGTACCCAAACCATATGGAAGTTGGCGGTTTTGTAATGATTTTCGGCCGTCTGAATAAAATCACTAAGTTTGACACCTATCCGATGCCTGCATAGATGAACTGATTGATCGCCTAGGCACTGCCCGGTACATGACAACGTTAGACCTGACCAAAGGTTATTGGCAAATTCCTCTCTCGGAGTCGGCCAGGGAAAAAACAGCATTTGTAACTCCAGAAGGGGTCTTTCTAATATCGGAGGATGTCTTTTGGTTACAGAATGCTCCCGCCACGTTTCAACGCACCATGGATAAGACCCTTCGGCCTCATCGAGCCTATGCTGCTGCATACCTCGATGATGTGTTCATCCACAGTGAGGATTGGGACTCACACTTACCAAAAGTTCAGGCTGTGTTGGATTCCATCTGGGAAGCCGGGTTTACAGCCAATCCAAAATAATGTACCCTTGGGTTAGAAGAGGCGAAGTATCTGGGGTAATCCTGAACAGCCCCAGATAAACAAAGTTGAGGCTGTTCAGGATTGGCCACGGTCCCGCCAATAAGAAACAGGTTCGTGCATTTTTGGGGATCGTGGGTTATTATCGCCGTTTTATTCCCCCATTTTGCCTCACAGGCTGCTCCCTGACCAATTTGACCAAAGGGAAGGAGTCGTCATGACCAAATGGACTCCCGAAGCAGAAACAGCTTTTCAGGCTTTAAAACAGGCCTTATGTAGTCAGCCAGTTTTAAATTCGCCTGATTTTTTACGGGACTTTGTGGTTCAGACAGATGTGTCAAATGTGGGGTTAGAGCTGTACTGTCCCAGATTATCAGGGGGAGAAACACACTGTTCTTTACCTCAGCTGAAAGTTGAAGGCCCATGAGTAGAATTATGCCACCATTGAGAAAGAGTGTTTGGCGGTGAAATGGGGCTTTGGATTTTTCTCACGGTACTACCCTCGTGGGTAGACAGTTTGAACTGGTGAGGGATCATGCTCCATTGAAGTGGATGGCACAAAAACAAGGAGACCAATAGGAGAATAAATAGGTGGTTCCTGGCCCTTCAGGAATTTTGTTTGTGGGTAGACGCATCGCCCCAGTGTTAAAATGGGGAATGCAGATGGTTTGTCCCGAGTACATGCGTGCCCGGCAACCTGTGTCCCAACCCTAGGGTTGAAACAAGAGGGGGGGTATGTGACAGGAAGTCAGGTAAATCTGGGGGGTGTTTGTCACAGACGGGAGATACATTTCTGCCTTGTTTAGAAAATTCACCAATTACTATCAGGTGTCAGCTGCAGAGGTAGCCAATAAGGTTTAAGGACGTTGGATAGCTTCAGCTGTTCAGAATGAGAAAATTAAGGCCTCTATAAGTTGTCCAGAGGATTACTACTGAATGCTGCAGTCCTGAGGCTTGTTGAGTTAAGGAGAGCAGTGAGCTAAGGAAGACTTCTGAAGGTGAAGTGCTGTGTGATAAGAAAATCAAAAAGACTATTGTTTTCTGCTGGAAGACCAGCAGTGTCTGCCCAGCAGTAGGCTGTGCCAGACTCCATAGGTAGGTTCCTGTGTTGTGAAGGTAGACGGCCCAAGTGCCAGGGTTTATTTTATGTTTTGTTTTGTTTATGCTGTTTGGATGCTTGCACTTGTTTCCAGCAATATGGAAGAATAAACCATAACCCTTGTTTTTTTCAACCACCCACGGCTGCCTCTCTGTATAATTCAGTGTGTAGTGGAACCCACTCAGGAGGTCACACACCCCCGCTACCGAGCTAACTCCTTACAATAGATAAAGGGGAGAGAGAAAGATAGGATAGATAGATAGATAGATAGATAGATAGATAGATAGATAGATAGATAGATAGGTGAAGAGAGAGAGAAGGGAAAGAAGGGCACCCCTACATCAGTGTACAATGTACTCACTTGGAGGCAGGAGGGGTCAGACAGACTCCATCTTTCTTTTCTGTTTGCTGGACTTTAGGCAGACAAAGGAAGAGAGGTGGGAAGGAGGGGAGGAGTAGAAGCAGCTCCTCTCCTCTTATTGGCTGTGCGGGCAGCAGGGGGAGGGGGAAGTGTCAGAGCTGGCTGTGATACGCCCAAGTTATCTGGACAGAGCTCTCAGTGAGCTCCGATCCCCCTGCTTGCTGCTGATACCGTATGTCACGTTCGCGGCCGGTTTTCTCTGTGTCACTCGGCGCTGTGCTGGTGGCGGGGATGTCTGCTACTAGAAGAGGCGACTCTGTTATAAGGTAAACTATGCGAACGCGAGGCCTCTCTGATCGCGGGGCCTAAGGCGATCGCCTAATTTTCCTAATTAGAGAGCCGCCTCTGTGTGCTGTCCCCCCTCTACATTGTAAAGCACTGCATAAACTGTTGGCGCTATATAAATCGTGTATAATAATAATAATAATAATAATAATTAATAATAATAACTGGCCATGAACATATGGGGCATTTTTCCCACTAACCCGCAATAAACCTTGTTTAGCAGAGGTTCTCAGAGGCTTGGAAATAATTTTAAGTATAACTCTGTGGTAAAAAAGTGAGGGAGAAGACTGTTTTAATTTGATTTTATTTATTTTTATTGTGGCCAATTGTTAAAAAAACACAACAACCTTTTTTTCACCAACTTGTCACTTCAGTGGACAGAGAAAAGAGGAACAGCAGGGAAGTGAAAGTAAATCATCCCTGCTGTTGCATGTAGTATTGATAGAAGTGTAGGGAGTTCCCACTCTGTGTATGTACTCCTCCTCCTTGCACCCTCCTCCCCCTGCTCTGGCTTCCTCTTTCACTACAAGGAAGAGGTGATTGTATTTGTATTAGTTAGTACGACAAACTTTGCCACCAGCCCTGGAGAGCTCTGATTGAATCAAGGTACCGTACTTATCTGATCAATGGCCGCTTAAGACTTGGGGGTGAGCTGCCTGCAGTGGTGATAATGGGGGGGTGACAGGCGGCGTAAGCTGCTGGGTTGTTGAGGCTACATTCACGCTAGCCTCCTATGTTTAGGTTATTTAAACGTAGAAGAAATTATCTGTGAAGTATACACAAACTTTTACCCAGATCAAGTTTTCCTGCATTTAAACGTACTTGTCTTTACGCACGCTTACGTGCGTTTGACCCGTTCAGAGTATCTCATCTGCCTCTCTAAAAATAGCTAAACCAAAGGCATCGTCTGAATTATACCATTAAAAATTATCATATACATTTACATGCCTTTATAAATGTCCTATAATTGCAGGCTTATAAATCCCACTGGCGAACAGAAAGGGGTTACAGAGCCCTGGATCAGCCAGATGGCCAAAGAGTTTTATTTGTAGTTTGTTGTCTATATTGTTTTAATCGTAACCCCTTCATGACAAAGGTAAACCATTCTTCATTCCTTAATACAGTTTTGCAATTTTTGCGTGTGTTAGTAAAACTGTACATATCATTGCAACTACTTACTGTATCCAGGTGGATTATACCGCTTTGTTTTTAAAATGATAAATAAGGTTTTCATTTGGTGGTAAATAGTATCTCAGTTTTTTTTATCATGAAAGGAAAACTGGCACAAAATAGAAAAACCAAAATCTATAATTTATCATTAACCACTTGACCACTGGCACGAAAAGCTTTCGGTGCTCTCACATTTTGAATGACAATAACTCAGTCATACAACACTGTAACCAAATGAAATTTTTTGTCCTTTTTTTTCCCCACAAATAGAGCTTTCTTTGGTGGTATTTGATCACCTCTGCAGTTTTTATTTTCTTCGCTATAAATGAAAAAATAAAGAAAATGTTGTAAAAAAATTATTTTTTCTTCATTTCTATTATAAAATTTTGCAAAAAAAAAAAAATGTCTTCATAAATTTGGCCTAAAATGTATACTGCTACATATCTTTTGGTAAAAAATAAAAATACAATTTGGTTATTATTATTTAGTCTGGTGAAAGTTATAGGGTCTACAAGCTATGGTGCCAATATCTGAAAATTGATCAATTTGTTTCTTGAGACCCTAACATGCCAGAAAAGTACAAATACCCCCCAAATGACCCCTTTTTGGAAAGAAGACATTTCAAGGTATTTAGAAAGAGGCATGGTGAGTTTTTTGAAGTTGTAATTTTTTCCCACAATTCTTTGCAAAATCAAGATTTTTTTTTCACAAAATGTTCATATTCGCAGGTTAATTTCTCACACACAGCATATGCATACCACAAATTACACCCCACAAAACACATTCTGCTATTCCTCCTGAGTATGGCGATGCCACATGTGTGAGACTTTTACACAGCGTGACCACATACAGAGGCCCAACATGCAGGGAGCACCATCAGGCGTTTTTGGAGCACCCCGGGCCAATTCTGACATTCCTCTCCTACATGGAAAAAATCATAATTTATTTGCTAGAAAATGCATAGAACCCCAAAACATTATATATGCTTTTTTAGAAAAAATCCTAGAGAATACAAGGGCGGACGTTGCAACTTTTTATCGCGCACTGTTATTTTTCGCAGTTTTTTTGGAAATAAAACGGTTTTTGTGCTTTAAAAAAAAAAAACATTAAAGTTAGCCCAATGTTTTTGCATAATATGAAAGATGAATTTACGCCGAGTCAATAGATACCCAACATGTCACCCTTCAAAATTGCACATCGCTTGTGAATGGCGCCAAACTTCGCTACTTAAAAATCCCCATAGGTGACGCTTAAATATTTTTACTGGTTACATCTTTTTAGTTTGGAGAAGAGCTCTAGGGCCAAAATTATTGCTCTCCCTCTAACGTTCGCAGCGATACCTCACATGTGTGGTTTGAACACAGTTTTCATATGTGGGCGGGACTTGTGTGCGGTCCGCTTCTGTATACGAACACACGGGAACAAATTTTTTTTTTTTCATTTTACTTTATTTATTTTAGTTTGACATGTTTTTCCCCAAAAATAAATGTTTTGATCACTTTATTCCAATTACAAGAAATGTAAACATCCCTTGTAATAGGAATATAGCATGACAGGTCCTCTTACAGTGAGATATGGGGTCATCTCACTGGACCCCACATCTCACCTCTAGGCTGGGAAGCCTGAAAAAAAAAAAAAACGATCCTGGCTTCGATCGTGAGCGGTGAGTCGGAAGAAGCACCGGAGGTAGAAGGGAGGGGGGACGTCCCCTTTCGCCTCCCGTAAAAACAATCAAGAGGCGTAACAGCCGCCATGATTATTCTTATGGTGTAGAGAATCGCCGACTGAAAAAGATGATCTCTAAATGATGCCTGTAGGTGCAGGCATCATTCAGATATCCCTGCACAAAGTCAAGGACGTCATATGACGGCCGGCGGGCAGGAAATGGTTAAAAACACATTTTTTTTTTCCGGGTATTGCAGAGTTATTGTGGGGGGGGGGGGGGTATTGCAGAGTATTGTTGCGGGGAACTGCAGAGTATTGTTGCGGGGGAACTGCAGAGTATTGGTGTGGGGGGTACTGCAGAGTATTGGTGCGGGGGTACTGCAGAGTATTGGTGCGGGGGTACTGCAGAGTATTGGTGCGGGGGTACTGCAGAGTATTGGGGCGGGGGGTCTGCAGAGTATTGTGCGGGGGGTATTGCAGAGTATGGCAGGGTGTATTGCAAAGTATTGTGGGCGGGGGATTGCAGGGATGGCTGAGCAGGGATGGATGGATCTGTGACTGCAATAGTCACAGATCCATCCACAGCCTGCTGACACCCGCGCTCCCCCTCTCACAGTGTACCGATCGGTACAGGAGAGAGGAGGGAGGAACCGGCGTCATCAAATGACGCCGGTTTGTTTATATGTGATCGCTCCGTCATTCGACGGAGCGATCATGTGGTAAACCGCCGCTATCAGCGGCGATTTACCGTGATCCGCCGGGTCCTCCGTACCCGGCGTTCACTGGAGAGTTCCCGTGTGCGCGCCCCAGAGGGCGTGCGGAGCGCGATTATGGAGGACGTCCATGGACTTCCTCCCGGAGTTAAGCAACCACTTTGGCCGCCGTATAATGACGGTCAGCGGTGAGCAAGTGGTTAAAAATGTAGCTGTATATTTCTTGCTGTTACCAAAGAACAACCCCAAAATAAATTCTCCTGCCCCTGACAATCGTGGCAATACCACATACAGTATCTCACAAAAGTCAGTACACCCCTCACATTTTTGTAAATATTTTATTATTCTTTTCATGTGACAACACTGAAGAAATTACACTTTGCTACAATGTAAAGTAGTGAGTGTACAGCTTGTATAACCGTGTTATTTTGCTGTCCCCTCAAAATAACTCAACCATTAACGTCTAAACTGCTGGCAACAGGTGAGTACACCCCTAAGTGAAAATGCCCCAATTGGGTCCAAAGTGTCAATATTTTTGTGGCCCCTATTATTTTCCAGCACTCGCCTGAACCCTCTTGGCATGGATTCACCAGAGCTTTACAGGTTGCTACTGAGTCCTCTTACACTCCTCCATGACGACATCACAGAGTTGGTGGATGTTAGAGACCTTGCGCTCCTCCCCCTTCCGTTTGAGGATGCCCCACAGATTGCTCAATAGGGTTTAGGTCTGGAGGAAATGCTTGGCCATTCCATCTCCTTTACCCTTAGCTTCTTTAGCAAAGGCAGGTGGTCATCTTGGAGGTGTGTTTGGGGTTGTTAGCATGTTGGAATATTGCCTGGCGGTCCAGTCTCCGAAGTTCCCTCCAATGAACTGTAGCTCCCCAGTACCGGTGTCCTGCCGAGAATTGTCCCCAGCGGATTTTGCCCGCTCTGTCCTGCGCAGGCGCAGTGGACCTACGAAAATTGCCAAACCTCAACACACCTCTCAATCGCACTGGACATGACGCATGCCCGTTGAGCGCAATATTGTGCCACACGCTGAGGCACGCTGCCGATGCTCGCTCCATTCTGCAAGGGGGGTGTGTATATGACAATGATATCGTGTAAGGGGCAGATGCCACAAAGTCGCCCATCAACAGTGCAAAACTTGCCCCTTCTTTTCATACACCCACCCCCCCCTTGCAGACGATATAATAGTAATACACACGCCACAACCCCCCCCGTGGCCTGTGTAATTACTATTATATTGTCTGATAGGGGAGGCGGTTTATGAAAAGAAGGGCGAGTTTTGCACTGTTGATGAGCGACTTTGTGGCATCCACCCCTTACACGATATAATTGTAATATACACGCCCCCTTTGCAGAGTGGAGCGAGCATCGTTGGCGTGCGGCAACGACTGTCACTATGCCCTGTTCATTGCACAGGCGCCAGTCTACAGCTCATGCCCAGCTCTTCATGTTTGGCAATTTTCGGAGCTAGAGCGCTGCGCCTGCGCAGTCCAGGGAGGGTCATTATACGCCAGGGGGACACTTCTCGGCAGAACACCGGCAGCACTCATGCAGCCCCAGACCATGACACATCCCACCAAGACACACTTGTCTTTGTACTGCTCACCTGGTTGCCACCACACACGCTTGACACCAATCTGAAACCAAATAAGTTTATCTTGGTCTCATCAGACCACAGGATATGTTTCCAGTAATCCATGTCCTTAGGTCTGCTTGTCTTCAGCAAACAGTTTGCGAGCTTTCCTGTGCATCATCTTTAGAAGAGGGCTTCCTTCTAGGACGACAGCTATGCAGACCAATTTGATGCAGTGTGCAGCATATGGTCTGAGCACTGACAGGCTGACCCCTCAACCTCTGCAGCAATGCTGGCAACACTCATACGTCTATTTCCCAAGGACAACCTCTGGCTATGACGCTGAGCATGTGCACTCTACTTCTTTGGGTCGACCATGGCGAAGCCTGTTCTGAGTGGAACCTATCCTGTATAATAAAACCGCTGTATGGTCTTGGCCACCACGCTACAGCTCAGTTTCAGGGGTCTAGTGTCAATCTTCTTGTAGCCTAGGCCACTTTATGTAGAGCAACAATTTTTTTTTTCAGATCCTCAGATAGTTCTTTCCCATGAGGTGCCATGTTGACCTTCTAGTGACCAGTATGAGAGAGTGAGCCATTACACCAAATTTAACACACATGCTCCCCATTCACACCTGAGACCTTGTAGCACTAAACAAGTCTATGACACTGGCGAGGGAAAATGGCTAATTGGCCCAATTTTGGACATTTTCACTTAGGGGTGTACTCACGTTTGTTGCCAGCAGTTTAGACATTAATGGCTGTGTGGTTAAGTTATTTTGAGGAAACAGCTAATTTACACTGTTATACAAGTTGTACACTCACTTCTTTACGTTGAGAACAAGAAAAATTGGGTCGTGGGACTTTAAATGGGGCATGGACGGGTTAGTAATATTGTTAAGGATATCACCAGTAAAAGATCTATCACAGTCCATCAAGGGAAATCTCTGTGGTCAAAAGAAATTGCCTAATGATCAATCCAAAAAAGAATTTGAAGGAGTCAAATGTAAACATAATAATGTAATATGTAACATAATATATAATACAGAGATCATGCATACAAAGGCATAATACATGTAGTCATAATAACATTGATATAGAAAAAATATATACAAAATCCAGGGACAATGACCATTAAAAGCAATCACAATAAATTGACATATAGATACAATAGACATGATTATCCAATAAATTGGTAGATGAAAACAATAATGATGATAAAACACATTAATTGGGCAAGCTTGATCTTGGCATCCCTGAGCATAGACTCGACGTGTTTCTTGGCGTTTAAAGCCAGTCATCAGGAGTGGGGTGCATAGCAATAGGCTAGAGAGAGGGGGGGGGGGAGGGATAAACATTGCAGGTGAGTAGGTGCAATCTAGGTCATTTAAATCATGGTAGCAGCATAAACGAATTTGGTTGTTTGGTAAATTACCTTTATGTTGGGCCAAAAGTGTAATAACCCATTGCGTTCCAAACTAAGGAGTGGGATGATGGTCCTGGAATGAAATGTCTCCCCCGGGGGTTGAAGCAGGGACATCTCCCCCTTAGGTCCAAGGACAGACCAGCGATTGAGGAGATCCGAGGACAGAGAGACGTGGGACATCAGTCAGATGAGGCAAAAGCAGCCACAGCACAATGCCCAAGGGTGAGGCGGGCGCACATAGGGCACACATTTGAGTACTGGTAAAGGAAAGAAAGTGAATGAATAAGGTTGTCAATCACTATGGGGTAATGGGGTATGGGTCCTATGTAGGAAAAATCAATTACCAGTGAGTGTGGATACATGGAGCCTCTCATCAGATGGGAATGTGTGAAGTGAGATTGCCTGGGCCATCCAAACTAAATACCCACATCCTGGGGGCGTGTCCCCACTAACGTCATGCATCATCGCATTGCGATTGCTTTTAATGGTCCTGGATTTTGTATATATTTTTTCTATATCAATGTTATTATGACTACATGTATTATGCCTTTGTATGCATGATCTCTGTATTATATATTATGATACATATTACATTATTATGTTTACATTTGACTCCTTCAAATTCTTTTTTGGATTGATCATTAGGCAATTTCTTTTGACCACAGAGATCTCCCTTGATGGGACTGTAATAGATCTTTTACTGGTGATATCCTTAAAGCGGTGGTTCACCCATAAAAACGACTTCCCCCTATTACACTGCCCCCCCGCATTACAATACGAATATGCCATTAATTTTTTTTTGCCTGCTGTACATACCTGGGTACAGCTATTCACCCGTGTCCTCCGGGTTGCGAGTCCCGCGGGAGTGGGCGTTCCTACCATGGCGGTGATTGAAGTTTTGACTAAAAAACTAGCTCCCCCCGTCGCGTAAGCCGCGTCACGACTGGCGGAAGGAGCCGAACGGCGAGTCGGCGCTATACTGCGCCTGCGCATCGCCGTTCGGCTCCTTTCGCCAATCGTGACGCGGCTTACGCGACGGGGGGGAGCTTAAAAAAATTAATGGCATATTCGTATTGTAATGCGGGGGGGCAGTGTAATAGGGGGAAGTCGTTTTTATGGGTGAACCACCGCTTTAACAATATTACTAACCCGTCCATGCCCCATTTAAAGTCCCAAGACCCAATTTTTCTTGTTCTATATGATCACAGGGATGGGGGCACGGTCAAGTGGGTTTTGGATTCCAAACAGATCACTTCCTTTCTTTACAAATGTTTAACAGGGTGGAAGACACCCGCTGTCACACCAGTGATCTGTTATGGACCCAATCTGCTTTCATGATTGATCATTCTAGCCAATGATCCTATAAGACTACATATTTCTGGCATCTTTTCCCATTGTCCTAACTCCCCTTATCAAATCAATCTTTTTCAATTTTCACTATTTTCCCTTTCAACAGCAGGTGAATATTGCTATAATTATTTCCCCCCCTTTTTTTTTTAATTACTCTGAGTTGCAATCAACTATCTGTTCACCTTTCTATTCATGCTTTATATTTGCCCAACCCATGTGATTTTTTGGGCTTGATTGACCTGGTGTCTCTCATCCCGGGGTTGTGATGCACCCAGCTCCTCCTCCCCTGCCCATCCCCCTTTTTTTTCTTTTTTTTTTCTTGATGGGGGTGGGGCGGACTTTTGGTGTATCAGCGTCATGCTAGCATGCTGCATGCATGGCATCCTAGGACGCCATTGATTGCTGCATGGCTTTTCCATCCCACATGGCTGACTGGATGGGTGGACGCCCACCGAGGTCTTTGCACCTCAGGTGGTCGCTTTTTCCCATCCCATTGTCTGGCCCAATGCGATGATGCATGGCGTTGGTGGGGACACGCCCCCAGGATGTGGGTATTTAGTTTGGATGGCCCCGGCAATCTCACTTCACACATTCCCATCTGATGAGAGGCTCCATGTATCCACACTCACTGGTAATTGATTTTTCCTACATAGGACCCATACCCCATTACCCCATAGTGATGGACAACCTTTTTCATTCACTTTCTTTCCTTTACCAGTACTCAAATGTGTGCCCTATGTGCGCCCGCCTCACCCTTTGGCATTGTGCTGTGGCTGCTTTTGCCTCATCTGACTGGTGTCCCACGTCTCTCTGTCCTCGGCTCTCCTCAATCGCTGGTCTGTCCTTGGACTAAGGGGGAGATGTCCCCTCTTCAACCCCGGGGGAGACATTTCATTCCAGGACCATCATCCCACTCCTTAGTTTGGAACGCAAGGGTTATTACACTTTTGGCCCAACATAAAGGTAATATACCATACAACCAAATTCGCTTATGCTGCTACCATGATTTAAATTACCTAGATTGCACCTACTCACCTGCATGTTTATCCCTTCCCCCCTCTCTCTAGCCTATTGCTATGCACCCCACTCCTGATGACGGGCTTTAAACGCCAAGAAACGCGTCGAGTCTATGCTCAGGGATGCCAAGATCAAGCTTGCCCAATTATGTGTTTTATCATCATTATTGTTTTCATCTACCAATTTTATTGGATAATCATGTCTATTGTATCTATATGTCAATTTATTGTGATTGCTTTTAATGGTCATGTCCTGGATTTTGTATATATTTTTTCTATATCAATGTTATTATGACTACATGTATTATGCCTTTGTATGCATGATCTCTGTATTATATATTATGATACATATTACATTATTATGTTTACATTTGACTCCTTCAAATTCTTTTTTGGATTGATCATTAGGCAATTTCTTTTGACCACAGAGATCTCCCTTGATGGGACTGTGATGGATCTTTTACTGGTGATATCCTTAACAATATTACTAACCCGTCCATGCCCCATTTAAAGTCCCACGACCCAATTTTTCTTGTTCTATATGATCACAGGGATGGGGGCACGGTCAAGTGGGTTTTGGATTCCAAACAGATCACTTCCTTTCTTTACTTTACGTTGAAGCAAAGTGTCATTTCTTCAGTGTTGTCACATGAAAAGATAGAATAAAATATTTACAAAGATGTGAGGGGTGTACTCACTTTTGTGAGATACTGTATGTGTATGTTATTAGTACCGTTCTGAAACAATAGTGTACATTTTTTTTTTTTTTTTTAATCCTACGTAAAATACACACGGATCCTGCTCTCTATTTTCTCGTTGAGATTTTTCTCAGCCTGTTTCCCGACAAGAAACCCAATAGTGTGCATACTTGCCTGTCGCCGTGGAAACCCGTGCATGCTCCAAATGACTTTGACGCATGCGCTGTAGCTTCCACCGCATAGGTACGGTGAAGCAAGATGGCGGCGATGGCATCGAGTGTGACGAGCGCATGCTCGTCATACGCAATGATGTTGCCGCGTTCTTGCCTTTCAAAAGAACCACGGTTCTTTTGAAAGGACTGCGTGTACACTAGGGTGGCAAGAGATTCTTGCCAAGAATCTCGTCAGGAAAAACAACATTCTTTATCTCGAAAAATTTACATGCAACAGCACCTTGTCTATATGCAAAGTTATATGACATAGCATTATGTTTAATTCCAAACCACAAACCTCATATCACAGACCCTTTTTTTTACAGATTTCCCCTCTCGATCACAGATTTCCCCTCTCCAGGGCCGCCATCAGGAATTATGGGGCCCCTTACACAGCTTCAAGCATGGGGGCCCCCCCTGGAGCAGAGAACCGGGGGGGGGGGGTGCTGCCGCGAATTGAGGCGCAGGGAAGGCCCTTTACAAAAAAAAGAAGAAATAAAGAAAAATATATATAAAAAAATTGGGGGTAGCCATCCGGGGCCCTGGAGACCTCTGGGCCCTTTAATAAAAAAAAATAAAAAAATATATATATATAAAAAGAAATTACAAAAAAGGGGGTTGCCATCCGGGACCTCTGGGTCCTTTAATAAAAAAAAAAAAAAAAAAAAAAACCTCTGGGCCCTTTAATAAAAAAAATATATATATATAAAAAAGGGGGGGGGGTTGCCATCCAGGACCCTGGGGCCCTTTAATAAAAAAAAAAAATATAAACAAAAATAAAAAAAGAAACATTTATAAAAAATTTAAAAAAAGGGGGTTTGCCACATGGGGCCCTGGGGACCTCTGAGCCCTTTAATAAAAATAAATAAATATATATATAAATAGAATATAAAATAAAAAAAGTGTTTATAAATAAAAGGGGGGTTGTCATCCGGGGGGCCCTGGGGACCTCTGGACCCCTAAAAAAAAAATTGGCCCTTTAATAAAAAATAAAATAAAATAATGTATATATATTTTATTATAAAAAATAAATAAAAAAAAGGGGGGTTGCCCTCTCAAACAAAAATAAAATTAGCCCTTTAATAAAAAATAAAATAAAAATATATATTGAAAAAAATTTTTGTTTTATAAAAAAAATAATAAAAAAAGGGGGGGGGGGGGGTTTCCATCTGGGGCCTTGGGGGGCTCCGGACCCCTAAATTTTTTAATTTTTTTAAAGGGGGTTGCCATCCGGGCCCCTGGGGACCTCCGGGCCCCTTACAGGTGTACTGCCTGTACCCCCCTGGTGGCGGCCCTGCCCCACTCCATAACAGATTTCCCCTCTCTATAACAGATTTCCCCTCTCCATCACAGACTTACCTCATCACTTTTCTCATACCCCTGAGTGAAGCAGACAGTGAGGATGTCAGGGAGCCTAGTAATGGCATGAATGGATGGCTGAGGACTCCCATGATGCAGACCAGAGCTCTTAGTCTATGCGGCCATCTTCTCAGGCAGTTGCCACCCCCCAATTTGCCACCCCTCTCAAAGTGCCGCCTGGGTAGAATGGACCCAGTGAGACCCATGGTAGTGCTGGCCCTGTGCCAGCTAAAGTCACTAAAAGCTCTGCTGCTGGTGAGCATTGTGTGACACAGTACTGACACCCCAATCTTGGTGCATCACACTGTTAACTTTTTTATTCTCACAACAATTTTTTTAAATGTCCAAGTGACATAGAGCTCTAATTACCATGGTGGCATCACATTGCTGTGGTTGGCCTCACAATCCGTTTTTTTTTTAGAACATGCAGTTTTTTTTTCAGCGCACACGACAGCACCTCTTATGGAGAGGCAAGGATTCTTCATTATTGGACTAAAAGATGTCCCCCTTTCATATCTCCAAAGTTTGGCTGGAGAACTAAACACTTTCAGTAATGCGGAAGTGGAGAAAATTTGCTGTTCTAAAAATATCGAATTTTCGTGACGTCGGTTCACATTTCAGAGAGGAACGGAAACCTCCCTTTTCTTTTAAATATACTAAAGTAAGAAAATCGTCGTTCCTTTTTTTTTTTTGTAAATTTTTATTTCGTTTTATACAATACATACAATAACAAGCCACACAGAGTGGAAAACAACCAGCCACAAAATTCACTGGTACACATTACATAAAATACACCACAATACAACACAAAAATTATCACACTAAACTTGTGATACCCCCCCCCCAAAAAAAACAAAAACAAACACAACCCCCCCCCCCACCCAGATAGATACATAGATGTCATGAACCTCCAGCCGGAGGCGGTCCATCATGACACAGAGATACAGTCTCGTGACTCTCCGTGTAGTCCTATCGGATAACTGCAGGAAAGCGGTTCCTTCTTGCCCCCCACCCATACAAAGAAAGGTCTGACGGAGAGGAAGCAGTCTTCCATCCGACCCAAATGGTGAGTACATAACTTCTCAATTACCCCCTAGTGCTCCAACATCCAGAATATGTTCACCATCCGGTGCTAAAATTCCTGCAAAGGGTCAGCGTGTTATACCTTGCTGTAATCAATCTGAGACCATAGCCATGGAAGCCATCCAACCTCTCCAAATCTTGTCGAATTTAGTCAGCGCCCCACTGTTCAAATAAGTAGCCTTGTAAAAGGGTACTGCCTTGCTGACCAACGTCTTCCAAGCTTCCATAGTTGGAGTCACTGAACTCTTCCATGATAGGATGATGTGCTTTTTAGCATAGAAAAGCAATAGGAAAAGGAGAGTCTGCAGAGCCCTGGTAGAGGCCAGGGCTTCCACCAGATGTAATAGACATACTTTAACAGACATGGGAATAGAGATAGAGGTGACCAACCTAATACAGCTAGCAATGGCTTGCCAGTAGGGTTTAATCTGTGTGCACTCCCAAAAGATATGCATTAAATTGGCTAAGGATTGCAGCGCATCTCCAGCACAAAGAGTGCTGGTTCCCAAATATCTTTGCTAATCTTGCTGGGGTGGGATAGACTCTATGCAAGAATTTGTAGTGAATCAATCTATCTCTACTTGAAACTAGATACTGAAATGCAGTCCCCCCACATATCATCCCAATCGTCCTTTTTTAACCCCGGGGCTATAGTCTCCCAGGCTCTCCTGCAAGGTCTCAGCAGGAGATTCGGAAATTCCGTTTGTCTGTATGGAATTTTGACGAAGAAAACTAATTTTTCTAGGCTCGTCGGAGTGTTTTTGACGGTCGGAATTTGGTGTGTCCGTGTGTACGCAAGACAGCTTGAGCAGAATTCTGTCGGAAAAACCTGTCAGAGTTTATTTCGACAGAAAAAACGATCGTGTGTACAGGGCATAAGATATTATAACTACCAACAGAGAAATATTGAGGCCAATGAAGTCAGTTACTGAGTTAGTAACCTGGAGCCCCAGGTACTTGATTTGCGAGACCCATTGTAAGGAAATGGTGGGGTTCAACTGATCAGGGATTGAATGGGAGAGCAAGGGGAGTATTTTGAATTTAGTCCATTTAACCCTGAGCCCAGAGACCGTTGTGAATCTGGCCAAAAGGTGACAACGCAGCTTGCAGAGAGGGTCCAGTATCTCTGATAAACAAAACTAAGTCATCCGCATAGAGTGCTGTAGTTTCAATTAAGGTGCCTACGCTAATGCCCTGAATTTGGGGGGAGGAGCGCAGTGCAATCGCCAAGGGTTCCACGACAAGTTCAAATAGGCCACGTGAAAGGGGACATCCCTGCCTGGTGCCCTTGAACATTGGAAAAGTCTCTGACACCCCCCCATTAAATCGGAGGGCCGCCACCGGGAGCTTATGTAACAGCGATATCCATTTAAGAAACATAGGGTCAAACCCCATGCATTGCAGTACATGAGTCATGTTACCCCAATCAATGGAATCAAAGGCCTTTTCCAGGTCAAACACCAGAGCCCCCCCAGAGGACGTCTCAGCCCCTAACTGTGTATGAGTATACACCCTCCGTAAGATTATATCTGTAGCCTTTTTGGGCATGAACCCGGTCTGGTCAGGTGATACTAAGTAATGTAGAATTTTCATCAGTCTATTGGCAATCATCTTGGTGAGTATTTTTAGGTCCATATTCAACAAAGCTATAGGCCTGTACAAGGAAAAGCAAAGAGGTAGCTAGATTCAGAAAGAGTTTAGCCGGCGTATCAGTAGATACGCCGTCGTAACTCTGAATCTAAGCCGTTGTATATTTAAGTGTATTCTCAAAGTGAGATACACTTAAATCTAGCTAGGATACGACGGCTTGCGCCGTCGTATCTTAGCTGTCTATTTAGGCCGGCCGCTAGGGGCGTGAATGCTGATTTATGCCTAGAATGCGTAAATCAGCGAGATACGCCTATTCACGAACGTACGCTTGCCCGTCGCAGTAAAGATACGCCGTATCATACAGCGTTTTCAGGCGTAAAGTTAGTCCACCAAAAAGCTGGCCCAGCCAATGTTAAGTATGGACGTCGAATCCCGCGTCAAATTTTTTAATTTTTACGTTGTTAATTTGCGTTCACGTCGAAACCAATAAGTCTTTGCGGCGTATTTTGGAGCATGCACACTGGGATATGTCCACGGACGGCCAATGCGCCGTTCGTAAAAAACGTCAATCACGTCGGGTCATGATTCATTAGCATGAAACACGCCCACCTCTTCACAATTTAAATTAGGCGCGCTTAGGCCGGCACATTTACGCTACGCCGCAACTTAGGACGCAAGTGCTTTGTGAATACAGCACTTGCCTCTCTAACTTACGGCGGCGTAGCGTATATGCGATACGCTACGCCTGCCTAACGTTAGGCACAGGTACGTGAATCTAGCTAAGGGTCTTTATCAGGTTTGGGGAGTAACACTACATGGGCCTCATAGAATGAAGCTGGTAGGCTCTCCAATTCAAAACAATCCCCATATAGTCGTAAAAGTCTGGGAGATAAAATATCATGGTATTGCTTGTACCACTGGGAGTCAGGTCCGGGCGATTTACCATTGGGAAAGGAGTGAATAGCAGTCGCCAATTCTTTGTCCGTGAAGGGAGCCTCAAGAGTGGCCGCCACCTCATCGGACAACCCTGGGATCTGAAGGGGGCCCAGCAGATCAGTCAGGACTTGGTGGTCATTAGGGATGAGCTTCGCGTTCGATACGAACACATGTTCGACTCGAACATCGGTCGTTCGATCGTTCGTCGAAACTCTAACAAAACGGGTCGTTCGCGCCAAAATTCGAATGACGCAAAACGTCCCATAATTCACTGCGGCGTTGAGCGCTGATGATTGGCCAAGCATGCTGTATGTCCCGCATGCTTGGCCAATCACAGCGCGCAAAAAACGAAGAGCCATAATTGGCCAAAGCCAGGGTGGCTTTGGCAAATTATAGCTCAGGGGGATTAGTACACGCCCCACACTATAAAAGGCAGCCTGCACGGCGGCCTCGTGTAGTGTGTTCCGGCTTTTGTTAGAGAAGTCAGTCAAGACAGTTAGAGAGAGAGAGATAGATCGATAGAGACACACTTTTCATTGGGGTGCAACCTATATGCTAAAGACGGTTTGCACTTGAATGGAAGGGGGTCTGCTGTGCTGGGGGAGAGGTTTATGGGAATGCTGGAGGAGTATTTAAACTAGGATTGGGGGGAGGGTGAATTAGAATTACATCGAGCAGACAGGTCAGTTAGTGGTCAGACATTAATGGAGAGTG
Source organism: Rana temporaria (assembly GCF_905171775.1). Taxonomy (NCBI): domain Eukaryota; kingdom Metazoa; phylum Chordata; class Amphibia; order Anura; family Ranidae; genus Rana; species Rana temporaria. Next base: position 151,176,726 of record NC_053496.1, read on the forward strand.
GAATGGGGATAGATGGGGGAAGGGTTATGGCAGGTGACAAGAAAGTTCCCATGTTGCAAACAGCCATTGGAAATAATAGTGCCATTCGTACTACTATAAATTATATGAAAAACACCAGAGAAAAATGTAACAATACATTTAAGTGTTTGTTCACCAATGCCAGAAGTCTGCCAAGCAAAACAGGTGAGCTGGAAGCTCTGGTGCATGAGGAGAGCTATGATGTAATCGGTATTGCTGAAACTTGGCTTCAATCCTCACATGACTGGGCTATTAATATTCCTGGCTATGCTCTCTTTCGGAAAGACAGGGTAAAAAGGAAAGGTGGAGGGGTCTGTCTCTATGTGAGAAGTGACCTCAAAGCAAGCGTGAAAGAGAACCTAGTTGATGGAGAGTGTGATGAGGCTGAAGCATTATGGGTGGAACTGCATACAGATGTGCGTAGTTCAAAATTAATCATTGGAGTTTGTTATAAACCACCCAATGTTAATGAGGAGGTGGAGACTCAGCTCCTTGCACAGATGGAAAGGGCTGCAAGGTCTGGGACGGTGATAATAAAGGGGGATTTTAACTACCCAGAAATTGACTGGATTAATGGCACTTCTGGGACAGTTAAAGGACAAAAATTTAAAAACCTATTGCAGGACAATTTTATGGTGCAGTTTATTGAGGCCCCAACTAGGAATGATGCCCTGTTGGACCTGATAATCTCAAACCATGCAGAGCTTATTACTAATGTTCAGATAAAGGAACAACTGGGTAGCAGTGATCATAACATGATTTCATTTAATGTTAATTATAAGCAAGAAATACATACAGGAAATATTAAAACACTAAATTTTAAGAGCGCAAATTTTCCAAGGATGAGGGCTGCTCTCCAGGACTTGGACTGGGAGGGACTATTGGCACAGCTGAACACAGAACAGAAATGGGAATTCTTCAAAAAGACTGTGTGGAACCTCACTGCAAAGTATGTTCCCATGGGCAATAAGTTTAAAAGGCTAAAAATAAAACCTATGTGGCTCACGGTCAAAGTTAAAAAAGCTATAAACAATAAGAAAGTAGCTTTTAAAAAATATAAAAATGAAGGAACACTAGTGTTGTTTAAATGTTACAAAGAATATAACAGGATATGCAAAAAGGAAATCAAGGATGCAAAAATTCAAAACGAACGACAGATTGCAAAAGATAGTAGGACAAACCCCAAAAAATTCTTTAAATATATTAATAGTAAAAAGGTGAAGTCTGAGCATGTAGGCCCCTTACAAAATAATCTAGAGTGGGTGACTGGGGACAAAGAGAAGGCAAATTTATTAAATGTTTTCTTCAGCTCTGTGTATACAATGGAGCATGGGGGAGCTCATGTCCAAAATGGGGGTGGGAGTGACACAGCCTCAAATCCACAATGGCTCAAAAGTGATATGGTCCAGAAATATTTAGACAGAATAAAGGTGGATAAAGCACCTGGACCTGATGGCATCCATCCACGGATCCTAGGTGAGTTGAGCTCTGTCATTTCAAAGCCACTGTATCTAATATTTAGGGACTCATTAAAGACAGGAATAGTACCACTGGATTGGCGCAGGGCCAATGTGGTGCCCATATTTAAAAAGGGAACACAGTCTTTACCAAGTAACTATAGACCTGTTAGTTTAACTTCTATAGTTGGGAAGATACTGGAACGTTTAATAAAAGACCACATGGATGAGTTCTTGCTGGAAAAAAACTATTTAAGCAGCAGACAACATGGATTCATGAAAGACAGAAGTTGTCAGACAAACCTGATTTCCTTTTATGAAGAGGTAAGTAAAACCCTGGACAGAGGCGTGGCTGTGGACGTGATATTTTTGGATTTTGCAAAAGCGTTCGATACAGTTCCGCACACACGGCTCATGTGTAAGGTAAGGTCTACTGGATTGGATATATCAGTTTGTAAATGGATAGAAAACTGGCTGAAAGACAGAATTCAGAGAGTCGTGGTTAATGATTCTTACTCTGAATGGTCCAAGGTTATCAGTGGTGTACCCCAAGGTTCAGTGCTGGGACCCTTACTTTTCAATATATTTATAAATGATATTGGGTCTGAGATCAAAAGTAACATTTCTGTCTTTGCAGATGACACCAAGCTATGCAGTGGAATAACGTCCTTGCAGGATGTCTCCAATTTACAAGCCGACCTCAATGCTCTGTCTAATTGGGCGACTAAGTGGCAGATGAGGTTTAATGTAGATAAATGTAAAGTTATGCACTTGGGGGCTAAGAATATGCATGCATCATACATACTAGGGGGAGTACAACTGGCGGGATCTGTAGTGGAGAAGGATCTGGGGGTTTTAGTTGATCATAAGCTCAATAATGGCATGCAATGCCAAGCTGCGGTTTCCAAAGCGAGCAAAGTCCTTTCTTGTATTAAGAGAGGTATGGACTCCAGAGACAGAGATATCATTTTGCCCCTGTACAAATCATTAGTAAGACCTCATCTGGAATATGCAGTACAGTTTTGGGCACCATTTCTCAAAAAGGACATCGGAGAACTGGAGAAAGTGCAGAGAAGGGCAACCAAACTGATAAGGCCCCATGCACACGAGACGCTGCTAAACTCGAGTTCAGAGGCATTTGGGCATTTTTTTCAACTGCCCCTGAACACATTTAATGTTATCCTATGTGTCCATGCACACAATCACGTTTTTGGGCGTTTCAAAGCAGTTGGGTTTAGGGCCGTTTTTCCAAACCCAAAATTTTGGGTTCAGAAGCTTTCAGCTTTCGCGTTTTAGACGCAAATCGCGGTACCAGCGTTTTGCCGCGATTTCGTTTATAGGCGTTTTTAAAGGTGACCTATTTTTTTACATTAGAAATCTCAAAAATGATGGCAAATGATGAAAAACCATAAAAAACCATAAAAAATTTAATTGCTTGCATTGCATTGTGGACAATCCACAACTTGTGGCAGGTGACGTGGCCAGTGGACAATCCACAACTTGTGGCAGGTGACATGGCCAGGTGACGTGGCAAGTGGACAATCCACAACTTGTGGTAGGTGACGTGGCCAGGTGATGTGGCAGGTCACGTGGCCAGGTGACGTGGCCAGTGGACAATCCACAACTTGTGGCAGGTAACATGGCCAGGTGACGTGGCAAGTGTACAATCCACAACTTGTGGTAGGTGACGGGGCCAGGTGATGTGGCAGGTGATGTGGCCAGGTGACGTGGCAGGTGACATGGCAAGTGGACAATCCACAACTTGTGGCAGGTGACGTGGCCAGTTGACGTGGCAGGTGACGTGGCCAGTGGACAATCCACAACTTGTGGCAGGTGACGTGGCCAGGTGATGTGGCAGGTGACGTGGCAGGTGACATAGCCAGGTGACATGGCAAGTGGACAATCCACAACTTGTGGCAGGTAACGTGGCCAGGTGACATGGCAGGTGACGTGGCTAGGTGACGTGGCCAGTGGACAATCCACAACTTGTGGCAGGTGACGTGGCCAGGTGATTTGGCAAGTGCATAATCCACTTGTGGCAGGTGACGTGGCAAGTGGACAATCCACAACTTGTGGCAGGTGTCGTTGGCAGGTAACGTGGCAAGTGGACAATCCACAACTTGTGGCAGGTGACGTGGCCAGTTGATGTGGTAGGTGACGTGGCCAGTGGACAATACACAACTTGAGGCAGGTGACGTGGCAAGTGGACAATCCACAACTTGTGGTAGGTGACGTGGCCAGGTGATGTGGCAGGTGACGTGGCCAGGTGACGTGGCCAGTGGACAATCCACAACATGTGGCAGGTGACGTGGCCAGGTGACGTGGCAGGTGACATAGCCAGGTGACGTGGCCAGTGGACAATCCACAACTTGTGGCAGGTGATGTGGCCAGGTGACATGGCAGGTGACATGGCCAAGTGACGTGGCCAAGTGACGTGGCCAGTGGACAATCCACAACTTGTGGCAGGTGACGTGGCCAGTTGACGTGGCAGGTGACGTGGCCATTGGACAATCCACAACTTGTGGCAGGTGGGGTGGCCAGGTGACATGGCAGGTGACGTGGCAAGTGGACAATCCACAACTTGTGGTAGGTGACGTGGCCAGGTGATGTGGCAGGTGACGTGGCCAGTGGACAATCCACAACTTGTGGCAGGTGACGTGGCCAGTTGACGTGGCAGGTGGCGTGGCCAGTGGACAATCCACAACTTGTGGCAGGTGACATGGCCAGGTGACGTGGCAGGTGACATAGCCAGGTGACGGGGCCAGTGGACAATCCACAACTTGTGGCAGGTGGCGTGGCCAGGTGACGTGGCAAGTGGACAATTCACAACTTGGCAGGTGACGTGGCCAGTTGATGTGGCAGGTGACGTGGCCAGTGGACAATCCACAACTTGTGGCAGGTGACGTGGCCAGGTGACGTGGCAGATGATGTGGCCAGGTGACGTGGCCAGGTGACGTGGCCAGGTGACGTGGCCAGGTGACGTGGCCAGGTGACGTGGCCAGGTGACGTGGCCAGGTGACATGGCAAGTGGACAATCCACAACTTGTGGCAGGTGACGTGGCCAGGTGGCATGGCAGGTGACGTGGCCAGGTGACGTGGCCAGTGGACAATCCACAACTTGTGGCAGGTGACGTGGCCAGGTGATTTGGCAAGTGCATAATACACTTGTGGCAGGTGACGTGGCAAGTGGACAATCCACAACTTGTGGCAGGTGTCCTGGTCAGGTGACGTGGCAAGTGGACAATCCACAACTTGTGGCAGGTGACGTGGCCAGTTGATTTGGCAGGTGACGTGGCCAGTGGACAATCCACAACTTGTGGCAGGTAACGTGGCCAGGTGACGTGGCAGGTGATGTGGCCAGGTGACATGGCAAGTGGACAATCCACAACTTGTGGCCAGGTGACATGGCAGATGACGTGGCAAGTGGACAATTCACAACTTGGCAGGTGACGTGGTAAGTGACATGCTAAATACACGTACACTGCTGCTCTGGTCTCACAAAATAGCTGAAATGGTTAAATAATACTGTTTTTTGAGCTTAGGGAGGGTCTTATGATGTTTCTTAACCAAATGCTTATAAACGCAAACGCGGTAAAACGCCGCGAAATTCGCGGCAAAAACGGGCGTTTTAAACGCCGGGTTTTGCGTTTGAAAACTTGTGTTTAGATGAGTTTGCATTTGCTTCTCGTGTGCATGGGGCCTAAGAGGCATGGAGGAGCTCAGCTATGAGGAAAGATTAGAGGAACTGAATTTATTCACTCTTGAGAAGAGGAGAATAAGGGGGGATATGATCAACATGTACAAATATATAAGAGGTCCATACAGTGAACTTGGTGTTGAGTTATTCACTTTACGGTCAACACTGAGGACAAGGGGGCACTCTTTACGTCTAGAGGAAAAGAGATTTCACCTCCAAATACGAAAAGGTTTTTTCACAGTAAGAGCTGTGAAAATGTGGAACAGACTCCCTCCAGAGGTGGTTCTGGCCAGCTCAGTAGATTGCTTTAAGAAAGGCCTGGATTATTTCCTAAATGTACAGAATATAACTGAGTACTAAGATTTGTAGGTAAAGTTGATCCAGGGTAAATCCGATTGCCTCTCGGGGGATCAGGAAGGATTTTTTTCCCCTGCTGTAGCAAATTGGATCATGCTCTGCTGGGGTTTTTTGCCTTCCTCTGGATCAACTGTGGGTATGGAGTTGGGTGTATAGGATTTTACTGTGTTTTTTTTTTTTTTTTTTGTGGTTGAACTGGATGGACTTGTGTCTTTTTTCAACCTGACTAACTATGTAACTATGTAAGTGTCTTTTCTACCAGATAGATAGATAGAGCAGGAAGGCTAGTCAGTATAGTTTGATCTACAGTTTGTAGAGAATATATTCACATCCCTAGGAGTTATCAAAATATTTATAAACTGTATAGCTCAGCTAGATCTGCTATTAGTATCTGTCAGGCAGGAGATTGTTCTTCATGCAGCGCTCTAACGTGTTGTATTGCCTTCATTAGGGATTAGCTTAAATGTAGTACTCCGTTTTATTCAAGGTGTGCTAGTTAATTGCACATACTCGCATTACCTGTTACTGCACGTGTGCAATTTATTTGCACAGAAACGCAGTCGCTGTTAATGCAAGTGGGCTATTGAATTGCACAGAAACGCAGTCGCTCTTACTGCGTGTGTGCTGTTTAATAGCAACTAAATGCAGTTGGTGTCACTGCGTGTGTGGTGTTACATAGCACCTGAACGCAGTCGCTCTTACTGCGTGTGTGCAGTTTACTAACACCTGAACGTAGTCGGTGTGACTGCGACTATTTTGTTACATAGCACCTGAACGCAGTCGCTCTTACTGCGTGTGTGCAGTTTACTAACACCTGAACGCAGTTGGTGTGACTGCGTCTCTTTTGTTACATAGCACCTGAACGCATAAATATGGCTGGAAGGACAAAGAGAGGCAGAGAGTCATGAGGGCAAACAGGCTCTGCATCTAGAGGTAACGCTGGTGGTGGATGTGGTGCATCCTCTTCAGCATGTGGCCGTGGCCGCTCGTCCTTCTTTTCGGGAGCTGGCCGTGTTGAGCCTCAACATGCAGAGAAATTAGTGGAGTGGATGACCAAGCCGTCCTCATCCTCCTCATCCTCTCTCACACAGACTGATCATAGTTTGTCTGGCAAAGCAGCTGCCAAGGCGTCCTCTTCCCTCTGCACAATGGCATCACACAATCCTTCCCTAGTCCCACCGTGTCCTCCTGAGGAGTCCCCCGAACTGTTTCAACACAGTGTTGGGTACATGCTGCATAAAGATGCGCAGCGTTTTGAAGACTCTGATGACGGAACACAGATAGAGGAAGGCATTGATGTGAGCCCAGGGAGAGGGGGTGGCCGAGAGGGACAACAATCTGGGAGTGATGACAACCTGGCAGTATGCTCCAGCTGGGGGAACGACAGTGATGATGAGGAGGGAGGGGATGATGAGGTCACTGACTCTACCTGGGTGCCTGATAGGAGAGAGGAGGAATAGGAGGAGGACGAGGCACAGGCACATCTCCAAATAGGCAGGATGCCCTCCAGGGGTCAGCTTAAGGGCAGCACACCAACTGCATTACGTGGCACTGCTGTGTCTCAACGGTACAGCAAAAGTTCTTTGGTGTGGGCCTTTTTTGAAACATGTCCATCAGATCGTACCTTTGCTGTTTGCAACATATGTCTCAAGCGTATCTCGCGTGGCCAAAACATCACCCGCTTGGGCACCACATGCTTGTCCAGACATATGTCGAGCTGCCATGCAGCTCGTTGGCAAGCATACCAGAAAGACCCATACCAAAGACCAAAGCGGACCTCCCCTTGCCCTTATGTGACCTCCAACCCCACTAGACCCCCAGTCCTCTCTGAAGCCTGCACTGAATTTGTAGAAATAGGTGTGTCACAACCTAGTAGTGGTAGTACATGCGGGAAATCTACTGATAGTACCAGACAAATTTCCCTGCCCCAGCTGCTGCAGCGCCGAAAGAAGTACACTCCCAGCCATCCTCATGCCCATCGGTTGAATGCTAGCTTAGAAAAATTACTAGCACTTCAACTGTTACCTTTTCAGTTGGTAGATTCTGCCCCCTTCCGTGAGTTTGTGGAATGTGCAGTACCTCAGTGGCAAGTACCCAAACGCCACTTTTTCTCACAGAAGGCGATTCCGGCTCTCTACCGGCATGTGGAAGGCAATGTCCATGCCTCGCTGGACAGGGCGGTCAGTGGTAAGGTGCATCTTGCCGGTGACTCATGGTCCAACAGGCATGGACAGGGACGTTACCTGTCTTTTACGGCCCATTGGGTGACTCTGCTGGCAGCTGGGAAGGACGCAGGGCAAGGTACAGTAGTTTTGGAGGTTGTTCCGCCACCACGCCTCCAAAACACTACTACTGCTTGTGTCACACCTCTCTCCTCCACCCCCTCCTCTTCTTCTTCCTCTGTGGCATCTTCCTGTGGTAATGTTTGCTCAGAACCAGCCGTGCTCCGTAGGCGTACGAGGGGCTATGCAGGAATGCAGGCCAAGAGATGCCATGCGGTGCTAGAGCTGGTGTGCTTGGGAGACAGGAGCCACACTGGGGAAGAGGTTCTTTTAGCTCTGCAGGGGCAGGCTCAGAGGTGGTTGACGCCACGCCAGCTGAAGCCTGGAATGGTGGTCAGCGATAATGGCACCAACCTCCTCTCTGCCCTGCGACAGGAAAAACTCACCCATGTGCCCTGTTTGGCACATGTTCTCAATTTGGTGGTGCAGCGGTTCTTGGGCAGGTACCCGGGCTTACAGGATGTCCTGAAGCAGGCCAGGAAAGTCTGTGTGCATTTCGGGAGGTCATATAATGCCACTGCTCAGCTGACAGACCTCCAGAGGGAATACAACCTGCCCAAGAACCGCCTAATCTGTGACATGCCCACCAGATGGAACTCTACGTTGGCCATGCTGCAGCGGCTGCACACGCAGCAGAGGGCCATCAATGAGTACCCGTGCCAATATGGCAGCAGAACTGACTCAGGGGAGCTTGGTTTTTTTTCACCATGCCAGTGGGCCTTGATCAGGGATGCATGCACTGTCCTGTCACCATTTGAGGAGGCCACGAGGATGGTGAGCAGTGACAGTGCATGCATCAGTGGCGGCCCGTCCATAGGGGGCGCTCGGGCGCCGCCCCCCCAAGCTGTAAAAAAAAAAAAAATGAAAAAAAATATTTTTTTTTTTAAAAAAATATGTCACTTTAAGAGTGACCAGGCGCCGGACATGCGGCGGTCTATGGGAAGCTTCCCAGCCTGCAATCAGCTGATCGCAGGCTTGGAAGCTGATTTGCCCGTGTTTAGGGCGTGTGCAGGACGCAAGCTGTGCGCCCGCACACACTCCCACTGTCATTTGATTTGCTAGAATGCATGGGTTTGTCCTTGGATTGGCTCGGCGGGGACCGGAGGAGAGGTCAGTGGGCAGTGCCATTAATATATCACTTCCGGTATTCTGGTGATATCTGGAGCGCGTGTGGGGGCATCATAGAGGAGCGGCGCCAACCATTGAAGGTAAGGAACAGACCGGCTCCTTCCCCCACGCCAGCACCAGCAGCACCCCTGCATCCATTGCCTGCCAGCCCCGCCACCACCACCGAGCCCCACCGCAGCTGAATACTTCTCTCTGCGGAGTCGGCGCTAGTACTGCCAGTGACAAGCTGCAGCGGCGGCCCCCCCTCTCCACCCCCCACCCGGAGTTCACTCCGAGTCCCGCCGCCACACTCCGCTCCAGATCAGCAGTGTGCACTCGCAACAGCTTCGTGTCCCCCCCCCACTTCAATGTGCCGATCAGACGTCTGATCGGCACATTGAGGTGTGGGGGGGGGGGGACCTGAAGCTGTTGCGAGTGCACACTGCTGATCCGGAGCGGAGTGGGTCTGGGCGGCAGGACTCGGAGTGAACTGGGGGGCTGCTGCTGCTTGTCAGTTGTCACTGAACTTAGATGACAGAGCTCGGAGTGAACTGGGGGGGGGGAGGGGGGCTACTGCTTCTGTTTCTGCTTGTCACTGAACTTACACACTGACAGGACTCGGAGTGAACTAGGGGGGGAGGGGAGGGGCCCCCTCCCCCCTAGTTCACTCCGAGTCCTGTCATTGTGTAAGTCTCCTCTCCTCCCCCCCACTTTCTCTGAAGTTCACACTGCCCGAGCGGAGCGGAGCTGGCGCTGCTAAGGTAAGCCAGCCAAGCCACAGAATTCAGTTCAAAATGGATTTGATTTGATTGATCGCCCCATTAGGTCATCAGCGGACAGCGGTGCACTGCCTGATCCCCACCCATCCACCTTGGAGCCTGTTATTGTATTTAGACTGCTGGGACTTGTAGTTCTCCATCATCTCCTGGGGCTCAGGTGCATGCAATCCACCATCTATGGGACTACAAGTCCCAGCAGTGAGAAAAACTGAACAAATATGGTGGATTGCATGCACCTGAGCCCCAGGAGATGATGGAGAACTACAAGTCTCAGCAGGTTATAATATAAAGCTCCGAGGTGGATGGATGTCTGGACAGTGACAATTGATGGGCACAGTGGTGACAATTGATGGGCACAGTGGTGACAATTGATGGCATGGCACAGTGGAAACAATTGATGGCATGGCACAGTGGTGACAATTGATGGCATGGCACAGTGGTGACAATTGATGGCACAGTGGTAACAATTGATGGCATGGCACAGTGTTGACAATTGATGGCACAGTGGTAACAATTGATGGCATGGCACAGTGGTGACAATTGATGGCACAGTGGTGACAATTGATGGCACAGTGGTAACAATTGATGGCATGGCACAGTGGTAACAATTGATGGCATGGCACAGTGGTAACAATTGATGGCATGGCACAGTGGTGACAATTGATGGCATGGCACAGTGGTAACAATTGATGGCATGGCACAGTGGTAACAATTGATGGCATGGCACAGTGGTAACAATTGATGGCACAGTGGTGACAATTGATGGCACAGTGGTGACAATTGATGGCATAGTGGTGAAAATTGATGGAATGGCAAAGTGGTGACAATTGATGGCATAGTGGCTGTGTTTGATGGCATGGCACAGTGGTTGCGTTTTGATCAGGGCTGTGGAGTCGGTAGATAAATGTTCCGACTCCGACTCCTCAGTTTTATGTACTTCCGACTCCGACTCCCCGACTCCGACTCCTCTGTATTAATATGCGAATGTATTTTATACATTCCTTGAGGGAAAGAAACGCAACCTACCACAGGACTACTGGCTGGGAAGCCAACAGTCTACTGTATTGCACAGTTTAAGCAAAAGACAAACACAATGAAAACAATCAAGTGACTGGATAGTAGCAGCAGGCATAAACATCAGGAACAGGATCTTTACCAGTTCAAAAATACAAACCACATTATTTGGTTGTTTTAGAACAAAAACAAAGCTTATCTATAATGAACCAAAAACAAAATCTGCAAAACCTAGAAATGGTTTATATTAATCTTGAAATGTAGTTCTAGGCTTAGCAAATGCAAATCAATTCAATGTAGAGTTCTAAGGAAGAGAATTGCCTCTGCCAGATCCTCTTTCATAGAGGCTCTTAAGTCAGACTTTATTATTTTTAGGGCTGAAAATAATCTTTCGACACTGACTTGGGTGGGTGGCATTGCAGTAACTATTCTGGCCACATCACTAACGATCTCTGGATAAACAAGGATGGCTTCTTCAACAGTAAGTTTTGATGAGCGATCATACTTTTCAACTTCTTTTAGTGCTTTATAAAACTCCTGTTGGAATTTTTTTATTTGGACACTTACTGGTTCTCTAACATGCGTTCCCTGTAAAAGCAGAACACAACACTATGGAAAGTATAAGTATTGCAGCTCCTAATTGTGCGTTGCGTGCCATATAGTGAAGCACATGAAAAGCATGCTTCTTCACGGTCACTTAACGTGTTCGTTTTGCGGTTACGTGAGGCACTGCATGCATTGGTCTTTATTCTTACAGTAGAGAAGTCATTAATTATAACTTTTTGTGAATTGGGACATTTAAACTTGCTTTTTTTTTTTTTTTAATTCCAATCTAAATTTAGTATGAGTCGGAGTCGGTGCATTGTTTGCCGACTCCGACTCCAGGTGCCCAAAATTTCCCCCGACTCCGACTCCTCGACTCCGACTCCGACTCCACAGCCCTGGTTTTGATGGCATGGCACAGTGGCTGCGTTTGATGGCATGGCACAGTGGTGATAATTGATGGGCCCAGTGAGGCTGCAATTGTTTTATTTTTTTTGTTTGCTCCCCCCCAAACAATTTGAGCACCAGCCGCCACTCATGCCAGTGAGACTGTCCGCTTATTCACATGTTGGAACACACCCTACGTGGAATAATGGACAGGGCCCTTGAGGCAGAACAGAGGGAGGAAGAGGAGAACTTTCTTACCTCTCAAGGCCCCCTTTATCCAGGCACTGTTCCTGCTTGCCCACCTAGAACACAGGAAGAGGAAGAGGAAGAAGAGGAGAAAGAGAAAGAGAAAGAGGAGGAGGACAACATCAACAGCAGCAGTCTTCAAGGGATCATTTACAGTCCCAAGGAACACGTGGACTTTTACGTGGCTGGGATGAGGTGGCTGCGGATCCTGTTGTCCTCAGTGACCCAGAGGACTCTGCTCCGAATGCCTCTGCAAACCTACGCTGCATGGCCTCCCTGATCCTGCAAAGCCTGCGTAAGGATCCTTGTGTACGTGCTATCAAGGAGAGGGATCATTACTGGCTGGCAACTCTCCTTGATCCACGTTACAAGAGTAAGGTAGCGGACCTTATGTTGCCATCGCAGAGGGAGCAGAAGATGAAACTTCTGTGGGAGGCCTTGCAAAAGGGTCTGTGCAATGCGTTCCCAGAACCGGGGGGATTACCAAAACCTGGCCCTGGACAACGTCTTGCTGAGGCTTCGGTGAGTCAGAGAAGGAGCGGTGGAGAAGGTGGCCGTCTGACCGATGCGTTCAGACAATTTTTTAATCCGCAGCCCCAAGGTCTGACCGGTTCCAGCAACCATCGCCAGCGTCTGGTTTACATGGTCCAGGAATACCTAGCGGCAAGATCCGACTTGGACACCTTCCCCACGGAAAATCCTCTGGCTTACTGGGTCTTGATGATGGATCACTGGCCAGAGCTTGCACAGTACGCAATTGAGCTACTGGCTTGCCCTGCATCCAGTGTTCTTTCAGAACGCACATTCAGTGGAGGCTTTGTGACAGATCACAGGGTGCTCCTCTCCACCGACTCTGTTGATCGACTGACCTTCATCAAAATGAATCAGGCTTGGATCAACACCAGCTACCAAGCACCTGATGCTGATGTTACTGAATAATAATTTTTTGTTGAAATGTCAGATCCCTTTGAGACTGCTGATGCTGAGTGACTGTCCTGTTATGCTGCTGATGGAATATCCTTCTCCTCACTTTTCTTGCTGATAGCTAGTAGGAAATGTTGTTTTTCTGTGCTCCGCCACCAGTGCCTAAGGCCTAATTTTTCTGCCCCGTTTAACAGGGGAACCTAATAACAGTTTTTGATGCAATACTTTGCACGTGGCTCCTTGTTGCACTCCAATTACAGATATTGGGAGGGGTTGCAGTGTTGTGCCTACGGATGAATTTTTTGTGCCCCTGTGTAACAGGGGCGTCTAATAACAATTTTTGATGCAATACTTTGCACGTGGCTCTTTGTTGCGCTCCAATTACAGTATGTTTGAGGGGTGCCCTTTTTTCTACCACTTTGCTTTCACAAAAAAATAATGGCCCCCCCCCACCACCCCTAAAATAATCGAGATATTGTTGCCACACAGCACGTGCGCAAGCAGTATTAAATTACTTTGTTCTTATAATAATTTTGTTATGTTGTGCAGGGACATTTCTAAACATGTGCCACTACTATAGACACACAGCAGGTGTGATATTTGAAGGAATTTTTCATTTTTTTTTTCACTTTAAGCATCATAAAAATCGCTGCTCCGGAAAAACGTCCGTTTTAAAAAAAAAAAATTACATTGATACATGTTCCCTGGGGCAAGACCCGGGTTCTGAAAGACGTTTTCCAACATTAAATTGAATATTGGTCTTTAAAATTAGCGTTTTTGAATTCGAACGTTCGAGTCCCATAGACTTCAATGGGGTTCTAAATGTTCGCGCGAACCCGCGGTCTGTTTGAACGTTCTGGTGCGAACCGAACCCGGGTATGTTCGGCTCATCCCTAGTGGTCATACGGTGGGATAGCAGCGTACAGGTCTGAATAGTAAGAGACAAAATGCCTGCATGATACCCTCTTTACCCCTTCTATGTTACCTTCCGAGGAATAAATGCAAGGGATAGCCGTATGCGCCCAGGCATCTGCAGATAGGTATGCCAACAGTAGGGATGAGCCGAAAACCCCCCCGGTTTGGTTTGCACTAGAACATGCGAACGGACCAAAAGTTTGCGCAAACTATCGAACCCTGTTAAAGTCTATGGGACTCGAACATGAGAAATCAAAAGTGCGAATTTTAAAGGCTTATATGCAAGTTATTGTCCTAAAAAGGGTTTGGGGACCCGGGTCCTGCCCCAGGGTACATGTATCAATGCAAAAAAAAAGTTTTAAAAACTGCTAATTTTCGGGAGCAGTGATTTTAATGATGCTTAACCACTTAAGCCCCGGACCATTTTGTTGCGAAAGGACCAGGCCCATTTTTGCGATTCGGCACTGCGTCGCTTTAACTGACAATTGTGCGACGTGGCTCCCAAACAAAATTGGCATCCTTTTTTTTAAAATTCAATATTTCAAATTTTTTGCTATAATAAATATCCCCAAAAAATATATAACATTTTTTTCCCCTCTGTTTAGGCAGATATGTATTCTACGTATTTTTGGTAAAAAAAATTGCAATAAGCGTTTATTGATTGGTTTGCGCAAAAGTTATTGCGTCTACAGAATAGGGGATAGTTTTTATGGCATTTTTATTATTTTTCCTAGTAATGGCGGCGATCAGCAATTTTTTTTTTTTTTTTTTTTAATCGTGACTGCGACATTATGGCGGACACATCGGACACTTTTGACACTATTTTGGGACCATTGTCATTTTTACAGCGATCAGTGCTATAAAAATGCACTGATTACTGTGAAAATGACTATGGCAGTGAAGGGGTTAACATGTATGTTAAGGAATAAAATAAATACCGTATTTTCCGGCGTATAAAACAACTTTTTGCATCCAAAATCATGCCCCAAAAGTCGGGGGTCGTCTTATACGCCCGGTACCTGTTGTCAAATGGCGGCCATCCATTATTCAAATGCCGCGCCTCCTTCTCTGACTGTTCCGTGATAGGCGGAACACTAATTTTCCCAGCAGAGCCTCTGTTCAGTGTTCCGCCTATCACGGACGCCTTCTCATCCTCAGCCTCAGACGAGAGGACATCCGTGATAGGCGGAACACTGAACAGAGGCTCTGCTGGGAAAATTAGTGTTACGCCTATCACGGAACAGCCTGAGGAGGAGGCGCGGCTTTTGAATAATGGAATCGCTGCCATCTGACATACTCTGCAAACAGGAGAAGGTAGGGAGATCGTCGAGGCAGGGAATGGAATGGCACTGTATAGATGGCACAGTGAGGCATGTATAGATGGCACAGTGAGGCATGTATAGATGGCACAGTGAGGCATGTATAGATGGCACAGTGAGGCATGTATAATGGCACAGTGAGGGGTCGTCTTATACAGGGAGTATATCCCAAAACCAAACATTTTAGCTGGAAAATTAGGGGGTCGTCTTATACGCCCAGTCGTCTTATACGCCGGCAAATACGGTAAAAGTCATTTAAAACTGCTTGCAGCTTTAATGTAATGTCTGGTGTTGGCAATATAGATGAAAATCATTGAGAAAAATGGCATGGGTACCCCAGCCCTTTACCAGCCCCTTTGGGTCTTGTATGGATATTAAGGGAAACCCTGCACCCAAATTAAAAAAAGCAAAGGCGTGGGGCCCCCAGGCCATATATACTCTGAACAGCAGTATACAGGCGGTGCAAACAAGACAGGGACTGTAGGTTTGAACTGGTAAATTTTTCAAGTGTAGCTCCAGCCAATATAAACTAGTTTTAAGCTTTTTGGAAAACATAGGGAAGGGTTATCATCCCTGTATCGTTTGTTTTGCTGTCTGTGCACCTATGCAGAACATCTCATCTCACTTTCTGTCCCAATGAAAATAGTTTTTTTGAAAATGTGGGTTTTTTAGTGAAACAAGGATTGGTGATAAAGCATAAGTGGAGAGGAGGCACGTTTTTCTCATATTAACTCTTACAGGAGAGAATTTCCCCTCCTAGGGGTAGATTTCCTCTCACTTTCTGTTGTCTCCTTCCGTTTGCAAGTAGGAGTCGTTTGTAAGCTTGATGTTTTAAAGTAGGGGCCTGCCCTATGTACTCTGCAGAAATTTGTGCCTTAGGTGTTGGTGTTGCCACAACACTGTAAGCCCTCACAGTTACTCTTGGTGGGTGCAGGAATGAGCCCTGCTGTGAAATATTAGATCAAGAATTTTAATTACATGCCCCTGTTGAACAGGGGCAGAAAAATTGGGCCTTTGGTGGTGTTGCCACAACATGTAAGGCCTCACAGTTACTCTTGGTGGGCGCAGGAACGGGCCCTGCTGTGAAATATCAGATCAAGAATTGTAGTTACATGCCCATGTTAAACAGGGGCAGAAAAATTGGGCCTTAGGCACTGGTGTTGGTGCCACAACATTGCAACCCCTCACAGAAACTCTAGTTGGAGCGCAGGAATGAGCCCTGCTGCAAAGTATCACAGCAAAAATTGTAATTACACACCCCTGTTAAACAGGGGCAGAAAAATTGTGCCTTAGCCACTGGTGGCGGTGCCCAGAACCAAAAATGTTCTTACAAGCTATCATCATGATCATTGAGGAGGAAGAGGATAGACACTCAGCATAACAGGATAGTCACTCAGCATCAGCATAGGCAGTTTTGAAGGGATCTGACATTCAAAAAAAAAAATATTCAGTTACATCAGCATCAGGTGCTTGGTAGCTGGTGATCCAAGACTGATTCATTTTTATGAAGGTCAGCCGATCGACCAAGTCGGTGGTCAGGCACACACTGTGATCAGTTAAAAAGCCTCCAGTAGCACTGAATGTGCATTCCGAAAGAACGCTGGATGCAGGACAGGCCAGTAGCTCAGTTGCATACTGTGCAAGCTCTGGCCAGTGATCCATCCTCAAGACCCAGTAACCCAGAGGATTTTCGGTGGGAAAGGTGTCCAAGTCTGATCTTGCCCCTAGGTATTCCTGCACCATATAAATCAGACGCTGGCGATGGTTGCTGGAAAAGATCATACCTTGGGGCTGCGGACTAAAAAATAGTCTGAACGCATCGGTCAGACGGCCACCTTCTCACCCGCTGCTTCTGTGACTGACCGAAGCCTCAGCAACACGTTGTCCAGGACCAAGAATTTGTCACCTCCCAGGCTCTGGAAACGCATTGCACAAACCTTTCTGCAAGGCTTCCCGAAGATGTTTCATCCTCTGCTCCCTCTGCGAACGGCAAGATAAGGTCCGCAACCTTACCCTTGTAAGTGGATCAAGGAGGGTTGCCAGCCAGTACAATACAAGGATCCTTCCACAGGCTTTGCAGGATCAGGGAGGCCATGCAGCGTAGGTTTACTGAGGCATTTGGTCCGGAGTCCTCTGGGTCACTAAGGATGACATGATTTGCAGCCACCTCCTCCCAGCCACGTACAAGTCCATGGGTTTCTTGGGACTGTAAATGATCCCTTAAAGACTGCTGCTGATGCTGAATGCTAGGCTCCACCTTCATGCTGACACAATCCTCCTCCTCTTCCTTTTCTTTTCTTTAAAGGGGGCCTTGAGAGGTAAGAAAGTTTGTCTCTTCCTCCCTCTGTTCTACCTCAAGTGCCCTGCCCATTATTCCACGCAGCGTGTGCTCCAACAGGTGGACAAGAGGGACAGTGTCACTGATGCATGCATGTTCACTGCTCACCATCCTTGTGGCCTCCTCAAATGGTGACAGGACAGTGCATGCATCCCTGATCATGACCCACTGACGTGGCAAAAAAAACAAGCTCCCCTGACCCTGTCCTGGTGCCACATTGGCACAGATACTCATTGATGGCCCTCTGCTGCGTGTGCAGCCACTGCAGCATGGCCAAGGTTGAGTTCCACCTGGTGGGCATGTCACAGATTTGGTGGTTTTTGGGCAGGTTGTATTCCTTTTGGAGGTCAGCCAGCCGAGCACTGGCATTATATGACCGGCGGAAATGCACACAGAGTTTCCTGGCCTGCTTCAGGACATCCTGTAAGCCCGGGTACCTGCCCAAGAACCGCTGCACCACCAAGTTAAGGACGTGAGCCAAACGGGGCACATGGGTCAGTTGTCCCTGTCGGAGGGTGGAGAGGAGGTTGGGTGCCATTGTTGCAAACCACCATTCCTGGCTTAACTACTTGCTGACCAGCCGCTAGTTATACGGCGGCAGGTCGGCTCCCCTGCACAAGGTCACGTAGAGCTACGTCACCTCGCGAATCAGCCACTAGGGGCGCGCACCCCCCGCTCGCCCCTGGTCCCGACGCGTGTGCCTGGCAGGCGTGATCACCACCGGGCACCTGCGATCGTTTGTTACAGAGCGAGAACCGGGAGCTGTGTGTGTGAACACACAGCTCCCAGTCCTGTCAGGGGGAGAAATGCCTGATCGTCTGTTCATACAACGTATAGTAATCAATGCATTTTTATAGCACTGATCGCTATAAAAATGCCAATGGTCCCAAAAATGTGTCAAAAGTGTCCGCCATAAGGTCGCAGTACAGATAAAAATCGCTGATCGCCGCCATTACTAGTAAAAAAAATATTAATGAAAATGCCATAAAACTATGCCCTATTTTGTAGACGCTATAACTTTTGCGCAAACCAATCAATAAACGCTTAGTGTTTTTTTTTTTTTTTTTACGAAAAATATGTAGAAGAATATTCATCGGCCTAAACTGAGGAAAAAAAATGTTTTTGTTTATAGCACAAAAAATTCGAAACCGCAGAGGTGATCAAATGCCACCAAAAGAAAGCTCTATTTGTGGGGGGAAAAAAAAGGACGCCAATTTTGTTTGGGAGCCACGTCGCACGACCGCGCATTTGTCACTTAAAATAATGCAGTGCCGAATCACAAAAAGTGGCCCGGTCATTGACCAGCAATATGGTCCGGGGCTGAAGTGGTTAAGCTGGCTTTGCGTCAACCACCTCTAAGCCTGCCCCTGCAGAGCTGACAGAATCTTTTCCCCAGTGTGGCTCCTGTCCCCCAAGCACACCAGCTCAAGCACCGCATTGGCATATTTTTGCCTGCATACCGAGGACACATCAGCACAGGAAGATGCCATGGAGAAGGAAGAAGAGGAGGGGGTGGAGGAGAGAGGTGTGTCAGAATCACCACTAGTAGCATTTTGGAGGCGTGGTGGCGGAACAACATCCAACATTACTTCACCCTGTCCTGCATGCTTCCCAGCTGCCAGCAGAGTCAGCCAATGCACCGTGAAAGATAGGTAACGTCCCTGTCCATGCCTGCTGGACCATGAGTCAGCGGTAATATGCACCTTACTGCTGACCGCCCTGTCCAGCGAGGCATGGACATTGCCTTCCACATGAATCGACTTCCGTGAAAAAAAGTGGCATTTGGGAACCTGCCACTGAGGAACCGCACATTCCACAAACTCACAGAAGGGGGCAGAGTCTACCAACTGAAAAGGCAGCAGCTGAAGTGCTAGCAATTTATCCAAGCTAGCATTCAACCGCTGGGCGTGTGGATGGCTGGGAGCGAACTGGGTGCAGCAGCTGGGGCAGGGAAATTTGCCTGGTACAATCTGACGTTTGTGTACCGATAGCAGATTACCTGCAAGTACTTGGCTGTGACACACCTAATTCTACACCTTCATTCCTCTCATTGCAGGTTTCTAAAAGGACTGAAGGTATAGTGGGGTTGGAGATCCCAGCTGATTAGGAGCAAGGAGAGGTCCGCTTTGTTCTTTGGTGTGGCTTGTACATTTGCCAACGGACTGCATCGCAGGTCTGGTCAAGCATGTGGTGCCGAAGCGGCTGGTGTTTTGGCCATGCGAAATACGCTTGAGACATATTTTGCAAATAGCAACAGTGCGATCTGATACACACCTCTCAAAAAATGCCCAAACCAAAGAACTTTTGGAATAGCGCGCAGAGACAGCAGCGCCCTGCACATGCGGAGCTCTGTGGTGTGATGCAGTCGTGTACTGCCCTTAAGCTGGCCCCTGGAGGGCATCCTGCCTCATTGGAGATGTGCCGCCGCCTCCTCCTCCTGTCTCCTATCAGGCACCCATGTAGAGTCAGTGACCTCATCATCCCCTCCCTGCTCATCACTGGAGCAAACCTGGCAGCTGGGGGAACATGAGTGCCAGTTTGCTGTCCTTCTTGGGCACCCCCTCTCTCTGGGCTCACGTTACTGCCTTTCTCAAGCTGGGGACCATCATCAGAGCCTTCAAAACGCTACGCATTCTCCTGCAGCATGTACCCAACACTGTGGTCAAACAGTTTGGGGAACTCCTCAGGAGGACATACATGGTGGGGCTAGGGAAGGAGTGACTGATGCCATTGAGCCGAGGGAAGAGGCCGCTTTGGCAGACAAAGCACCCTGAGGCTGGGTGAGAGAGAATAAGGAGGATGAGGACGGCTTGGTCATCCACTCTACCAACTCTTCAGCATATTGCGGCTCAACACGGCCAGCTGCCGAAAAAAGGACAAGCGTGCCCCACGGCCATGTGCTGATGAGGATGCACTGTGTCCACGACCAGCACTGTTGCCTCTAGACACAGAGCCTGCTTGCTCTCTTTTATTGGCCTGTGTGTCTGCCTCTCCTTGTTGGCCTTCCAGACATACTGGCGGATGTGCCCACCTGGGGTATCCAAGATCCGTCACAGTGGTGGCAGCAGTCGGATCTCTCCTGCAGTCCAGGACATCCAAACCACCACCAGGATTCAAGATCTGGGCAGCCACCGAGGAGTGATACGGGGACCAGCCAGCATGAGAGCGGAGTTTGGGAGGAGGCTGCAAGGCATGCGGAAGAAACATCAGGGACCAGCAACGGAGTGCACCATGCTCGGCTGGGAGGATGTGATCCCCCAGGCAACTCTGGCATGAGGCGCTAAGCCACGAGCGGCACCATCAGGGGAAAATCCTTCCCTCCTCCACAGAGATTTACTGTGCGGGAAAGGTGTTCCTGAGGGAACGACCGCCAGATGAGTGGAAGACGGAGCTTGGAAGAGGAGGAGATGAGGCTGGACGCCAGCTACAGAGCCCTCTGGTGGTTCGCAGCTCAAGTTTGGCCAGGTACAGCAGATGGCAGCCCAACAGAAGGCGTTGGCTACGGCGGCGTGGGGCTGCTTCATCAAAAATGTACGGAGACCCAGACTTTGGGAGTGATGAGGAGTGGTGGCTGGAAAACATCCTGGACTTCCGAGATGAGGGGCTGGACCTCTCCGAAGAGGCATATGACCTGGAGGAATTGGAGTTCCTGGTTGAGCAGGAATGGGAGCTCGAGATTACCTACAAGCGGCTGTTTGACGGTGATCATCAGCCTGGCATGGCTCCCGTTGCCTGGGACTGTCCGGGAGAAATAGCAGACAGTCACAAAGATGAGGAGCAAATGGGGCCAGGGGTGCCCCTACATTTTCCCATCCTAACCGCAGTGGAAGATGCGGCGATGATACAGAGGGCACTGCGAGTGCTAGAATGCCGGAACGCACCAGAGGTCTCCCAGGCAGCGAGACAAGCTAATAGCATGAAGGTCTCAGAAAGGGGAGTTGAAACAGGTGCTGGAAGCCTGGGAAGTGGTGATCAGCAGCAAGGCCAGAGTATCACATCCGGTGCCCCAGCAGAAGCGCTGGCTACAGGGCAGAGTGCCACTGGTCTCTGCCCAGCATCAGAAAAAGAGTTGGATCCGGAGAGTCTGAGAGATGTAAGCTGTTTCCCCAACAGCAGGAATCCCTACCGGGAGTAGAGGAACCAATTCTCCCTCCCAGCAATTGGACACTACCCCAATGTTCATCCCCCCAACAGAAGCTCTGGCTATGGGGCAGAGTGTCGCTGGCCTCTGCCCACCCTCAGAGTTAGATCCAGGGAGTCCGAGGGATAACCTCAGTGAGCTGTTTCCCCAGCACTTGGACACTACCCCAGTGTTCATCCCCCCCCAGCAGAAGCGCTGGCTACGGGGCAGAGTTTGGCTGGCCCCTGCCCAGCCCTCAGTATGTTTTTGGAGGGTTTGGGAGACAGCCCCTGTCAGAATTCACCCCAGTGGCTGGTCAAAGAACCGGCGGGGGAGAAAACCCTTCCCCCTCTCCAGCGGCTGTACCCTACTTTTGTATATGTCCCCCCGGCAGAAGTACTGGCTACAGGACAGAGCACTGTTGGTCTCTGCCCAGCATCAGAAAAAGAGATGGAGAGTCCGGGAGATAGTCCCTGCAAGATACCTTTTCAGCAGCTGGTAACTACACCAGGAGAAAAGCAAGTACCTTTTCCTCCACAAATGCATAGCCCTACTAGCCTATGTTCCCTACCAGCTGAAATGCTGGCATTGGGGCAGAAGATTATTAAGCTCCCCCAATATCTGCAACCCAGCCCCAGATCAGGGGAGTACGGAAAGCTGTTCCCACTCTGCAGCGGCTGTTTTTATTCACGGGAGACCCTACGTGCGGTTTTGCTCCCCAGAGTCGTACTTTGACCTTTCCTGTTTGCCTGGGGTGGAAGTTTGTGACCCATCACGTGACCCCCGTCCCCCTCTGACGCACCCTCTGCTACGTCACTGGGGAAGCCCAGGCTTCCCCCTTGCATCAGAGGGGGCGGGCCCCGCCTCACCTATATAAGAAATGTCACTAGCTCCAGCAGCGGCATTCGCCGAGATGTCTCCGGTGGAGACAGGCGGCCGGCGATGCTGCGCTCTGGATCCCGGACGATCTTCTCATCGCTGGACCGGAGAGGAGATCACATGTCGCTGGATACCGACAACGTTGGAGCGGGGAGCCGGGACTGAGAGTGGATTACCACCGCTGGATTTTTTTTTTTTTTTTTTTAATAAAGGACTTTTTTTTTCCACGGTGTGTGTGTGTTTTTTTTACAACTATTTACACTTCCTTCGTGAAATGGTAGGGGTACAATGTACCCCATTACCAATTCACATGGGGGGGGACAGGATCTGGGGGTCCCCTTTGTTAAAGGGGTCTTCCAGATTCTGATAAGTCCCTCGCCCGCAGACCACCACAACCATCGGCCATGGTTGTGGAGATGGGGCTCTTGTCCCCATCAACATGGGGACATCCTCCCCATGTTGAGGGCATGTGGCCTGGTATGCTCTCTTGTCCCCCCCTCTTTTCTGCAGCCGGCCAGGTTACGTGCTTGGATAAGGGGTCTGGTGTGGATTTTTGGGGGAACTCCACGCCATTTATTTTATTTTTTTGGGGTGGAGTTCCCCTTAAAATCCGCACCAGACCTGAAGGGTCTGCAATGAATATTTGAGGGGAACCCCATGTCATTTTTTTTTAAAATTGACGGCGGGGTTCCCCTTAATATCCATACCATATAGGTATGGATATTTAGGGGGGGACATTAGGGGGGGCCCTACGTTTTTTTTTTTTTATATGAATGAATTCTCTCTGAATTGCCGGGAGCCGACAATTCATTATAGCCGCGAGTCAGTGTTAAATGACTTTTTTTCTTTCAGAAATTACACTTTGTGCAGGGACAGTTCTAAGTACGGGAAACATGCGCTATTTCACATGCATACTTTACACCCCCCTAGGTACGAAATTTAAAGGAAAATTTCACTTTTATTGTTTCACTTTAAGCATTATTAAATTCACTGCTCCCGAAAAAACGTCAGTTTTTAAAACTTTTTTTTGCATTGATACATGTCCCCTGGGGCAGGACCCAGGTCCCCAAACACTTTTTAGGACAATAACTTGCAAATGAGCCTTTAAAATTAGCACTTTAGATTTCAAACGTTCGAGTCCCATAGACTTTAACGGGGTTCTAAAGTTCACACAAACGTTTGGTGTGTTCGCAGGTTTTGGTGCGAACCGAACAGGGGGGTGTTCGGCTCATCCCTAATTGTGACATCCGAGATTTTCGCAAATAAATACTATTTTTATATAGCAACAATTATGATACTTTTTTTGGACATCGCTGCCTAAAAGCCCCTTTCCATAGCATGTAATTACAGGCGAGCAGCTCTTTCATCTCTGCTATATGTGTCTTTTCCATATCGAGAAGGATTTCCTTTCCTCTCAAGGCCCGCTTTATGCAGACATCATTCTTATTATGCCACAGAACACACTAGAAGAGAGGGAGGTGAAGGGTTCCGACAGCTTTGGAAGCATTGAAGACATACAATAAATTGTTTGCCATCCCCAGAACCCTTGGAAGTAGTTTGTGGCTGGGAGATGGCAGATACTGTAATCTTCAGTGACCTCGAGGAGTCTGCTTCTCATGCCTCTGCAAACTTGTGGCGCATGGGCTCCCTCATTCTTTAAAGCCTGCGAAAGGACCTGAGAATACTTGGCATCAAGGAGAAGGATCATTATTGGTTGGCAAATCTCCTTGACCACCGTTACAAGGGGAAAGTCTTGGAACTCATCCTGTCCCCACAGAGGGGGCAGAAGATTAAATCACTTGAGGACACCTTAAAGAGGAATTTATGTAATGCCTTTCCCAACTCTGGTAGGTTACAGTCTGGTGGAAAACGCAGTTTTGAGGCTTCTGTTAGTCAAGAGAGGAGCAGTGGAGAAGTGGGTCGCCTCAGTTATGCCTTTCAAAATTATATTAGTCCTCGAAGCCCAGGGCTGTCAGCTTCCCATCGGAATCTTCTTCATCATATGGTGGGAGATTATCTAGGGGCGAAAACAGATATGGAGAGCTTTTCAGTTGGCGATCCACTGGGTTACTTGTTAACAAGAATAGACCACTGGCCACAACTTTCCCAATATGCAGTAGAACTGCTGGGCTGCCCTGCCCCCAGCATGCTTTCTGAATGGGCATTCTGTGCTTCCGGGAGGGTTTTGACAGATAGGAGAGCGTGTCTGTGCACAGACTCTGTGGACTGACTGACATTTAACAAAATTAATCAGTCCTGAATTATCAGCAGCTATCAAACCCCTGATGCCAATGTCGCTGATGAAGTGCTTTCCGAATCCCAAATATCTGAAAGACTGTCTAGGCTACCTAGCTTTGTGGAAGAATTTTTTTGGTGTAGGTTTCATGTGCACAATTAACACCCAAAGACAAATTTTTCCACACCTGCTTGACAGGTGAATATCATTGCAATTTTTGACAGCAAGGCCAATTCTTGCTTTCATCAAGGGTACCTCTTTAGGGTGTAATAGTGAGAGTCCCTGTCTCTGGGAAAATATGGTTAAAAAGGACACAGAGTTTGTATGTCTGCTGACTGCAAGGATACAGAGGATAGATTTTAAATGGAGAAAACAGCTCTGTCCGCTTTCCCCAGAGTTTGCCATCTCTGGATGGGTCTCTGTAGTTTTGTCACGTACCTGGTAACAGAGCAGAGCCTGACATGCAGGGAGCAGCTACTCTTGCTCCTCTGACTCTGGAACCCCTGGTAGTGTAGACAGGAAGTGCAGGAGTTCAGAGTCGCACAAGCGCCTGGCAGGAACGCTGTGCAGGAACTGTGCAGGTGGTCTCCTGTAGACTCCAGGGAGATATCAGTGATGCAGGGAACAGCAGGATAGTAGACAGCTGGAGCTTGGTGCAGGTAGCCGGGATCAGCAGGGTGACAGGTAGCTGGAGCTTGGTGCAGGTAGCTGGGATCAGCAAGGTGACAGGTAGCTGGAGCTTGGTGCAGGTAGCCGGGATCAGCAGCAGGAGGGAGGTGTACTGTAGTGCTGGTACAGGCAGGGTCAGGCAGGCCGGGTTGGACA
Source organism: Rana temporaria (assembly GCF_905171775.1). NCBI lineage: Eukaryota > Metazoa > Chordata > Amphibia > Anura > Ranidae > Rana > Rana temporaria. The sequence continues at coordinate 151,202,169 of NC_053496.1, forward strand.
CAGGCGGCGGGCGGATCAAGTACAGGGGAGAAGCAAGAGTGGAGTCGTGGTTCAGGCCGGATCAGCAACAGGCGGGCAGCAAACAGTTAGGAGGAGAAGGCAGGAGCAAGGTCAGACAAGCCAGAGGTCAGGGCAGGCGGAGGTCAGGGTGATCAGAGACAAGCCGGGTTCACAGGAACAGAAGTCAATCGGGTAGCAGGTATCAGGTGGGTAGCAGGAACGCTGAAGACCGAGCAGCAAGAGGCTACAGGATGAGCCCCATTAAATAGCCTGAACTGGCGCCAAAATGGCATCAGCACGTGCCTGCGCGCCGTTGCCGCGATTGCCCGTGCGTGCCGATGTGCCGCGAACGCGCGCTCCTGTGCGTGACGATGCGCCATTAGCGCCACCTAGTGGCCTGCCTCGTCTATGACAAGTTTGGAGTCTTGGGTGGGGCGGGATCTCCAACCCTGTGTCCGGGTCTTGTGGACAGCCAGCAGGGTGTGTGCTCAGGTGCACACAGCCCATATAACGAGGAGCTGGTGAGAGCAGTTGGGGGAGGAAGGTGGAGTGTGAGCAGCTTGCTTCTGCTGTTTGAAGGCAGACCTCTGTCAGGAAGACTATCTGTCCTGTGGGAGACTGCAGCCTGTGAAAGGGGGATTCCATGCCCAGTGACTGGGAAAGGCTGGCCAGCATTGAGAGACCGGGAAATTAAGGAAACCAGTGAGTCCAGAAGGGTGGAAAGAAATCGAGAAGTCGGTTGGGAGCAAGCAGGGGTACTGCTGACAACAGAGAGCCAGGTGGCTGGGTATGTTTTTATTTATGTCTGAATGAAGTTTAAACCCCTGCTTGGGATTCCTGGATGGACTTTTGTTTTGGTTCTTCCATTTAATAAACGCAGGCTACCAGGCCCTTGACGATAATGCCTGTGTGATATGGATTCACTACACAAAAATAACTTCTACCATTGAGCTAAACACCCCCATTATCACAAAGGCTATGGTGTGAAGGCACCCCTGACACCCCAAGACAAATTTTTCTGCAACTGTTTGACAGCTGCATATCATTGCAATTTTTGACAGCAGGGCCAATTCTTGCTTTCATAGGGTTACAGTGTAAAGGCACCACAAACACCCAAACACCATTTTTTCTGCACCTGCTACTTCTATCCGTCTGTGAAAGAAACCAGAATTTATCCAAAAAATCTCTAATCTTGTTTCGAGTGCACAAAATTGTGGCATCATTCTACAGACTGGCTCCCCTAGACATTGGCCCAGATTCACAAAGCATTTATGCCGATGTAAGTGCAAATGTGCGCCGTCGTATCTGTGCGCCAGACAGACAAACAGATATGTGCCTAAAACCAGGCTACACACCGCCGACGTAGCTTGCTCACGCCGGCGTAGGGTGGGCGCACATTTAGGCTGGGCGCATGGTGCCACTCCCATTGATTAGCCATTCAAACATGCAAATGAGGGAAATACGGCGATTCACGAACGTGCGTGTGCCCGGCCCATGCTACGCGAGATGCGCGTATGTTGTACGTCCAGCGTAAAGTTATTCCCCGTAAAGGAGGTGCAACCCGGCAACAGACATGCACAGGTCTGCACCAGGGAACACAAGCCGGCGTATTGTGCTTTGGGCGTGTGTCTGGCTGGGCGTAGGTTACATTCACGGCGTACACAGTGATCCGGCGTAGCTTAGGAAGTTTTGCCGGCGTAGTTGTGAGCAGGCGCATGGGGTTGCGTCCATGTCACGGCGCATGCGCAGTTAGTGATACGTACCTGTCTGGCGCTCGGCCCATCATTTGCATGGGGTCATGCCTCATTTGCATGGGTTCACACTCACTTCCAACTACGCCGACGTGCGCCTTCAAAATCCACGCCACGCTGGCGCAGCGTTGGGAGCACAGACTTGCTGAATGCAGTGCTTGCCTCTCTGCGCTGCGTTGGCATAGCGTACGGTGGTTACTCTACGGCGGCGTAATGTGCGCCCACACTCTGTGAATCTGGGCCATTGTTTGTAAAATAAAAAAAAATCTTGAATGAAAAATTTCATTTTTTTTGGACTTTTTAAATGTAATTTTTACTGCAGTGTGTTCTTTATACAGTACAGATATGTCACTTTATAGGCAGACTAAGGAGACCCCCAGGCAGTATATTTAAAGGAATTTTTCATTTTATGGTTATTTCTCATTTTGATGGTTTTACTTTAAGAATTAGTAAATCACTGATCATTTAAAAAAAAAAATTGTTGATACATGACCTCCAGGGCAGTACCCGGACCCCCATATCCACTGTATGCCCAATTACTTGCATATAAGCCTTTAAAACAGGCACTTTTGATTTTTCCATTCGGGTCACACTAGACTTCAATGGGGTTAGTTATTCGGTTTCCGAACTGTTGCAATGTTCGAAAGTCTGCTGAGAACCGAGCAGGGGTCGTTCAGCCAATCTATACTTACCAGTGAAGGAGCAGCGGGGACAGTAAGGTCATTGCTCCGCTTTCTACTTGTGGGTAAAATTGTATGCAGCATTATTGTATGCAGTATTGGCTCTAAGTGATGCCCTTCTTTCTTTCCCAATCTGAATTACAGGGGCTTAAAAGAGGCCTACATACCTCCTAACTTTAGAACTTGAGAATGAGGAACTTCAGGAAGGAGCTTAGAGAAGGCTTCTGTTGGCTCTGCAGTACATTAGAAATGCTGGCTGCCAAAGAGGGGCAATCTTGGCATCTGGGAATCTGAGAACCCCACAAGAGATTGGGGTAGGCAGTGTTGCTCATCTTCCTTTAAAAAAGTAATTAGTTATCAGTTACAAATTACTTGTCCGAAAAAGTAATTGAGTTAGTGACTCAGTTACTTCTTAGGCAAAGTAACTGAGATTTTTTTTTTGAAGTTGAAGTCGGAGAGCACCACAGAACATAACTGATAGTTCTTGTAAAGCTTAAAAGACTCCAATTATCTGTCTACATAACAGCCTGTTATATATTTATAAAACAGATAATTGGAGTCTTTTAAGCTAATTACAAGCAATATCAGCAGTCAGTCAGCTCAGCCAGTAGCACCAAGTTCATATTTCGCCACACCAGGCCTTAGGCCTGGTGTGGCGAAATATGAACTTTGTGCTACTGGCTGAGCTGACTGACTGCTGAATCTGATATTGCTTGTAATTAGCTTAAAAGACTCCAATTATCTGTTTTATAAATATATACAGGCTGTTATATAGACAGATAATTGGAGTCTTTAAGCTTTACAAGCAATATCAGGCAGTCAGTCAGCTCAGTCAGTAGCACTAGCAGCACAAAGTTCATATAATTTCGCCACACCAGCCTTCACACCATCACGGCAGGTAGTGTTGTGCCAACCTTCAGGTTCATGGGTTCCTTCTTACAGGATCCTCTTACCTGGACCTATAGAAGACTCTGCCAGAACTTTTCGTGTCACTGTTGTATTAGTACACCAAAGCCTGTATCCCAGAGCCCAGACCTCCAAAGAGAGACATTACAGGCAACCTTGTTCTTCTTTACACGAGGCCCGGGTACCATACAATCAGGCGTTTAGTATTGGCCCGAGGTATGGATCCGGTTGTATAGCTCCTAGGTCTCCGCAGAACCATCAACAGAGCTCTCTTCTTAGCACATGTTCAACGTGACCAACCACCTTAGACACTGGCAAGCATATGCTCTCCATATGGGAGGGGGTTATATAGGGGAGGAACTTAGGGTTGCCAGTGTCCAATCACCTGTGGTGACTATCTAACCCACCAAGTAATTATCAATGGCTCTGTGTCCCGTGATGTATGAACAAGAAATTACCACTTTACTCTGTACAATCATTGTGGGCAATACATTTGTAAATTCCCTCCCCCACTCCGGCTCCCTAGTTCCCAACCCGTCATCCCCTTCCTTCCTCTCTTCCCTTCCCTGTTTTCCCCTCCCCCTCCTTTTCCCTCCCCTTGGGTGTTGTGTGTTTTTTAAAAATGTTGTATCATTTTATATGTAATAAATAATATTTTAAGATACTATATGTCAATGTTATCAGTACCGAGACAGTCCAACCCGTCCTCTTTCTAGGTGATCACATACCGGTTAGGCAACATCAGCAACTGCCACCAGGTGTTCACTTGGTCCAATTTTTTACATTTGTAAATATAATGAAAGTCAAGTCAATACTGAACATCAGGTTCTGGTAAAAATAATATTTCATAGTAAATGATACTGCTAAATGATTTCAATGGCATGTTAATAACCACACTGCTTGCTTTTATAGGAAGAGGTTCAGAGGTCCTGGCCATGGCTCAGTTATATCAGGATGCTTCCATTAATGGGATAGCAGCGGATATAGTTGGACCTGCACCTGCCCAGCAGGAAGATCCGGGACTGGATGGTGCTGATGAACAGGTTAGTTATGATTGACATAGTTACCTATTTGCATAATTAGTCAGGCTAAAAAAAAAAAAGATACATACACATCAAGTTAATAATAGAAAAAATTGAGTACGGCACCAATGAAACTAAAATGATAAATAATGATTACAACAAGTGCAGCTCCAAAAATTTGTGAATAACTAATAAACTGTGAAAAAATGGGGTACAAAGGGCGCGACAAGTGTAAATAATGTCCATATAATCACCAATTGATAAAATATCAAATCAAAAGTTCAAATAAATGTAGATATAAAAATAGCAATGGAAATGCCGTGTTCCAGATTTATGTTCCAACCACCGTGCTTTCAGAAAGTGCAACGTGCATAATAAAAGTGCTTCACACAATGTGTCAATCAAAATGCACTCACCATATATTTGCGGCTATAAATGACCCTCAAGCCTGTAAGGGGTTCTTTCAAGATCCTTCCTAATACGATATCCCCCAAGTAGGACCTGAGTGTTTCCAATCTTCAATCTAGGAAATTCAGAACGGCTCCACCACAATGAGCCGCAAAACCAGAGATAGTGAAATACCGCTTTTATTATAAAAACTTCCAGGGTAAAACAGTGTATACAGACAGGTAAACACACAGCTATGAAAGGAGACAGCGGCCAGGCTTCTCACTGAAAGTGTTGCGGGCCCCCGGCGTACATCTGAGCTGTTAAAACTTACAAACGCATAGCTCCAGTGTGAAGGCATGCTGTGTCAAATCTCTATGCATTTCACGTGTCTCGTGTCCTGATGACGCAAGACACGTGAAATGCATAGAGATTTGACCCTTGGCCTATCCTGGACTTTTTGCACCACCATACTAGCTGAGTTCTGTTCTCCACCAGTTCCTGCACCTGTCTTCTGAGATCTTCTCGCAAGTCCTGCTCAGCCTATCGGTAGCTGGTGCCTCTTTGTGCCTTCCACCCTCTGTCCCGGGGGGGGGGGGGGAGTGCGCTTAGTCGCAAAAGTGAGCCGCTCTCTGCATCTCAGCCTCGGTGAGTATTCTTTTCTGACACAGGGTGTGAGCTAAACACAGCACATGACCATATGAGGATATGTTAAATACAGCTAATACAATACATGAATACAACAAAAGAAGGTGGTGTCTCCACAGACAGCCAGTCAGACATTTGTATTCTTTCAAAAGAACCAATCACAGACATGTATGCATTCAAATAGACTAGCAGTGACGTGAACTGCTTCCAATGATGGGGAACCGTACGAAAATTATGGCTCAATGGGCCATAATTGTCCATATACCGTATTTTCGGACTATAAGGCGCACCGGATTATAAGGCGCACTATCATTGAGCGACTGTTACTTCTGGTTTTTTTCCCATACATAAGGCGCACCGGATTATAAGGCGCACGCATTAAATGAAACAAAACTCTGATAAGTCAAACTTTATTCAACTCTTTTTAACTCTTTCAAGTCTTTAAACTCTTTCACAATAACTCTCAAGATTGTTCAGCGTTACACACATAAAATACAAAACAATACACTGACTTTTCTAGTTTATTTCCTCGACCACAAATCCATCAAATTCCTTCATCTTCAGTGTCTGAGTGTAACAGTTTGGGCGATTTCGGCATCAAAGCATGCCCGGATCCCTCTCATCATTATCATCACGTTGCTGTCACTTAGCTGTTAAGTGATGATTCCAGCCTTCCCGAAATCTCGGATGACACTGGAGACTGATACCTTTGCCCAGACATCCACGATCCACTGGCAGATAGTGGCGTAACTTTCCCGGCGTTGCCTTCCTGTCTTGGTGAATGTGTGTTCACCTTCTGTCATCCAATGCTCCCATGCAGCTCGCAATTTAACTTTAAATGACCTGTTGACTCCAATATCTAGCGGCTGGAGTTCTTTGGTTAATCCACCCGGAATGATGGCAAGCACCGAATTAGTTTTCTTCACTTGGGCTTTGACAGTATCGGTCAGATGGGCGCGCATGGAGTCACAGATCAATAGGGACGGAGATTTGTGGAAAAAGCCATCCGGTCTCTTGACATAAACCTCTCTCAGCCACTCACCCATCTTCTCCTCGTCCATCCAGCCCTTTGGGTTAGCCTTTAAAATTACGCCAACCGGAAACTTTTCTTTTGGCAAAGTCTTCCTCTTGAAAATTACCATGAGTGGTAGTTTTTGGCCATTAGCCTGGCAACTGAGAACTACAGTGAAGGATGACTTCTCGTTTCCTGTAGTGCGTATAGATACTGTACTGGTCCCCGTTTTCTCAACAGTATGATTTACAGGGATATCAAAAGTGAGGGGGACCTCGTCCATGTTGGTGATGTGTTCTGTCCGGATCTTCTTTTCCTTGATCTTGTTCACGCAGTAGGTGCGGAAAATGGCCAGCTTTTCTTCATAATCCTTTGGCAGTTGCTGTGACATAGTAGTTCTTGTGCGGATGGAGAGATTACGCCTTTTCATAAAACGGAAGCACCAAGAGGGACCTCCTCGAAAGTCCTTAATCTCCATGTCGCGTGCTATCACTGTTGCTTTGAGTCGAATAGAGACCGTAGAGACGCTTCTACCTGCGGTTCTCTGTTCAATAACCCACTGTTCAATTTTGTCCTCCAACTGTGGCCATCTCGCTTTGTTCCCTCGGAAACTCAGTTTGGTCTTTTTTACCTGGTGCAGGGTATCTTCTTGCTCCCTCCACTTCCGTACCATTGATTCATTAATGTTTGAATTCTCTCGCAGCTGCTCTATTTCCATGTTGTACTGCGTGACTGATAGCTTTGAGTTTGAAATCTGCTTCATAAGCATGTCTCTTAACATGAATACGTTTTGTGGACAAGTATCAGTAGTCACAGGCACCTCACCCCAATGATAAGAAAAAATGAGAAGGGGGGGAAAAAAAGGGGGTAACCAAAAGGACCCCGGGGCTTTTGAACGGTGCAAATAGATAATCAGACAAAATTTGATTATAAAATTAGAAAATATAATTTATTACACAAATAATTAATATGCCATAAATACGATAAATTTGAAATACATCTCGATTAAATACGTGATATCAAGACGAAGCATTGTTTAAGTCAGCTCTACATGTTTCACTCCGACGAGTTTCTTCAGGAGCTTTCAGACATACAATGCTAAATATCAAAAGAAAAAACAACAAGACATATAATTAAATGACTGTTGAAAACAATCATTTATATATCAATACATTTTGGTAAATAATGTCAAAAAAAGGGGAAAAGAAAAATATTGATCATGAATACATCAGTTATTGTAGATAATGAATGCTCAAGGATCTCAACTACATATAAACAGGGGCCAAAAGTAAAAACAATAATATTTACTTACCAAAAAGGTAAAACAGCAAAAGACAGCAGACCATACAGGAAGGAACCTCAGGGAAAAACAGAACAGCTCAGGAGAACCACAGCAGGATTTTAAGCCATTAATAGAATTAATCTGAAAAATCAGGAAAGCACAACGTGGAAACACATATGCAAACTACTCTCAGTTGTATTATGCAACAGTGGGTAAAGAGAATATACACTCCAAAAACTTGTTATAATGAACAATATATGTAATATATATACCTGTCAATAGTAAGCAAAAATGCCTATTGTCAGTAGAAAACAGTCTAATGTTTGCCATAGATATGGATTGAAAGAGGATAAAGGGGAAGGAAGACACTCTCACAGCCCCTCAAATGACCTGATCAAAAAGCGGCATCCGCTCTGTTAAGAAAAAGGGGAGAAATAAAAAAGTATATTATAAGTAAATAGGGATAGTTCAGTGCCAAAAAATGCACAGAACAAACAAATCCCTAATGCTCACAGTGTGTAAGCACAAAGCCAAAAAGCTTGTAAGGTAAATACCTGATTAGGACAAAGTCCAAAGATGAAAAGGCAGAGCCACCTAGATAGCTGTGCTTGTGTGTTTTTCCCTGAGTTCCTTCCTGTATGGTCTGCTGTCTTTTGCTGTTTTATACCTTTTTGGTAAGTAAATATTATTGTTTTAACTTTTGGGCCCCTGTTTATATGTAGTTGAGATCCTTGAGCATTCATTATCTACAATAACTGATGTATTCATGATCAATATTTTCTTTTCCCCTTTTTGACATTATTTACCAAAATGTATTGATATATAAATGATTGTTTTCAACAGTCATTTAATTATATGTCTTGTTGTTTTTTCTTTTGATATTTAGCATTGTATGTCTGAAAGCTCCTGAGAAACTCGTCGGAGTGAAACATGTAGAGCTGACTTAAACAATGCTTCGTCTTGATATCACGTATTTAATCGAGATGTATTTCAAATTTATCGTATTTATGGCATATTAATTATTTGTGTAATAAATTATATTTTTCTAATTTTATAATCAAATTTTGTCTGATTATCTATTTGCAAACCGTTCAAAAGCCCCGGGGTCCTTTTGGTTACCCCCTTTTTTTCCCCCCCTTCTCATGTCTCTTAACATGTCCTCTTAACCAGTTCCCGACCACCGCATGTACATATACGTCCACAATATGGCACGTACAGGCACATGGGCGTATGGGTACGTCCTCGCCTATTAGCGGGTGGGGGGGTCCGATCGGGACCCCCCCCGCTACATGCGGCGGTCGGGTCCGCTCGGGGAGCGATCCGGGACCACGGCGCGGCTATTTGTTTATAGCCGCTCCGTCGCGATCGCTCCCCGGAGCTGAAGAACGAGGAGAGCCGTGTGTAAACACGGCTTCCCCGTCCTTCACTATGGCGGCGCATCGATCGCGTCATTCCCTTTATAGGGAAGACACGATCGATGACGTCATTCCTACAGCCACACCCCCAAACAGTTGTAAACACATACTAGGTGCACCCTAACTCCTACAGCGCCACCTGTGGTTAACTCCCAAACTGCACCTGTCATTTTCACAATAAAGAATGCAATTTAAATGCATTTTTTGCTGTGAAAATGACAATGGTCCCAAAAATGTGTCAAAATTGTCCGAAGTGTCCGCCATAAATGTCGCAGTCACGAAAAAATTGCTGATCGCCGCCATTAGTAGTAAAAAAAAAATAAAAAATAAAAATGCAATAAAACTATCCCCTATTTTGTAAACACTATACATTTTGCGCAAACCAATCGATAAACGCTTATTTGCGATTTTTTTTACTAAAAATAGGTAGAAGAATACGTATCGGCCTAAACTGAGGAAAAAAAAATGTTTTTATATATGTTTTTGGGGATATTTATTACAGCAAAAAGGTAAAAAAATATTGCTTGTTTTTCAAAAATTGTCGCTCTATTTTTGTTTATAGCGCAAAAACTAAAAACCGCAGATGTGATCAAATACCACCAAAAGAAAGCTCTATTTGTGGGGAAAAAAGGACGCCAATTTTGTTGGGAGCCACGTCGCACGACCGCGCAATTGTCTGTTAAAGCGACGCAGTCCTGAACTGTAAAAACACCTTGGGTCTTTAGGCTGCATATTGGTCCGGGGCTTAAGTGGTTAACAGGAGCCATTTTTGTATAGAAAATTAATATACCGTAGTATATTAATTAATGAATGAATGCACACACCTGTCACACGCAAGCGCCAGCTCTGAAATGCCGTCGCATTCCAGTGACGTCAACGTACCAGCTAGTGTCACTGCTATATGGACGGTTCAACATAGAGGGGCATAGGAACATTTTACAGCTTACATCTGGTGCGGAAGGACGTTACAGTAGAGACCATTTCCATGATCTGCATGCCGGATCTCTACTATTTACATGTACAGGTAAGTGGATGCTGTAAACCTATCATGTACCGTATGTCCGTAATGCTCAATACAACCATACATAAGGCGCACCGGAGTATAAGGCGCACTGTCGATTTTTGAGAAAATGAAAGGATTTTAAGTGTGCCTTATAGTCCGAAAAATACGGTAGTTAAGCTATAGTTCTCGTGAACGCAGATCTGTCCATTCAGAGTCATTTAATGCAAACATCAAGAAGTGGCCAGTCCCTTGGTGAGGCATAAAACAAACATGGGAAGATTTTCGCGCCTACCGGGTCTTCCCACCAACGTCTGTATGTGTGAATACGCTCACATGAGCACATTACAGCAAAACTGACACTGGGGGACATCTGACAACATACATTAATAACAATTTCCACAACAGTCCTCTTTTTTTTGTCATATGCTCCCATGTGTCCCCTCGACGACTTCTTACACCTGAAATGAATCAGTCCTTACAGGTCCATACGAGTTCATAAAAACGAAAACACGGCTTGACATGTAGACTCTGTTCTTCAGAGCATGACTTATATGGAGGACACGACATGGTGAGCGTGTAGTAATCGCCAATTGGGTCTGGGATCCTCTGTATCTTGTACGTGGGTCGGGCTTCGGGGGCGTCTCATCAAGGAAGATGTGGTCATCTGCTCAAACTCTGGTTCGCGTCCAATCAGGCAACAGGAGCACCTCATCATGACATATAAAAGGAATAGAAAAAAAAATGACATGAGTGTGTGTGTATATATATATATATATATATATATTCCCACTTCCTTCCTTCAACTATGTTCCGCTGTAAAAATCCCCAAAGATTCCCAGACCCTTAGAAGGATTCCCAACCTTCACTAGCTATAGCTCTGGCTTCAACAGTTACATGAAACATTCCATCCACAATGGATTAAAATTGTTCAATCGTATCATAAGCTCAAGCCCCCCCACCTTGTACATACAGGAAACCATGTCCAGACCTGGTCGGGGTTGGTGAACAATTCCCTTCTAGCTGTCCCTGCCATTCTTACCTTCTCACGCCATCAGATCCTGATGATCGGTCCCGACATAAGATGCTGGGACGAGTTTCACCATCACGCATGAACCTCTTGCATTAGGGGGAATTACCTTATAAACTGTAGATCTGCTTAAGCACCAAACTAAAGTTAATCACTTGTGGGCTACCTAGTTGTCCCAATGCCCAAACTGACAAGAGGCAGAGCTATTAAAACTATAATTAATTTTACCCTCTAAAAATGTATGATTAAATTCCATTGACAAGTGTCTGTTTGGAGTCTTTACTAGTTTGTCTTCATACCCATAATAACATCATAAATAGCATGTACCGCTGTAGTTGGGATGCCTTTAATCATTACCCTTGCTAAAATTTACTAAACAAAAAAATATAAATAAGATACTCAATTCTTTGGTGTGGTTGAGCCGCTTCTTGCAGTGGCTGGCGTGGTCTCGTCCCTCAAGCTTCTTTACAACAACCCAATCACCTGGTTGGAAAGACTGTAAACTCATGGAAATAACCCAGACATCGGGACTGTGGTCACTGCATAACCTGTGCGTGGCTTACCATCTGGGGTGTAATACCTGGAACCATTGACAAAAAAAAGGTTCTTAGCATCTGGATGGGAATTTACTTCACCAGACTACTGCTTGCAACAGCTGCATCCATCAAAGAAAGACAGTCTTGGCACAAACTTGTTAGAGTTACAAAGGTTAGTATATTAGTTTGAAAAACTGTCATTTTCCATTTATTTATCCCCCCCATTTTCTTCATTACAGACTGAAGAAAGAAATGTTGTGGTGAGGGAAAAAAGAAACAATGAAATAGCTTATATACTTTTACCTCCTTAGACTTGTGTATTTATCCATATGTACAGCTGTCTGCATACACCTATGTACATACACTTTCAGAATCTCCTTGAACCTGAAAAAATACTCACAAGCAAAATCATTACTCTATCCTTCATATTTAACCTGCAAAGAATGGCAAACAAAACCCTCTGTAACCCTTACTTTTCCCGTTCCTACAAAAATACAACAACCGCAACACGGTAAGTTCGAACATATTCATGGTACTACATACAAACATTCAGATACAAATGTGGGGGAGATACTTCATAGTTTCCAAAACCAAAAATGAAAAAAAAAAAACAGCCAGAATTCTACCTTCACTCTTTCAGCAATAGAAAAAAATACAATGGGGAAAAACATGAGAGCAGCTCGAAACCCTTGCATGGACCAGCCATACAAAGTTCAAACAAACGGGCATGAGAATTTTAACCATAGTTCCTCCTCTGAGAGTCACAAAAGCGTGTACAACACCTCCATCAACACACTCATTACAGATTTCTGAAGCCACAGCTGAACTACTTCCACTCCAGAGGGATACCCAAAATGGTATCCTTGGACCACCTATGTTAATCTTTTTGGGGTTCAATGGCTTTTGCCCCAACATTAGGCTTTATGCACTGTGTAACCGTATGACTGTGGGAAGCTTCCATTCCTTCCCTTGCACAGACCTCCTTGTGTCCATAGTGATTCTAATTGGCTTATCGTCTTACCCCTGCATCCAGGGAAACCATTGCACCTATTTCGGAGAGCACCCCCAGGTGCCTTCTTCTACGGTGGATTGATGTAGTACAACTATATCTGATCCAGTCCACAACTAGAAACCCTAACCGAGGCATTACCACCCCCCAAATTAGGCCTCTACACCTCACAGTGTATGCATACACAAGCGTTTTCCCGCTATACGCCCATACACTACGTCACCAGACTAAACTACACAGAACACTTGCACCCGTTTCCTCTACAAAACAATGTGGCTTCTCTCTGCATCTAGATGTTGCAACAATAACTTCGATGCTTCACGTAACATACTACTCTTTAACCAAAACTGTATTACAGTATAAAACTTCACAAAACTGGAACAAAATATAAAGCACTCTTTCAAACGCCAAAATGTTTTCCATTGTCCTTCCAAGCACAAATCTCATTGCTCACCTTTCAAAAGACCCCCAAGCTCCTCCCACCAACTTCCTGTTGATATATAAATGCTGAAAAGAACTTCCTGTTGCATTCTAAGCTCTTAAAACCCAAAACTTGCTTATTTACATATCAATGTACAGGAAGAGGGTGGGGGAGGGGGGAGCCTAGACCCATCACCTTGTCTATTAAGACACCATAAAATCCATGGCTAATATTATATATATTTCAACAATTTAAGAAAAAAAATGTTGAGACCTAAATACAAACTCATGCAAAAAGATGACTCAATGAGGTCAGCCAAACCCCCCTCCTCCTTTTGCAGGCTATACAATACAAGCTTCAAAAACAATGAATTGCCTTCTGGGAAACTCCCAAATATTTAAACATAAAAACACACACTGCTGTGTAAAACTCAGTTAAAGTTAGTCTTACAATCTGTGACAGATCTCGAATACCCCAAGTGGGCACATCCGCCAGACCTGTGTCTCCTGTCCTCCAAACGCACCCGCAGCCTGCAGATTCACCATAACCAGCCCTTAACCCCTCAATCACGAGACAAGCCACACAGGAGTTGAGGGTTACACATGCAGAGCATAAACTGAGACCTTCATGCTATTAGCTTGTCTCGCTGCCTGGGGGACCTCCGGTGCATTCCGGCATTCTAGCACTCGCAGTGCCCTCTGTATCATCGCCGCTTCTTCCATTGCGGTTAGGATGGGAAAACGTAGGGGCACCCCTGGCCCCATTTGCTCCTCATCTTTGTGACTGTCTGCTATTTCTCCCAGACAGTCCCAGGCAACGGGAGCCATGCCAGGCTGCTGATCACCGTCAAACAGCCGCTTGTACATAGGCGTGTGCAGCCTATTGCATTAGGGTGTGCACCTTAAACAGAACATCAAATACACGTGTGTGTGTGTGTGTGTGTGTGTGTGTGTGTGTGTGTGTGTGTGTGTGTGTGTGTGTGTGTGTGTGTGTGTGTGTGTGTGTGTGTGTGTGTGTGTATATATATATATATATATATATATATATATATATATATATATATATATATATATATATATATGAGTATAGCGCCTGTGTTCTTTCGTACAGGTGCTATGTTTAAATTTAGTGGGAGAATGAGAGAGTTATGTTACTCCGATTCTGTGATTTGTTAAATTTGGCTGTCGCCAAATCTGGATTGTCCTGTGGGTCAGTCTGTGCCCCAGAGATGCAGTCTCATCTCTGGGCGGCAGGTGGCACCAGAGGGGTCCAGGCGGAGCCGCTTATTCCCAGCAGCCAATTGGAGGAGTTTTCCCTGGCAGGGCATGCTGGGAGGGGTATTTCTGTGGCGTGTGCGCACATCACGGGCCCCACCACTATGGCCTACCTGGCTGGGGTCGCGTGTTACGCGGAGTTCCTGACTCTGGGCTCTCATGGCCTGGAGCAACTGAAACTACAGAGGGGCCCCAGTGACTTACTGGGTCCCCACTTCTATTGAGAAGATCCCAAGCTGGGTGCTGTTTGGTGGGGGATCGGTCTGAGGAGAACCCGGAAGCAGGTGATCCAACAGGGCTTGAACAAACCACCGGGGATCTGGGCACCGGACACTGACGGGTCACATTCAAGCTGTCAGTCGGTGACCCCAAAGACATATTGGGAGGATTTGCTCTACCGTCCTAACTTCCAAGCACTAGGCCTGTGGCAGAGGTCTCATCTGGACATCCAACTCTAATTTAGAGCCAAGTCGGTGGCAGAGACTTGTTTCCTATCCCAGAAGCTTTAAGTGGCGCTCTGGCTGCCAGGCCTGTGAGAGAGGTCTGTCCAGGGGCACTTCACCCACTCCGGCTGGAGTGGCGACGCATACAAATACTATTGCTAAAGGGCAGGACTGCCTTTATTATCCATAGCCTGATACTGTGAAGTTGCTCTACCTTCACCAGCCTATCCTGTCTACCTCAAGTTACATGTTGGTCATGTTTGACCGGGAAAATAAAAGCATTTGAAAACGCCAACGGTCCTGGACATTCTATCATTGCTCTCAGCACCACCATCACCCCTAGACACAGTATAGAGGTAACTTAAACACGCTGATCCCAAATCTAATCAGCGGCTCTATATATATATATATATATATATATATATACACACACATACACATACACATACACATACACACACACACACACACATACACACACACATACACACCACAGAGCTCTGTGTCCGAAGGGACAGTGATCTGGTTCTTCTCCCTGAAAATCAGGGAGAGAAAATAGCCAGAATACAAAGTAAAAGCAGCACACAGTACACGTTGTTAGGCGAACAGTTAGCCCCTTTCCAGCCATTGTCATTAGTACGGTGTACAGTATTATCACCGTTTACTGTATTGATGTCACTAATGGCGTCACTGTCAGTTCGCGACCCTCCCAGCCAGTGTCCTCACCAAATTGCCTGCCACCCTATAACAGTCCCATTATAAGTCGCTGGTCACCGCCATTGCCAGTATAGTGTTATAGCTGCGTAAATTCCAGGTGTATATATACCACAGTTTGTAGACACTATAACTTTCACACAAACCAATTCAAATACACTTATCAGGATTTTTTTTTACCAAGACATGTATCAAAATACAGCTTGGTCTAATTATATGAAGAAATTTATGGGGCTTTTCGTCAAACATTTTGGTCTTTTTTCATATTTTATAAAATATTTTATATATATTTATTTAAAAAAAACCCAGAGGTGATCAAATTCCACCAAAAGAAAAATCTATTTGTGTGGAAAAATTATATAAATATAATTTGTGTACAGAGTTGTCTGACCGCGCAATTGTGTATGGGCAAAAAATGGTTGAACTAAATCAGCAGGATTCATTACACCAGAATCCCTGGCAGAGTCCCCCCTTACACCAGAATACCTGGCGGAGTCCCCCCTTACACCAGAATACCTGGCGGAGTCCCCCCTTACACCAGAATACCTGGCAGAGTCCCCCTTACACCAGAAGCCAGGTTGTCCCTAAGTGCTAGCTGGAGAAGAAATCGACTGGACAGCTCCTGGAAGGGGGATGGAAGGGGACAGATGAGGGGGAGGGAGATGGGGGACTGCTCACTCACCATAGACGTATCTTGCAGCCACCACGGATCTTCCAGCTGCTGCACCTCAAATCTCCCCCCCACACATCCATTTTCTCAGGTAAAGGCTGCACACTAGGATTGCAGTGTGGGCGGGGTAGACACATGGGATGGGGGTGGGAGTAGCCCTCTCGCCTCTTCTGTTCATAGAGGGGAGGTAGTGGGATTTTGATCTCTGGTCAGTCGGCACTGTGTCACATTCACAGGTGCAGACAGCAGCTTAAGCTTCTCCAGATATAGATGGTTGGCAAACTCTGCTGGAGGGAGTTTGCTGGGGGGGGGGCACATGTAAAATCCACAATCCAAGATTCGGCCATGCTCCCCTCTTGGTGCTGCTGACCTGGCTCTGGTGAAAGCAGAAGAGGCACGGGATGGAGGGCGGAGTGCAGCTATATCACTCCGCCACCTACAGTAAGGGATCTGCTGCCGAAACTATAGAGGCAGCATCGGAAAATGCGGCCGGCTGCCTGCTTACTCCGCTGCTGTAGTCCTCCTTCTCATAGGTCAATCTATATATATTAAAAAATTATATAATTACCAAAATAGTCCTACTAGTAGCTCTGCCACTGCCAGTGAGTGTCCATTGGCAGAGCAAAGCAGAAAAGGAGTTCTGGCTGGCAGGGGGTGATTATGGTGTGCCCAGGGTGTGCTTGTAGGTAATCTCGAGCTCCCATTCCTGTTCAACCAGGAACTCCAATTCCTCCAGGTCACATGCCTCTTCGGGGAGGTCCAGCACCTCATCTCGGAAGTCCAGGATGTTTTCCAGCCGCCACTCCTCATCGCTCCCAAAGTCTGGGTCTCCATACATTTTTTGATGGAGCAGCCCCACGTCGCCATAGCCAACGCCTTCTGTCGGGCAGCCATCTGAGCCGCAAACCACCAGAGCTCTCTCTAGCTGGCGTCCAGCCTCATCTCCTCCTGGACCAAGCTTCCGAGCTCCGTCTTCCACTCATCTCGCGGTCGTTCCCTCAGGAACACCTCTCGCGCACGGTACTGCGTCCAGTACATCTCTGTGGAAGAGGGAAGGATCTTACCCTGATGGTGCCACTCGTGGCTTAGTGTTTCATGCCAGAGTTGCCAGCGGATCACATTTCCCCAGCCGAGGATGGTGTGCTCCATCGCTGGTCCCCGATGTTGCTTCCACATGCCTTGCAGCCTCCTCCCGAACTCTGCTCTCATGCTGGCCGATCCCTGTATCGCTCCTCGGCAGCTGTCCGGATCTTGAATCCTGGTGGTGGTTTGGATGTCCTGGACTACAGGAGACATCCCACTGCTGCCACCACTGTGACGGATCTCGAATACCCCAGGTGGGCACATCCGCCAGACCTGTGTCTTCTGTCCTCCAAACACACCCGCAGCCTGCAGATTCGCCATAACCAGCGAGACAAGCCACACAGGTGTTGAGGGTTAAACATGCAGAGCATAAACTGTTTATTAAATCCAAGACATAAAATTTTACACACAGTTAGGGACACTCCCCTTAGCTTTGTCATAGAGGAGAGGGGGTAGGGGACAAGGAACAGCCAATGGGAACTGAACACTTGTACATTGAAACAGACTACAGATAAACATAAAGGGATTATGGTAAGCAGGCAGCCTCTCAATACACATCCCCATGCAGAGAGATGTCTCCAGTCCAGACCATTGTCTGTGTGCCATTTACCAACACAATTAGACACAGCAACAAGAGGGGGGGGGATTGGGGAGAAGGGATGTAGCATTACATTACATTATCTCAATGCCATCTTGTCCCCAGTCTCTTCTGGGCCATAATCTGTGGGTGGAAGGCCAGCCCACAGTCCCTTCAAAAACACACAGTGATGGTGGGTTCTGTCACACAATCTATTGAAATTCAGTGTAATGTAGAGCTTTCATTTAAAACCGAAATTCAATAAAAAAATTGCCACTCATTACTGCAGTCAGCTAACCTACAATAGCTTACATTAATTTAACTACTTGAGGCCCGCGCTATAGCCGAATGACGGCTTCAGCGTAGACCTGGAAATCCAACAGGACGTCAATTGATGTCCGCCCCTTTCCTCGTTCCCCGCGTGCGCTCCCGAGCGCACAACGGGGAAATTCTGTGCTGGCCGTGTCCCTTGGACACAGCCAATCACAGATCGCCGTGAACGGCCAATCAGAGTGGCCGTTTGGTATGCGATCTGTGCGGCCAATGAGAGATGATCTCAAATGTAAACATATGAGATCATCTCTCATTGCCGGCTCACACAGAGACAGCGTCCTGTCAGGGAGAGAGGAGACCGATCTGTGTCCCTTGTACATAGGGACACAGATCGGTCACCTCCTCCAGTCAGTCCCCTTCCCCCACAGTTAGAACACTATTCAGGGTATACATTTAACCCCTTCCTCACCCCCTAGTGTTAACCCATTCATTGCCAGTCACATTTATACAGTAATTAGTGCATATTTATAGCACTGATCGCAGTATAAATATGAACGGTGCCAAAAATGTGTCAAAAGTGTCCGATGTGTCCGCCATAATGTCGAAGTCCCAATAAAAATCGCAGATCACCACCATTACTAGTAAAAAAAAATAATTCTGTCCCCTATTTTGTAGGCGCTATAACTTTTGCGCAAACCAGTCGCTTATTGCGATTTTTATTTTTTTATTTTACCAAAAATATGTAGAAGAATACGTATAGGCCTAGACTTAGAATTTTTTTTTTTTTTTAAATTGGGCTATTATAGCAACAAGTAAAAAATATTGTATTTGTTTTCAAAATTGTCGCTCTTTTTTGTTTATAGCGCAAAAAATAAAAACCGCAGAGGTGATCAAATACCACCAAAAGAAAGCTCTACTGTCAGGAAAGGTTCCCCCGCTGGTGATACTGCCTGGTATGGCATGCAGTACTGTGGCCCACCACCAGGTGTCTCCCGGCAGTCTTGGACTGCCAGGGGAGCTCTCCCCTGGTGGTATTATATGATCCTTGGGCTGCAGTACTGGCGTCCACCAGCGGGGGGGTTCTTGGCAGTATGGAGCATACAGCCCTTCCTGCGTTCAGGTGTGACCTGAATGCAATCAGCACGCCTCTATAAATACCCGGCGTGTGTAATCACTCCTCGCCCTGGTATCGTTCTACCTCCCGGACCTGAGCCTGTTATCTGACCCTGCTATCTGGACTTTGTTCCTGGGCCCATCCTGAGCCCATCCTGGACCCGTTCTTCCCTTTGCCTGTTTACATTGGTTCCTGTTCCCTCTTGGATTCCTGCCCCGCAGCCTGTCCATCCATCCGCTCCCTGATCCGCTGTGTTCCCATCCTCACCCATCTGCTGACTTCCCCTGTGTATGACCTCGGCCTGGCTTTGTTTACGAATATGGTATTTCCCCTGATTGTATATGCTATTTTGTTGCGCACTGGTTGTCTTCACTTATTTGTTAATAAACACCATTTAACTTCACCGCATACATTGTGGGTCTCCTCTGTGCAGTCACACAGTGCTGGTCTACTATACTCTCCTGACATCTACTTGTGGGGAAAAAATGACGTCAATTTTGTTTGGTAACCACGTCGCAAGACTGCGCAATTGTCAGTTAAAATTACGCAGTGCCGGAAGCTGAAATTTAACCTGGGCAGGAGGGGGGTATATGTGCCCAGTAAGCAAGTGGTTAAATGAAAACAGAGAAATCCTGACACCATCTGCCTGGAGTTTGCATGTTCTCCCTGTGCCTGCGTCGGTTTCCTCCGGGTACTCCGGTTTCCTCCCACACTCCAAAGACATGCTGGTAGGTTAATCAGATCCTGTTTATAAATTGGCCCTAGTATGTTCATGTGTCCGCAAGCACGGAGGGGACCCTCCGGGCAAGACCACGCTATATCAAGATACTGTAAGGTACCTGTAAAAGGTAGTGTCCGAATGTGGAAGTAGTATGCTTGAGATCCAGGCAAAGCGTTGTCAGGCAAATAGTTCACAATCAAAATCCGGAGAAGGGTCAGGCAGGCTAAGGTCATTCACGATCTGGCGGTAAGGTACAAAATCATCAGGCTGTAGAATAGTCGGGATATCAGGCAGGAGTTCAATACAAGGAAGATCACTGAAGTCAAAACACCCAGGGAAGTAATCCAAAATAAACGGCACTGAGTGATGACCTCACTTCCTATTTAAAGGCTGTCCAGATTGAGAATTGTCCACAGCTGGCAGCAGGTGGAGCTAGTGAGTATGATGTAGTGTTGAACACAGTAAGGACATTCCCAAGATCTCTTCTGTAGCACAACAGGTAAGGCTATGGTTTAAGCGACCAGGAAGATCCCGGTTCGAATACAACCCGGGTCATGACAGATACCACTCAAGAGGCGATGCTTAGAAAAACCATTCAAACCAGCAAATTCACCATCAAACAAAACAGCCTCTCAGTATGTCACCCCAGTGTCTCACCACTTTGGGACGACCCACGGGCCAAACTGTATAAAGCAAAAAATCACTCAAAACATGAGTTCTCCTGGAAAAAATGCCAACAAGAACTGCACCTCCAAATCACCTCCCCAAACAGGACAGACCGCACTACACACACACAAAGGAATTGGAGCAGCTCCCCCTCTAGGATGACCCACAGGGCAACCAGCACAAAATGGTGGATGAAATGTGGATCACCGCAAGATTGCCGAAAAATGCAGCTTTTCCCTCCAAAACCAGCACCTACTACTAGCCAAAACCTCTCCCGACAAGAACTGACACAAATTGGACATCAAAAATTAACACTGTGGTGGTGGGACTCTGTCGTACCTGAAAGATGGCTGGTTTACGCCAAATTTTGGAGAGAAAGACACACTAATTGCACAGCTGTGTGTTCAGCTATTTACTTCTGACCTGACTATGGCTCAGAGCCCCACCCCACAGACAGGAAGTCTGTGCTGGGAGTCAGGTGGACTCCCATCACTCTGAGAAGAGTCAGACGCTACAGGGGTGCAGCTAGAGTATGCATGTCTGCAGGAGGCAGATGTCATTGGTGATTGAACAGCAAGGCGCTGACCAGGAGTAAGCGAGGAGAGAGCTTATCGCTAGGAAACTCTGTCCTGAGGAACAGAACTTAGGCCTAGTCTAAAGGCCTGAAGCAGCCGGATCGCAAGAATGAAAGCCAGGAGGCTAAAGTGTGGAGTATGCAAGATACAGTAATGGTGGAAATAAACGTGGGCTACCAGGCCCTTTAAAATTCAGTTCTGGACTGGCGTACTCACTAAAAAACGCACCTACTGCTGGAGTCTGATCACCCCAATATTACAACACTTGAAAACATTTTAAGAACAATCTTCACACACTTTAGGCTCCTTCAACTTGGACCCTTGGCCAACTAAACAGCACATTAAAAAATGTTAGTTACATGCACAACATTAAAACCTACCTAAAGTTCATATACACACTGGGCCAGATTCAGATAGGTTACGCGGATCTAAAGATCCCCTGACCTATCTGATTTACGTTACGCCGCCGCAAGTTTTTGAGGCAAGTGCTTTATTCAGAAAGCACTTGCCTCTAAAGTTGCGGCAGCGTATCCTAAATCCCCCGGCGGAATTCAAATTCCGCGGCTAGGGGGCATGTAGAATTTAAATCAGGCGCGTCCCTGCGCCGATCGAACAGCGCATGCGCCGTCTGCAAATTTTCCCAGCGTGCAATGCTCCAAATGACGTCGCAAGGACGTCATTCGTTTCGACGTTAACGTAAATTACGTCCGGCCGTATTCGCGAACAACTTACGCAAACGACATAAAAAAATTCAAAACTCGGCGCGGGAACGACGGCCATGCTTAACACAGGATACGCCGCACTTACCCCTCCTATAGCAGGGGTAACTTTCCGCCGGAAAAAGCCGAACGCAAAGGACGTAAAAAAAAAGTGCCGGGCGGTCGTTCGTTTCTGAATCGGCGTAAATGCTCATTTGCATATTCGACGCGTAAAAGATACGGAAGCGCCACCTAGCGGTCGGCCAGGAATTGCAGCCTTAGATCCGATGGTGTAAGTCACTTACACCTGTCGGATCTTAGGCATATCTATGCGTAACCTGATTCTATGAATCAGGCGCATAGATATGACGGCCGGACTCAGAGATACAACGGCGTATCAGGAGATACGACGGCGTATCAGGAGATACGCCGTCGTATTTTCTTTCTGAATCCGGCCCAGTGTGTCATCAGCTTCCATAACAAGCCATCGCACAGACATACAAACAGTGGCCCAGATTCAGGTACGACTTGCTCCCGCGCAATCGCGATTTGCGCCGCGTAAGTACGGATTTGCACCCAGGCAAATTTGCGGATGACCCAGAAAACAAGCTAAGCCTAAAATTAGGCATTTTTCAAAGGAGGCAGTTTATCTGCCCCGGCGCATTTAATGGGCATTTTTGCGCAGGGTGCAACTTGCCCTCTCATTGTTTTGCCTCAGCAAATATGCAAATGAGGCACTAACGCTGATTCACAAACCTGCGCGTGTGAGGCGCAGTTTGCACACCAAGCGCGCAAGCTGTTTGGCCAGGGCAAACTTGCACATTATAAAAGCAGGGGCAACTTGGCAACAGACGTCCACAGGTCAGCTGGAGAGCAACTA
Organism: Rana temporaria; assembly: GCF_905171775.1. Lineage (NCBI taxonomy): Eukaryota > Metazoa > Chordata > Amphibia > Anura > Ranidae > Rana > Rana temporaria. The sequence continues at coordinate 151,224,956 of NC_053496.1, forward strand.
CAGCAACACCGTTACGGACGAGCTGAGCAAGCAGAGGGTGACACCCCTTTTCCAGCAGGAGTGACCCCCCCCCCCATTCACACACCAGTCACAGTGTAGTATACACTCCTCACCGTGTGTAGGGACTACAAAATAAAATAAAAACTCAAACTTTGAGCATAAAAACAAAAAATAAAAGCTCATCATCTAAGCACAAAATAAATATAGAAAAGCTCATCATCTGAGCACCAAGGTATATGTAAAAATAAAAAAAATGGCACAGGAAAGTTATTTTTTTCGTTTCGACATCCTGGTGCCAAGGGTGCCCCGGCTCTGGCTCCTCAGTCTGCGTGGTGGATCATGGGGTGGGGATGGAGGGGGGGGAGGAGCATCATCCCCTACTTCCTCACTCCTGGCAGGTGGTGCCTGCCTGCCCTCCATGGTGTTGGCCAGGCGGGTGAGCACATTGTTGGTTTGTGCCAACATCCGCAGCTGCCGGGTGGTAGTGTTCCTCTGGTGCCGCCGGTTTCGTCTCCCCTCCTCCCGCACAGCAGCAGTGTTGGCCTCCACCGCCCCTGCCAACCTGCTCACCTCCGCTGTGAGCAAAGCGGTGGCGTCCTGCTGCTCCACCATACAGGTGGCCATGGCTACACAGTTTGCACTGACTTCCTCCAGGCTCTCTGTGTTTCTTTTCCCCAGCTCCGCATGCAGGGTGAGGGCCTGCTGCACTGAGGAGGAGGATGCCAGGCTGTCCACCACCCGCCTCAAATCAACCACCATGTCCCCTATATGGTGGGTCTGCCGGCCCTGTTCCTCCTGCAGCCCTTCTCGGAGGCCGGAGGGTACACCCCTTGTTTTGTAGAGAGCCTTCCTGGGAGCAGAGGCTGGGGCACGTCCTGAGGGAGAAGAAGGGGAGGGGGTCACACAGGAGGGAGTGACACTGGAGGGGGCGACAATGGTGGGAGCGACAATGGTGGGAGGGACACTGGTGGGAGGGACACTGGAGGGGCTTGACGTTATGGTCGCGGGGGGTGGTGGGGAGGTCAGGGATGGTGGAATCCTCCTGGAGATAGATGGAGTCCTCATGGTGGAGGTCAATCGACTCCTCCACCACTTCCTCCTCCATAGATGCCCTATGGGCACTCTCCTCCTCCACCAACATGGCCAGGATCTCCATGGGGCTGGACTCGACCACCTGATGATGTGTGGATGGCGTGGGTCGCCCTGCAGCCGACGACGGCCCAGCTTCATCCTCAACATCTGTGGATGACACAAAATAAAACATGTTGGTGGATCCACACCACTTGTCACATGTTCCCTTCTACCCCCTCCCATGATACACAGCAAATATGAGATAAAACACACTTGTCATATGTTCCCTTCTACCCCCTCACATGTTCCCTTCTACCCCCTCCCATGATACACAGCAAATATGAGATAAAACACACTTGTCATATGTTCCCTTCTACCCCCTCACATGTTCCCTTCTACCCCCTCCCATGATACACAGCAAATATGAGATAAAACACACTTGTCATATGTTCCCTTCTACCCCCTCACATGTTCCCTTCTACCCCCTCCCATGATACACAGCAAATATGATATTAAAAAAAATTACCTGCCCCCAAGTCCCCAACAGTGGAGTCATATCCTGGGACTCCCTCCACCTGCTCCAGGGATAAAGTTTGGGCAATCACCTCCTCCTCCGCATTTAAACATAAAGGGCAGGCTGGTCCTCCTTCCGTGCCCCTGGCATGCTTGCGGATTAGGACAAGTTTGTCCCGGACCCGACGCCGCATATCGTTTAATCTTTTCTGTATTTCGTCCCAGGTCCTCTCCTCATTGCCCAGCGCATTAACGTCCAAAATTATGGCTTCAAATATTGCCCTCCTTTGGACTGTGGTGGTATTCTTCCGCTGGGCACCATACAGGACAGCAGTATGGCGTGTGAGTGCAGCCAAGCATGATCTCCATCTCAGATAAGTTGAAGTTGTTTTTTTGCTTTTTTTCTCTCCGAGGAGGTGCCATCGCAAAAAAAGAAAGGGCAAAATTACCTTGCTCAGGGGGGGGTGGAAAAAGCAGGATGTAATTTTGCACAGGACCTGCGCAGATTTGCCCCTATTTATTTGCTCAGTGCAAGCAGGTGGGCGCAAGCCACTGCTGAGCGGAAAACCATCATTTGCATAGGGGCACACCCACTTTCACTTGCGCTTGCTTGCTCCCTTAATTTTTGCCTTACACAGGAGCAAATTACCACACAAAAGACAACCTGAATTAGGTGGCAATCTTGCCAAATTGCCCCGGCGCAGAGCAATTCAGCTGAGCTGGACAGGTGTAATTAATGGGCAAATCTACCTGAATCTGGGCCAGTGATTCTTTCATGCATGATCTTTTCATCTCAAAACAGAAAAACCTCCTCCATGCTAGCATCCAAGAAAAGCCTGTAACCATTTAAAGGGCGCATTCCTTTCAACAGCTACTATTGCCTGGCTTCTAGCAATGCCTGACCCCTTGAATATGCGGCAGGAACTCTTAACTCAAAACCAAACCCCTTACTTAAAATATTTTTACACTTATGGGGACATGTGTCTTGGTCCCATACAAAGGCAAAAATCACAATCTATCCATTTCAATTTTTCATATAGATCACGAACACTACATACAACTTTGTTCTGAAAATTGGAAAGTCAACAGATACACAGAGCTATCAATCATACTGGTCACCCCTCCCCCACTAAAGCACATGGCAGCAAACATTTTAACCATCAGCTACACACGCTACAAGACTGCAATTTACTTGTTCCATACATAACTTTTCTAAACAGCCATCTCTACACAACTTGCACATGCTCACACAACAGACATCTCTCATACCACAGATACACAGACAAAGTTAATTGCCCAGTAACTGAGCAGGAAAGTCCTGTCAGGGAGAGGGGACTGATGGTGTGTCCCTTGTACATGTATCACCTCCCCCCACAGTAAGAATCACTCCCTAGGGAATACATTAACCCCTTGACCACCCCTTCCCTGCCAGTCACATTTATACAGTAATCGATGCATTTTTATAGCAGGGATCGCTGTATAAATGTGTATTGTCCCAAAAATTTGTCAAAAGTGTCCGATGTGTCCGCCGCAATATCGCAGTCACGATAAAAATCGCTGATCGCCGCTATTACTAGTAAAAAAAAAAATACTAATACAAATGCTATAAATCTATCCCCTATTTTGTAGACCCTATAATTTTTACGCAAACCAATCAATATACGCTTATTGTGATTTTTTTTAACCAAAAATATGTAGAAGAATACGTATCGGCCTAAACTGAGGAATTTTTTTTTAAATGCATATTTATTATAGCAAAAAGTAAAAAATATTGTGTTTTTTTTTTTTTTTTTTTTTCAAACTTGTCCCTCTTTTGTTTATAGCGCAAGAAATAAATACCACCAAAATAAAGCTCTATTTGTGGGGAAAAAATGATAAAAATGTAATTTGGGTACAGTGTTGCATGACCGCACAATTGTCATTCAAAGTGTGACAGCGCTGAAAGCTGAAATTTGGTCTGGGCAGGAAGGGGGTGAAAGTGCCCTGTAGGCAATTGGATAAAGGGGTTGTAAAGGTACAATTTTTTTTCCCCCTAAATCGCTTCCTTTACCTTGGTGCAGTCCTCCTTCACTTACCTCATGCTTCGATTTTGCTTTTAAATGTCCTTATTTCTTCATGGAGATCTGGGGCAATTTACAACATGACTTGAAGTCGCCTCCAGGACAGGTAATGTTAGAAGTGGCCAATCAGAGCTTCTAAGCTCTTTTGACATCATTCTTCTTCCTGTTTCATTTCTTCTTCCCTGTTCCCTGTTTTTCTGTTTCCAAAATGCTCTCTCTGCGTTAAGTAATGTCAGCTGTCATATCAGCTGGTTTGGCAGTATTGAGCTATTGATCAATAAGGATCTATTGATCCTGCCAGGGATATACTGTTGTTAGGGATCTATTGTTGTTGTCAGGTGTCGTAGCAAAATAGGCCGTACGCAGAGCACAGCACCATTTTGCCCTGTGCTATTAAGCACAGAATCCAGTCTTGATGAAATAATCCATAGTTAAGCTAAATAGATTCACTCACCATCCATACAAAAAGACACCATCACCAGTTCTCATATCATCCTCGCTCCAGCCATCCCTCACTCCCAGAAGCTTGTCTCTTTATTATATGGGGTCAATCATCAGTAACAAAAGGTGTGGCTTCACAAAACAGCCAATCAGACATGTTGTATACATTCAAAAGAACCAATCACAGACATGTGATTGGAACAATGCTTAGTCAGACGGTTGCAGGCAGTTTAATTAAAAGGCCAGTAGGGAGTGAGCTCACAGGGCTCCACCCAGCAGATGCCCATATACGGAAGCCCTTCCAACAGGGATTTAATACAGTAATATAACAATAACAAAATAATACAACAATACAATACAATGAATACAAATACATACAATGCTGCTAAAGTCTTATGGGCGTGTCTGGGCGGGGAGCGCATGTGCCCCCCGCCTCCAGATACGTCCATAAGCGCTCATATTAATCGCTGATAGAATTCTGAAACTGCGCCATTCCATAAAATAATGCATATCCAGATTATACCCGTACTAAGGTGGAATGGAGGCTATCTACAGGCGTACACTACGAATCCCAAGCCCTGCTGATCAGACAAGACCCAGATAAGAATGCACATCTGTCCATAACCATCCATGTGCTTGCGGAGTGAGCGCACCCCCCCCCCCCCCCAACGATCGTCTGTGCTAAATGCACAGAGGGCCCCTCGTGGGGGCGGACATATGCCCACACCACAAACATCACACTCCAACCTCAAGACATTTTCTACTACCAGACGAGATTCAACCAGCCTCAGACTGCCCCAGCCAGCTCTATTTAGAGCGGGCTGCGGAAGTACTAAGACTGGGTGCCATTATGACAATACATCTTTAAATTTCCACAACAGTCCTCCCTTTTTGTCATATTGCTCCCATTTGTCCTTCAAATCTTGATAGTCTTCTTACACCTAGAAACTAAATCAATCTTTACAGTCCATAAAAAGGAAAACACAGCTTGACATGTAGACTCTGTTCTTCAGGGGAAATGACTATAAGGAGGGCACAACTTGGTGAGCTGTAGTAATCGCAGATCGGTCTGGGGTCCTCTGTCTTGTACATGGGTCCGGCTTCGGGGCGTCTCATCAAGGAAGATGTGGTCATCTGCTCCGGTTCTGGTCGCGCGTCCAATCAGGCAACAGGAGCGCCTCATCACGACATAAAAAGAATAGACATAAAAACGACATGAGTATATATATTCCCATTTCCATCAACCACGATCCGCTGTAAAATAAAAATTAAATCCCCAAAGATTCCCAGAAATCGCCCTTGGACCGCGAGAACTTCCTTGTAGCTTCAACAGTCACATGAAACATTCCATCCTCAATAGGTTAGAACTGTTCAATCGTATCATAAGCTCAAGCCCCCCACCTTGTGCATGCAGGAAACCATGCCCAGACCTGGTCAGGGTTGGTGAACAATTCCCGTCTAGCCGCCCCTGCCATTCCTACTTTTCTCTTGCGCCATCAGATCCTTGCGATTGGCCGTGATATAGGATGCTGGGACAGCTTCACCACCACGCATGAACCTCTTGAATTACCTTATAAGCTGTAGATACCCAAGAGGCAGAGCCATAACAATGAAAACCAATTCTACCCTCTAAAGACATCTCATATTAGTCATAAAATAGACTTTAAATAATAACTTGGGATGCTTTTCATCGTTACCTCTGCTAAAATTTACTAAACAAATAAATACAAAATAAACAAAGATACTACTAATTTCTTTGATGTGGAGGAGCCGCTTCTTGCAGTGGCTAGCGTGGTCTCATCCATCAAGCTTCTTTACAAACGACCCAGTCACCTGGTTGGGAAAAATGAAAACCAATTACCGTGTCAGGGTCCAGGAGAGACTCCTGAACCCTTTTGAAGTTCATGTTACAGTGATCGCACTCACCCCATCACCTGAGAATAGACGTGACCGCTGATGAGGGGAGTACGACCCTGGTTTCGGTTGACCTCCAAACAAACCTTATGACAACCCCGACCTCGGGACTGTGTTCACTGCACAATCTGTGCGTGTCTCCCCTTCATCTAAGATGAGAACCTACTTCACCAGACTGCTGCTTGCCGATTCAAATTCTATCAAAGAAAGACAGTCTTGGCACAAACTTGATTTAGAATTAGAAAGATTAGTGTTATTAGTTCGAAAAACTGTCACTTTTACATTTATTTATCCCCCCTTTTTCTTTCTCATTACAGACTGGAGGAAGAAGAAACAATGAAGTAGCTTATGATACTTTAACCTCCTTAGACTCGTATTTATCCATGTGTAAACTCCTTGGACCTGAAAAATACTTATAAACGGAAATCATTACTCCATCCATCATATCCTGCAGAGAATGGCAAACAAAAATTACATTCTTGTACATTTTCAATGACATTCTTTCAAAACTGATTCAAACAAAACTCTCTGTAACTCTTACTTTTCCCGTTCCTACAAAAATACTACAGTCGCGACGCATCGGAGGATCGCCGCGGTAAATTCGAACATATTCACGTTACTACACACAAACATTCATATACAAATGTGGGTGAGATATTCATAGTATCCAAAACAAAAATGAAAAAAACAAAAACCTGCCGGAAATCTGCCTTCACTTTCAGCAATAGACGAAAAACCGGAGTTAGGCTTACCAGTAACTCTGTTTCTAGGAGTCTTCCAGGACAGCCTCTTGAGACCTTGGGCTCCTCCCTCCGGGACAGGAAACACGTACACCCTTTTCTTTAAAGGGCAGTCCTCCAGGTCTCCTCCTCAGTTTGCCCGAGAAAATAACAGAAGACTCTGAAAGACACAATCTACACATCGTTGGATCATTATTACACTACCAGTTCCTAAATTGACACCGGGTGGGAAAAACTCCGGCTGTCCTGGAAGACTCCTAGAAACAGAGTTACCGGTAAGCCTAACTCCGGTTTTTCTCTAGTCGTCTTCCAGGACAGCCTCTTGAGATGATAAGCAAGAAACTTACTCTTTTTTAGGGTGGGACCACTGTCTGTAGGACCCTTCGTCCGAAGGCCTGATCTTTATCTGACATAAGGTCCAACCGATAATGTCTTGCAAAGGTTGAATAAGACGTCCAGGCTGCCGCCTTACAGATCTCTTCCGGGGAAGCTCCGGCTCTCTCTGCCCAAGAAACTGCAACTGCCCGGGTAGAGTGGGCTTTGACAATCGGTGGTTCTTTACCCCCTACCTGATAAGCCTCAATAATTAACATCCTCAGCCATCTGGCTATAGAGGATTTAGACGTCCCGTAACCTTTACGGGTACCAGAAAAATTAACAAAAAGGGAATCACTAAGTCTAAACTGCTTAGTGGCCTCTAAATAAAATAAAATATTTCTTTTAACGTCCAATAGGGACAACAATTCCCCCTCATCATTCTCTGACAAGGAATGCAGTGTTGGTAGGATAATATCCTGAGTTCTGTGGAAGGTGGATGCCACCTTTGGCAAAAAATTTGGGTCCGTCCTAAGAATGACGCTATCATCAAAAACCTTCAGGAAGGGCTCTCTAATAGAGAGGGTCTGAAGGTCACTAACTCTCCTAGCCGAGGTTATGGCGACTAGAAATGCTGTCTTTAATGTCACATGCTTCAGAGAAGATTCCTCCAGCGGCTCAAAAGGTTTGTTGGTGAGAGCTTTTAGTACCAGCGAGAGATCCCACGTGGGGCATGCTTTGACCCTAACGGGCTTGGATCTTGCTAGACTTTTGAATTTTTTTTTAACAAAGCGATCTTGCTGAAGGGGAGTCTCCAAAAAAATGCTTAAAGCCGCAGCCTGTACCTTGAGGGTGCTTAAGGATAAGCCCAGTTCTACCCCAGCTTGCAAAAAATCCAGCACTGCTGGAATGTTAGTTTGGAAAGACCCTTGCTCCAACCTCCAGGAATTGAACTTTTTCCAGATCTTGGAGTAGATAGCCCTTGTCACTGGTTTGCGACATTCCAGTAGGGTTTTCACTACCCTATCTGAAAAGCCACGGGCTTTTAAGAGTTGTTCCTCAGAAACCAAACAGTTAATTTCATGCTCTTTATCCGAGGGTGAAGAACCGGACCTATGGACAGTAGGTCCTCTCTTTCCGGAAGTGTCCAAGGTGGATATAGGGCCAGTCTCTTTAGGCTGGTGAACCAAGGCCGCTTCGGCCAAAACGGCGTGACCAGAATCAGGTCCGTGTATTCCCTGATAAACTTCTGAATCACCCTGGGAATTAATCTCACTGGGGGAAAAGCATATGCTAGGTTGAAATGCCAGGGATGGGCGAAGGCATCTATGCCCTTCGACCTGTCTTGATGGTGGATAGAGAAGAACACTGGAACTTTCTTGTTCCCTTCTGCTGCGAATAGGTCCACTTCTGGTAATCCCCAGAGAGACACTATTTGCTCGAACACAACTTGGTTCAGACACCACTCGTCCTGATTTACCGACTGTCTGCTGAGAAAGTCGGCCAGGGTATTTAGAGATCCCTTCAAGTGGACTGCCGAAAGGTATGTCAAATTCTTCTCTGCCCAGCTTAGAATTTCTGTCGCCGTGGCCTGAAGGGCTGGACTTCTTGTGCCCCCTTGTTTGTTTAGGTAGGCTACCGTAGACGCATTGTCTGTTCTTACTTGTAGGTGTTGTCCTACTAGGCGACTCCCGAAAGTCTGTATGGCTCTTAGGACGGCCAACAGCTCCTTTTGGTTTGATGACTTTAGGACTTCTGAAGAGGACCATTGTCCCTGGGTCCAAGTCTCCTCTAAGTGGGCTCCCCAACCCTTCCCGCTGGCGTCGGTGTTCAGCACCAGGGCAGTAGGGGGTTGCCATGAGAGCCCTCCCTCTAGGTTCTTTTTGGACCGCCACCACCACAGATCTCTTTTGATTCTGTCTGGGATAGGCATTGGAAGGTCCAATCCCTCCATCCTGCCATTCCAATGTTTGAGCATAAGCCCCTGTAGGGGGCGTAGGTGGAACCGGGCCCAGGGCACCGCTGGGAAACAGGCTGACATGAGTCCCAAGACTCTCATCACCTCCCTGATGCTGGCTTCTAAATTTGTTTCAAGCTGTGCAATTGCTTGTTCCAATTTGTGGAACTTTTCCAGTGGAAGAAAGGTCTTTCTTTCTACAGAGGAAATTCTGTATCCCAAATACATGACTTCTTGGGAAGGTACCAGTTGTGATTTGTCCTTGTTGACCAACCACCCTAAGGAGCTCAGGAAGGACAGGGCCACCCTTAGGTCGCTCTCTAGTTGGGGACCTGATGGGGCTAAGAATAAGAGGTCGTCTAAGTATGGAATCACTGTTATATTCCGTGTTCTCAGGTGCGCCAAGGCTTCTGCCAGCACTTTGGTGAAGATTCTTGGGGAGGACGAAAGTCCAAAGGGGAGAGCCCTGAACTGGAAATGTTTGACTGTCGACCCCATCTTCACTGCCAATCTCAGAAATTTCTGACTTTCTGGGCGAATTGGGATATGCAGGTATGCATCCCTGAGATCCACCGTGGCCATAAAGCAATTTGGAAAGATAAGATTGGTCACTGAAAAAATCGACTCCATTCTGAAGCGCTTGTACCTGACAAACTTGTTCAGGGGGCGCAAGTTCAATATCAGTCTGTATTTCCCTGAGGGTTTTTTCACCACGAACACGTGTGAATACACTCCTAGACCCTTTTCCGCTAGGGGAACCTCCACCAAGACTCTCTGGTCTAATAAGTCTCCTATGAGGAGGCTTAAGGCTTCCGCTTTCTCCCGATCTTTTGGTAGTTGGGTGATTAGAAGTAATGGAGGGGGAGGGGAAAGGAATTCTAGTCTGTAACCGTTTTTTATTATGTCCAGAACAAACGGACTGACTGTAGACTCTGTCCATTGCAGGAGGAACTCCCCCAATCTTCCTCCCACGGGGACCTGAATGTCACTGGGTTTTGGGGGTAGCCTGAGGAGGGTTAAACAGGATTCCCCCTCGACCTCGTCCTTTCTGGTTAGCCCAGTGTTTTTTAGGACGGTCATCGTCTTTTTGAACCCTCGAAAAAACGTTCTATTCCCATCTTTTTTCTTTCTCTCGGGAAAAGCTTTCTTTTTATCCTGCGTCCTCTCCAAAGCCTCTTGGAGGCCAGGGCCAAACAAATGGTCCCCAGAAAAAGGCAAGCCGCAGAGTTTCAGTTTTGACGCTGCATCTCCGGTCCATGTCTTTAACCAGACTGACCTTCTGGCCGCATTAACCAGGGCAGCTGATCTAGCTGCCAGCTTCACTGATTCAGAAGAAGCATCAGCTAGAAAGCCAACAGCTTTCATAAGCAACGGGAAAGACTTTAAAATCTGTTGCCTAGAAGTGCCCGCTGTAATGTGGGCTTGAAGCTGATTGAGCCAACATTCTAGATTCCTAGCCACGCACGTAGCCGCCAGAGCCGGTTTTAGTGCAATGGTGGAGGCATCCCATGCTCTTTTGAGTAGTATTTCACCCCTCTTGTCCATGGGATCCTTAAGACATCCAAGGTCGTCAAAGGCCAGGTCGGTTCTTTTAGAGACCTTGGCCAGGGGTGCATCAAGCTTGGGGATTTTGTTCCAGGGCTGTGATGCATTATCCTCAAAAGGAAATCTCCTTTTTAAATTCCCCGCAAAAAAGGGCCTTTTTTCTGGCTGCTCCCACTCCTGCAAGATAGCTTCTATTAGCGACTTGTGGACGGGGAAGACCTTGGTCTTTTGAGCACCGCACCCTTGGTATAACTGGTCGTGCTTTGATAACTGGACCGGTTCCTCTCGGATCTCTAAGGTTTCGTAGATAGCATTAAGCAAATCTCCTACGTCCTCTAGAGATAGCTTATATCTTGTCCCCCTGGAGGAATCTTCCTCTACCTCTGAGCCCGATGCAGAGTCCATCTGGGAAGAGGCTTGGGACCGTGTGGACCCACCAGCCTCCTCTTCCTCCTGCTCAAACACTCCGGGAGTGGCTACCAAGGATGGTGCACTAGAGGCTTTATAAATTGGGGATGGCATTTGCACCCTATCCATCATCCCCCTAAAGGAGCTGAAGGTGGATGCCAATTCGTCCCTGACAGATGTCAAAACTTTATGACATTCAGCAGTGGAGTCGTCTTTAACTAAGCTGGCGATGCACTCAGCACATAGAGGCTTTTTCCAGCTAGAGCCTAACTTCTCCCCACACACAGCGCACTTTCTTTTTGGGGCCTGGACTGCAGTCTTGTCCTGAGCTTTGACCTGCAAACAAACACATAGCCAAGCACAATCGTCAGAAAAGCCCCTATGACCACACACCCCTGTGAGATAGTCAGAAAATAAGTGCGGGGGGTCCCTCCACCAAAGTTCCCCACCCAGGGAGGGAGAAGTGATAGTGGTCTGTTTCCAGACCTAATCCCCCAGAGTAAGGCAGAACGGCCTCGCCCCCTTACCTGGGAGATGCCGGAGCCGGTGGACCCGGAGTCTGTAGCCCTCGCTTCCTCCATCAGTCCCCGTGTTCTAACAGCGCTGCTGCCGTGTAACACGCCGCTCCGGAGCCTTCGTTCCTCTGCTGCGCCTGTTGACGGACGGGACCACATCCGGCGGCGCCCCTTGATGACTCGTTCCTCTGACGCACTTCCGCCCGAGGAACAAATCCGCCCCGCCCCTCAGCGCCGCTCCGGAAGAGGAAGTAAAGTGCCGAGCGGCATGGCTATGCCAGCGTCACTCGCCGCCGCCATGCTGAGTCCCCTGCTGTGGAATACCCACGCAACCGAGGTCCAGGTACTGGGGATAGGGGGGAGGATTTTAAGTCCCAAGGGTCCCCGCTCTCCCCGTGCGTTAAGGACAGCAGTAGGAACTTGGTGACCTCCTCTTCCGACCAGGAACAGAGGGGTACCAAGGCAGAGAGGGAAGTCCAGCAATTCTATAGTCCCTGAAGTGGAGACCTGGAGGACTGCCCTTTAAAGAAAAGGGTGTACGTGTTTCCTGTCCCGGAGGGAGGAGCCCAAGGTCTCAAGAGGCTGTCCTGGAAGACGACTAGAGAAAATACAATGGGAAAATATGAGAACAGCGTGAGAGCCTTGCATAGACCAGCTATACAACGTTCTTCTTTGAGGGTCACCAAAGCGTGTACCACACCTCCATCCACACTCATCCTTACAGATTTCTGAAACCGCAGCGAAACCACATCCACTCCAGAGGGATACCCAAATAGTATCCTTGGCAATCTTTTAAAGGGGTCTAAAGGCCTTTGCCCCCAAAACTAGGCTTTGTGCACCGTGTAACCGTCTGACTGTGGAAAGCCTTCCTTACCATGCGATTCAAATCGGCTTATCGTCTTACCTCCCGCGTCCGAGAGAAACCGTTGCACCCATTTCGGGGAGCACCGCCCAGGTGCCTTCTTCTACGGTGGATTGACGGACTACAACCACTATCTGGTCCAGTCCCTCAACTAGAAAACCCTAACCGAGGCATCATCTCTATGGCTTGTTGTCCCAACACTCCTGGCACAGAACTAGAGTAACTATGCCAAATGATTTGTCAACAACAACTGATCAACCCCCAAATTAGGCCTCTACCCCTCACAGTGTATGCATCCCATACACTGCGTCACCAGACTAAACCACACGGAACACTTACGCCCAGTTATCACCTGCAGAATAATGTGGCTTCTCTCTGCATCTAGCTGTTACAACAGTAATGGTGAAGCCCTCCTGTTTGCTCTAAAATACCCAAAACTGTATTTACAGTATAACACTTCACAAAAACGACTGAAATTAAACTTTAAAACACTCTTTTAAACGCCAAAATATTTTCCGTTGTCCTTTCAGGACACAAATACCATTGCTCATCTTTCAGAAGACTTCAACACTCCTCCCACTGACTTCCTGCTTATATATAAATGCTGAAAAAGGACTTCCTGTTGTATGCTCAGCTCGTAAACCCCAAATCTGGTTTATTTACATAATGACAGGAAGAGGGAGGGGAGGGGGAAGTCTATCTTCATTGCCTTGTCTCAACACATCAAAAAAAATCCATGGACTACATAAATCCCCTGGAAGTATTATCCAGTAGTAAACAAAGCCAGAACTGAATCTCCTCTTAAAACAAAATTCTTTTGGTTCAGGAAAGGTAAAACAATCTCCTCCCATCTGCAGAATAGGAGTTGATCCCCCCTGACCCTACGATCTTCAAAAACAATTGACAAGGACCCCAAATATTTAAACACCAAAACGCACATCGCTGTGCACAAAAATGCATTCAAACCAGTTCCACAATCCATCAAAATTCAGTGCATGCAAAGCAGTCTTTTCACCCAAAAACGAAATTCTACACAAAAGCCTCCACTCTTGCACTGCAAAGTCAGCCGGTAGGTTAGTCAGATCCTGTATATAAATTAGCCCTAGCACGCAAGCACTATTCAAAAGATAGCGCTTAAACTGCATCTCAAAAATGGCCGACAACAAGCCAAGCAAACAATGGCGCCATTCAGGCCTGCAAAAAACAATTTAACTGCGCCTCGAAATCACCCTTTTTTTTTACCAGGACAGACCGTACTACACAAAGGAAAGCAAAAATGTTGTCCACCAGATCAACACAGAAAAGACCGTGCTACTCAATTTGCACTAAACATCAAAATCTGCCCCAAAGGCTGCGAAATTCCACCACACAGTCACATGGTATGACACCCCAAAGAAAGGTGGCTACACCTTCTCCTATAGGACGACCCACAGACCAAACCTCCCAAAATGGCCGCCAACGACCATAGCAGCAAACAAGATGGCTCCCAAAAACCTGCCTAGAATCTCTCCACAAAGACAACACATGGAACATCAAAAACAAACAATTATAGAGCATTTTTAAAACCAACCTTCACACACATACATATTTTAGGCTCCTTCAAATCAGACCTTTTGCCAACACAGCACATTCAAAAGATTTCAGTTAGTTATATGAAACACAACATAAAATAAAAACACTTTTCTCAAAGTTCATGTACACACCGTGGCATCACCTTTCATAACAAGCCATTTAAGAAATTCACAGTGAGGTCACATTTAAAATCTTAAAAAAAACTCTTTTCATGCTAGCAGCCAAAGGAAATGCTGATTCAAACAAACAGCTTCATTGTAAATCATGGGCACATGTTTCCTACATCAGCCAAACAATTCAGGCTGGGTTCACACTACTACACTACTTTCATCCTACTTTGCTCTGCTACATTGGTCCTACATCCATCCTACTTTCATGAACAGGATACTACTTTGGTCCGACTTCAATGATATTCAATGGGCCTGAAGTAGGATCAATGTAGGACCAAAAGTAGCACAGGGAGCATTTTCAAAGTCGGACCGACTTGTGTAGGACGCTACAAGACGCTCTCATAGGGAAACATTGAACACAGAGCAAAGTAGGATGAAAGTAGTGTAGTAGTGTGAACCCAGCCTCAATCACAGTTCAGCCACACTTATGCGCACATTACATTCAGAAAATACAAAATGTCTCCCTGCACACATCGCAGGCTGAATAATGCCACTTCTATACAGACAAATCATCCACAATATACAGTTTCCATTTCTATTCCTCACATAGATCATTGAACATATTACAAAATTCAAGACGCATACAGGGATCCAACAATACTGTCCGCCCATCCCCCGAGCCGCATGGCCAGAGAAGCCATCTTTAAAAAAAAAGCCATGCCTGCTCAAACAAATCGCCCTTCCCCCACCAAAGCACATGGCAAAATGCTGCCATCTTACACAATAGCTTTTCCAAACAGCTTTACTGTAAACCATGGGCACACAACTTTAATCTGTTCAATCATACAGCATTCAGGCGTACACACACATATCCAATCGCGAACACACACACACATCCAAATCAAACTTCCAGTCCATGACAAAATCATACATGCACATACGATCAAATCCACAGTCACAAACACACACACACACACACACATACAATCGATTTCACAATCGCACAAGCCTTATTTCAAAAAGACGAGAAATTTGATCTTTCGTAGAGCAGAGCCCCCACACGCATCGGAACATAACCGATGCCCAAAAGGGGCCCAGTCTACTCCTACATTCTGGCCCGCCATCTGTCGTAGCAAAATAGGCCGTACACAGAGCACAGCGCCATTTTGCCCTGTGCTATTAAGCACAGAATCCAGTCTTAATGAAATAATCCATAGTTAAGCTAAATAGAGTCACTCACCATCCATACAAAAAGACACCATCACCAGCTTGTTCTCATATCATCCTCGCTCCAGCCATCCCTCACTCCCAGTAGCTTGTCTCTTTATTATATGGGGTCAATCATCAGTAACAAAAGGTGTGGCTTCACAAAACAGCCAATCAGACATGTTGTATACATTCAAAAGAACCAATCACAGACATGTGATTGGATCAATGCTTAGTCAGACGATTGCAGGCAGTTTAATTAAAAGGCCGTAGGAAGTGAGCTCACAGGGTGTCGGCTCCACCCAGCAGATGCCCGTATACGGAAGCCCTTCCAACAGGGATTCAATACAGTAATGTAACAATAACAAAATAATACAACAACACCACACCACAATACAATACAATGAATACAAATACATAAAATGAATACAAATACATACAATGCTGCTAAAGTCTTATGGGCGTGTCTGGGCGGGGAGCGCATGTGCCCCCCCCCCCGCCTCCAGATACGTCCATAAGCGCTCATATTAATCGCTGATAGAATTCTGAAACTGCGCCATTCCATAGAATAATGCATATCCAGATTATACCCTTATTAAGGTGGAATGAAGGCCATCTACAGGTGTACGCTACGAATCCCAAGCCCTGCTGATCAGACAAGACCCAGATAAGAACGCACATCTGTCCATAACCATCCGTGTGCTTGCGGAGTGAGCGCACCCCCCCCCTCCAACGATCGTCTGTGCTAAATGCATACTTGCCAACTGTCCCGTTTTTAAAGGGACAGTCCCGTCAAATAGGACCTAGTCCCAGCTAATTTAGCCTGCCGGGACTTGTCCCGGCTATTGGGGAAGGCAGGTGCGGCTTCTGGGTCTCAGCAGGGACATGAGCCTGCGCTGTGTGTTTGGGATGCAAAGCTCCTTTTTGTCCCCTCCCCTCCTTCCAGTCTCGTGCTGTGCGGGGTTCTTGTTATCTCTGACTCAGCCTCCCCCTCCAATCAGCAGCGCGGTGTGCTGTGAGACCTGGGAGGCAGAGCTCACTGTAGCTCCTGTCGGCTGGCCAGAGGAAGGGAGGAGGTGAGTGAGCTGAACTTTTCTGGGAGAAGTTTCCTAGGGTGGATAGTAGTACACACTTTTAAGGAGATTTTTTCTTAGGAGAAGAATCGGGGGAGATAGTGAGTTTGAGTGTGGGGGAGGGGGGCAGGGTGAGGTTTGCAGCCCAAACACATTTTGACAAATCACTTCTAAGCATGAACAGTCTGTGCAAACATCATCCAATCCAATTGCTCAGACTAGATAATGTGGAGTCATTTATAGCCATTCATGTAACCTGTGTGTGTATGTGGTGAGTTCACACTTCTCATTGTACAGACTCAGAACCTGTATACATGTACAATCAGAAGTGTGAACTCACCACATACACACACAGGTTACATGAATGGCTATAAATGACTCCACATTATCTAGTCTGAGCAATTGGATTGGATACAGAGTGCTATAAACTGGATTACATAGATCTGTACATACTATCTGTCTGTTTGTACTTACATCTAGTACTGTTGTAGGATTCATTGTTTTAAATGTTTTTAGTGGATGAGTTTTTTTTTTTTTTTATTATATCTGACCATTATCACTATCTGACCACTTCTCAGTCCCCCTCTCCTGTACATACTGCCCCCAGGTTGCATCACCCCCAGATCACATCATACAGACATCACTCCAAGCTGCTTCCTACCCCCCCCCCCCCAGCTGAGGGACATCATTCCATGGTCACTTTCCTTCCCTTATCTTCCCAACATCACTTCCTGATTACCCCATAGACACCACAAGAAATCCCTCCCCATACTGCCACCGCCATACCCTCCAACCTCCTCTCCTGTACTAACTGTGCCCATCATACCCTCTGCACTCCTCCTCTCCTGTACATACTGCCCCAGCATACCCTCTGCACTCCTCCTCCTCTCCTGTACATACTGCCCCAGCATACCCTCTGCACTCCTCCTCTCCTGTACATACTGCCCCAGCATACCCTCTGCACTCCTCCTCCTCTCCTGTACATACTGCCCCAGCATACCCTCTGCACTCCTCCTCCTCTCCTGTACATACTGCCCCCATCATACCCTCTGCACTCCTCCTCCTCTCCTGTACATACTGCCCCCATCATACCCTCTGCACTCCTCCTCCTCTCCTGTACATACTGCCCCCATCATACCCTCTGCACTCCTCCTCCTCTCCTGTACATACTGCCCCCATCATACCCTCTGCACTCCTCCTCCTCTCCTGTACATACTGCCCCCATCATACCCTCTGCACTCCTCCTCCTCTCCTGTACATACTGTCCCCATCATACCCTCTGCACTCCTCCTCCTCTCCTGTACATACTGCCCCCATCATACCCTCTGCACTCCTCCTCCTCTCCTGTACATACTGCCCCCATCATACCCTCTGCACTCCTCCTCCTCTCCTGTACATACTGCCCCCATCATACCCTCTGCACTCCTCCTCCTCTCCTGTACATACTGCCCCCATCATACCCTCTGCACTCCTCCTCCTCTCCTGTACATACTGCGGAGTGGGTGGAGCTTCGGGGAAGTGAGTGTGGTAATTAATTAATAGCTGTGCTGCAAAGTGTCCCTGGGATTTTTTTTCAAATGTTGGCAACTATGCTAAATGCACAGAGGGACCCTCGTGGGGGCGGACATATGCCCACGCCGCAAACATCACACTCCGACCTCAAGACATTTTCTACTACCAGACGAGATTCAACCAGCCTCAGACTGCCCCAGCCAGCGGGCTGCGGAAGTACTAAGACTGGGTGCCATTATGACAATACATCTTTAAATTTCCACAACACAGGGGAACTAGTGTTCCTGTTAGGAATCTACTGTTGTCAGGGATCTATTGTTGTCACGGGAACTATTGTTCCTGTCAGGGATCTACTGTTGTCAGGGGAACTAGTGTTCCTGTTAGGGATCTACTGTTGTTTTAAGGGGATCTATTGTCAGGGGAACTGGTGTTCCTGTTAGGGATCTACTGTTGTGAGGAATCTATTGTTGTTGTCACATGAACTATTGTTCCTGTCAGTGATCTACTGTTGTTATAAGGCGATCTATTGTTACGGTCAGCGATCTATTGTTGACAGGGGATCTATTGTTCCTGTAAGGGATCTACTGTTGTCAGGGGATCTATTGTTCCTAACAGGTACTATTGTTGTCAGGGGATCTATTGATCCTGCCAGGGATATACTGTTGTTAGGGATCTATGGTTGTCAGGGGAAATAGTGTTCCTGTTAGGGATCTACTGTTGTCAGGGATCTATTGTTGTTGTCACAGACACTATTGTTCCTGTCAGGGATCTACTGTTGTCAGGGATCTATTGTTGTTGTCACATGAACCTACTGTTGTCAGGGATCTATTGTTGTTGTCAGGGTTCCTATTAGGGATCTACTGTTGTTTTAAGGGGATCTATTGTTGTCAGGGGAACTAGTGTTCCTGTTAGGGATCTACTGTTGTGAGGAATCTATTGTTGTTGTCACATGAACTACTGTTCCTGTCAGGGATCTACTGTTGCCAGGGATCTATTGTTGTTGTCACAGGAACTATTGTTCCTGTCAGGGATCTACTGTTGTCAGGGATCTATTGTTGTTGTCACAGGAACTATTGTTCCTGTCAGGGATCTACTGTTGCCAGGGATCTACTGTTGTTGTCAGGGGATCTATTGTTCCTGTCAGAGATCTACTGTTGTTGTCAGGGGAACTAGTGTTCCGGTTAGTTATCTACTGTTGTTGTAAGTGGATCTAGTCTTCATGTCATGGATCTATTGTTCCTGTCAGGGATCTACTCTTATCAGGGATCTATTGTTATTGTCAGGGGAACTAGTGTTCCTGTTAGGGATTTACTGTTGTTGTAAGTGGATCTATTGTCAGGGGAACTGGTGTTCCTGTTAGGGATCTACTGCTGTGAGGGATCTGTTGTTGTCACATGAACTATTGTTCCTGTCAGGGATCTACTGTTGTCATGGATCTATTGTTGTTGTCAGGGGATCTACTGTTGTTTTAAGGGGATCTATTGTTAGGGGAACTGGTGTTCCTGTTAGGGATCTACTGTTGTGAGGGATCTATTGTTGTTGTCACATGAACTATTGTTCCTGTCAGGGATCTACTGTTGTCATGGATCTATTATTGTCCGGGGATCTATTGTTCCTGTCAAAGATATACTGTTGTTGTCAGGGAAACTAGTGTCCCTGTTAGGTATCTACTGTTGTAAGTGGATCTATTGTTCATGTCATGGATCTATTGTTCCTGTCAGGGATCTACTTTTGTCAGGGATCTATTGTTGTTGTAAGGGGAACTAGTGTTCCTGTTAGGGATCTACTGTTGTTGTAAGGGGATGTATTGTTCCTATCAGAGATCTACTGTTTTCAGTGATCTATTTTTGTTATCAGTGGATCTATTGTTCCAGTCAGGGATCTACTGATGTTGGAAGGGGGATCTGTTGTTCCTGTCAGGGATCTACTGTTGTCACGGATCTATTGTTGTCAGGGGAACTAGTTTTAGGGATCTACTGTTGTTTTAAGGGGATCTATTTTTAATGGCAGGGATCTACAATTGCTGGCAGGGGATCTACGGTTGCTGGCATGGGATCTATTGTTCCTGTCAGGGATCTACTTTTGTCAGGGATCTACTATTGCTGGCAGGGCATCTACTGTTGCTGGTGTGTTTTATTGTTGCTGTCTGCAAGGTATCTATTATACTGCTTGTCTTGGTAAAAAGTTCTATACAAAACTGTTAGTACCACAAATTGCCAGAAGGGGTAGTCTTTGGAGGTGAGTAGGGGTTGGAACCAAGGCATGGTGCTCAGAGCTGGGTAGGGATGTAGACAAGGGGGAGTTCATGCACCCATTCTCTGTGAAAACAAGTAGCCTGTATGGAACTACAACCATCATGCCTAGTCAAGGAAAACAGACATATAATAAAGGTTAAACTTACATTTGGCAGTGCGGTCGGTCTGGGACAATACATCCCAATCCTCAAAGGACAGGCGACAGATATCCAGCCAGGCATTGTCCCTCTTCAGTTGGTCCTTGTAATGTCTGTCTTGTCATACAGACATGGTCTCTCCTTGATGAACCTTATAAGAGACTCATTATTCACAGCCTCTCTTCTATTCCCTTCCCTGGCTCTGGTAGACATGGTGTATAGAGGAATACAGAGACAAGTCTAAACTGAAAGTAATCAGTGTCTAAGAAGGTGGGGGCTGCTTGGGGTCAGGGGAGTACCTGGGTGCTTCTGGGTAAATTCCTCTCTGCTTCCTGAAAAGTTGCCTCCAAGTTGCCTCACGATGTACAGGGATCAGACTTGGAGACGACTTGCATTGAAATCAATGGGTACAAGTCGCCTAGAAGTCTGATTGAAGTAGTACAGGAACCTTTTCTGAAGTCGGAGCGACTTCAGTAGTGTGTATTAAGATGGCTCCCATTCACTTCCATTGTTTTTCTGGACAGCGAGGCTTGGGGAGACTTGAGGCAACCTGAAGTCGGATAGCAGATCGCCCCAGTGTGAACCGGTGTAGTGTCACATTCTGCTGCCTATCGTAGAATGCTGCGGAAGTCATGTGGCGGCCAACTGCGCATGCGCAATGCGTTCCAAACGCAAGTGCGATGCGTTCCAATAGATTTACGACCGTACACACCAGCGAACCCGGCATTCAGGGCGACGTGGATTTAGAGTAAAGTGGCCAGTCGCTCTGCTTGCTCGGCCTCCTGGCTCTTTTTTTAACATCCTCCAATCCATGGGGATGTTAAGGAAAGAGCCTGGATGCCGACCGAGGTTTCACTGGTGTGTACTGTCGTGAATTCATTGGAACGCATCGCACTTGCGTTTGGAACGCATCGCGCATGCGCAGTTGGCCGCCACGTGACTTCCGCAGCATTCTACAATAGGCAGCAGAATGTGACAATACACCAGCTCTTACAGACAGAAGAACAGGAAGTGAGGATTTCTCAGAAGAAATAAGGACTTTTAAAAGCAAAATCGAATGAGGTAAGTGAAGGAGACTGCACTAAGGTAAAGAAAGCTATTTAGGAAAAACATGTTTTACCTTTACAACCCCTTTTAAGGAGGCCCTATCTACTCCTAGGGTCCTGACTCGCCAGCTGACGTGGCAGAATCGGTTGTTTGCAGAGAACACAGCCATTTTTCCTTGTGCTAATGAGCACACATTTCGTCTTTTTGATATAATGCATCTTAGGCTAAAATTCACTTACCATTCGTTCAATTTCCCATTCATTCAAGTAAAGAAACATCATCGCACTGCTATTTTTATCTTCATCTTGGCAGCCTCTCTGCTTCAGACTCCCCACCTTGGGTTTTTATCATCTCCACAGGAAGTTATGTCACAGCATGTGACCTCCTCCATGGGAAGTGAGGTCACAGGGTGTGAGCTCCACACAGCACATGACCATATAAGGATATGTTAAATATAGCTAATACAATACAATACAATACATGAATACAACAAAAGAAGGTGGTGTCTCCAAAGACAGCCAGTCAGACATTTTTATTCTTTCAAAAGAACCAATCACAGACATGTATACATTTAAATAGACTAGCAGTGACGTGAACTGCTCCCATTGACGGGAACCGTACGAAAATTATGGCTCAATGGGCCTTAACTGTCGTATAGTTATGCTATAGTTCTCGTGAACACAGATCTGTCCGCTCGGAGTCATTTAACCCCTTAACCACCAGCCGCCGTCAAATAACGGCGGCAAGGTTGTTGCTTAACTCTGGGAGGACATTATATAACGTCCTCCCAGAGTCGCGCTCCCGCGCGCCCCATGGGGCGCGCACACAGGAATGTCTGTGTCCATCCATCCCTGCTCAGCCATCCCTGCATTAACCCCTGCAATACTCTTCCTTCCCTGTGCAATACTCTGCAATAACCCCTGCAATACTCTTCCTTCCCTGTGCAATACTCTGCAATACCCCCTGCGCAATACTCTGCAATAACCCCTGAAATACTCTTCCTTCCCTGTGCAATACTCTGCAATACCCCCTGCGCAATACTCTGCAATACCCCCTGCGCAATACTCTGCAATACCCCCACACAATTCTCTGCAATACCCCCGCGCAATACTCTGCAATACCCCCTGCACAATACTCTGCAGTACCCCCATGCGCAATACTCTGCAATAACCCCTGCCAGTACTCTGCAGTACCCCTTGCGCAATACTCTGCAGTACCCCTTGCGCAATACTCTGCAGTATCCTCTGCGCAATACTCTGCAGTACCCCCTGTGCAATACTCTGCATAATACTCTGCAATACCCCAGCACAATACTCTGCAATACCCCCGCACGATACTCTGCAATACCCCCCGCACAATACTCTGCAATACCCCCGCACAATACTCTGCAATACCCCCCTCACAATACTCTCGCACAATACTCTGCAATACCCCCCGCACAATACTCTGCAATACCCCCCGCACAATACTCTGCAATACCCCCGCACAATACTCTGCAATACCCCCCGCACAATACTCTGCAATACCCCCCGCACAATACTCTGCAATACCCCCCGCACAATACTCTGCAATACCCCCCGCACAATACTCTGCAATACCCGACCAATAATTTGCAATACCCCGGCCAATACTCTGCAATACCCAGAAAATACTCTGGGGAAAAAAATGCATTTTAACCACTTCCCGCCCACGTCATGACGTCCTTGACTTTGTGCAGGGATATCTAAATGATGCCTGCAGCTACAGGCATCATTCAGATATCATTTTTTTCAGCCGGCGATTCTCTACACCATAGGAACGATCATGGCGGCTGTTCCGCCTCTTGATCATTCTTACGGGAGGCAAAAGGGGACATCCCCACTCCCTTCGCCCTCCGGTGCTTCTTCCGACTCACCACTGCGATCGAAGCCAGGATCGTTTTTTTTTCCAGGCTTCCCAGCCTAGAGGTGAGATGTGGGGTCTTATTGACCCCATATCTCACTGTAAAGAGGACCTGTCATACTATATTCCTATTATAAGGGATGTTTACATTCCTTGTAATAGGAATAAAATTAATCAAAACATTTATTTTTGGGGAAAAACGTGTCAAACTAAAATAAATAAAGTAAAATGAACAATAAAAAAAATAAATACAAATTTAAAGCGCCCCTGTTCCCGCGTGCTCGTATACAGAAGCGAAAGTGCACGTAAGTCCCGCCCACATATGAAAAAGGTGTTCAAACCACACATGTGAGGTACCGCTGCGAACGTTAGAGCGAGAGCAATCATTTTGGCCCTAGACCTCTTCTCCAACTAAAAAGATGTAATCAGTAAACACATTTAAAGCGTCACCTATGGGGATTTTTAAGTAGCGAAGTTTGGCGCCATTCCACAAGCGTGTGCAATATTGAAGGGTGACATGTTGGGTATCTATTTACTTGGCGTAACTTCATCTTTCATATTATGCAAAAACATTGGGCTAACTTTAATGTTTTTTTTTTTTTTAAAAAGCACAAAAACTGTTTTATTTCCCCAAAAAATGCGTTTGAAAAATTGCTGTGCAAATACCATGCGCGATAAAAAGTTGCAACAACCGCTCTAGGGGCCAAATCCACAGCCAGCGGCGCAAATTAAGTTACTCAAAGCTTATGTCATTTAAGTTACGGCGCCCTAAGTTGGTGTCGTAAGTGCCGTATCCACAGCGCATTTGCGCACAAAATCGCGCTTACGTAACTTAAATTCCGAGGCGTAAGGGGGGGTTATTGCAAGTGGGAAGGAAGTGGGCGTGCTTCATTGTAATGAGCCGTGACCCCATGCAAATGAAGGGCCGGCCGTGCTGCGCAGGCGCGCACGAATCTGCTGCTCACTGCACATGTGCAGAACTTTGCTCGGCGCAATCAGTGAGATAGGTAAAAGGCTAAGCGTACTTAGTTTGATGATCGCCCTGTGTATAAAAAGCCCCAGTCAAACACACTTCCCTTGCAAAAGTATATCCCAGTGTTTCCCTTCCATGAGCAATTTGCTTCTGCTCTTAACGTTTGTTGGTGTGTTGTTAAGTTGTGTTTGTGAGAAAAGTGTTTGAGGAGTTGGAGAGTCTAGTTGGTGTTTGTTTTTGATAAGTGTATTTTGTTAATTTGTTTGTTATTGTTTTTGCTTATTTTTTTTTTTGTGCTTGTATTTTGTTTGTTTTTTGTTCGTGTTTTATTTAGAATTTATAGTAGCTGTCTGCTTGTGTGTTTAGATTTTTGTCTGTTTTTTGGGTGTATATTTTTGTCTGTTTTTTGGGTGTATATTTTTGTCTGTTTTTTGGGTGTGTATTGGTGATTGTTTTTTGGGTGAGTTTCTTGGTGCTGGGTGGTGTCTGTGATTGCCCCCAAGCGCAGGAAGCTTAATTTCACCCTGGGAGAGAAGCGAATTCTTGCTCGGGGCATCGTGCGATATGGGCGATATCTGCATGGCCCTGAGAGCCGGAACACCCCCCCAGCCAGGAGGAAGGAGCTCCTTAAACGGATAACGGATCAGGTCAAGGGGGGGGGGGGGGGGGGGAAGACCAGGACCCCCGCTGGCATACAGAAAAAGATTAACGACCTTAGGAGCGCCGTCCGCAATAAGATGGCAAAGATGGACGCCCATACCAGGGGCACTGGAGGAGGGGGACCCTGCCCAGTCTGACTGACGGAGGAGGAATGGGCAGTGGCCCAGTGTTTCCACCCACAGCAGGTGGTGGGCCTGCCTGGCTATCAGTCAGATGTTCCTGTGAGGACAGGTACGTTTTTGGTTTTTCTCTCTGGTGATTAGCATGTGTGGGTGGGGGAAGGGAAGATGTGCCAAGTGTGTGGATCCTCAAACCTGTGATTGTTTTGTGTCCTCCACAGATGGCCAGGAGGTTGCAGGCCCATCAGGCCAGGAGGTTGCTGGCCCATCAGGCCAGGCTGCTGCACCACCCCCAAGACAGGCTGCTGATGACTCCCAAGAAGGGCAGGATTGCCCAGGGGAGGGGAGTGGCCAAACCTCCCCTCATGAGGAGGATGAGGGGGAGGAGGATGAGGGGGAGGAGGAAGAAAATATTCAGATTGGCCGGGAAGTCCTGTTGGCCTCTGATATGATGACCTTTGAGTCTTCCCCTGAGGCTACCCCAGAGGCTGGCACCAGTCAGGCCACCATCAGGGGTAGCCCCTCCCACTTCTCCCCCAACAGGCCTCCACCCACAAGGGTCACTCTATCCCCTCCTCCCAGGCCACAAGCCTCAGGGGCAGGCAGGATGGCGACCCAGGACACCATGGAGGTGGCCGAGCGTCTGCCGGTCAGTCTGCTGAGGGACAATGCCCGGCAGACCCGCACTCTGGCTAAAATGCTACAAAAAATGACCCAGATGGAGCACAGCCTGGGTGTAATGATGGAGGCAGTCGGTGATGTGGCCACCAACTCAGTGGCGGTCATTACATGCATGAACGACCTACAGACCGCCACAACAGGCATGGCCCGGGAGGTGACTGCCCTGACCCAGGCTGTGCAGGACAATACTAGGTCTGGCCAGGGCAATGCGGCTGCCCTCACTGCCTGTCTCAGTAGAATTGCAGTGGCCTTGGAGGGCAGGCCAGCAGGGGAGGCTCCTCCTTCCCCTGCTCACCCCCCCAGGAGGCTCCTCCTTCCGCTGCTCACCCCCCCCAGGAGGCTCCTCCTTCCCCTGCTCACCCCCCCAGGAGGCTCCTCCTTCCCCTCCCCCCCAGGAGGCTCCTCCTTCCCCTGCTCACCCCCCCCAGGAGGCTCCTCCTTCCCCTCCCCCCCCCCAGGAGGCTCCTCCTTCCCCAGCTCACACCCCCCCAATGGACATCCTCCGCGAGGGCGTGGCCGTGCCCGTGCCCGTGGCCAGCCAAGGCGTAGCAATCGCCGCCGATAATTAATTAGCAGGGATACTTTTTTTTTTAATGTTTTTTTTTTTTTTTTTATTATTTCATTTGGTATTCTGTACTTATGATTTGATTTATGTGTGTGAATGATGTGTGAATGTGGGGGGGGGGGTGGCATTCCTGATAAAATAAGGGTGTCACCCTCAGTTTTGGTGGAGTAGGGATCCCCAGGACCAGGGAGAAGTGATCCCAGGTTCCTGAATGGTGTATGAATGCACAGTGACATAATTGGAGCCGTGGCGTGGCGTTGCTGCTCCCAAGTACCAAAGGGGGGGGGGACTTGGGTCTAATCCAATTCAATGTGCATGTGATGTGTCTGTGCTAGGGACCACAGTGGCGTGCATTCATGCATTCTCATTGTGACATCATTAATGTGCGTTTACTCTGCAAATATGCATTCTGCGAGGCGTCTCCTGACTGCTGTTCCCTCAGAAGAGGGGGTACCCTGGGTTACTAAAGTCACTATTATAGATAGGGGCATGGATGCCCCTGGCATGGTGGCATACAGATTGTAGTCCAGCAAGTGTGTGTGGTCAGCTCTTCCTTCATGGTATTGCTTTAGCTGACCTTTACACGGCATGTGTAAAATTAGGGCTGCTTTTATAAAGTGTAAAATTGCTCCGGGAAACTAACAGAAGCGCACAGGTCGTAATCTACGCCGCACACACTTAATTTTGTGGATCGCCCTATCTCCCTCATTTGCATCTTTGCCTATCAAATACATCGGCGTGTCTAGCGTAATTTGCGCACAAAGAAGCGCCGGTCTAATTATTTTAGGTAGGACGGAAATACCGGAATTTCATGCGTATCTCGTTTTGAGGATCAGGCGCAAAGATACGTGCCGTGTAAAATTTGAAATCTCGAGTTAAGTCGGCGCATCTGCTTTGTGGATTTGGCCCTAGGGTCTTTGCTAAAAAAGCATATATAATGTTTTGGGGTTCTATATAATTTTCTAGCAAATAAATTATGATTTTTCCATGTAGGAGAGAAATGTCAGAACTGGTCTGGGTGCTCCAGAACGCCTGAAGGTGCTCCCTGCATGTTGGGCCTCTGTATGTGGCCACACTGTGTAAAAGTCTCACACATGTGGTATCGCCATACTCAGGAGGAATAGCAGAATGTGTTTTGGGGTGTAATTTGTGGTATGCATATGCTGTGTGTGAGAAATAACCCGCTAATATGAAACTTTTGTGGAAAAAAAATAAAAATAAAAAAAACCTTGATTTTGCAAAGAATTGTGGGAAAAAATGACAACTTCAAAAAACTCACAATGCCTTTTTCTAAATACCTTGGAATGTCTTCTTTCCAAAAAAGGGTCATTTGGGGGTATTTGTACTTTTCTGGCATGTTAGGGTCTCAAGAAATAAGAGAGGCTGTCAGTACATCAGATGTGATCAAATTGATCAATTTTCAGTAGTTGGTACCATAGCTTGTAGACCCTATAACTTTCACCCAGACTAAATAATATCCATTTTTGTTTTGTTTTGTTACCAAAGATATGTAGCAGTATACATTTTAGGCCAAATTTATGAAGAAAAATTACTTTTTTGCAAATTTTTATAATAGAAATGAAGAAAAATTCATTTTTTTTACAAAATTTTCGTTCTTTTTTCATTTATAGCGAAAAAAATAAAAACCGCAGAGGTGATCAATTACCACCAAAAGAAAGCTCTATTTGTGGGAAAAAAGGACAAAAAATTCATTTGGTTACAG
Source organism: Rana temporaria (assembly GCF_905171775.1). Lineage (NCBI taxonomy): Eukaryota > Metazoa > Chordata > Amphibia > Anura > Ranidae > Rana > Rana temporaria. The sequence goes on from NC_053496.1 coordinate 151,252,811, forward strand.
TGTTGTATGACTGAGTTATTGTCATTCAAAATGTGACAGCACCGAAAGCTGAAAATTGGTCTGGTTATTAAGGGGGTTTAAGTGCCCGGTGGTCAAGTGGTTAATGCAAACGCCAAAAAGTGGCCAGTCCCTTGGTGAGGCATAAAACAAACATCCCTAAAAGAGCAAACATCACTGTGTCCTCAGGAAGATTTCCACGCCACCGGTCTTCCACCAACGTCTGTATGTGCGAATAAGATCACTTGTAGTAGAAATATTTGCCAGCACACCATGGAACTACGTAAATAGCGTCCAAACGGATGATTTATTGCATGATCAAAACACAGAGAGTGCAACATTTCGGAGCCACGAACGTTGCACTCTTTGTGTTGTGATCATGCAATAAATCATCCGTTGGACGCTATTTACATCGTTCCATGGTGTGCTGGCAAATATTTCTACTGTAATGTGCACCAGTATCCAGCTGGTTGTTGCTACGAGCACCCAAACCCTAGAGCGTATCCAGGAATGTGTGCGATGGGAATATGAAGTATAAGATCACTTGTAGCCTCCCCCAGTAGCTTGTATGACTAGGTGACAACACAGAGGTACAATTAGGAGACAGGTTCAGATCGTTGTCGCCATATAACAGAACTGAACAAGAACTTTCATAGCAAAATTACCAGGTATTATTTAAATGAAAGTTGCAGATTTAAAATGTGTTTTTTTTTTATAAGACTTCAAGATTTTAAAGCTTATAAGAGATTTGGTGAAGCCAAATTCTGGGAGAGACACTCTGATGCTGATTTTGGGGCTTTGTAGATGAATGCTTTCAGGTAATGAGTAGGGATGAGCTTCGAGTCGAACTCATGTTCGACTCGAACATTGCCTGTTCGGCGAACAACGAACAAACAAAGTGCAAATTTTAAAGGCTAATATGCAATTTATTGCCTAAAAAGTGTTTGGGCCGTTTTTTTAGGAGCAGTGAATTTAATAATGCTAAAAGTGAAACAATAAAAGTGAAATATTACTTTAAATTTCGTACCTGGGGGGGTGTAAAGTTAGCATGTGAAATAGCGCATGTTTCCCGTACATAGAACTGTCCCTGCACAAAGTGTAATTTCTGAAAGAAAAAAAGGCATTTAAAACTGACTTGCGGCTATAATGAATTGTCGACTCCGGCAATTCAGAGAGGATTCATTCATAAAAAAAAAAATAGCTTGGGGGTCCCCCCAAATTCCATTACCAGGCCCTTCAGGTCTGGAATGGATATTAAGGGGAACCCTGCTGTCAATTTAAAAAAAAATTACGTGGGATTCCCCCCAAATATCCATTCCAGACCCTTCAGGTCTGGTGTGGATTTTAAGGGGAACTCCACCCCAATTTTTTTAAAAAAATGGCGTGGAGTTCCCCCAAAAATTCACACCAGACCCCTTATCCGAGCACGTTAACCTGGCCGGCCGCAGAAAAGAGGGGGGGACAGAGTGCTGCCCCCCTCTCCTGAACCGTACCAGGCCACATGCCCTCAACATGGAGAGGATGTCCCCATGTTGATGGGGCCAAGGGCCTCATCCCCACAACTAGGGTTGTCCCGATACCACTTTTTTGAGACCGAGTACAAGTACCGATACTTTTTTTCAAGTACTCGCCGATACCGAATACCGATACTTTTTTTAATGTCATGTGACAGTGGCAGTAATTTTTTTTTTTTTTTACTATTTTTTTTTTACTATTTTTTTTTTTACAGTGATTTTTATTTATTTATTTTTTTAGGGGGGCGTGGGGGGTGAATTGTCAGTGTGTTTTTTTTTATTTATTTTTTTACATTTTATTTATTTTTTAATATTTATTGCAATTTTTTATTTTAATTTTAATCAGCCCTGTTGGGAGGCTTTGGTGAGATTTCAGGGGTCTTAACAGACCTCTGGCATCTCCCCTTTAAGACAGAGAAAGGGACTAGGGAAACAGATTCCCCAGTCCCTTTCTCAGCAGCTTCAGCTGAAATGAATGGAGGGAAGCTCCTCCATTCATAAACTGAAGCATCGTAAACACAGGAGGTTACGATGCTCAGTTATATGAATGGACAGAGTCGGTAATCACCGACTCTGTTCATTCAGAAAAGGTAGGAGCCGGGCTTAGCAGCTCCTACCTCCGCTCTCCCCCCTGACAGATTGAGGGGGGAGAGCGGCACGGACGGGGACGGGATGGATGGAGAGAGACTACAGGGACGGACGGGTGGGGAGAGAGAACGGGAGGGACGGACGGGGAGGAAAGAGCACTGCATGGACGGGGGGGGGAAGAGAGAACGGGACGGACGGACGGACGGACGGACGGGGGAAGGGGAGGAAAGAGCACTGCATGGACGGGGGGGAAGAGAGAACGGGACGGACGGACGGGGGAAGGGGAGGAAAGAGCACTGCATGGACGGGGGGAAGAGAGAACGGGACGGACGGACGGGGGAAGGGGAGGAGAGAACGGCACGGATGGACGGGGGAAGGGGAGGAGGAGAGAGAACGGCACGGACGGACGGGGGGAGGTGAGAGAGAGGCACGGACAGGGGAAGACAACACTGACCATGGGGGAGAGAAGATTTGCAACTCCCCTGCCTGCCCGCAAGTATCGGGTGAAGCATCGGGAGCATTTCCCCGAGTACAAGTACTCGGGGAAATGCTTGGTATCGGTCCCGATACCGATACTAGTATCGGTATCGGGACATCCCTACCCACAACCCTTGCCCGGGTCTGCGGGCGGGGGGCTTATCAGAATCTGGAAGACCCCTTTAACAAAGGGGACCCCCAGATCCTGCCCCCCCCTATGTGAATGTGTATTGGGGTACATTGTACCCCTACCATTTCACAAAGGAAGTGTAAATAGTTGGAAAAAACACACACACACACCGTAGAAAAAAAAATCATTTATTGATGAAAAAAAATCCAGCAGTGGTAATGTACTCGGTCCTCCCTGCTCCAAAGTTGTCGGTATCCAGCGATGGGTGATCTCCGGTCCAGCGATGAGAAGATCCATCCATCCAGAGCGCAGCCACGCCGACCTCCTCTCTCCGCTGCACAGCCCAGCGAATGACGCGGCTGAAGCTGTGACATGTCTTATATAGGGGAGGCGGGCCACCTGTCACGTGACCCCGCCCCCTCTGACGCACCCTCTGCTACTTTACTGGGGAAGCCCTCTCTGACGCAAGGGGGAAGCCGGGCTTCCCCAGTGACATAGCAGAGGGTGCGTCAGAGGGGGACGGGGTCACGTGACGGGTGGCCCCGCCTCTCCTATATAAGAAATGTCACAGCTTCAGCCGCGTGCAGCGGAGAGAGGAGGTCGACGTGGCTGCCCTCTGGATGGATGGATCTTCTCATCGTTGGACCTGAGATCACCCATCGCTGGATACCGACAACGTTGGAGCAGGGAAGACTGAGGAGATTACCACCGCTGTATTTTTTTTTTTTTTTAATAATAAAGGACTTTTTTCTACGGTGTGTGTGTGTGATTTTTCCAACTATTTACACTTCCTTCGTGAAATGGTAGGGGTACAATGTACCCCATTACCAATTCACATAGGGGGGGGGGCAGGATCTGGGGGTCTCCTTTGTTAAAGGGGTCTTCCAGATTCCGATAAGCCCCCCGCCCGCAGACCCCCACAACCACCGGGCAAGGGTTGTGGGGATGAGGCCCTTGTCCCCATCAACATGGGGACATCCTCCCCATGTTGAGGGCATGTGGCCTGGTACGGTTCAGGAGAGGGGGGAGGCCGCACTCTGTCCCCCCCTCTTTTCTGCGGCCGGCCAGGTTAACGTGCTCGTATAAGGGGTCTGGTGTGAATTTTTGGGGGAACTCCACGCCATTTTTTTTTATTTGGGTGGAGTTCCCCTTAAAATCCACACCAGACCTGAAGGGTCTGGAATGGATATTTGGGGGGAACCCCACGTCTTTTTTTTTTTCATTTACGGCGGGGTTCCCCTTAATATCCATTCCAGACCTGAAGGGCCTGGTAATGGAATTTGGGGGGACCCCCACGCTATTTGTTTTTATTTTTTATGAATGAATACTCTCTGAATTGCCGGAGCCGACAATTCATTATAGCCGCAAGTCAGTTTTAAATGCCTTTTTTTCTTTCAGAAATGACACTTTGTGCAGGGTCAGTTCTATGTACGGGAAAATGCGCTATTCCACATGCTAACTTTACACCCCCCCTAGGTACGAAATTTAAAGTAATATTTCACTTTTAGCATTATTAAATTCACTGCTCCCGAAAAAAAAATTTTTGCATTGATACATGCATTGATACATGTCCCCAAACACTTTTTAGGACAATAACTTTCATATTAGCCTTTAAAATTAGCACTTTAGATTTCAAATGTTCGAGTCCCATAGACTTTAATAGGGTTCTAAAGTTCACATGAACATTTGGTGTGTTTGCGGGTTTTGGTGCAAATCGAACAGGGGGGTGTTCGGCTCATCCCTAGTAATGAGCAACACAAGTTTGACTCTTCCTGAAGTCAGACGCATTTATATACATACAGCTAGGATTGTATGGGCAGTAGAGAGGACAGGTCAATCATTTCCACCACAGTACTCAGCGCATTTGACACCACGGACTCTGAAAGTTTGTAAAATCAACTGGTTTTCTTTAGCATACTAATTGTTTTTCATTTTCAAAACTATGTGCCCTATGGGTGGTTTTTATGTTGTTATCCTAGACATATTTTTATTGTCATACAGGTGAAGGATATCTTGGGCAACAATGCTGATTATGATGAGGAAGCGGAAGAGAAAAGATACTACCGCCGGAAAAAACTTTTGACCATAAAGAGTGTTATTTCTGCAAGCTTGGCTGCTGCCATAACATACGGCGTATATTTGGGTACGTTACAGATCTGTGTTGCAGGTCCTCATGATGGAAGAAGAAGCTGTTTTTTGTTACCTATAGAAAAAAGTCTGATCCTGTTTCATTATGATATTGGGAGGGAATAAAGGGGATAATGTGGTTTTTATAGTCAACGAGAAGACCATCATGAAGCCTGATTTAACTTAAAGCTGACCTGTCAGATATCAAACTCCATTTAATACCAATAAAACATTATAGTTTTACAGCAACTAGTGTATGTGAAATGGTCTTGCTATGCTCCTCAGCACAGAAGCATTCAAACACTATAAAGAAGGACCAGCACTAGCAGGCAACCAGTGTTCTGCTGGCTCTTCAGTCAGCAGGCTGATGGTGTGTTCTTGACCAAGATTTGCTGCTGTCATGGAGGTTGAGGATCTGGCATGTGGACCTTTCATAAAAAATTCTCACTTCATATGAACCAACAGGACACATGTCAGCATTACTAAACCTAATATAAAGTAGAAAAAAGTGAGAAGAAAAATAGGATTTTTTGTACTCACCGTAAAATCCCTTTCTCTTATCGTCCATGGACGGACACAGCTCCTTAAATCTTGACAAGTGGGTTATGTTCCCTGTTTACAGGAGAAGACTAGGCAGAAACATGTTAGATAATTAAATACATGTTACATTAACAGAGTTCACCAGCCCCGCCCAAGGGGCGGTCCCTCCAGACATAACCCTCCTCACTGCAGCCTGCATCCCCAGTTTCGTTCTGCCTAGCAAAGGAGAAGGACGTATGGCTCCCTTTTGGGCCCAGCGCCCTGAGGAGAAATTTAATTTAATTTTACTTTTTCTTGAAGAATCTTCTTTCAACTGTCGGCTGAGAGACAGGCTGGATAATATAGATCCTTGTAGTCTACCCAGTCCGACCAGCAAGCGTGGGCACACCTTTGCAAAGAGGCTGGGTCTGCTACGCCATACCCCATGACTCCTGGGGTGGCCGGTGAGCTTTGCTCCGAGGTCCACATATGACTGGGCTGTGGTGTTGTCTCACTCACAGTGGACCGGGCCGACAGCCACCTCCATTGCGGTTGTAGTTCTGTCAGGAATGCGTCAGCGAGTCCTCGCTTGGACGGGTAAGTAAGTACAGTCCCTCCTGCTTCGGTAGGTTGGTACGGCTGGGCATTCCTGGGGTTCGGGAGTGCTCTTCTCCTCCCTTCTCTGCTCCTTTTCCCTTGCTGTATTGCTAACATTGCCACTGTCAGGGTGGAGGGGGCCTTCCTGAGGGGACTTATCTGGCCTGTGTTTTTTCACTGTTAAAAAGCCCTGTGATGAACACAGATGTTTATGATTACCCTGTATTATACTTCAGCAAGTAGTTAGACGCTGACTGATTGGTGATCTTTACCCACCTGTAACGGTTTTGTATGGTCATTAAATCTCATATGCTCATTGCAATGTATCTGTGTCTTATCCTTAAAAAAAAAAAAAAAGCCCTAGGAGGCTTTTCCTGTTTAAACGTGGCATTTAAGGAGCTGTGTCCATCCATGGACCATAAGAGAAATAGCATTTTCTTGTGAAAAAATTACGGATCAACAGCTCCCAACCAGAGAAGCTTTGGCTACCAATCATGTTCAATTGCTTAAGGTCTATTGCTTTCAGTGATGGATATCTGTCTCGTAGAATTAGTGAGATAGGTGTTATCAGCATGGCACATTGTAGAAAGGGACCCTTTCCAAAATCGGTCATCTGAGTTGGATTCACCAACTCATTCACCATTGTTTCCATCATGACCAACCAGAGCCTGCAGCCCTCTTTTAATAGGCAAAATGATAGTTCATCCTTACATTAACACCAGTCGTTTGGTGGTCTAAAAGGGTCTGTAGGCACCTTTCAGCCTTCCAAATCCACTTTAAAGCATTAACAGGAAGGATAAGGCAAGTGAAATGTCAATGCCTGAAGCTAGATTTAAAGTCAACTTCAGAACATCCAATTGTGTTTGTATTTTTTATCATCCTGTGATGTTTTTGGCCATCTTAAATTGCTTTACAAAATTGTATTGGGTTTTTCAAAGTCATTTGAACCAGGTACAGAAGACTGAACACAAATGAGCACATTGGAAGTCATAGAAAAACAAAAGTACAGTAATTTAAACAGGTACATTTCAACTGGCACGTGTAAATATAAGAAGGAAGGTTCCCTGCACCCCTGGAAACAGAAGGGGGATGCTGAGGAAATTAACCTGACCCCCCGTCCTGGGGTCCTATATCGTCAGGAAAGTGGCTTGTAGGCATTCTCGTGAGAAAAAATGTTCCTAGAGCATTTAGAAGGTTTCAGACAAATTTGTTTTCAGGAGAACTGATCCAAAGTTTTCCCCAGGTCGGTTTCCAACTTAGAGACATATGAGAGCCTACGAGACCCAAGGGCCTCCGTGTATGAGCCATAGAGATCCAACACCAAACCTTCAACAAGGGGTCTATGGCATCTGCTCTCGAAAGGGGTCAGGCGCTTAGGTTGGCCCTCTTCAATTGAATGCCTTGTGTTGAGGTGTGGTCTGAGGAGAGGCTGTGTGCTCATCCATCCCTTTGAGGCTTGCTATTCTCTGAGTTCTTGTGTTTTTTTTTTTGTTATAAGGTGTTATTTATCTGACATGGTCATGTGACATTATGTGTTTCAGGTCTCCTGCAGATGCAGCTGATTTTACATTATGATGAGACATACAGAGATGTGAAATATGGAAATATGGGCCTGCAGGACATCGATAACAAGATGCTGATGGGCATTAATGTAACTCCAATTGCCGCTCTGTTGTATACCCCTGTTCTTATCAGGTTAGTAGGTGGAAGTTATTACATTGAGTTAGACTTACCTTTCTAAAAATCAGGTAGATGTGTGAGCCGCCAACAACTTTCCCAGTTTACATTGCGGGATGGAACATGGGACTGACTTTTTAGAATATGTATCCAGCCCTTGAACAACTGATTCTGGTGCTTTCTACATCATATGCTAGCTGGCACCTGCCTGCATTTCTTACACATGTAAGATTTGGCCATTGCTGTGAATGCTCGATTGTTCAGGCAGATTGGACTAAGCACTGCAGTAAAAGGCTTGTCTTAATGCAACTGCCCTCAGTAAAGCCTTCCCCTTGCCCCTACATCATCACTATGAAAAAATTCTAAACAGGTGAAAGATGCTGCATTAGAGATATTGACCTAGAGTCCAATCTTTGAAAAATGTTCTACTTGCAGCTGTAACATGGTGATAACCCAGAGTTTTGGGGGCAGGCATGGCAGTCAGGGAATCCCACACTTCATAAAGTGTCAGTACTCTCATCACTGAAGCAGAGAACTCTCCTTAGATTTGAATTAATTGCATTACAAAAAATGGCTTCTATAGGTTTTTTTACTGAGTGGATCTATGCATTTACTAGACTTTGTAAATTGTGAAGACTAAAGTCTTAGGGCTCTTTCACACGGGGCGGATCAGTGATGATCCGCTCCGTGAACCTCCGCTTGCTTAGCGGGGATCGCTCTGTTGATCCCCGCTGAGCCGGCGGATGACAGGGCGGACTCTGCACACTGTGCAGGGACCGCCCTGTCATCTCTCCGCTCTCCTCTATGGGGGGATCGGATGAATACGGACCGTCTGTCCGTGTTCACCCGATCCGATCCGCAGACGGATGGAAAAATAGGGTTTTCCTCCATCTGCAGAATCGGAGGATTGCGGCAACGGACGAGATCGGGTGTCAGCGAATGTTCATCCGCTGACACCCGCGATCTCATAGGGACCAATGCATGTCCCTTTTTCATCCGTACACGGATGGATAAAAAAGTGGACATACGGTCTGCCTGTGTGAAAGAGCCCTAAGGGGGAAATTTACTAAAAGTGCTGCACACAGAATTTGGTGCAGCTGTGCGCATAGTAACCAATCCGCTTTTAACCTCAGCTTGTTCAATTAAACTTTGACAATATCACTGGAAGCTGATTGGTTACTATGCACAGCTGCCCTAGAGTCTGTGTGCAGCAGTTTTAGTAAATCTCCCCCTTACTGTATATGCCATATCAAGTCCCAGATCACCCAAATCACCAGAATCAGTGAAACTTGCAGATGCAAAATCATGTAAGTGATTAAAATGTTGATGACTGTGATGATAAAATTGATACCACATATTAACTAGACAGGAAAACGGGATTATAATTCTTGACTTGATGACATCTATTTCCCTGGCTCAGATTTTTTGGTACAAAGTGGATGCTATTCCTCTCCTCTGGGATCTATGCCTTGTTTGTCTCTACCAATTACTGGGAAAGATACTACACCCTCGTCCCATCAGCAACTGTCATCGGAGTTATGATTGTCCCCTTCTGGACGTCAATAGGGAATTATATTACCAGGTAAGTTCTAAAAAATAAAGCATGCATGTTTTTTAAGTTTAAAAGTTTTATTGAATATTTTCACGACATACATAAGATAAATACATGGTGCATAGAAATAAAGATGGTCAAAACATTCCCGCACCCAAGCATACAAACTTGAACATCACGTTTGAAGTGTCTAGACTAACATAGCAAACAGGCTTGATCACAAGAGAAAAGTTTACATATTTACCCCACCCAGAACACCTCAGCGATAGCCACAGTGGCATCTTAAGAGCATTATAGGCCCCCGGGAAAACAGTGCACTGGAGCCCTGTCTACACAATCACACACGAGAATTTTTTACTGACAAAAATCATGACCTTTACTGGCAACCAGAGACTACCTTCCATAGAAGAAATACACTAAGGGGGTCACTAATATAGGAGGGGGGAACCTTTATATCAGTGCCCCCTTACATGTTTTTATTCACTCTCCTCTTACAACAGCAACCCCCTGCCCCTCAGACTGGCCTGGTGGCGCTGTCACTGACCTCCTCTCAGGTGCACCGTGCAAGGCTCAGTCAGATGGCTCCAGCTTGGCTGCTCTGGTTTTATCCTATAGTCTGCTGTCTTACTTCTCCCATGACCCCCAACACGGCAGCGCTCCCATTCTTGACTTCTCTCCAGACTCCCCCTCAGAGACTGCAGACATGGTACAGGAGATGGTCAGAGGCTGGTGGACATGGTACAGGAGATGATCAGGGGTTGACCACTGCCCCCCCAATCCCGATATCTTTGTGCAAGCTGCACAGTCAGCCACTCACCGTACGACACCGACCAGGGCACTCCATGTCTGTACTGGTTGGGGGCTGGGCAGGTTACAGGATCACGAAAACCGGCACTGCCGACAGGGGTTCGACTCCGCCGCACTCTGCTTCAAGCCTGCTGTGCTGTCTGTTCTGTCTACTCCACGAGTCACCACTCTGCTCCGTCCATCCACCCTCAGCTCCTCCTGTCTGGCGGGCGGCGCTGGCGGTGTGGCTGATGTCATCATCGGCAGACAGACAGAGGCAGCACTCGTGGAGGATCGGATGTGCTCTGCGATTTCCGCAAACTGCACATGCACAGTTCTGACCCGCCGCTCTCCATAATTTTTTACTGGGGTTGCTGGGCAGGTGGGGCCCCCCAGGCAAGTGTGGCCCCCGGGCAACTTCCCAGCGTGCCCAATGGAAAAGATGGCCCTGGATAGCCACACCGAAGAACATTGAAAATTGCCAGAATGGGTTTGCGGTCTGAGGCCTCAATCACCCGAGCGCCCCAACGGGAACAAACTGCATCCCAGGTGACGTGACCACAGAGCTCCCCCCATGACTATCAGAGCGGCAACCACCCATGCGCTGAGCGGAGAGTCAATCAGCCCTATCGTTCCAACTGAAGAGCGCAATAGTTAACCACAAAGAACCGTGAGAATGTATGTTTTTTTTTATGTAGCGCACCCCACGTAAGAGCTGCTGGAGAATAGGGATCCCCCACCCTGCACAGCCAGGCACACCAAATCTTTACAGTTTCCCAGAGTCAATAAATAGCCCAGTGCTTTGTTTTTATGTTTTATTGAGGGGATACAACTTTGATAGGGAATAGGGAAATTAATTATGGGATGCCCACTTGACTTGTAACAATTTCTTCAAGGACAACTTCTCTCTATATATATATACAGTCTATATACACTCCTCTCTCTTCCTCCAGCATTCACTTGCTTGCAAAAAAAGAACACTGACTCAGCTGGACATTATCATGAATCTGACAAAAGAGGCATGGGTCAGATTTTGTAGCAAAAGCCCTTTACAGACAGGGACCCCGGGCCCCTTGGGTTCAGGCCCGGATTTCCCACAAGGCCACCGAGGCCAGGCCTCGGGGCGGCAGGGCACAGAGGGGCGGCAGCAGCATGGAGTCCCCCGACGGCCGGAACATACAGTTAAGGGCGGTAAGTTGCTTTCTAGCAGGGCTAAATGTAGTGTGGGGAAATCCGCTCGCTCGTTAACAAGTGATTGTGGCGATATAGCCTGAAATCACTTGTAAAATGTGTGCTGCCCCCCCCCCCCCACATACCTCTCTCTGCTGGCTCTGTCTTCGGGACTCAGTTCTCCCCCTAGCCGCCGAGTCCTTCTCCTGTCCCTCCCCCGATGTACACAGTGAGAGGGGAGAGCTGTGCTCTTCCCATCTCAGCTGTGACAGGAGTTCTAGCACAGTGCTAGGACTCCTGTTTTGGAGGTGACAGGGTCAATAAAGAGAACCTGTCACCTCCAATTGCTATCACACAGGGAATTGTTTTAAAAGTTAGGTGGAAAAAAAAATTCAATTAATAAAATAAAAAAGTAATTAAAGTAAAGAATAAGGTAAAAAAATATATATATATATATATATATATATATATATATATATATATATATATATATATATACACACACAAAAAAAGTAAACGACAAGCTACAAATAAAAAAATTTAAATAAAAGAAACAAAAAATATTTGAACTAACCGTGCCGCCCCTGCCATCCGGTTACCATTCTCCGTTAATTGGGGGGGGTACATTGCGGAACCTGGCCTTGGGGTGGCAGGGAGAGCAAATCCGGCCCTGCTTGGGTTGTGTATCAAATGTCCAGGTATCGAATGACCTCTTGGCTGCGTGCCACTCGTCTCTGTTGTCAGGAGAGTCAGCTAGATAGAGGGTTCTTTGTGCCTTATGTAGTCGGGAACTGGCTAATTTATACTTAGATAAGGCGTTTCTCTTGAAAGAGGTGGCGTAGGAAATGATTTGACCCCTGAGGAAAGCCTTGCCGGCGTCCCAGAAGAGGTTTGGGTCATCTATGTGGGGAGCATTCGCCGAGGAGTATTCCATCCAGGCTTTCTCCATAAAATGTTGGAAGTTGGAATGGTTGTGGAGGTAGGAGGGAAAACGCCATAACTTCGGGTGAGGGGGAAGGTCTAGGTTGTCAAGGGAGACTGAAACCGGGGCGTGGTCGGATACCGCGATGTCAAGAATATCAGTGGCTGACACCAAAGGGATGAAGTCGTCCGATCCGAAAAAATAGTCTATTCTAGTGAACACTGCCTGAGGGTTTGAATAAAATGTAAATTCCCTGTCCGCGGGGTGAGTCAAGCGCCATAGGTCCCGCAGGTGGAGCGAGTCCATCGTGGAAGCAAAGAGCGAGGGTTGCGATGGGCCAAGGCCTAAGCGGGAGCATCTAGGGGAAGATCTGTCATCTACCTGGTGCAGAGTGTCATTAAAATCGCCTCCGACCAAGTGTAGGAGGTTGGTGTTTTGCAGTAGCCAGGAAGATAGCTTGCAGTAGAACGCTTTTCCTGGGCTGTTAGGGGCATATACGTTAGAGATGACCAGTTCCTTGGAACCAATTTTGAGGTGAGCTGAGACTAGCCGGCCATGTGAATGGGAATTCACCGTTAGGACCGTGCAGGAAAGGTTCTTATGGATCAGTAGGAGGACACCTGCCTTGCGGCCAACAGCTTCTGAGCCCAAGACCGTGCCCACCCAAAGTTTTTTAATGCGCGGGAAATCAGATGCGGATAGATGGGTCTCCTGCAACAGTGCTATCTCCGCCTTAAGTCTTTTTAGGTGTCTGAGGATCTTCATTCTCTTATTTGGGGATCTAAGTCCCTTCACATTCCATTAAAAAACTTTCATGTTAGGGGTTCCGGGAATGGGGTCTGAGATGTATTTTCATGATGGGCACCGCTTGATAAGGGGCCAAGGGAGATCACCACGTAAAGGCATAATAGAATCTGTATGTCACGGGGGGAGGGGGTGCATACGGTGCATGTATGTAGGTGCCGGGGGGAGGGGGAGAAGGAGGAGGGGTGAGGAGGCGCAAAAGGGAGACCTGAAATGGGATTAACAAAAATAACAAAACCAATAGCAAAAACTTTGCTTTTTTACACATGGAGTCACTGTACGAGCAGGCCCCTTATCACGACCTTGGTGACATGTGCCCGAGAGCCCAAGATTAGGTGGCAAGGCTTCACGCGGCTAACAAGCAGTGCCCGTAGTGGGGGGGGAAAGCAATTTTAATGCGTAGAGTGAGCCCAGGAGGCGCAAATGTCACGTAACAGTAATAACATTGATAACATAATACATAGATAGTCAACCGGGGAGGGGGCATAGAGAGAACATGACTGGTCTAAGTAAAGTACAACTTGCATGAGCATGGACATACCATATCAAAAGGGGTAATGAAGGTAGACTATAGAGGTGCAATAAAACCCCCAAATGGATAAAACAAATATTGTAACACATAATGCTACCTATCCAGTCGATGTGGGGGGTGAGGTATCGCCAGTAGGTAGGGGGTCAAGTGGTGCAGGAGCAAGACCTGCTCAGAGGGGACCTTGACGGTGCAGCAAAGCGCTCAAGGAAAAGAAGTAAACCAGGAGTGAGAGGTGGTTGCAGGGAAATCATCTCGCGGTGGCCCAGGCCGGTTCTTGGGCCGAGGCCCTGAAGCGCTTAGGTGATTCCTTCCTCGGGCTTCTTTGGTCCAGGGGACGATTAAGTGCTGGGGCTTTGGAGGGCGTCTGGTGGTTGGGGTGTGCATGCCGCGACCGCAGGAAAGCTTCGGCTTCTGAGGGGTCCTGAAAAGTCAGCTGATCTCCATTAGGGGCCTTGAGGCGTAGTATGGCAGGGAAGGCTAAGGTGAACTTAATTTGTTGTTTGAAGAGTTCAGAGCATACCTGTTGAAAGGCCTTACGTTTCTTTGAGACCTCGATGGAATAGTCAGGAAATACTAGCACTTTTATGCCATCAATCTGGAGCTGGCGGGCTTGCCGAAAGGAATGCAATATGAGGGACTTGTCAGCGTAGTTTAGGTATTTGGCGATGATCGGACACGGTGACTTACGGTCCGAGTTGAATGCCCCCATGCGGTGGGCCCGTTCTACCGTGCAGGGGCCAGGGAGGCCCAGCGCTTCCGGGACGAGCTGAGCGCAGAAATCTGAGAGTGCAGAGGCCTGAAGTGATTCCGGGACACCGACGAATCGCAGGTTACTCCTCCTGGATCTGTTCTCTAAATCGTCTAATTTCTGGAGGACAAATTGATTTGTCTTGTCCTGTGCGTGTTCCATGGCCTGGGCATGGTAGAGTTCCTCTTCGGCGCTAGACAAGCGGTGTTCCAGCTCATTTAATCGTGAGCCATGTTCTCCTAGTTGGGCCTTGATCTGCACCATCCCGGCGTTCACGGCCTTCTCCACCGATGCCGCTATCATGGGGGTCAGCAGGGCGGCTACGGCTTGAGCTATACGCTCGGTGGTATTATCCCCCGCTGAGTGGGGTGTGGAGGCATGTGGAGGAGGAGAGGGGGAGATGGCGCCGCTTACCTCCATCGCAGCCGGCGTGTCTGACGTCCGCGGAGCGGGGTAGGCCGAAGCCGGGGCCTCGATTTGCGGCTGGGCCGTGTGGCTGCGGGCGCCCGATTTCTCCACGAATCGGTCCATGGTCGTGTGGGGATGTGCCCAGAGGTGGAGGGGGGCTCGGATGGCTGCTCGGGCTGGTATTTTAAGCCGATTTGGGTCGTGCGGCGGGAGCTGCAGAAGAGAGCAGCTACTCCATGTGGCGCTGGAACCGGAAGACGTGTATCAAATGTCAATGTTCAGCCTCCATCCCTGTGGCTACTGATCCTGGCACCACCTCTGCAGGCACTGCCAGCTTGCCTGGCTGTAACAAGCACTGTTGCGCCCCTGCTCCTCTCTCTATGTGGGCGCTTCAGTGCTGTAGTATGTTCCATGATGGAACGCATACAGCGCTCGTGCGATGACTTCATCGCCCGGTGCTGTGATGCGTTCCAGCCTGGAAGGCGGAAGTGTGTCTTATACGGCGCTCCATTGAATCACTGCGATGCATTGCACCTGATCTCCTGCCTAAAAAGGCATGTATAGGAGATACAGGTGGTGTTCTATTATTGCCAGCTGTTTGTCAGTTGTAGTGGCAGCAGTAGTCTGAGCTGTAGCTTGTCAGCCCTTGCGGCCTTGTTACACCTGCCGGTTCTCCAGCTCCCTATGCTGTAACACTGTTCCTGGAAACCACTACTCCTTTGCTGCTGAAGTCTTCTCTGCAATACAGCCTTCTGCAAACCAAGTACAGGGAACTTGGCAACCATCCTCCTTTATGAGAACTCTGTCTCCTATCTAAAGAAGCTACAGACGGATAAGTAACCTTTGCTACACTTGTAGTCCTATAGAAGATCTACTGCTAGTATTTCAACTGCTACAATAGTGTTACTACATATGCCATCTGCTTATCAACATATTATATGGGAGATGTTACTATGCTAAACCCTGCCTGTAAACGAACTTAAAGGCTCAGCAACCTTCAACATACCAATTCTATGTCTAATGTATGCAGCTATAACTACCTCATCTATGCATAATACATACCTGAGCTATACTGCCTCTCTCATGAAATACTAATATCTTTCTATAAAGTATGCAACTGTAATTACATAAGCTACTTTACTACGTAAACGCAGGTGATACTACCTTATTACAGTACATGTGATATACAAGTACCCAGTTGTTACTACAACTCTCAATTAATACAAGCTTGGCATAAGTACAAATGTCTTATAGGCCTCGGCCTAATAGTTCAAACTTGTTCTCCCTAAACTTTTCTTGTCTAAGGGTTGATACTATTTCATGGTATCTCCCTTAGTAACCTATGACATCCCTACATGCTGCAGGTGATATGATGTAGAGAACCTCCAAACTCCTGTTGCTAAGAGCGACGCCTGGGGTCCCTTACTGATAATCACGCGCATGTAGAGGTGTATTGGAATATAGTCCTTGAAGCTAAAATATATTTAATCGCTAAGGTCTGGTCACATGTTTTAATGCTTCCATCCTTAATAAATCAACGCCCTTCTTTATGTGACAGGAGTGACGCCTGGGGCTAATACTGAGTTGTCGCACATTGAGGTCCTTGTATCCGCAGTTGTGATTCACTCCCGTTTCTCCAGTGCTGTTATACTGGCTGTAGCTGCCTCTTTCACTAGCCTTAGCTACTTCCCACAGTCCTCCCAGACTGTCAAACTCACCAACCACCCAGCTGTCTTCTCCATGAGATTTCCTGGATGTCCTAGCTGACTTTTGCTGTCCTCACTCTTGCTCCCGTGCCTCCTGCACAGGACTCCTTTGCGTGTTGTAAGAGGATCCCTCCAGCATTTGAGCCTGAGGTCACCCCCCCCCCCAGACTAGGGGGTTACCCTCAAGGGCCACCGACAACCTCATCAGCACTCCATCACCATCTTATACCCAACTTCCCCCTGCTGGCATGACTCTGAGTATTTAAGAGGTGTCCTCCCTCTGCCAGCACAATTGGCCAGCAATACTCCAGGCAGCTCCTCCCAACCTCCCTCCCATTCTTCTGGAAGCTTCTCCAAGGTTCCATCAAGTAGGGGGAGGTACCAGAGGTGCTGCCTGATGAGTCATTCAACCTTCCTGGGTCACCCACCCTGACCCAGAATCTACCCAGTCTGGCTCTGAGCCAGGCAAAATTTTCCTACGCTAAAGCTACAACTATGTACAATTCCATTCTAGCACACTAGAGGTGGCTTCATTTGAAAAAGTAGATATGGATAAATGAGCTAAAAATGCAAATATAGATGTCCCATGAAGGCACTTCAAAGAAATACAGTATATTTAAAGAGTGCATACACATTTAACATGCATGTCTTCTAATTAGTCAAGCAAGTAAAGCTCATTTGAACCCTCTTAATCTATTACTGTAATGTAGTCAGGCTGCATATTTTTTATTTATTACATGTATTTTTTAAGCTGGAAATGTATGCAGCACTTTACATATAGTACATTCACATTTGTCCCTGTCCTCAAGGAGCTTACGATCTAAGGTCCCTACCACACATTCATGCACATACTAGGGCCAATATACTGTATATAGAGTAGGAGCCAGTTAACCAGTCTTTGGAGTGTGGAAAGCAACTAGAGTACACAAAGAAAACCCAAGCAAGCACATAAAAAGTGATACTATCTTTAAAAGCAATAAATAAGGAAGACAGCTTTATCAAGTAATTGAAAACCTGAACGTGCAGAGTGTCAGGTTTTCCCAATACAGGGTAGGACAGCGGGGGGCAAGGATAAAAAAAAGCAAATGTATGGTGCATGATTTGCATGGGTACATTAAAGAAATGTGGGGCTGTCAAAAAGATTATTTGTGTAGCGCTCACCCCCGAAGGAGCCGCTGGTGATTGATTGGGCCTGTACTCTGCTCTAACACCCCCAATAATTTGGTCTCACTCCCCTCGACACAGCTGTGGTGCAGTGCTGGTGTGAAGCTCAATAATAAAAGACAGGTGAATAGACACAGATTGTATTCACTTTACCTGTGCTGTTACCCGGGCATACACTGCTACACCTGTTTGTGTTAAAACAAAAGGTAAATTTACTAGAACAGGTTTTATCGTTAACATGGAACCACAATTGGTATACAATAATGAGACAAGAGATTGTAGGTGGCAATCGCCTGAGAGCCACCTGCATTGCTTTGGCAGGAGTGTCTCCAAGTGGGAGTAATGCTCTGGCAACAAACACAGCACCGGGCACCTTCCCACTTCCAGCACACCATGTAGACACTGTGAAACCCACTATGCAGCACACAGTATTTGGCAAGAATGATATATCACAGTATAATTAACTCAATATTCCCCCTACGGCCTCTAGTAAGTGGTTACAGCACTGCAAGGCCTTGCGGTAAGAATACAGTATAGTCTCTGGTCTTCTTTCTTCTGTCTTCTGCTAGCTATTGTGAGAAAAAGATTGTAATCCAAAGGGTTCTCTGCTCAATAAAGCATTGTAGAACAACATAGAACAGTAGCTTAAATTGTGAAAAGTATCTGTGTATTTCTTCTTAGAAATGTACCTCCAGCGGTAGTCACTAAATAGTTAAATCAGGCTTGAGGCCTATGCACAGGTGACTCTATTGAACTGAACTGTTCCGTGGAACTACCGGTCCCAGCAACACTATGCAATCAGTCTAGGTGTGTGAAAAGTACAAAGTTCTGAGCATCAGCCCTCTCGCCACACGAGGTCCAGACATATGGATACCTCCGCTACCACAGGATCTCAGTCTGTTTGCTGCGACCACACTGTCACGCTGTTCTGTTTCACAGACGACCAGGAGTCCTCAGTTACCTCCTTCAAGGGTCTCTGGTTCGACCACACTGCTGCTCCAGCACGCTGTGGTATAAAGCAGAATCAAAGGGGTGCTGTTATGCTCCGCACGATGTAGGCCAGAGCTCTATCGAACCCACACACAAACAGAGCTCTGCTGGAAGGCCATGCTTCCCAGGGACAAGAGACCCAAGATGGCCACCTTAGGGCCTTTTATCTCCTACCCAGCATGCATTTGAGCCCCGTGTGTTCATGGGTAGGTAATTTGCATAATATTTCACCATGTTCTTGAAAACAAAAATAAATGAAGTCCATTTCACGTTTTAGCCACTAGGTGATGCCAAATACCAATTTATAGCATTAGTCATGGAATAACACTATACAACATTAATATAATATTTAAAGGCAAAAATGCCTGCGCTACATTTGGAAAGAGGAAACAGATCCTGCATATGTAATTAGCTAAAATGACTGTCCACTTGTACATGTAAAATTACAAATTATACATTATAAACAAGTTTTTTTTATTAAGACGTTTTTTATTTTGAAAGCTTTATGCTACACACGATGGCCCGGATTCACAAAGGAGTTACGACGGCGTATCTCCAGATACGCCGTCGTAACTGTGAGTGCGGGCCGTCGCAACTCGGCGCCTGATTCATAGAATCAGATACGCCTCACAGTTGCCTAGATACGAGCGGCATAAGTCTCCTACGCCGTCGTATCTTAGGGTGCATATTTACGCTGGCCGCTAGGTGACGATTCCGTATATTTCCGCGTTGAATATGCTAATTAGCTAGATACGCCGATTCACGAACGTACGCGCACCCGGCGTATCAAGATACGTAGTTTACGTAAGGCGTCAGACCGGCGTAAAGTTACCCCTCATAAAGCAGGGGTAAGTCATGTTAGGTATGGATGTCGGAAACATATGAACAGCATCGTATTTTACGTTGTTTGCGTAAGTCGTCCGTGAATGGGGCTTTGCGTAGGTTATGTTCACGTCGACTAAGCATTGAGCAGGCGTAATTTACTTTGAAAATTCAACGTGATACTGAGCATGCGCGCGCATGCGCCATTCGTAAAAAGCATAATTTACGTGGGATCACGAAACATTTACACACAACACGCCCCCTAACAGCCTAGTTTGAATTAGGCGGGCTTACGCCGTGTCAGATACACTACGCCGCCGTAACTTACAGCGCGAGTTGTTTCTGAATACAGGACATGGCGCTCTAAGTTACGGCGGCGCAGTGTATCTGAGATACGCTACGCCCGCCTAAAGATAGGCGTTTGTATGTGAATCTGGGCCGATCAGTTTTTCCGAAAGAAAAAACATGTTTTCTTTATCGTACATCACGGGACACAGAGCGGCATATTCATTACTATGTGGGTTATATGGAGTACCTTCAGGTGATGGACACTGGCAATCTCAAACAGGAAGTCCCCTCCCTATATAACCCCCTCCCATAGGAGGAGTACCTCAGTTTTTTCGCCAGTGTCTTAGGTGTTGGTCATGGAATAGCTTTGCCTCCACATCCTTGGGATCAAGGCAGGCTAACCGGATCTGTCCAAAGTGCCTCAGTGCCAAAGTGGACAGTACCCGGGCCCCCAAGCCGGGGGTTTTGCCTATAACGCTTCTCTCTTTAGAGAGCTGGACCCTGGGCCCAGGACTTAGAGCCTTTTTGTTAAAGTGCCTAAAGTAACCTGTTTGCCAGGGTGCTGTATAGGTCCAGGACAGTGGGTTCCTTCCAGGACCACAGGGCCTGAAGGTCTAGTACGCTACCCACGGAGATGGGTGAAGATTGGACCGCTTGCTGTGCAAGGTCCTGCGGCATGGAGCAGGTAAGAGGGGGGGCCTGCGGGACTTGGTTCGACAGCGGGCCCTCCAGGGATCTATGGGGAGGTCAGCCTGTGTATGCTCTGGCATTGGCAGTTGGGGCCACTATGTCTAAGAAAGACAGGATGGTCTGGATATTTTACCCCCCAAATATTGGATTCCCTGGTCTGTTTGCAGGTAACCATCTGGCTGCGCGCTAGGTGGGTAAAGGAGGGGCTGTGGGCCTATACCTTTCCCAGAACTTAGGTCTTAACCTACCAAGAGTTCCTACCTGGCTGGGTGTCAGGCCGCAGGCAGCTGAAGTTAGGCCGCTCTGTGTCCGGTAAAGGGATGCTTTAAAGCTCCTCTGCGCTGTGGCATGTATCCTCCTGGTGTCCTCCAGCATGGCCCCCCCCCGATAGCGGGCGCGCGCGCGGGCGCGCGCACGAGATATAGCAAAATTTCGCGCCATTTCGGAGGGGGGGGGGGGGGCGGGGACGTCAGGTTCATAGGAGGAAGGGGCGTCCCTTCCTCTGTGATGTACAGCTCATTCAGTCTGAGCTTGGAACAAGGAGGACACAGAGCGGCAGCGCTGCGGCTGAGGACAGTGACACCCGGTGGCGCAAGCGAGTATTGCAGTTCTGGAATTCAGAACTAGCTTAAATTTGTCCAGCCTAAAAAAAAATCCTTATGGCAGCAGGTGGATACTAGCAATTTTGTTGGTGGGGGACAGTGTGCTTTAAAAAAAAAAAAAAAAAAAAGAGAATATATATATATAATAATTGAAAAAAAAAAAAAAAAACTTTTCTTTTGAAAAAATAAAAAAAAAATAAGGAAAAGGAAAAAGCACTGACTGGATTCCCCACCAGGTTTTTGGTCATCAGTAGTACTGTTGTTCCCTAAACCACATATATATTATCTCCTGGTTACAACAGTTAGTTGTTGTATACGGGGGTACCTCGGTATTGTACCATGGCTCCCAAAGGCTCGGGATCAAAAGGGGCAAAAGGGGTCAAAAAACCAAAGGGTTCCCCCTCGGATTCTGAGGATACGAGTCAAGCTATGCCGGTACTCTCCCCACCTGTCAACCAAGCAGTGGTGGGTGCCTTGGTTGAGCCAGTAGGGGGGTCTGGTGCTGAGGCTGGCCCAGATCCACCCAACCCTGTGTTTATCACAGAGGAGATGCTAGCCGTCTCCCTAGGAGGGCTAGAGGAAAGATTGGCAGCTATGATCACCAGATCCATGCCAGGTAAGAAGCGGACTAGATCCCCTTCGCCTAAGGGTGTATCCTCGGATAATGAGGTTCTTTCCCCGGAGGAATTAGAAGATCAGGAGGATCAATTGGACCAGAACCTAGAGGGTTCAGACATTGGGGAATCTACTGTAGAGGAACCATTTTCAGCCTCCCAAGCGGAGAGGTTATGGATACAGTATTTGACAGACATGGTCCGTTCGGCCTTTAAGATGCCCTTACCAGGGCCTCAGCTTCCGGAGGTTTCCTCTTTGGGATCCTTAAAAGCACCCTTGAGCAACGCAGTTTTTCCGGTCCATCCTCTGTTAGAGGAGTTAATCTTCCAGGATTGGGTACGGCCGGACAGAGTTTTTCTGCCGCCTAAAAGATTTTCTATTATCTACCCTATGGAAGAGAAATTTGCCAAAAAATGGGCGCTCCCAGCGGTGGACGCAGCCATCTCCTGTGTGAATAAATCATTAACTTGCCCGGTGGAAAACATACAAATGTTTAAAGACCCGGTGGATAAACGTTTAGAATCACTTTTGAAAGCCTCCTTTGCTACGGCAGGAGCAGTGGTACAGCCAGCGGTGGCTGCTATCGGGGTCTGTCAGGCTTTAAAGGACCAGACAAAACAGATGCTTAAGGACATTCCTGCCCAACAGGCAGAGGAGTTATCCGATATTCCCAGAGCTTTGTGCTTTGCGGTAGATGCTATAAAGGACTCCATCCAACAGGCGTCTCGTCTATCTCTATGTTTGGTGCATATGAGGAGGCTCTTATGGTTAAAGAACTGGGCGGCCGAGCCACCATGCAAGAAACTGCTGGCGGGGTTCCCCTTCCATGGAGGGCGACTCTTCGGAGAAGATCTGGATAAATACATTCAGACTATTTCAAGTGGTAAAAGTACCCTTCTACCAGTAAAAAAGAGGTTCCGGGGGCCCGCCTTTAAAAAGCAGCTTTCCCCTATGCCGAGTACCTCAAATTCCAGGCAGTATCGACGGCCTCCTGCGTGATCCAACTTTAACAATAAGTCGCAGGGACAGGCCCCTGGGGGCAAGAAGCCATGGTTTCGCAAACCAACAAAGCCAGCCCCTAAGTCTGCTTTATGAAGGGGCGCCCCCACTCACTCGAGTGGGGGGAAGGCTTCGTCTCTTCGCAGAGGTTTGGGAAGCCAACATCCCCGACAAATGGGTCCAGTCATCTGTGGCCACAGGCTACAGATTAGAGTTTCAAAAGTTTCCTCCGCCTCATTTCCAGGAATCAAGGGTTCCGAACGATCCAGCAAAAAAGGCCTTGCTGCTAGCGGCATTGGATCGTCTGCTTCGCCAGGGCGTGATAGTAGAGGTACCAGCCCAAGAGAAGGGGCTAGGTTTCTACTCCAATCTGTTTGTCATACCAAAACCCAACGGCGATGTCAGACCCATTTTGGACCTAAAGAGTCTAAATGTTTACCTAAAGGTCCAGTCATTTCGGATGGAATCCGTTCGGTCAACAGCCGCCGCGCTCCAGAAGGACGACTTTCTGGCGTCTATAGACATAAAAGACGCTTACCTTCATATACCGATCTTCCAGCCACATCAAAGATTTTTACGCTTCACAGTGGCCCAGCGTCACTTCCAATTTGTGGTGCTCCCTTTCGGGCTGGCTACGGCCCCCCGGGTATTCACGAAGGTCCTGGCTCCAATTCTAGCCAATCTAAGAATCCAAGGGGTCACGGTCCTAGCATACTTGGACGACCTCTTAATCATAGATCACTCGGCTCCTTGCTTGGAGCGAGCAGTAGCCCTCACGGTTCAGTACCTGGAGAGGTTCGGTTGGATCCTAAACCGAGAAAAATCAGCATTTCAACCCTCAAAACAGTTGGAATATCTCGGCATGAGGTTAGACACGGCTCAGCAGAAGGTATTTTTGCCCCTGGTAAAGGTCAAAGCTATCAAAGAATTGATTCGATTGGTTCTAAACAAAAGAGAGCCAACCGTTCGCCTATGTATGCGTTTACTAGGCAAGCTAGTGGCCACGTTCGAGGCGGTACCTTACGCACAGAGCCATACTCGCGTCCTACAGGCAGCCATTCCAACAGCTTGGAACAAGAAGGCCCAGGCCTTGGAGTTTCCTTTAACTCTATCATCAAGAGTCCGGCAAAGTCTGGGCTGGTGGTTAAACCCTCAGAATCTGCTAAAGGAAAAATCTTTCTCCCCCATAGCCTGGAAGATAGTGACCACAGATGCCAGCCTGAAAGGCTGGGGGGCGGTCTTGGATGGTAGCACTCGCCAAGGTACTTGGGCAGAGGCGGACAAGCAGCTGCCCATCAATATCCTGGAGCTCAGAACTGCTCGGCTAGCCCTCGAGGCTTGGACAACCAAATTGCAGGGGTTCCCGGTGAGGATACAATCAGACAATGCCACAGCTGTGGCATATATAAACCACCAAGGGGGAACCAGGAGTCACGCCGCTCAAAGAGAAGTGAGCTTAATTTTTTTATGGGCAGAAGCTTATGTACCCTGCATATCGGCAATATTCATTCCCGGAGTGGACAACCTGCAGGCGGACTTCCTAAGTCGCCAAACTCTGTCGCCAGGGGAATGGTCTCTACATCCCCAGGTCTTTCGGACAATCTGTCAGAAGTGGGGTGTGCCGGACGTGGATATCATGGCATCAAGGTTCAATAAGAAACTAGACGGGTTCATATCCCGGACAGGGGATCCGATGGCCTGCGGAACCGATGCGTTGGTGTGCCCTTGGCATCAGTTCAAACTTCTGTATGCCTTTCCCCCGCTACAGTTACTACCCCGCCTGTTGCGCAGGATCAGGGTGGAGCACAAACCAGTCATCCTGGTAGCTCCAGCATGGCCCAGAAGGGCATGGTACTCACTAATCCTAAAGATGGCAGTGGGAGACCCTTGGACGCTTCCTCTACGGCCAGACCTACTCTCACAAGGCCCGATCCTTCACCCCGCATTACGGCGTCTAAATTTGACGGCCTGGCGGCTGGATCCCTGAGTCTCAGGGGTAGAGGGCTGTCTAGGCAGGTAACCTCTACCCTGATCAGGGCTAGAAAGCCGGTCTCCAGGGTGATTTATTACAGGATCTGG
This sequence comes from Rana temporaria, assembly GCF_905171775.1. Lineage (NCBI taxonomy): Eukaryota > Metazoa > Chordata > Amphibia > Anura > Ranidae > Rana > Rana temporaria. The sequence goes on from NC_053496.1 coordinate 151,277,314, forward strand.
AAGACCTACGTAGGCTGGTGTGAGTCCAAGTAATGGCTTTCCCGCAAGTATACCATTGATCGAGTGTTTAAGTTTTTCTCCAGCTAGGAGTGGATAAAGGCCTGGCATTAAACACAATCAAAGGACAGATGTCAGCTTTGTCAGTGTGGTTTCAGCGGCCGCTGGCCACCCACTCGCTGGTTAAGACCTTTATGCAGGGGGTCTTGCGTATTAAACCTCCAGTTAGATCCCCGCTTTGTCCGTGGGATTTAAATCAGGTTCTGTCAGGTTTACAGAAGCAACCTTTTGAGCCACTCACTCGCTAGTTAAGACCTTCATTCAAGGGGTCTTGCGTATTAAACCTCCAGTTAAATCCCCGCTTTGTCCGTGGGATTTAAATCGTGTTCTGTCAAGTGTACAGAAACAACATTTTGGGCGGTTGGCTTAAATTCTTTTGGTTTCACTGACAAGGAAGTCAGTATTTTTGGTTGCCATAGTTTCCGCCAGAAGAGTATCGGAGCTGGCAGCCTTATCCTGTAAGGAACCATATCTTATTTTGCATAAGGACAGGGTCGGTTTTCCGCCCTCATCCTTCCTTCCTACCAAAGGTTATATCCAGTTTTCATCCAAACCAGAATTTGGTATTACCATCCTTCTTTCCTAGACCTACTTCCAGAAAGGAAGGGTTGCTGCATACCTTGGATATTGTCAAGGGCCATGAAAGCCTAGCTTAAAGCTACAGAGAAGATTTGAAAAATAGAGGTGTTGTTCAATTTACCAGATGGGCCCAAGAGAGGGCAGGCAGCTGCAAAATCCACCGTCTCGAGGTGGATTAAACAGTTAAACACTCAGGCCTACGGCTTGAAGAGGTTGACTCCTCCTTTGTCAGTAAAGACTCATTCTACTAGGGCCATGGGCGCCTCCTGGGCAGCACACCATCAGATCTCTATGGCTCAAGTTTGCAAGGCGGCAACCTGGTCTTTAGTCCACACGTTTAAAAGATTTTACCAGGTGGACGTTAGAAGGAAGGCTGATACAGCCTTGGAGCAGGCGGTGCTGCAGGCTGTGATTTAAGACCCTCAGAATCGGGGGCACCCTTGAGTTAAAATTTAAATTTAAGTTTAATTTTTCTCGACTAAGTTGGATTTATTATTATTATTTGAGTATATCTCTAAATTAAATCCTGTTGTCTTGGGAAGATGTCTCCCTCCCCTCATTAAAGCATTGCTTTGGGACATCCCACATAGTAATGAATATGCCGCTCTGTGTCCCGTGATGTACGATAAAGAAAAAGGGATTTTTAAATACAGCTTACCTGTAAAATCCTTTTCTTGGAGTACATCACGGGACACAGAGCTCCCACCCCTCTTATGGGGACCATTTTGGGAGGCATACTGCTTGCTACAAAACTGAGGTACTCCTCCTATGGGAGGGGGTTATATAGGGAGGGGACTTCCTGTTTGAGATTGCCAGTGTCCATCACCTGAAGGTACTCCATATAACCCACATAGTAATGAATATGCCGCTCTGTGTCCCGTGATGTACTCCAAGAAAAGGATTTTACAGGTAAGCTGTATTTAAAAATCCCTTTTTTTTTCAGCACTAAAACAGGTGAAATTTGTCCTGCATACACACGGTCACACTAATCTTGTCTGAAATTGCGAACGTTAGGAACACGGTGACGTACCACACGTACGACGAGCCGAGTCGTAATGAATTAATGAAGTTCAATAGGCAGTTTGGCTCTTCTGCTTGATTCTGAGCATGCGCATTTTTTTTCGCGTTGTAATTGCGTAGAGATGACCGCGATTCCCCCCAGGATTTTTTTCTGTCACAAAAAATAGGATCCTGCTTTTCTTGGCAGGAATTCTCACAGAAAAAGAGTGATGGAGCATACACACGGTCGGAATTCCTGACAAAAAGCTCACATCACACTTTTCTTGTCAGGAAAACTGATCGTGTGTACGAGGCATTAGTTTAGTCAAAGCTTAATTTTTTTTTTATCAGCACAAGGGACAGTACTTATAGTCAATGCGACCGTGATGCTGCTTTGTTGTCCTACTTGAAATTCAAAGTTCTCTACCTCCCTGCATCAGTGATCTTCCAGTGCTGGGGGTGGTTTTATACAAGCACAGGACCTATCATAGGTACTAGTCAAAAGTGCAGACTATGAACTATGTACTTCTATGAATGCATAATGAGGGGATCAGCGAAATTAATGTTTCCTCCACTCATTGATCTCTTTCCATTCATGACAGCTAAAGTACAGCCTCTGTGAATGGAAGAGGGTGGCCAAAACGGCAGGTATAGTCGGCACTCGACGAGTGCCTGTGACAAGTCCTTTGACTCTTATTAACCCCTGCAGACATAATATTCTGGTGCTGCAGGCAGGGGCGCAGTGCCGGCCCAAGACATTGTGCTGCCTGGTACCAAGAATGAAATGCTGCCCCCCCCCCCCAAAAAAAAAAACGAAGCCCACCAAAATGCCCCCACATTCATCGCTGTATAGATGTCAATGGTCCCAAAATTTTGTCAAAAGTGCAGTCTCGCTAAAAATCACTGCCATTACTGAGTGAGTGAGTGAGAGACTTGTAAAGCGCAACACATGCGAACTGAATCGCCTCTGGGCGCTGTATCCATTTCATGGGTAAGGAACCCCTTGACCTCAGAAGAGATGGGTTTTAATCTTTCTCCTGAAGGCCAAGTGGTCCGACTCCAGTCTGATGGTGGTTGGTAGTGCATTCCACAGGCGTGGTCCCTTTACAGCAAATCTTCGATCTCCCTTGGACTTGTATCTGGCTTTGGGTATCTGGAGTGGGTTTTGATTGGTGGATCGCAGAATGCGATTGGGGTTATGGGCTTTTATTTTTTCGCATAGATTTTGGGGGGCGTTGCCTTGAATACACTTATGTATTAGACAGAGTGTCTTAAAAGTGATTCTGTCTTTTACTGGCAAGCAATGAAGGGATCTCAGTGAAGGTGAGATTGATTCCCATGGTTTTTTTCCAGTCACTAGTCGAGTGGCCGTATTTTGAGCGACTTGCAGACGAGTGATTTGGTATTTGGGGAGTCCTAGATAGAGGGCATTTGCGTAGTCGAGTCTGGAATTGATGATTGTTCCCACCACGACTGCAATGTCCTCTTTCGGCATAAAGGGTGTGAGTCTGCGTAGTAGGCGCAGCAGATGGTGGGATCCGCTGACTACTGACCCTATTTGTGCATCCATTGTCATGTAGGTATCGAAAATGACTCCGAGACTTTTGACTTTGGTGCTAGGGGTGATAGTTTTCCCCAGAATGGGCGGGGGAGTCCATGTTGACGCAGGGTGATTTTTCCGGTTAGCGTGAAACAGGAGAAGTTCTGTTTTTGAACCGTTGAGTTTAAGATAACTGTTTGTCATCCAATTATCTATTAGAGTAAGACATTTCTCTAGTCCAAGAGAATGATCCTTTTTGTTGCAGATGCGGAAATACAGTTGAGTGTCGTCTGCATAGGAGTGGTAAAGTAACTTCTGGTTACTGATGATTTCAAAGAGAGGGCGAAGATATATATTAAACAATACGGGCGATAAGGGAGATCCCTGAGGGACTCTGCATGATAGCGTACGTTTTTCAGAAGTGAAAGACCCCAGTTTCACTATTTGTGATCGGTTTTCCAAGAAGGAGGAGAACCAGGGTAAAACACCTTCAGCGACTCCGGCTACTTCAGCTAGCCTAGCCAGTAGTTTTAAATGCCGCGCTTAGGTCCAGTAGTATACAGACAAGATTCTCCTTGGTCTGCGGCCTCTAGAGCGTCATCCCATATTTTGAGCAGCGCCGTTTCTGTTCCGTGACCTGGACGGAATCCTGATTGAAACGGGTCGAGTAATTTATGGGTGTCTAAATGCAGTTGCAGCTGTTGTACAACTACTTTCTCCATTACCCTGCAAGGTGGGCACCATGCCCTCCTTGAATGATTGGTTTATGAGCTGCGTGATAGCTGGTGCCAGTATATCGGCACTTTCTTTCAGCAGTTTAGTGGGGATAATATGATTGGGTGCTGCGCTGTTACGCAGTGTCCCGATGATATTTTTAGTGGCATCGATGGAAATGGGTTTTAGAGTGAATTTTGGTGATTGCGGCTGATTTATGTGGGTATTAGGTTTGTGATTTGGGGGGGAGTTGGTGACGGTTCCATTTTGCTGAATACTTTCACAGATTTTTTTCAATTTTTTTAATGAAATAATCCGATAATTCGTTGCAAAATTCTTGTGAATCAGAATTGGGGGCCTCTAAACAAGCAGGATTCATAGTCTGAGTGACCAGCTTTAAGAGTTCTCCGGGGCGGTTAAGGGCATTTGCGACGATGTTGGAGAAATGATTTTTTTTGCCGGGAAGATTTCTTTGTGATATTTCTTTGTTATTATCTTGTAAATGGTGTGGTTTTTATCTGAAGAGCACCTTTTCCATGCAGCTTCTGCTCTTCTACACTCTTGCTTTAGCAACGTCAGCTGGTCATTAAACCAGCTGGAGTTGTTTTTCCGGATGCAAGTTTTGCGTATTGGTGCTACTAAGTCAGCTGACTGTAGTAGCGCCTTGTTGATGGCGTCAAGTGTTTCTGTGGCTGTTTGTTTTTGTTGGGTTGTTTTTATTTTGTTCCCTAGTGTTGTTTTGAAGAGTTACGAGTGGAGCTTCTTCTGAGATCTAGTCCAGTGAGTTGTCACGGGTTTTGTCGTTTTTTTTGGGCTGGCGTTTTTGGTGATTGTGAATTTGATGGCATGGTGATCGGTCCATGTTTGCCGCTCATTTTCCAGGACGTCAATTTCCAAATCTTGTTTGAAAATGAGATCGAGCGTATGGCCTGAGGCATGAGTGGGGCCTTGTATTAGTTGCTGCAGACCTAATCCTTCCAGATGGTCGATGCAGGCGTCGGCTACGGGGTCCAGCGAGGAGTTGGCCCAGAGGTTGAAATCCCCAAGCACCAAAAGGTGTTTGATGTTTAGGGTATATGTGGAGATGAATTCCGTCAACGACGTGAGAAGGTGCGTTTTTGGGTCTGGTGGTCTATAGCAAAGTAGCATATGGACCGTATCTTGGGGATTTGTTTGCAGCTGCAGAGTGAGGGTTTCCATGAATGGAAGCGAGTTTTGAAGGACTGGTTTGGTGATCGAGAGGTGAGTTTTGTGGATCACTGCCAGCCCCCCCCCCCTCTTTGCCCCACTCTTTTTTGCATTTGAATGCAATAATTTGCTGGCACCAATTCTGTTAGAATGGTGTTGCAGTCGGCTGTGAGCCAGCTTTCTGTGATGAAGAGGCAGTCTAGATTGTGTTGAAGGATGAAATCATAGATTTCTTGTCAGTGTTTTACCGCCGATCTTGTGTTGACCAAAGCGCATATTATACGCTTGGGCTGGGGTACCTGCGCATAGTTTTCGACTGTTGATCGTCGATTGATTCTCAACAGTCGCTCATTCCTTAGAGCATCCACTTTATACTCACCTGTGAACACCTGAAAGTGTCAGAGAAAAGAGGGGGATAAATCAACCCTTGCAAGCAGAAGCAGTTAATAGCAAACTCCTGGTTTTTAACTCAAGCACTTGTGTTCAAAGAATCCACTTCTGTTCAGAGAATCCACATGTGAAGCCACCATGAGCTTTACTAGTAAAAAAATAATAATAAAAATGCTTGAAGTGCATTATTTATATTATTACATTGTTATATAAAATAAAACAGTTCAACTCACTATAATGCAGAATCAGTGGGAGCCCCGAGTGTGTCAGTTGCCAACGTCCCCTGCCTTCAGATGTGGATTTTCACTTGCCACGTCACCTGTCACCAGACGCGGATTGTCACCTGCCACACATTGCGGATTGTCACTTGCTACGATGTCACACATTGCGGATTGTCACTTGCTACGATGTCACAGATTGCGGATTGTCACTTGCCATGATGTCACACATTGCGAATTGTCACTTGCCATGACGTCACCTGCCACACATTGCGGATTGCCACTTGCCACAACGTCACACATTGCGGATTGTCACTTGCCACCTGTCACACGTTGCAGATTGTCACTTGCCACAATGTCATCTGCCACACATAGCAGATTGTCACTTGCCACGTCACCTGCCACAAGTAGCGGATTGTCACTTGCCACAACGCCACCTGTCACACATTGCGGATTGTCACTTGCCACAAAGTCACCTGCCACACATTGCAGATTGCCACAATGTCACCTGCCACACGTTGCAGATTGTCATTTGCCACAATGTCACCTGCCACACGTAGCGGATTGACACTTGCTACAATGTCACCTGCCACACGTAGTGGATTGTCACTTGCCATGACACCACCTGCCACACGTTGCAGATTGTCACTTGCCTCGTCACCTGCCACACGTAGCGGATTGTCACTTGCCACGTCACCTGCCACACAATGCAGATTGTCACTTGCCATGACGTCACATGCCACACGTAGCGGATTGCCACTTGCTGTGTCCCAGACACAGAGTAAAGGCAGGCAGCAGAGAGATAATGTAATCTCTCTGCTGACCGCACAGTGTGGGCTGAACTGCAGTTAGAGATGATATGCTCACATGCCAATTGTCCCGCCTGCTGAATGTTCCCCTGTTCTGCCCGCAGGCTTTCCAAGTACAGCCCTCCGGCTCTCGGAAGTCTATCTAAGGAACGCAGCCCACCTGCGTTCCTTAAATAAGACTGACGGCCGTTTCAGCCAATCAGGTTCCCGGATTCTTGTTATTGGTAACCTGATTGGCTGAAGCGTCACCAAGGCAGGAGAAGATTGAAGACATTGAGGGACATGGAAGCAGAGAAAGGTAAGTGCATTTTGCAGTGGAATCAATGGGTACAGTCTGGGCCAAATCCTCAAAAAAGCTGCCTAACTTAACTTTCAGCAGTTAAGTTACACTGACTTAAAATTTCTACCTAAGTGCCTGATCCACAAAGCACTTACCTAGAAATTACACGCCGTGTAACTTAAGTGCCTCCGTCGCAAGGCGGTCCTCCTCTCAGCGGGGCGGTTAAAATTTAAATGAGGCGCGCTCCCGCGCCGGCCGTACTGCGCATGCGTGTGACGTAATTTTCCCGACGTAACTTGACGCCGGGCTTTGTGGATTGCGACGGGACACTAAAGTTGCGACGGGTGAAAAAAAATATACGCGCCGGGAAAACAAATAATTATAAAAAAAATTGACAGCGTCGCTCGGCATGCATTCCTGAGAGGGAGAACTCCATGCCAATTTTCAAAGAAAAAACCGGCATGGGTTCCCCCCCCCAGGAGCATACCAGGCCCTTAGGTCTGGTATGGGTTGTAAGGAGACCCCCCCTACGCCGAAAAATCGACGTAGGGGGTCCCCCTACAATCCATACCAGACCCGTATCCAAAGCACGCTACCCGGCCGGTCAGGAATGGGAGTGGGGACGAGCGAGCGCCCCCCCCCCTCCTGAGCCGTGCCAGGCCGCATGCCCTCAACATGGGGGGGTTGGGTGCTCTGGGGCAGGGGGGCGCACTGCGGGCCCCCCCACCCCAGAGCACCCTGTCCCCATGTTGATGAGGACAGGACCTCTTCCCGACAACCCTTGCCGTTGGTTGTCGGGGTCTGCGGGCGGGTGCTTATCGGAATCTGGGAGTCCCCTTTAATAAGGGGGCCCCCAGATTCCGGCCCCCCACCCTAAGTGAATGGATATGGGGTACATCGTACCCCTACCCATTCACCTGGAGGCAAAAAGTTAAAGTTATTAAACACACAACACAAGGGTTTTTAAAATAATTTATTAGTCTGCTCCGGAGGCCCCTCCTGTCTTCTTTATTAGCTCTAATACCAGGGGGGGCTTCTTCTTCCGCTCTCCGGGGGTCTTCTCCGCTCTCCGGGGGGGCTTCTTCTTCCGCTCTCCGGGGGTCTTCTCCGCTCTCCGGGGGGGGTCTTCTCCGCTCTCCGGGGGTCTTCTTCTATCTTCGCCGCTCTCCGCTGTTGACTCGGCGAACCCCGGTTCTTCTGCAGCTGTCCGGTGCCTTCTCCTTCAGCGCTGGCTCCCCTCTCCCCTCTTCCGATGTTGACCGTCCCATCATGCTCCGGCAGGTACCCACGTGGTGGGTGCCTACCCACGTGCACCCACCACGTGGGTACCTACCGGAGCATGATGGGACGGTGATGCCTATATAAATGGGATGCAAGGCGCGCTTCCATCATTGCAGTGACAAGAGGCGACGTGTCAACATCGGAAGAGGGGAGAAGAACAGAAGAGAAGAAGGTGACGTCACAGAAGACCGCGCTGGCTGCCTGTTAGTAATTGAGCTAACACACGAAGATAGCAGGCAGCCAGCGCTGAAGGAGAAGGCACCGGACAGCTGCAGAAGAACCGGGGTTCGCCGAGTTAACAGCGGAGAGCGGCGAAGATAGAAGAAGACCCCCGGAGAGCGGAAGAAGAAGCCCCCCCCGGAGAGCGGAAGAAGAAGCCCCCCCCGGAGAGTGGAAGAAGAAGCCCCCCCTGGTATTAGAGCTAATAAAGAAGACAGGGGGGGCCTCCGGAGCAGACTAATAAATTATTTTAAAAACCCTTGTGTTGTGTGTTTAATAACTTTAACTTTTTGCCTCCAGGTGAATGGGTAGGGGTACGATGTACCCCATATCCATTCACTTAGGGTGGGGGGCCGGTATCTGGGGGCCCCCTTATTAAAGGGGACTCCCAGATTCCGATAAGCCCCCGCCCGCAGACCCCGACAACCAACGGCAAGGGTTGTCGGGAAGAGGTCCTGTCCTCATCAACATGGGGACAGGGTGCTCTGGGGTGGGGGGGCCCGCAGTGCGCCCCCCTGCCCCAAAGCACCCAACCCCCCCATGTTGAGGGCATGCGGCCTGGCACGGCTCAGGAGGGGGGGGGGCGCTCGCTCGTCCCCACTCCCTTTCCTGACCGGCCGGGTAGCGTGCTTTGGATACGGGTCTGGTATGGATTGTAGGGGGACCCCCTACGTCGAGTTTTCGGCGTAGGGGGGTCTCCTTACAACCCATACCAGACCTAAGGGCCTGGTATGCTCCTGGGGGGGAACCCATGCCGGTTTTGATTTTACAAATTGCCGTGGAGTTCTCCCTCAGGAATGCATACCAAATGCCGTCGCTTGAATGTGCTTTAACATGGTGTTACTAACTTTACACCATGTAAAAGCAGCCCTAATTTTACACTTGCAAACTAAAACTTACGGCGAAAAAACGAAGCTGAAAAGCTTTGTGGATCGCCCTAAGTGCTAATTTGCATACCAGAAGCGGCATTTCGACTCGAAATGCCCCCAGCGGCGGATGCGGTACTGCATCCTAAGATCCGGCAGTGCAAGTCCCTTACAGATGTCGGATCTTCTGCCTAACTTTGGAAAACTGCTTCTGTGGATCAGTTCCAAAGTTAGGACAAGGGATACGATGGAGTAACAGCAGTTACTCCGTCGTATCTCTTTTGTGGATTAGGCCCTCTGAGTCTACAGTATGCTGCATAGAGAAAAGCCAAGTGCAACTAACTCATTTTCATTTAGGCTTAATCAAATATATAATTATTTAATTAAAAGTTTCCCTTCCAGGCTCTAGCTAATTTAATGGCATCTTTATAACCCTCACCATACAAAACACTTTGGCCCAGATTCACGTACAATGGCGTATCTTTGTGCGGGCGTAACGTATCCTATTTACGTTACGCCTCCGCAACTTTTACAGGCAAGTGCCGTATTCTCAAGCGAAAGTTGCGGCGTAAATAGGCCGGCGTAAGCCCGCCTAATTCAAATGTGGTAGATGTGGGCGTGTGTTACGTTAATTTTAGGTGACCCCACGTAAATGACGCTTTTTACGAACGGCACATGCGCCGTCCGTGAAAGTATCCCAGTGCACATGCTCCAAATTAACCCGCAAGAAGCCAATGCTTTCGACGTGAACGTAAATGACGCCCAGCCCTATTCGCGAACGACTTACGCAAACGACGTAAGAGACTTACACCGGTCGGATCTAATACAAATGTATGCGTAACTGATTCTAAGAATCAGGCGCATAGATACGACGGCTTAGGCCGTGTACAGACGACCAAAAATGTAAGATGAAACCGGTCCGCCGGACCGTTTTCACCGTACATGTCTGCCCGGGGATTTCTGTATGGTGGCTGTACTCACCATCATACAGAAATCCGCCCGTAAACAATACGCGGGGCGTGGCCGCGCCGTCGACGCGGCGACGTGGGCGGCCCTGCCAGTTCAATGCTTCCACGCATGCGTCGAAGTCATTCGACGCATGCGAGGGATGGCGGGCGTTCGGACATGTACGGTAGGTCTGTACAGACGACCGAACATGTCCGAGCGGACAGGATTCCAGCGGGCTGTTTTAAAACAAGTCCAGAAATATTTGCCCGCTGGAAAAAGGCCCAGAGGGCAAATGTATGCTGGAATCCTGTCCGCTCGGGCCTACACACGACCGAACATGTCTGCTGAAACTGGTCCGCGGACCAGTTTCAGCAGACATGTTCGGTCGTGTGTACGGCCCATTAGACTCAGAGATACGATGGCGTATCTGGAGATACACCATTGTATCTCCTTTGAGAATCTGGGCCTTTGTATGCTCCAGCTTAGCAGTTAAATATGCACTGCAAATGCAAATATAGAAACTGGCAAAAGGTTTGTGTTCAATTAGACTTGCGGTTCAGACATTCCTGCCAGACACCATAGCCATGTTTTTCACTCTGTAAAACTCAGTTTTAACTGCAGAAACGACATCCCAAAGAATCCTTACACAATGTGTAGGCAAGTTCTTTGGAGTAAATGCAGTAGATTTTTTTTCCTGGGAAAACTATCAATGTATGCATGTGTAGAAGAACTGAGATGTGTGGTATACTGTAGTCCAGCAGGCAGGGATAACAACGGGTCCTCAAAAAATCGGGTGCCTTGCCGGGGCTCTGTGGCTTACGCATATATTTGCAAATGTGTGCAACTAAAGCCGTCATTGACTGTTTTTGCAGTGCCTTTCTTTTTATTTTCCTGGATAAATGGAGTCTGTAAATGTTTGCACTGGGGCTGCATTTAATGGGTACAGTGGCTGAATTTTATGGGCACAGTGGCTGCATATGATGGGCACAGTGGCTGCCTATTACTGGCACAGTGGCTGCCTTTTATGGGCACAATGGCTGCATATGATGGGCATTGAGGCTGCATTTTATGGGCACAGTGGCTGCATTTTATGGGCACAGTGGCTGCATTTTATGGGCACAGTGGCTGCATTTTATGTGCACATAGGCTTCATTTTATGAGCACAGTGGCTGCATTTGATAGGTACAGTGGCTGCATTTTATGGGCACAATGGCTGCATATGATGGGTACAGTGGCTGCCTTTTATGGGTACAGTGGCTGCATATGATGGGCACAAAGGCTTAATTTTATGAGCACAGTGGCTGCATTTGAAGGGTACAGTGGCTGCATTTTATTGGCACAGAGGCTGCATATGATGGGCACAGTGGCTGCATTTGACAGGTACAGTAGCTGCATTTTATGGGCACAGTGGCTTCATATGATGGGTACAGAGGCTGCATTTTAATGGCACCGATGCTGCAAATGATTGGCACAGTGGCTGAATTTTATGGGCACAGTGGCTGCATTTAATGGGTACAGTGGATGCATTTTATGAGAAAAGTGGCTGCATTTTATGGGCACGGTGGCTACATATGATGGGCACATAGGCTGCATTTTATGGGCACAGTGGCTGCATTTTATGGGCACAGTGGCTGCATTTGATGGGTACAGTGGCTGCATTTTATATGTACAGTGGCTGCATTTTATGGGCACAGTGGCTGCATTTTATGGGCACAGTGGCTGCATATGATGGGCACAGGGGCTGCATTTTAATGGCACAGAGGCTGTATATGATGGGCACAGTGGCTGCATTTTATGGGCACAGTGGCTGCATTTTATGAGCACAGTGGCTGCATTTTATGAGCACATGTGGCTGCATATGATGGGTACAGTGGCTGCATTGTATGGACACAGTGGCTGCATTGTATGGACACAGTGGCTGCATTGTATGGACACAGTGGCTGCATTTTATGGGGCATAGTGGCTGCATTTTATGGTCACAGTTGCTGCAATTGATGGCACAGTGAGGCTGCAATTGATGTTTTTTTTTTTACAGTATTTTTCAGTTTGTTTGCGCCCCCCCAAAAATGTTGAGCACCAGCCGCCACTGAATGTACCAGATGTCAGTGTGCACTAGTGAATAGCACCTGCCACCTGGTAAATAAGCACAGCACAGGGCAAGAAGGAACACTCAGCAGCATGGCTCGTTTTTCTTATTACAACACATACACTAACTGCTGCTGTATTTGTATTACACTGACCTGCTGTTGCACACAAGGCAGGTCAGTGTGGGTGCCGTTGGGAAAGGGAAATTCCAACATAACTCCGCTCAGCCTCTGCGTGCACTCTGCAGCCTTCAGCTCCTTTACCAGCTGTCCCCCGTGGCAGTGACGAATGGCCTCGCCCCTCGACTGAGTTCCCCAGGGGGAGAGGTGTCCGGAACCCCTGTTACTAAAACCATCCCTGTACAGATGACGGCTCACCTCTGACTGATGATCCACCCTGGCCAGCTCTCATATAGCCGCATTAACCAGGATTTAAAGGGGTTTACTGCTTCCTCGGGGGGTATCGTTTTTTTTTAACTGCCTATTAAGCTGGGGGCACCTCCAGGGGCGGACTGAGCCGGCCCAGGCCCTCCCACCACGGGGCCCTCAGGCAGTGCCCGACTGCCCGAATGGTCTGCAGGTGTTAATATGAGCCGAAGAAACTGTCACAAGCACCTATCAATGAGTGCTGACTATACCTGCCATTTTGGCCCCCCTCTTCCATTCACAGAGGCTAGGTAGGAGGAATCAATGGTCTTCCGATTTCAACTACAACTGCAGCCATCAGGGGACACTTTGTATTGACTGTAAGTACTGTCCCTTGTGCTGATTTTTATTTTATTTTTACTAAACCTAGGAAGATAAAAAAAAAATAATGCAGTTATTTTTTCATTAACCAGGTAAGGACCGCTGCATCTAAATATACGTCGGCAGAGCAGCACGGACAGGCATGTTCACGTACCTGTACATGCCTCCCTTCCAGCGGGTGGGGGGTCCGATCCAACCCCCCCTTCCCGGTGCCTGCGGCGGTCCGTTTCGCTTCAGGAGCGATCCGTGATGAGGGGGCCGTCATTGCTTTCTGGCCACGATCGCTCCTAGAGAATCCGATGCTTACCCTGCCTGTGAACTGTAAACACAGGCAGGAGGAAGTGATGTCACTCTTCTCGAGGCGGTATTTTGACCGGAGCTCGAGGAGGGAGGACATCCAAGTAAGTGCACCAACACTACACTGACACATAGGCACGCTTTCCACCCCCAGATCACCCCCTGCACCCCCAATCACAGTGTCACTGATTGCAGTGGTCATTTATTTACTGATCACTGCATTTAGTGTCATTTGTGACTGTAAAAAGTGTCAAGGCAGTTAGCTTGAGGCCCCTTTAGGTCCAGGGTACCCCCCTATATGTTGTAGTATATAGATATATATGTGTATATTTATATATATATATATGTGTATATTTTTATATATATATATATATATATATATATAATGTGTGTGTATATATATATATATATATATATATATATATATATATATATATATATATATATGTATGTATGTATGTATGTGTGTGTATATATATATATATATATATATGTATATATAATGTGTGTGTGTGTGTGTGTGTATATATATATATATATATATATATATATATATATATATATATATATATGTACATATCTGTATTATATGAGTCTAACATATACAGGCTGGATTTCAAACCTGTGATTCAAAGAGACAGGAAGAATCTCAAACCACTACTCAATCAGTTGAATTAAATTAAATGATAAGTCTAGTTTACACATCAGGCCTGTAATTACATGTTGCAAGTCACAAGAGGTTTGTCTATTGTCAAAAAAGGCAGAGACGGGATGGAGCCGTTTTTACATATGGGTCACGGCACCAATGTAGTGATCAAATTTGTTCAATAAATGTAGTGATAAGGTATAGTGTGCCCAGTACTCCGGTCAGATAATTAATATCTTAGATGTTAGTATGATGACCATAAATTACGTTGTTTCGCAGCAACTCACAGGTTCTCCAGAGAATGCAAATTTAATGAACTTCCAATAACATACAAAGTCCAAATTCCACAGATGATACAAGAGTCCAACAAAGTAATGTAGTGTCAAAGTCTCATCTTAGAAAATACATGTTCTGATCCCTTCTAGATCTGTGCCTTCACATGTTTATGCAGAGAATACATAGGGGCATCTTCTCTATCTGATAACCAGAAATTCCCAACATTATATATAGTTTCCTTTGAATAGCTGAGCAATTGATTGGCTGTCTCTTAATTGAAAAACAGGAAATATTTACCTGCCACTCTAAAAGACAGGATGTGACTTCAGCCGAAGTCACTAATTAGTATGCATCCTTGCATACTAATAAGCCCCCCTCTAATAAGTAATTAGATTGGTCATCTTTTATTTGAAAGGCAGGAAATCCTGCAGCAGGTAAATGATTCAGCCGAAGTCACTAATTAGTATGCATACTTGCATACTAATAAGCCCCCCTCTAATAAGTAATTAGATTGCATGTGATCTGAATAATGGTTTGATATGTAAAAACGGCTCCATCCCGTCTCTGCCTTTTTTGACAATAGACAAACCTCTTTTGACTTGCAACATGTAATTACAGGCCTGATGTGTAAACTAGACTTATCATTTAATTTAATTCAACTGATTGAGTAGTGGTTTGAGATTCTTCCTGTCTCTTTGAATCACAGGTTTGAAATCCGGCCTGTATATGTTAGACTCATATAATACAGATATGTATATGTATATATATATATATATATATATATATATATATATATACACATATATATATCTATATACTACAACATATACTACTACACTAACCCCCCCTAATAAAGGTTGATCGCCAGTGTCACTAAGCAATAGTTTTTCTGTTTGCCGTTTTAGTGTCGCTGGTGCCGCTAGGTAATCAGTTAATAAAGGTTTAACCCCCTGATTGCCCCTAGAGTTAACCCTTTCACCAGTGATCATCATATAAGTGTCACTCTTGACACTGGTTAGCCAGTTAGTTATTTAGGTTTACCGCCAGGTTTTTATATCGTGTCAGGTACACCCATATATAACCTAATAAAGGCTTTAACCCCCTGATTGCCCCTAGTGAACCCTTTCACCAGTGATCACTGTATAAGTGTTACGGGTGACGCTGGTTAGTTACTTTGCTGTTTATAGCATAAGGCACCCGCCGTATATAACCCAATAAAGGTTTAACCCCCCTGATTGCCCGGCGAGTGATATCAATTAGGTTTAGTGTCAGTGGCACTAACACCCACGCACGAAGCATACACCTCCCTTAGTAGTATAGTATCTGAACAGATCAATATCTGATCAGATCTAGCATTCCTGGCCGTTTAGGGTTCCCAAAAATGCATTGTTGGCCCAGATACCTGCTAGCACCTGCGTTTTGCCTCTCCGATTTTGCGGTTCATGCTCTTCAACGACAATGAACTTTGTCGTCCTCGTGGAGACCCTGAATACGATCGCTCTACAAAATCCGGCCCCTCATAAACCACTTCCCCTCATAAACCCCTCATAGACCACAATAAACGTTTTGCAGCCTTGTTTACTCCCCACCAAGTTGTCTGCGTTGACGAGTCCCTGATTACATTTTCTGGCCGCTTGTCTTTAAAAACAGTACCTTCCCAGCAAGCGTGCCAGATACAGGGGTCAAACTCTATAAGTTCTGTTACAGGGCAACAGGCTATACATGGATCTTTATGGTTTATGAGGGAAAAGATAATCACGTAGAGCCGAAGAACTGCCCAGATTACATAAGGAGCGCTGGCAGTATTGTGTGGGACTTGGTGTCACCCTTATTCAGAAAGGGGTACCACTTGTATGTGGACAATTATTACACGAGCGTGCCACTTTTTAGTCACTTTCCCCAGCGGCTTGTAGATTCCCGTTTTAGGCTGGGGGAGAGAGCCTACTTGAAGTGTAATAATTTGCCCGCTGTGAAGTGGAGGAATAAAAGGATTTTTTTCATTCTTTCCTCCCTTCACGCAGACACCACAGTCCAAATTTCTACGGCGACTGGTGTTGTGGAGAAACCCCTCTGTGTCCACGAATATAACCAAAATATGGGAGGGGTGGACCTCAACTACCAGTTGTTGGCGCCATACCTAGTTGCCCGTAAGGCCAGACGCTGGTACAAAAAAGTGTCTGTTTACTTTTTTCAATAGGCTTTGCTGAACGCTCATGTGCTATACAGAGCTTCAGGACAGACTTTATCCTTCTTTGAATTCCAGGAAGAGATCGTCACAGCCCTTCTGTATCCAGGCGGTGCTGCACCTCACCATTCCCAACCAAATGCAGTAAGCCGTGTGCATGAGAGGCATTTCCCGTATGTCCGCGAGAGTACCCCTACCCAATGAGCCCCCCAAAGAAGATGTTGTGTCTGTAGAAAGCGCAGATATAGTCGTGACACCCATTTATTGTTGGCCACGCTGTCCTGACAATCCTGGTCTTTGTTTTGAACGCTACCACACACTAGTGAATTTTTAGTGTAGGGTACAGCATTTCACTGACTAAGACACACTTGCACAGGGTCTCCCAAGATGCCATCGCATTTTGAGAGAATCGAACCATTACAGTTACAAAAAAAAGTGAAAAACAAAACATAAAAAAAAAAAAATAGTTGTCATTTTATTGTTCTCTCTCTCTCTCTCTTTCTCTATTTTTCTCTATTTTTCTGCTCTTTTTTACTGTATTCTATTCTGCAATGTTTTATTGTTATTATGTTTTATCATGCTTGCTTTTCAGATATGTCATTTTTTTATACTTTACTGTTTACTGTGTTTTATTGTTAACCATTTTTTTGTTTTCAGGTACGCCATTCAACTGCAGTGTGAATTTATTTATCTTGACAGCAGCAGCGTTTGCTCCCACGATACATAAAGCCATGACTCCAACGCTGTAGGAGGTGATTTAACCACCACAGTTAAAAAAAGAGCATATATGGTGAAGCATGGGGGCAGCAGGGGGGGAGGAGTGATATTGCTCCTAATGCTGCGTACATACAGTCAAAACTCCGATGGAGGCTTGCCCGTGGAAAAGTCAGACTGTGTGTACGCGGCATAACTTTTTTTGCGGGAGGATGCCCCCATGCTTCGGCATATATAAATGGTGCATGTATGCCCATCATTAGAAGTGGGTGGATGAAGGGAGGTATTTTAATGGTGGGCATACCCACCAATTAATCTCTTTTTTTACAAGCAGTGGGAGGGAATGTCCCCCGCGGATATAAATAGCGTCATTGGGAAAGCATTTTATCACACCGATCTTGGACCCCAATTTTTTCAAAAAAGAGTACCTGTCACTACCTATTGCTATCATAGGGGATATTTACATTCCCTGAGATAACAATAAAAATGAAAAAAAAAAAATGGAAGGAACAGTTTAAAAAAAAAAAGCTAAATAATAATAATAAAAAAAGCACCCCTGTCTCCCCCTGCTCTTGCGCAAAGACGAACGCAAGCGTCGGTCTGGAGTCATATGTAAACAGCAATTGCACCATGCACGTGAGGTATCATCACAAAGGTCAGATCGAGGGCAGTCATTTTAGCAGTAGACCTCCTCTGTAAATCTAATGTGGTAACCTGTAAAGGCTTATAAAGTATTTTAAAAATATATGTAGTTTGACGCCACTGCGCGTTTGTGCGTAATTTTAAAGCATGACATCTTTGGTATCCATGTACTCGGCCTAAGATCATCTTTTTTTATTTCATCAAACATTTGGGCAATATAGTGTGTTTTAGTGCATTCAAATTTAAAAAAGTGTATTTTTTCACAAAAAAATGTGTTTGAAAAATCGCTGCGCAAATACTGTGTGTAAAAAAAAAAATGCAACACCCACCATTTTAATTTGTAGGGCCTTTGCTTTAAAATAATATATAATGTTTCGGGGTTCCACATAATTTTCTTGCAAAAAAAATATGTTTTCATGTAAACAAAAAGTGTCAGAAAGGGCTTTGTCTTCAAGTGGTTAGAAGAGTGGGTGATGTGTGATATGAGCTTCTAAATGTTGTGCATAAAATGCCAGGAAAATTCAAAACCCCCCCAAATTACCCCATTTTGAAAAAATAGACACCCCAAGCTATTTGCTGAGAGTCATGTCGAGTCCATGGAATATTTTATATTTTGACACAAGTTGCGGGAAAAAGAGATTTTTTTTTTTTTTGTTGCACAAAGTTGTCACTAAATGATATATTGCTCAAACATGCCATGGGCATATGTGGAATTACACTCCAAAATACATTCTGTTACTTCTCCTGAGTAGAGGGATACCACATGTGTAAGACATTTTGGGAGCCTAGCCACGTACGAGACCCCAAAACCAAGCACCGCCTTCAGGCTTTCTAAGGGTGTAAATTTTTGATTTCACTCCTCACTGCCTATTACAGTTTCGGAGGCCATGGAATGCCCAGATGGCACAACCCCCCCCCCCCGCCCAAATGACCCCATTTTAGAAAGTAGACACCCCAACCTATTTTCTGAGGGGTATGGTGAGTATTTTACAGATCTCACTTTTTGTCACAAAGATTTGAAAATTGAAAAAAGAAAAACAATACATTTTTATTTTCTTTCTTCATTTTCAAAAACAAATGAGCACTGTAAAATACTCATCATGCCTCTCGGCAAATAGCTTGGGGTGTCTACTTTCCAAAATGGGGTCATTTGGGGGTGTTTTATGCCATCTGGGCATTCCATGGCTTCCGAAACTGTGATAGACAGTGAGGAGTGAAATCCCAAATTTACACTCTTAGAAAGCCTGAAGGTGCTGCTTGGTTTTCGGTGCCCCGTACGCGGCTAGGCTCCCAAAAAGTCCCACACATGAGGTATCCCCGTACTCAGGAGAAGCAGCAAAATGTATTTTGGGGTTCAATTCCACACATAACCATGGCATGTGTGGGCAATATATAATTTAGTTACAACTTTTTGTAAAAAAAAAAAAATTTTCATTATTCAATCACTTGGTACAAAAAAAATGTAATATTCAATGGGCTCAACATGCCCCTCAGCAATTTTCTTGGGTTGTCTACTTTCCAAAATGGGGTCATTTGTTTTTTTTTTGTACTGCCCTGCCATTTTAGCACCTCAAGAAATGAGATCGGCAGTCATAAACTAAAAGCTGTGTAAATTCCAGAAAATGGACCCTAGTTTGTAGACGCTATAACTTTTGCGCAAACCAATAAATATACGCTTATTGACATTTTTTTTACTAACGACATGTGGCTGAATATATTTTGGCCTAAATGTATGACTAAAATTGAGTTTATTCGATTTTTCTTATAACAAAAAGTAGAAAATATCTTTTTTATTCAAAATTTTCTGTCTTTTTCCGTTTATATCGCAAAAAAAAAAAAAAAATTGCAGAGGCAATCAAATACCATCAAAAGAAATCTCTATTTGTGGGAACAAAAAGGATGCAAATTTTGTTTGGGTACAACATTGCATGACCGCGCAATTACCAGTTAAAGCAGCACAGTGCCAAATTGTAAAAACACCTCTGGTCCTTGGGCTGACAAATGGCCCGGGGCTAAAGTGGTTAAAGACCATTTTAATGTATTTTTACATGCGTGTAGCGAAAGCACCTGACTTTACCTTGAATTCAGCTTCATGTGATCCCCTGTAAAGCAGTAATCAGACTGGGAAAGGCAGGGGAAGCACTATGAGCCAATCAAGCTTTGCTGCAGTGCACATGTGCTGTCAGTGAGCCCACTGGCAGTGGGAGAGTGCAGCGTGAGCCAAGGGAAGACCTTAGCTGTTCACTGTTCCCTAATTGTCTAGTCATCAGGCTGAGGACACATTTTATCCTCTGTTTTGGACCAAGTATGAATTAGGCCTTGTACACACGACCGAATATGTCCGCTGAAACTGGTCCGTCGGACCAGTTTCCGCGGACATGTCCGAACGTGTGTAGGGCCTACCGGACAGTTTTCCGGCCTAGCGGACAGGTTTCCAGCGGACAAAAGTTTCTTAGCATGCTAAGAAACTTGTCCGCTGGAAGCCTGTCCGTCAGACATGTCCGATGGTCAGTACGACTCATCGGACACGTCCGCTGGCCCGAAATCCCGTGCATGCGTCGAAGTGATTCGACGCATGCGTGGAAGCATTGAACTTCCGGGTTCGCGCATGTGGCCGCGTCATCGTCGCTGCCACGTCGCCGCCACGTCACCGCGTATTCTGTCCGTGGGGAATTTGGTCTGATGGTGTGTACACACATCAGACCAAAATCACCCAGCAGACATGTCCGATGAAAATGGTCCGCGGACCGTTTTCATCGGACATGTCTGGTCGTGTGTACGAGGCCTTAAACCTCAGCTGTGGGAGAGTGCAGCGTGAGCCAAGGGATGACTTTTTTCGTCGACTGTACTGTTCCCTCATTGTCCAGTCATCAGGCTGAGGACCCATGTTATCCTGTGTTTTGGACAAAGTCTGAATTAAACATCAGCTGTGCTCTCGGGAGGGTGCCTGGATATAATTTCCTTTCAAAGGGGTTGTAAAGGTAAAAAAAAATTCCCCCCTAAATAGCTTCCTTTACCTTAGTGCAGTCCTCCTTCACTTACCTCATCCTTCGATTTTGCTTTTAAATGTCCTTATTTCTTCTAAGAAATCCTCACTTCCTGTTCTTCTGTCTGTAACTCCACACAGTAATGTGAGGCTTTCTCCCTGGTGTGAAGTATCGTGCTCGCCCCCTCCCTTGGACTACAGGAGAGTCAGGATGCTCTCTACGTTGCATATAGAGAAAGGAGCTGTGTGTTAGAGGGCATCCTGACTCTCCTGTAGTCCAAGGGAGGGGTCGAGCATGACACTTCACACCAGGGAGAAAGCCTCACATTACTTGACCAGTGTACTCAAGATATTCCCAACCTTCCAAATACCACCCCCATTTCCCTTTTACACCCTTTTCTATACCTTTCCCCATATCTTACCCCCTTATTTCAAAATAATAATAGACCACACCGGGGTTGGAGTATAACTAGCCATAACAATATTTTTATTAACCAATAAAATAAATAACTCCAAATATATTAAATAACTTTAATCAAATAACTTTCCATTAACATGTATTCCACATTTTAAACCATAGTTTCTTAACTCCCAGTATGTTGGTCTCTGACGGCACGCCGAAACTTTTCCACTTTCCACTACCATACCAGGCCTCCAGCCGTATCGCCAGCTCGTAGACAATCCCCTCCCGCAGTGCAACCATAACCATATTCCAGCAGACACCGTTCCACTGGAGTACATCAGAGGGGCACATACCACCGATGAGCCCCCCACCATTTTCATGACATCTGATTTTGCCACCGTGAAAGACCAAAAACACCGCCTGTTCCAGCTGCTATGACATCCCGAATCCATACATCCTGAAAGAAAAGAGAACAAAACAACAACGCAGAAAAAACACAACACAACAGGGAGGGTGGGTGGGAAAGCTTCCTCTTTCTGTCTGAAACTTCCCCAAGTGCCCTTGCAAGTTCCCACCCCCTCCTTTTATACTGCTCCACCCCCTTTGCTTCATTTTTCCTCCAGCCTCCGCCTCTCTGGACTTCCCCCAAACCTTTACCAATTTTAACCCTATGTTGCCTCTCCTCTCCACCTCGTCATGCCCGGCCCTCCATTACTTTTTGTTTCTTGTCTCTCCATTCCGGGCCTCCCTGTGTGGAGTTACAGACAGAAGAACAGTCCTCCCTGTGTGGAGTTACAGACAGAAGAACAGGAAGTATGGATTTCTTAGAAGAAATAAGGACATTTAAAAGCAAAATCAAAGGATGAGGTAAGTGAAGGAGGACTGCACTAAGGTAAAGGAAGCTATTTAGGAAAAAAAATTGTACCTTTACAACCCTTTTAACTAAAAATACTGTAGACCACCTTTTGAATTTTTCCCTATAATCTTTCTCTTTTTTACTTAAATATATTTCACTACAGGATGGCTCAGAAGTATTACGAATATGTGAACTACAAAGAAGAACACGCCAGGGAGCAGCGCCGTGTACCCAGAGGAGCCAGCCATAAATATATCATCATTTTTCAGAGCATCTTCTATTCCATCTTCCATGTGAGTTCACACTTAGAACATTCCTTCTTGCAGGTTCTCTGTCATCAAGAGAGCCACTGTCCACAAAATTGTCCCTGATTGTCAGTTTAGTGCAAGGAAGGTTTACGTACTGTACGAGTTTCAGAATTCTAATGTCTTCACCCACTCCATACTCCTTCATGATACCACATGATCAGGTCTGGCTCTGCCCTTGGTCATACCCCATCCTTGATTAGGTCAGAAATGTAATTTGCCACAAGCCATGCCAATACAGGAGTATGAGACCCTAAATGTACATATGGAATAAAAACAATTATAGAAAGAATATGAAGAATCACTGGTCTAACATGCAAAGATCTTCCAAAAACCAGTGATTTAATACGGACTATATATCAAATGATACTTGGTAGGTGTGTGGTCAATCATACAGAATGACAATCTGAAGCAGATGACACACTGCTCCAAAGAATGAGCCTCTTATCCACCATGATATGTTGGGTGCCAGCAAAGGAGTCTGTTCATGCTCATGGTCCTGAGAATGAAACGGAAAGCAGGCTGCACAGTGATGACATTGCGGCTTCCCAAAAGCTTTATTATACCACATACAGCATGCAGTATGACCCCCACCATGAGAATTTCCCTTGATAACAAGCACAACATGTACTGTATGCTGTTTACTGTTTGTGGTACAATAAAGCTTTTATGAAATGGTGATGTCATCAGTGTGCAAGATGGGGAAAATTAAAGTGATTGTAAACCCTTATATACAGTGCCTTGAAAAAGTATTTATACCCCTTGAAATTGTCCACATTTTGTCATGTTACAACCAAAAACGTAAATGTATTTTATTGGAATTTTATGTGATAGACCATCACAAAGTAGCACATAATTATAAAGTGAAGGAAAATATAAAATGGTTTTCAACATTTTGTACAAATAAATATGTGAAAAGTGTGGGGTGCATTTGTATTTAGCCCCCCTGAGTCAAAACTTTGTAGAACCGCCTTTAGCTGCAAGTCTTATTGGAGATGTGAAATATTTTTTTTTTTCAAAATAGCTCAAGCTCTGTCAGACTGGATGGAGAGCATCGGTGAACAGCAATTTTCATGTCTTGCCACAGGTCTGGACTTTTACTGGGCCATTCTAACACATGAATATGCTTTGATCTAAACCATTCCATTGTAGCTCTGGCTGGCTGCATGTTTAGGGTCATCAACCTCTGCCCCAGTCTCAAGTCTCTTGCAGACTCTAACAGGTTTTCTTTTAAGATTGTCCTGCATTTGGTTCCATACGTCTTCTCATCAACTCTGACCAGATTCCCTGTCCCTGCTGAGGAAAAGCATCCCCACAACATTATGCTGCCCCCACTGTGTTTCATGGTGGAGATAGTGTGTTCAGGGAGATGTGCTGCGTTACCGTGTTTCCCCGAAAAAAAGACATATTTATTTTTTCTCAAGAAGACACACTGGGGTAGATTCAGGTAGATTTGCGCATCCTTATGCCTGCGCAGCGTAGTTCATATGCGCTACGCCGGCGTAATCGTGTGAGGTTACCACATGATTCAGGATGCCTTTTCGCGTTACTTTGCGCCGGCATAAGGTAAATTTGAGGGCGCAAGCCGGCGCAAGTGAAAGTGGGTGTGCCCCTATGCAAATGATGGGCTGACCGTTCAGCAGTGGCTTACGCCTGGCGTATCCTCGACAGAGCATGCGCAGATCGATCGCTTCCATGTGCGCATGCGCGCAACTACGCCCGTCCTACTTCCTGGGCTACGCCGGCCCACCTGCTTACGCTGAGCACATAAATAGGGGCAGACATGCGCACGTCCAGCGCAAAATTACATCCTGCTTTTTTCACCCCCCCCGAGCAAGGTAATTTTGCCCCAAATTTGTTATGGCACCTCCTCAGAGGGTGAAAAAGAGGAAACATAATTTCAATTCCGCGGAGATGGAGGTCATGTTGGCGGCACTGACCAAGTATGATGCCGCCCTGCATGGTGCCCAGCGTAAAAACACCAGCACGGCACAAAGGAGGGCAATATATGAATCCATCACCCTGGACATCAATGCCATTGGGAATGAAGAGAGCACATGGGAGGATATTCAGAAAAAACTGAATGATATGCGGCGTCGGGTCCGTGACAAACTAGTAATAATCCGAAAACATGCCAGGGGCACGGGAGGAGGACCAGCCTGCCCATTGCGTTTAACTGCGGAGGAGGAGGTTATTGTGCAATGTTTGGCGAAGGAGCAGGTGGAGGGCGTCCCAGGATATGACTCCACTGTTGGGGACTTGGGGACAGGTAAGTGTGTTTTATCTCCTATTTGGTGTGTATCATGGGAGGGGGTAGAAGGGAACATGTGACAAGTGTGTGGCTCCACCAACATGTGTTTTTTTGTGTCATCCACAGATGTTGAGGATGAAGCTGGGCCGTCGTCGGCTGCAGGGCGACCCACGCCATCCCCACAACATCATGGGGTCCAGTCGGCCCCCATGGAGATCCTGGGCATGTTGGTGGAGGAGAGTGCCCATAGGCCATCTATGGAGCTTGTTGTCGAGGAGTCGATTGACCTCCACCATGATGACTCCATCTACCTCGAGGAGGATCCCACCATCCCTGAACTCCCCACCACCTCCCCGACCATCACGTCATCCCCCTCCAGGGCAAGCCCCTCCAGTGTGGCCCCCTCCAGTGTCCCTCCCACCGGTGTCCCTCCCTCCAGTGTGGCCCCCTCCAGTGTCCCTCCCACAAGTGTTGCCCCCTCCAGGCCAGCCCCCTCCCCGTCTTCTCCCTCAGTACGGGCCCCAGCCTCTCCTCCCAGGAAGGCTCTTTATAAAACGAGGGGTGTACCCTCAGGCCTCCAAGAAGGGATGCAGGAGGAACAGG
The DNA here is from genome assembly GCF_905171775.1 of Rana temporaria. NCBI lineage: Eukaryota > Metazoa > Chordata > Amphibia > Anura > Ranidae > Rana > Rana temporaria. Next base: position 151,302,397 of record NC_053496.1, read on the forward strand.
GCCGGCAGACCCGCCATATAGGGGCCATGGTGGCAGACTTGAGGTGGGTGGCGGACAGCCTGGCCTCCTCCTCCTCGTCAGTGCAGAAGGCCCTCACCCTGCATGCTGAGCTGGGCAAGAAAGATACTGAGAGCCTGCAGGAAGTAAGCTCAAACAGTGTGGCGATGGTCACCTGCATGGTGGAGCAGCAGGCAGCCACAGCATTGCTCACAGCAGAGGTGAGCAGGTTGGCAGGGGCGGTAGAGGCCAACACTGCTGCTGTGCGGGAGAAGGGGAGACTAACCCGGCGGCACCAGCAGCACAACACCATCCGGCAGCTTCGGATGCTGGCACAGACAAACTCTGTGCTCACCCGCCTGGCCAATGCCATGGAGGGCAGGCAGGCACCACCTGCCAGGAGTGAGCAAGTAGGAGATGATGCTCCTCCCCCCTCCATCCCCACCCCATGCTCCATCCCCACCCCAGGCTCCATCCTCACCCCAGGCTCCATCACGCCAACTGAGGAGCCAGAGCCGGGGCACCCGTGGCACCAGGATGGGCAAAAGGAAAAGATGAAGAATTTTCTGTGGCTCAGAATATGATTTTTTATCGAGATTTATGCTCAGATTATGAGCTTTTTTCTTTTATTTGTATGCTCAGATTATGAGCTTTTTTCTTTTATTTGTATGCTCAGATTATGAGCTTTTTTCTTTTATTTGTATGCTCAGATTATGAGCTTTTTTCTTTTATTTTTATGCTCAAAGTTTGAGTTTTCTTGTTTATTTTGTAGTCCCTACACACGGTGAGGAGTGTAAACTACAGTGTGACTGGTGTGTGAATGGGGGGGGTGTCACTCCTGCTGGAAAAGGGGTGTCACCCTCTGCCATGTTAAAGGTGTATGAATGTACAGCAACATAATTGGAGCCTTGGCGTGGCGTTGCTGCTCCCTAGTACCGTGCGGTATCCTTGGGTCTAATCCAATTTTTGGTGGATGTGGGGTGTGTGTGCTAGGGACCACAGTGGTGTGCATGCATGCATTCTACTTGTGACATGGTTTTTTTTTTTTTTTTTTTTTTTTTTTTTTTAAAGTGTATTTTTTTGTGCGTGTACTCGAGAGAGGAGCCGGACTGCAGGAGTTGGGAGTAGGCAGGCCTCCCCCAGAGGCAATCTGCCACCTTTCTCCATGCCCCGGGTGGCAATGGCGGGTGTGTGGGGGTCCTCCCACACAGCCCGCCCTACCTGCTCCGCTTTGAAGCCCAACAGGGCAGAGGGACTCCCTATAAGGGAGTGAGAGGATTAGCCCGCTCAACCAGCCCCATTAGTCCTTCGCCTCTCTTTTTAGAGACCGCGTGGTCAATGTGAGTGTGTTAACCCAATTTAGAGTGCGTGTGTAGGTGTGGTGGTTTTTGTGGGAGGGGGGTGGGCGTACTAAGCACAGGCTTACCTTGCATAGCACACCCTCCGGGAGCCGGGCTGAGACCACCAAACTCAATTCACATGAAGCCGAGACTGGGATCCGAACCTCTAGCTGCAGAGGTGAATGGCTTGTCAGCGCAGTGCCAATCGCGTTGAGCCACCACAGCTCCTTTGTGACATGGTTTAACGTGCAAAGAGGCGTTCCACGAGACATCTCCTGACTGCTCTTCCCTCAGTAGATCGGGTAGAGTTGGTTAGGGGGGATTGTGTGGTTCGGGGGTCAGGTCATCACGTATGTCAATCTGCAGGCCCTTTCTCATGGCGAAGTTGTGCAGAATGCAACATGCACCGATCATCTGGCACACGAAGTTTGGGGAATACAACAGGGTACCCCCAGACTTATCCAGGCATCGGAAACGGGACTTCAGGAGGCCAAAGGTGCGTTCCACCACTCCACGGGTACGTGCGTGTGCTTCATTGTATCTTTCCTCTCTTGGGGTTTGGGGGTTCCGGAATGGAGTCATGAGATGGGGTCCAAGTGCATATGCAGAGTCACCTGGAAGGGAAAAGACAGGAGGATGTTAGTCATGCATGTGCCCCCCCTGATGTCTGCATCATGGGGAGGGACAGTCATACCTGACACCCATGTCACTCACCAACCAGCCAGCTGTCCCCATACATGTTCTGTTCAAATTCTGTTGGGATGGGGCTTTGACGGTATATGAAGCTGTCATGGCAGGACCCTGGGTGTTTGGCACGGACGTGCCATATGAGGCCTTGGGCATCGACTATCACCTGGAAATTGATTGAATGCCAATGCTTCCGATTGCAGTATATGTGCTCTATGTCACGGGGGGGTCGTAGTGCCATATGTGTGCAATCAATGGCCCCCACAGTGCGTGGGAATCTGGCAATTTGATAGAAATCTGTCACTGCCTTCTGCCGCAGGTCCTCCTGGGTGGGTTTGATGAAGTGGTGGGACATACATCTGAGGATTGCGGGGACAACCTGGTGCACACATCTGCTCATGGAGGATTGTGACATCCCAGCCACAATTCCATTTGTACGCTGAAAAGATCCACTTGCCAGGAAATGCAGGGTTGCCACTACCTTGACCAGTGGCTCCACTGCATGTCCACGATGTGTCTTGCTGGTGATGTCATTGTGACGGTATCGGTATGATATCCCCGTCAACGTTCCCTTCTTCCCATAACGACAATCACCCCAATATTCCACGAGGAGGGATATCCCTGGAATCGCCCAGAAAGCCACACATGAGACAAGCTTACTGCTGGAACAAGACACTTTATTGACACAAAAACTCAGCTTATATGTGGTTACAGCCTGTTAGGAACGCCCCCCTCACACAGTGGGGTTTCCCATACAGATTATAGGAGACAAGTCGGAGCCGACCATGCAGACATGTTTCTTTAGATAAAGACATCAGCGGAGTTAATTACTAGGTGTAACAGCCTGACCACAATGAAGCAATCAGAATAATTAACATGAGCCCCTTATCTAATCATTGTAAACAGTAAGGCCGGTCTCCTTCCCACACACAATAAATCAATTACCATTTGAACTAGGGAGCTGGCTGAGGAAGGGTCATTAACATGTCAATAGCTTGTGACACATGAACCAAGCAGGGAGATTTACACTGACATCCTTCACAATGGCCCCCCTTTTTCTCCCTGCTCCGGCAAACCCGGTTGGACCTTCCCTGGTCCAGTAGGGTTGACGGGTTCAGAGCTTTTAGTCCGAGGTTAACTCCGTTTGGCGTGACTGACCTCCATTGGTAACTGCTTCCGACTCAGGTATGCTACCGGGTCGTCAGATCACACGCCGGTCAGTCCCCAAGTCTTTGTGCGATCTGCAAAGTCACCAGAAGTCAGTGTGAAGACAGCGAATGGGTCTGTGCGCCGCCGTCTAGGTGTCCCGCTATGGGAGGGGGCAGGTTATGGCTCTGAAGTGACAATCACAGGAGATTCATAAAAAGAAAAAGTTATATTTGTTGAAATGCTGTAGCACTGGTGCTCAGAGTCCGGGGGGGGGGGGGGAGAGGGGACTCAGAGCCCCATAAGGTCAGCCACCCCCTGCTCCCTCCGCAGCCGCCGGTTCTCCTCTTTGAGCTTCTCCAGCTCCATCTCCAGTTCATGGAGCCTGGGGGGGTCAGCCCGCTGTGACCTCAGGTGGTTGTTCTCCTCCTCCATGCGGCTTATGCACTCCTCCAGCTCTATGTACTCACGGATCAGATCCTGCTTGCTCATGTCCTGCAGGCTCTCCACGTGGTCCTTCATCATCAGGAACTGGGTGGTGGTGTAAGGGGCCACCGGTGGGCCCTTGGCGAACATCTCGGCCCGCATCTGGGGCGCCCGCTGCGATTCCATCTCCTCCAGTCGCTTCTTCTCCTCCCAGGTCCGCTGGTTATATGACTTCCAGGACCTCTTCTTCTTGGAGGGTAGCTGGCGGTGCCTCTTTCTGCCCAGCTCCCTCCAAGGCCCCTCCGGCTCATGGCGGTCGCCCATGACCAGCTGACAATGGTGTTCCCTGTTGTCCGTAATAACAGATTGTACCATGAGGGCTTCGTAAGGGGTGCCCAATGGTTCTTCCGGACCCAGCTCCTGGAGATCCCAAGCCGAGTCTACACAATGGGCTGCTGCTGGTGGGCGGTACCCAGGTTGAGACCAATTTGACCTGGTGTTGTCGTTCATGGGGCAATTCTGCTTGAAGTGACCCAACTGTTTGCACCGGAAGCAGCGTTGTTCGTTGTCCTCCTGGCGTGGGTAGCGAGGGCTAGATGTCATCGGTCTGTTAGGCGGTTGGTATCTAGCGGCTGGTGGGTGTGAGGGCGCCGTTGGTTGTGGAGGTTGTACCCGTGGTGTGACCTGGTTTGTCTTGCGAGTATCCGCATATTCATCCGCCAACTTTGCGGCCTCTGGTAGAGTCATGGGCCTGCGATCTCTCACCCAATCTTTGACATCCGTCTGGATGTGATTGTAAAATTGCTCCAGGAGCATTAGTTGCAAAATGTCCTCTGCGGTGGTGGCCTGGCTGCTGTTAACCCAGTTAGAGGCCGACAGGGACAGCTGGCATGCCCATTCTGCGTAAGAGTCTTTCGTGGTTTTGCGTGAGTCCCTGAACTTCTGTCGGTGGGACTCTGGGGTTACTGCATAACGAGCCAGGAGCGCTTCTTTAACCCGGGCGTAGCTATGGATATCCTGATCTGGCACGGTCCGGAAAGCATCAGAAGCTTTGCCTGACAGTTTGCCTGACAATATTGCAACCCACTCTCTTCTAGCAATTCGGTGCAGGTTACATTGTCGCTCAAAGTCTGCCAGGTAGTTATCAATTTCACAGTCCTTTTCATCAAAAGCTTTAAAAGCGCTAAACGGAATCTTCCTTGCGTCTGCTGTGCTGTACTCACTGTTCGTAGAAGGTGCGGCTGCTTGTTGGACTGCTGCCAGTTTTAACTGTAGCTCTGCGTCCCTTATTTGTTTATCCTTCTGTAGTTCTGCGTCCCTTATTTCTTTAGCCTCCTCCGCTAACAGGTCCATCACTTTCAGAACCACATCCGGCGTTGGGTTCGGGCCGAACCACGCTAGCTTCTCTCTCATTAGCTTGTTGGCTGGCGATTCCTCCTCCTGAATCACTGGTGTCTCCATCTCTTGTACTGCTGGCGTTGCTGCAATCCCGTCCTCCTGGTCTAGCTCCATTAATTCTGCTATGATGACCCGCTTGGTTTTGTTGCTAGCGATCCTTCCACGAACTTCCAGTAGTTCTTCCAGTGTCTGCTTGGAATCCGGGTGTGAAGGGGAATAGAAGGGAAAAATCCCGCTGCTACCAACCAATTGTGACGGTATCGGTATGATATCCCCGTCAACGTTCCCTTCTTCCCATAACGACAATCACCCCAATATTCCACGAGGAGGGATATCCCTGGAATCGCCCAGAAAGCCACACATGAGACAAGCTTACTGCTGGAACAAGACACTTTATTGACACAAAAACTCAGCTTATATGTGGTTACAGCCTGTTAGGAACGCCCCCCTCACACAGTGGGGTTTCCCATACAGATTATAGGAGACAAGTCGGAGCCGACCATGCAGACATGTTTCTTTAGATAAAGACATCAGCGGAGTTAATTACTAGGTGTAACAGCCTGACCACAATGAAGCAATCAGAATAATTAACATGAGCCCCTTATCTAATCATTGTAAACAGTAAGGCCGGTCTCCTTCCCACACACAATAAATCAATTACCATTTGAACTAGGGAGCTGGCTGAGGAAGGGTCATTAACATGTCAATAGCTTGTGACACATGAACCAAGCAGGGAGATTTACACTGACATCCTTCACAGTCATCATGCAGGATTGTGGCTAATTCCAGGATGACTTCAGGGCTGAATCTAAACATGCGAAACACCTCCGAATCCCCCATAGTAAAGACGTTCCTGCGCACTCGGTATATCCTCTCCCGTGCCCTCCTACGAGTCAGTTCACTCAGTAGTATTGCTAGAACCATAGCTGCCCCTGGCATGTTGGCACACAGATGTGATGTCCAGCAAGTGTGGGTGCTCTGCTTGCTCAGCTCGTCCGTATTGGTGCTGCTGTAGTTGCTCTCCAGCTGACATGTGGACATCTGTTGCTAAGTTGCCCCTGCTTTTATGAGGAGCAAGTTTGCGGCTGACACGCGCAGGTTTGTGAATCAGCGTTTGTTCCTCATTTGCATATTTGCTGAGGGAAAACAGTGGGAGCGCAAGATGCGCACAGCGTAAAAATGCCCATTAAATGCGCCGGCGGAGAGAAACTACGTCCGTAGGAAGAAGCCTAATTTCAGGCGTAGCTCTTTTTCTGGGTCATCCGCATAGTTGCGTGGGCGCAAATTCTTACTTACGCGACGCATATGGAAGTCCTACCTGAATCTACCCCAGTATGTCTTATTTTTAGGGGATGTCTTATTTTTATTATGTACCAGCTTAATGCCCTGTACACACGATGGACCGTTTTTCATCGGACGAACCGATCGTGCGTGGGCCCCATCAGTTTTTTTCCCATCGGTGAAAAAAAATAGAACCTGTTTTAAATTTTTCTTATGGTTAAAAAAACGATAGAAAAAAACGATTGTCTGTGGGGAAATCCATTGGTCAAAAATCCACGCATGCTCAGAATCAAGTCGACGCATGCTCGGAAGCATTGAACTTCATTTTTCTCAGCACGTTGTTGTGTTTTACGTCACCGCGTTGGACACGATCGGATTTTTAACCGATGGTGTGTAGGCAAGACTGATGAAAGTCAGCTTCATCGGATATCTGATGAAAAAATCCATCGTTCCATTTTCATCAGACAAACCGATCGTGTGTACAGGGCATTACTGGGGTATGTGGGGGGTGAGAGAGACCCACAGACTGTTGCTGGTTGGTGCTGGGGGAGAGAGACCCACACTGCTGAGTAAAACGGGAGCCACAGCTTTACTTCTTCCCCATAGGATACACAATACCTAAAGCAGAGCGTCCTGCTCCTCACTTCATTGAGGAGACTTTTACTTTCACTTTCTATTTCTCCCTCTATGCCTCAGCTTGCAGCACGCACAGAATCACTATGTCTTATTTTCGGGGTATGGCTTATATTGAGCAAATACTTAGAAATCCTGCTACGGCTTATTTTATGGGTATGTCTTGTTTTCGGGGAAACACGGTAGTTTTCTGGCACACATAGCAGTTTGCTTTTAGGCCAAAAAAGTTCAATCTGACCAGAGCACCTTCTTCCGCATATTTGCTGTGTCCCCCACATGGCTTCTAGCAACCTACAAACAGGACTTCTTATGCAGGGCTCAAGTCCTGCGGGAACGCGTGGGAACGGAGTTCCTGCACTTTTTTCACAGCAGGAACGCACTTCCCTTAGCAGGACTAGAGCAGCCGAACCGCCCGAGCCAATCCTTCACTAAGCGGCGATGCCCAGCTCAAGTCACTGTCAGGGGCAGGCGAACCTTAGTAATGCTTTATGTCAGCCCTCAAAATTTCCACTCGCCTACTAACATTTGGCGAGTGGATTTAAGCTGGGGGCGATTGATGACAGGGCTGCATGACCAATCTCCCTCCAATCTGTGCCTACACTTAGAGTCCAGATGAGATTGGCGGCTGAAGAGTTTCCTCGGGAATGCTCGGGAAAAGTAGTCTGGTGAGCCACGCACAGGCAGAGCAGTACACAGGTGCTCTCCTTACAATTCTCATTAAGCCATGGGACCTAACAGTATGACCTCTCTGAGCCTGCCCCCCTCCCCCGGGCCCTGACCAATGTAGCTGGAGAGCAGAAAGTAATGAGTGAGGTGGAGGATTGCAAAAATTACCACTCACTGAAAGTTGCCCTGACATGAGAGCGGCAGCCTTCTAGTTTGTGCAGTTTTCCTCTCCTTGTGCTCTATGTAAGTGTCCAACAGTTTAGCCTGAGCACTGTGAACAGACTGGTCTCAATGTGTGCTGTGCGCTGTCAGTGTGCGCTATGCTATGGTGTCAATGGCTGTGCAGTTGTGTGGATCTCAGCGCTGGATTGTACTTCCTCCCACTGTGCTGCAGCTCCTCTCCTCTCTGCCAGCCTGAATAAAAGGGGGAAGTGGGGACATGCAAGCGTGGAGCCGCACACAGGCTCCTGATGATGAGATTAATGGGAGAGAGAGAGAGGATGGATGGGAGTTGCAGAGGAGACGGCAAGAGAATGGGGAAGAGACCCAGTTCTAATGCCTTGTCCCTCTGGTCTGCCCCCAGTGCCCCGTCCCTCTGGTCTGCCCCCAGTGCCCCGTCCCTCTGGTCTGCCCCCAGTGCCCTGTCCCTCTGGTCTGCCCCCAGTGCCCTGTCCCTCTGGTCTGCCCTCAGTGCCCTGTCCCTCTGGTCTGCCCTCAGTGCCCTGTCCCTCTGGTCTGCCCCCAGTGCCCTGTCCCTCTGGTCTGCCCCCAGTGCCCTGTCCCATTTTGTTAAAGTTGTTGGTAATATTTAATTTTGTAACTTGATTCTGCATAAAACATTGTCATTCCATGAGATAATCTACAAGGGCGTGTTTACGGGTGCAATTAGGCGCAGGGCAGTGTATGAATTAGGTGGGGCAACTGGTGGCGAGTAACTCTTGAGGCCTGGCTAGTAGCTCAGGACCTGAAATTTTGAGCCCTGCTTTATGTTACTGGCCACTTCCTGTATATGGATTCATCAGGTATTGTGTGCGGGTATTCCGTCACTTCCTCAATGCCACAATGTCTCCTGGGAGCTTTTGTCATTGTTCCCAGGAGACATTGCGGAGGTCTGCCGCGAGTTATCGCGGGGTTTAGAAAGAACTTGCTTAAAGTTCTTTCTAAATCCTGCGATAACTCGCGGCAGACCTCCGCAATGTCTCCTGGGAACAATAACAAACATACATAATTATGCATATGAGTGTATCATTTTATTTATTTTTTGGTGGGGAAGTGGATCTTGGGTGGGAGTTGCCACGCTTTTTTTCCCAGGACTTGACCCCTGTTCTTATGGCTTTCTTTCAACAATGGCTTTCTTCTTGCCACTTCGTAAAGGCCAGATTTGTGGAGTGTATGACTAATAGTTGTCCTGTGGACAGATTCTCCCACCTGAGCTGTGGATCTCTGCAGCTCTTCCAGAGTTACCATGGGCCTCTTGGCTGCTTCTCTGATTAATGCTCTCCCTGCCTGGCCGTTCGGTTTGGGTGGACGGCCATGTCTTGGTAGGTTTGCAGTTGCGCCACACTCTTTCCATTTTCGGATGATGGATTGAACAGTGCTCTGTGAGATGATCAAAGCTTAGGATATTTTTTAATAACCTAACCCTGATTTAAACTTCTCCACAACTTTATCCCTGACTGGGGGGGGTGTGGCTTAGCGATGGAAGTGTGAGGATGTGCTTCCCGGAGCTCTACACGGGAGAGAGCCGAGAACCACCCGCTGGACTGATCAAGCACTCTGCATTTACATGCCCGGGGACCTCAAACACCCGCCGATCACGGGGGAGCAGAGGGGACTCAAAATCACCCACTATTTCTTGCGGCAGCACATCGTTCCTTCCCCTGCTTCAGTGTCCATGATGGCGCCGCCACGAGCCGCTTCGGCGAGTACAGCTGGCACAAGTAAGAAAGGCCCAGACGGAGATACGGAGATTCTTTCCTCAGACTCGTTCAAACGCCGCTGCAATTACCGCTGCTACCACTGTGAGAGATCGCGAGAGAGAACGCGGGTCACGTGACATCGTGACGCTCCGGGAGCCGGACAGGCAAGATGTCTGTGAGAGTGAACCAGCAGAGATAAGCTGGCTCGGTGAGCAGAGAATGCAAGGAGGGAGCGAGTAGGTCGAGTGTGAGCTGCAAAAGATAAGTGATCTGCAAAAGATAAGTGAGTCCAGTAGACAAAATAAACAAGGTGGGGGCGAGGAGAGACATTTTTGTATTCCATCTGTAGTGACACCACCACATGTACGCTCAGACACACGGCCCCATACTGTGGTAATTGCAGGCGTGCAGGAGATATTTAAAGAAATACATATGGAGAAACAGAGCCGAGATGAAGTAAAGGGCCTGACAGAATGTCAGGAAAGCCCACTGACAAAGCAGGCGACTCAAGGCGAACAGGAGATGGATTTAAGGACCCTTTTACAAGCACTTCCAACCCGAACGGACCTCCAAATGTTACCTACACGGTAAGAAGAAGATGATATGGAAGCACTTGTAGCTAGACTAGAAGAGATACACCGGAAAGATCTGGAAGTTGTACGGGGAGATATTCAAACGCTTGCAGATAAGATTGATAATGATGAAAAACGCTTATCTTCTGTAGAAAAACGCATAACGCAACTAGAACAGGAACAAATACAACAGCTATCCCATACAAATATTATTCAATTAAAGTTAGAAGAAATGGAACACCGTAACCGTCATAAGAACTTGATATTTAGGGGGATCCCAGAGGCCATGGAGAAAGAACATCTGCAAGAAATTATTCAGGCAATTTGTCTCCAGGTGACTGTGTCCCCCCTTCCACAGGCCATTGAATTTGAGCGAATTCACAGGTCTCTGGGACCCCGATCTGCTAATGCGGATAGGCCCAGGGACGTGATCTGCTGTTTTTTGCGTTATGCCCAAAAAGAGACTATTAGTCCCATGGCCTGGGAGGCGGGGGAGGTTTTGTATGAAGGCGCTCAGATAAAAATGTTAACCGACCTTTCCCGGGCTACTCTCCAGCTGAGAGCAATATTGCGCCCACTAATAGACAGTATTAGGAAATCAGGGGGGTCTTACCAGTGGGGATATCCATTTTCTTTAACAGTCAAGAAGAATAAGCGATCTTTTTCCCTGAAACAGCCATTAGACCTGTCAGAACTATTTAAATTTATAGAATCAGTACCTATGGAGATTCCGGATTGGTTACAATATATTCCAAGTTTGAACAAACGTACAATAAAAGTGGCAGTAATACAAAGGGGGGGAAGGAGGAGAGCTCGCGGAGTCTACCTAAGGTCATGTAAGGGAGGGAGGGAGGGGTACAAGGTAAGAGAATGAAGGAGTTTAATGGAGCCTTTTTTTTATTTTTTATTTTAGGCCTAAGGCCTGCTGAAATGGCTCTCCTCTCTTCTTGTTTCCCCCCCCCCCCCCTGCTATACACCTATATTGGACTTCTTTTGCTCTTATTCCCCCCCCCCCCGCCCTTTCTCCCCCTTCATTCTTGTGATGTTTTTGTTGGCTTCTTTGTTTTTGTTTTGTTTTTAACCCTTTTTCACAAGCGTACTAAATTATAGAGATACTAACTCTCCCATGGGGATGCTATACGAAGGAAGTCTTCCCTCTTCTTTTTTTTTTCAGTGGTGGAATATATCTCATAATATCTATATATAATATTTATATATGGGAAACACAAACACAAAAGAATAACACAGTGCCCCCCCCTTTTTTTTTTTAGGAGGGGGTCTTCTACACTTTACAGGGTAATATAGAAATCACACAAAGTAAACACGCATAGGAACACATATATATAAGGGGATAGGGGGGTAGGGAATATAGTAAAGAAATAGTGAATAAATAGAAATACACATAGATATGTAGAAGCACATAATGGGAGGGGTGGGTTTTGTTTTTTGTTTTTTAGAAGAGGTAGAAATAGAAACTGTCTTAGGGGCGTATCCCTGAGAGGGCTGGTTGTTTTTTTTTTTTTTTCTTTTTTTTTTTCATCTGTTTCACCTCTCTTCTCTTTTTTTTTTTTTTTTTCCACTGCGCTGGGAATGGTCAACAGAGGGGGGAGGTTGACATAAGCATATTGGTGAAATATAACCAATATGAGGAGGTTTATATAGGGATGTTTGATGTAAATTTTGATGTTGAAACGAGACACATTTATGTTCCTCAGCCTTATTTCAAGAATAACTTATATGTTTATATGTAACAGGGTGTCATGATCACTCGTAAAATTACATATTTTTTTTTTCTCTCTCTATTATTATATGGAGTAGAAATATGTGGAATATTGCCAAATATCCCTTTCTTTTTTTCATCTATAGATTTAGCCCTTTTTTTCGGAAATAGGTTGAGGAATATGAAAGGGGATCATTTAAATTATGTTTTCTGTTACACTAAATATGGAAATGGAATGATACGAAGATATCAATTCCATAGTGTATAATTCATATCCACAGAGGGAAAAGTACAGGTGTGAAAGTTGGAATCTATATAAATAAATATATTCATGGAGGTGTGGGGATATAGGGGGGAGGGAAAGGAGAAAAAAGGTAGGTATTATTTTAGATGGGACTAAGTTGAAACCATGGCATAGACAGGAGGAGTATGGAGATAATAATAAACTATAGCCGGGGGGAGGGGGGAGCTAGGGTGGGAGCCGCTCAACCATTTTTGGCCATTTCCCCCTAGTTAGGATTTCACCCACGGAGGTAACTGGGGAAGACCCAGTCAGGGGTGTATATTTCCCTTAGGGGCATAGAGGGGGGAGGGGGAAGGTACTCTTAGAGGGGGAATTAAATTTATTTATTTATTTTTTGTCCTCTTTCCTTGAGATGGCGGCACTAAAAATAACATTGTTGAATGCCAAAGGACAAAGGGGCAGATCCTCAAAAGGGATACGCCGGCGTATCTACTGATACGCCATCGTATCCCTGTTTCTATCTTTGGAACTGATCCACAGAATCAGTTTCCCAAAGATAGGCAGAAGATCCGGCATGTGTAAGGGACTTACACTGCCGGATCTTAGGATGCAGTACCGCATCCGCCGCTGGGGGCATTTCGAGTCGAAATGACGCTTCACGTATGCAAATGAGCACTTACGGAGATCCACGAAGCGGTTTAGCTTCGTGAAATCTCCGTAAATACTTACGTTGCAATCGTAAAATTAGGGCTGCTTTTACAAAGTGTAAACTGTTTACACCTTGTAAAAGTAGACCCTTCTTTGCAGCGACGCTGATTTTTTTTTTTTTTTTTCGCCGTATCTTTTTTTTTTTTCCCGACGCAACTTTTTTTACCCGGCGCGATTCACAAAACACGGCGTAACGTAATTTCGCGCTATGCCTGTCGGGAAAATGACGTCACAAGCATGCGCAGTACGTCCGGCGCGGGAGCGCGCCTAATTTAAATGGGACTCGCCCTATTTGAATTGGGAACGCCTTGCGCCGGCCGGATTTAAGTTACACAGCCGAAAATTTCTAGGTAAGTGCTTTGTGGATCGGGCACTTAGGTAGAAATTTTGCGGCAGTGTAACTTAAATCAGAATAGTTAAGTTACGGCGCCTCTCTGTGGATCTGGCCCTTAATGTCCCAGAAAAACGTAGACTGCTGTTAAATGATTTAAGGAGAGAGGGAACAGATGTGGCATACGTTCAAGAGACACACTTTAAGGCAGGACATCTACCATTTCTCCAGAATAGATTCTTCCCTTGCGTTTATCATGCAATGAATCAGGAAGCAAAATCTAAAGGATTCTGATCTCCAACCGAATTGCTTGGACATTGTTAGATAAACGTTTAGACACGAAAGGAAGGTATCTCTTTCTGAAGGGTAATATTGGAGAGACCAAAGTAACTTTGGCCACATTGTATGCACCAAATACTCACCAAGATGTATTTATTAAAAATGTTCTTACAGATCTGATGGATTTTGCAGAGGGCAAGTTAATCCTGGGAGGAGATTTTAATGTTACCTTGGATCCCGGTCTGGATGTGTCCTCAGGGACATCATCGATCCCGGGTAATGTCAGAAAAGGGATTTTGCGGAAACTGCATGAGACACAGTTAGTAGATGTATGGAGGATACTACATGCAGAAGAAAGGGACTATACTTTTTTTTCCAATCCACATCAGATATATTCTCGTATAGATTTTTTTTTTTGATTCCACACTATTTGATTACCTCAGTAACGAAAGTAGAAGTGGGGAATATAACGTGGTTGGACCATGCCCCAGTCAGTGTGTGTATTTCCCTTTCCAGTGCGGTACTATCCCAGGACAGATGTTGGCGTTTAAACGAGAGTTTACTGCAAAATACGGAAATTAGGGAAGATGTTGCTAAAGAAATTGCAGCGTACTTTCAAATTAATGATACTTCTGGGACTGACCCGGGCATGGTATGGGAAGCACACAAGACTGTGATTAGGGGGATCCTGATCAAGCATGGTTCGATCCTGAAAAAGAAACGTGATAAACAAATTAGGGAACTTCTGGAAGATATTCAGAAGCTGGAAGTCCAACATAAAAAAACACAATTACCCTGTAGTGGGAGGGACTTATGATATTTAAGAAGACAGATAACAGAGGTGATGCGTTTTAAAGCAAAAGCAACAATTCAAAGAGGCAAGAGACTTAATTATGAACTAGGAGATAAGTGTAGTAAGTTATTGGCAGGAACACTTAAAGAAAAGAGAGGGTCAACATACATTCCCCAAATAAAAGGGAAGGAAGGACAGCTAATACGAAAACCAAGAGAGATAGCCCAGACATTTGGGGAATATTATTCCTCCCTATATAATCTTGTTATAGATGGGAAATCTCAGCTAGGGATGAAGGAATATCTATCTGCCTCGGGGCTACCCAGATTGCCATCCCCAGCTAGAGAGAGTTTAGAGAAACCTATTTCCATCGAGGAAGTAGATGCAATATTGAAAAAGATCAAGCCTGGAAAGGTGCCAGGCCCTGTCGGATTCACTATAAGATACTATAGGGAATTTTCCACACTTGTAATAGGTCAAATGACAAAACTTTTTGATGCCCTTGGGAGTACTGCGAAGTTTCCCCCGGATGCACTTCTTGCACACATTACAGTGATAGTAGGAGGGGAAGGACCCGGCAGACTGTGGCAGTTACAGGCCTATCTCTCTATTAAATGTGGACTTAAAACTTTTTTCATAAATAATTGCAACCCGTCTCCAACCCTAAGATAATTGCAGGCCTACCCACTAACCTGCAGGACCTGCAGGCCATGGCAGCCTCGATTGTTAACACCCTCTCATGAGGGCTACACAATCTCCACCAGCAGGTAGATACGGTGGAGGAGAGAGTCACTGTCCTGGATTCCTCCACCACTACCAATGATGCGCGCATCTCTAGCCTTGAGACAGAGCAACGGGCCTTCCGTCGCCATCTTGTGGAAGTCCAACTGCGGCTGGATGACAGCAAAAATATGAGCAGGCAGAACAACCTACGCCTCAGAGGCATCCCTGAGGACCCCATGGGGCAAAATATCCATGTCACTGTGGCGGCTATCCTGAACCTAATCCTGGGCAAGCCCCCGACCTCAGAGCTAAAGCTGGACAGGGTCCATCGCCTACCGGGCCCCAGGGCTCCTCAGTCTTTATTGCAGGGCCCCGCCACCGCAGACCTGCCGCGAGATGTCCTCTGCAGGGTACATTTCTTCACCATAAAATAGGAGATCCTCCACCTGGCCTGGGAGAAGGGCCCGATTGACTTTGACGGGGTCAGATATGGATTTACCCTGATATCTTCAGGCAAACACAGGCCATGCGAGGGGCTTATGCGTCCCCCCCTCGAGGTCATCTGTGCAGCTGAAGCTACATATCATTAGGGCCACCCTTTTTACTTGATAGTGAGAAAGCAGGGATCTGAGTCTCACCTCCGCTCACCGGATCAACTCCCCGACCTGTTTAGCTTCATCGACAATCCTGCTGTGAGTGTTCCTAACTGGTTTGACTACTTGCTATCCCAGGAGGCACTTGGCCCACCACTGCTAAGGCCTGCAACGGGTCAGACGACCCCGCTCTCAGCCGTGAGGCTGCCAGATCTCATCCGATGTCCTCCGAGGCCTGACTTCTTTCTTTATCCAAGTGACTGGTAAGACGCTACAGTAGATATTCCTGTAGACTTCCCCTTGGCTGTCCTGTTTGTTTCCTGAGCTTCTGATGCACTGAGATCTCATCTACACTGACTCCCAGGGCCATCCCGGCCAGTATTTTCACCTGTCCTTGTAGGCCCCAGTACCTACCATCTTCTATGGAACATTGCCCATGGGGGGGATTCTTTTGATGCATGGGGGGGGGAACTTACTTACCTCACAGTTTATGGCTTTGGGCTGCGGCCGGACTAATGCTACCATTTTGTGTGCTACTCTCCCCTGCTCGCCTGCCAAATGGGCTGCGATGAGGGAGATTGGGGGATTGGGGTGTTTGACAGAGCTCTGCGGGGCAGGCACCAAGCTTCACTGTTTCAGGTCCAACACAGTCATAATTTGCCAGTACCAGACGGGCCCTCCCGGTGCGGGTCCTGTGGATTCCTGTCCACTATGCAGCCTCCAAAGTCTTGGGACCTCTCCCTTGCTCCCCCCAGCATGCCCTAGTTGCTGCTGTATGACCAGTAAGGGGATATTTGGGCCTGCCCGACAGCAACAGCTCTCTATAGATGTTCTGAAGGTGGCGAAGAGATGGGCACTGCCGTTGCCTTTGTCTTGTAAACTGTGTTATGCTTTAACTTTGAAGATTATTTATGTACATGCATACTGATCCTCGGTTCCCAGTGCTCTGGGGTGGTGGTGCTGGGTCTTGGTATATGTTCCACCCTGTAAGCCCTGTTGCACATGCAGGGTCCCATCGACCTATCGCACCCCCTGGTGCACCACTACTGTACGATCCCAGCCATTGGTACTCAGTTTCTCAGCTCAGGTATTATTTTTTGGGGTTTGTTATGTTTTTTTTTTTCATTTTGTTAGATCTCATGTTACTTAACATATTGTTCTCAATTCTCTCCCTGCTTCCCTCTTCTTCCCTCTACCTTCCTCCCTGCCCCCTCTTACTATTCTCTTTCTTCCCCCCTTTTTTTTGTCTTTGTTTTTTCTGTTTCTCACTGACCGCTCCCTGACTAGGGGGGCCCCCGGGCAGGGGCCTCTCCACGTATTCATTGGTGGCCATCTGTCAGGGACCTGCCAATAGGCTCCGGCGTGCACGCATGCGCACACTTACTGATGGTCGAAATCAGCACCAATCACCTATTCATGTGCGCAGGCGCGTCCCACATGCACACGGATATGTGCCAAATGCGCGCATCTGTGCGCCAAATGTGCGCGCTCGTGTGCGCGCGCATGCGCCTACTACAGGTGCACGACGGCGGGAACGCGCGCGTGCTCGTTAATGCGCGATTGGCGCCACTCAGCCTTTAAAAAGCAAGCAGCTGCAGTGACACTTTGCTGTCTGATCTGCAGCATTGTATCAGTGAAACCTGTGACCTGTTGTAACCTGTTACCTCAAACCGACCCGGCTCCGTCTGACCATCCGACCCTCTCCACCCTGGCTACAAGGTACGTTCCAGTACATAACACCATCCCTACACCGGAAAGCACCACGTGTCTCCTCAAGATTACCTCCCTTAATGTGCATAGCCTTAACGTCCCTTGGCTGATTTGCGCAAAGGCAAAACTCAAGTAGCCTTTTTACAGGAAACGCACTTCCGTGGTGACAGTATTCCTAAACTGACTAATGGGGCCTTTCCATCAGTCTACCATAGTGTCTCTCCAATCTCTAAATCTGAGGGGGTTTAGCATCCTGCTTGCTAAATAGATGCCTTGGACGTTCGAGGTGCAGCGCAGGTCGTTTCCTCCTTCTAAAGGGGATGGTGTTTGATATGCGGGTCACTTTTGCCAATGTATACTTCCCTAATGCGGACCATCCTCAATTCCTGCAGAGACTTCTGCCTGAGCTCCTGGAGTTCGCGGCGGGGACCTCAACTTTGCGATGGATCCCTCCCACCTCTCCTACCCGCATTTGAAACGCTTGAAGGCGGACTTACGCCTGGTGGACCCCTGGTGGATAATCAATCCACAGGACCAGGAATATACCTTTTTTTTTTCTCAGGTGCACCACGCGTACTCACGACTAGACTATCTGCTGCTGTCGCATAAAGACCTGACCAGAGTAGTGTCCACCTCCGTCGTTCTCAGACCATGCAGCGGTCCACCTGACACTCCAACTAGGCCCAGTGAACCGGTCTCCTCCATCCTGGAGACTAAATTAAGTCTTGCTTCAGTCGGAGGAAATCCATTCCGAATTACTAAACACTCTGCGGGAGTACTTCTCAAGTCAGTTACCAACCACCTGGTGGTCTGGGAGGCCCATAAGACGGTTGTCAGGGGCACACTGATCAAAATCTGGGCCTGTCTCAAATGGGAGAGAAACCATCACACAGAAGAACTCCTCGCCCTGATATGTAGCCTGGAGTGTTCGCATAAGGCTAGTCTTGCACGTTCAACCTTTCAGAATCTCCTTAAAGCTTGTGAGGAACTCCCTTCGCTCCTATTTCACAAAACAAAGCAAAAATTGGCATGGACGCATCGCACCATGTACGAATTCTCCAATAAACCTGGTTCGCTGCTGGCTAGGGCATTGCGAGGCCCGTGCACGAAAACATACATTTCTCACATCCTGGCCTCCTCAGGACAGAAGCTGAATATATTGTCAGACATGGCCATGGAGTTTTGTTCCTTTTATGAAGGTCTCTATAACCTAGACAAGCCCACCACTGGTGACCCCTCCGCAGACGATAGCAGTTGTATTTAGCCGCTTCTGGCATGCCATCACTTTCTAGTGCTGTCCAGGAAGAGCTGGAGCAGTCCATCACAGCAGCAGAGCTGGGAGTGGCCCTAGCCAATTCAAAGCCAAAGAAGGCTCCTGGCCCCGATGGCCTGACTCCGACGTACTACACAACCTTTTTCGATAAGCTGTCGCAACCTCTATTACAGAGGGTAATTCTTTCCCGGTAGACACCCTGAGAGCCTATATTTCCCTTATCCCTAAGGAAGGTAAAGATCCGCTATGGTGAGGGAATTATTGCCCGATAGCACTTTTGAACACTGACTTGAAACTGCCAAAATCTTGGCCAACAGGCTACTCTCCAATATACAGAGTCTCATCCATTGGGACCAGGCAGGCTTTGTGCCACAACGGGAGCCACGGGACAACACTATCTGAGTGGTGAATTTGATCCACGTGGCCAGGATATCCAAAGGGGCTCTTCTCTTGCTGTCAACAGACGCAGAGAAGGCCTTCGACCGGGTGGATTGGTCCTTTATACGGGCCACTTTAGAGCACATTGGCCTCCGGTCCTCAATGCTGGGATGGATACTGTCCCTTTACTCTTACCCCACTACAGCGGTCAAAGTTAATGTGACGAGGTCCAACTTCTAAAACATTCACAATGGCACGTGGCAGGGGTGCCCCTTGTCTCCTCTGATCTTTATACTCTCATTGGAGCTTCTTCTCTGCAGAATAAGGGCGGATGCAGGCATCATCGGTTTCCAAAAATCTTTGGGTCCCACAAGGGGGCCGCATTCGAGGATGACCTAATCTTCTTCCTAACGGAACCGCTTACCTCCCTCCTGAATCTGCTCAGATCTCTTCAGGAATACGGCACTCTATCCCTCTTTCAAATTAATTTTTCCAAATCCACAATACTCAATATATCAGTGGGTAGGGACATTGTCCGACGTTTACGATCGGCCTTTCCTCTGAGATGGACAACTAACCATATCCAATACCTGTGAGTTGACATAACCTCTGACCCCGCTGACCTGTATTCAGCGAATTTCGCCCTGTTGCTTCTTCACCTTAAAACACATCTTCTCCACTGACACTCTCTCACACTGACGTGGTTTGACCGTTGCAATGCCAATAAGATGACCTTGTTGCCAAGGGTATTGTACCTGCTGCAGGCACTTCCTATACGCCTCCCCCCAGCATTCTTTCAGCGAATTGACTTTGATTTTGTTTGGTCCCATCGTAAGCCTCGCATTAGGCTTTTACTCCTCCACCTCGCTAAAGGTAGGTTGGCCTTTCAGACCTGAAAGCCTACTACAGGGCGGCTTGCCTCACCAGCTTGGTGGACTGGCATTTGTGATACATTTGCCTATATGTCTCAGTTTACTGCTCCCTGCTAGCCAGGTTATTGATGTGCTAATGTCCCCTCACTATTTCTAAAGGTTAATTGATCTATTGTGTTGTGTGAAGGAGAGCTGGGTTTAAGTGGCTTGTGTTAATTATTCTGATTGCTTCATTGTGGTAATTATCTCTCTATATGCGGGGTCGAGCGGTCTGGTTGATGTATTCAGTACAGCTAGTGCTCAGCGTCATTGATGTCATTGTCTAAAGAAAATGTGTTTCAGCATCGGCCCCGTCGTGTCTACCTAGTCATCTGTATGGAAGCCCCAGTGTGAGGGGGGCGGAGATTTGTCATTGTAACAGTTTTGGAAATGACATATAAGCTGTGTGTGTTATAACATTAAAGTCTGTGTTGTTCAAGCAGTAAGCTGGTCTCATGTGTGGCTTTCTGGGCGATTCCAGGGATATCCCTCCTCGTGGAATATTGGGGTGATTTTCGTTATGGGAAGAAGGGAACGTTGACGGGGATATCATACCGATACCGTCACAATTGGT
Organism: Rana temporaria; assembly: GCF_905171775.1. Classification (NCBI taxonomy): domain Eukaryota; kingdom Metazoa; phylum Chordata; class Amphibia; order Anura; family Ranidae; genus Rana; species Rana temporaria. The sequence goes on from NC_053496.1 coordinate 151,322,699, forward strand.
TGGTAGCAGTGGGATTTTTCCCTTCTATTCCCCTTCACACCCGGATTCCAAGCAGACACTGGAAGAACTACTGGAAGTTCGTGGAAGGATTGCTAGCAACAAAACCAAGCGGGTCATCATAGCAGAATCAATGGAGCTAGACCAGGAGGACATGATTGCAGCAACGCCAGCAGTACAAGAGATGGAGACACCAGTGATTCAGGAGGAGGAATCGCCAGCCAACAAGCTAATGAGAGAGAAGCTAGCGTGGTTCGGCCCGAACCCAACGCCAGATGTGGTACTGAAAGTGATGGACCTGTTAGCGAAGGAGGCTAAAGAAATAAGAGACGCGGAGCTACAGAAGGATAAACAAATAAGGGACGCAGAACTACAGAAGGATAAACAAATAAGGGACGCAGAACTACAGTTAAAACTGGCAGCAGTCCAACAAGCAGCCGCACATTCTCCAAACAGTGAGTACAGCACAGCAGACGCAAGGAAGATTCCGTTTAGCGCTTTTAAAGCTTTTGATGAAAAGGACTGTGAGATTGATAACTTCCTGGCGGATTTTGAGCGACAATGTAACCTGCACCGAATAGCTAGAAGAGACTGGGTTGCAATATTGTCAGGCAAACTGTCAGGCAAAGCTTCTGATGCTTTCCGGACCGTGCCAGATCAGGATATCCATAGCTACGCCAGGGTTAAAGAAGTGCTCCTGGCTCGTTATGCAGTAACCCCAGAGTCCCACCGACAGAAGTTCAGGGACTCACGCAAAACCACGAAAGACTCTTATGCGGAATGGGCATGCCAATTGTCCCGGTCGGCCTCTAACTGGGCTAACAGCAGCCAGGCCACCACCGCAGAGGACATTTTGCAACTAATGCTCCTGGAGCAATTTTACAATCACATCCAGACGGACGTCAAAGATTGGGTGAGAGATCGCAGGCCCATGACTCTACCAGAGGCCGCGAAGTTGGCGGATGAATATGCAGATACTCGCAAGACGAACCAGGTCACACCACAGGAACAACCTCCACCACAAACGGTGCCCTCACACCCACCAACCGCTAGATACCAACCTCCTAACAGACCGGTGACATCTAGCCCTCGCTATCATCGCCAGGAGGGCAACAAACAACGCTGCTTCCGGTGCAAACAGCTGGGTCACTTCAAGCAGAATTGCCCCATGAATGACAACACCAGGTCAAATTGGTCTCAACCTGGGTACCGCCCACCAGCAGCAGCCCATTGTGTAGACTCGGCTTGGGATCCAAAGGAGCTGGGTCAGGAAGAACCATTGGGCACCCCTTACGAAGCCCTCATGGTACAATCTGTTATTACGGACAACAGGGAACACCATTGTCAGCTGGTCATGGGCGACAGCCCTGAGCCGGAGGGGCCCTGGAGGGAGCTGGGCAGAAAGAGGCACCGCCGGCCACCCTTCAAGAAGAAGAGGTCCTGGAAGCCGTATAACAAGCTGACCTGGGAGGAGAAGAAGCGACTGGAGGAGAGGGAGTCGCAGTGGGCGTCCCAGATGCGTGCCGAGATGTTCGCCAAGGGCCCACCGGTGGCCCCTTACACCACCACCCAGTTCCTGATGATGAAGGACCATGTGGAGAGCCTGCAGGACATGAGCAAGCAGGAGCTGATCCGTGAGTACATAGAGCTGGAGGAGTGCATAAGCCGCATGGAGGAGGAGAACAACCACCTGAGGTCACAGCAGCATGAACTGGAGATGGAGCTGGAGAAGCTCCAAGAGGAGAACCGGCGGCTGCGGAGGGAGCAGGGGGTGGCTGACCTTATGGGGCTCTGATTCCCCTCCCCCCCCCGGACTCTGAGCACCAGTGCTACAGCATTTCAACAAATATAACTTTTTCTTTTTATGAATCTCCTGGGATTGTCACTTCAGAGCCATAACCTGCCCCCTCCCATAGCGGGACACCTAGACGGCGGCGCACAGACCCATTCGCTGTCTTCACACTGACTTCTGGTGACTTTGCAGATCGCACAAAGACTTGGTCTGAAGCAGTTGCCAAGGGAGGTCAGTCATGCCAAACGGAGTTAACCTCTGACTAATAGCTCTGAACCCGTCAACCCTACTGGACCAGGGAAGGTCCAACCGGGTTTGCCGGAGCAGGGAGCAAAAGGGGGGCCATTGTGATACATTTGCCTATATGTCTCAGTTTACTGCTCCCTGCTAGCCAGGTTATTGATGTGCTAATGTCCCCTCACTATTTCTAAAGGTTAATTGATCTATTGTGTTGTGTGAAGGAGAGCTGGGTTTAAGTGGCTTGTGTTAATTATTCTGATTGCTTCATTGTGGTAATTATCTCTCTATATGCGGGGTCGAGCGGTCTGGTTGATGTATTCAGTACAGCTAGTGCTCAGCGTCATTGATGTCATTGTCTAAAGAAAATGTGTTTCAGCATCGGCCCCGTCGTGTCTACCTAGTCATCTGTATGGAAGCCCCAGTGTGAGGGGGGCGGAGATTTGTCATTGTAACAGTTTTGGAAATGACATATAAGCTGTGTGTGTTATAACATTAAAGTCTGTGTTGTTCAAGCAGTAAGCTGGTCTCATGTGTGGCTTTCTGGGCAATTCCAGGGATATCCCTCCTCGTGGAATATTGGGGTGATTTTCGTTATGGGAAGAAGGGAACGTTGACGGGGATATCATACCGATACCGTCACAGCATTGCCACGCAGAGCTGAAACACTGGGTGGCCATGGAAATGGAGGATTCCGGGGACACTGCCAAGAGCTGGCCCTGGATCACCACACCTCTGCCAAGGGACCTTGCTGACCATCCCACACTAGGCAGCAGGCTATTGGTGGCCAGAGATGTCTACCCGCTACCCTCCCCTATGGTGCCGGTTCTGGGTAATCCGGACTTCACACCTGGCCTTCAGAACCCTCATTTCAAGCACCTAGCAGAAGGCAACCAGCTCTGTCTGTATGACTTTGTGGGGCCTGACGGCCAACTCTCCTCTGAAGCTGGGGTGTCTGCTATAGACCCCCCATGGACTTGGACCTGGAGCAGCCTGCAGTTGTGCAGGTGTACCTCTCCACTAGGTCCACCATTTGGGCTGCAGTGTTTGGGTCCCCCTGTCCGACCCACTTCCTCAGGGCAGCGGGGAGCGCCCGCAGGTACCGGTCCATTACCACACGCTCCACAATCTGAGGGCTGGTCAGAGTCTCTGGCTGCAACCACTTCCTGGTGAGGTGGACCAGGTCAAACATTTGTGACCGGGGTGGCTTGTTGCTGGAATAGGACCACTGATGCACGCGCTGGGCCCGGACTGCCATGGTGACACCCAAGCGTGCGAGTATTTCTGTCTTTAGAGTCTCATAGTCCTGAGCCTTATCTGGTTCTAGGTCAAAATAGGCCTTTTGGGGTTCTCCTGTTAGGAATGGGGCCACTGCTCTTTTGGCCATCCTTCGCGGTCAGCGACTCTCTCGAAAGTCGCCATGTACGCCTCAACATCATCCGCCGGTGTCATCTTTTGCAGGTGGTAGGAGGCACGTACGATCTTTGGTTCCGCTAACACCGGAGGTGCGGACCCCTTTTTCAGTTCCACCAGAGCTTCGGCAAACTGTCGGTTTATCTCCTGCTGGGCAGCGTGTTGTGCTGCAGCGGCCTCTGCGACTTGGCGGTGTTGTGCTGCAGCGGCCTCTCATTGTGCTGCAGCGGCCTCTCATTGTGCTGCAACGGCCTCTGCGACTTGGCGGTTGGTTTCCCGCTGGGCTGCATTGGCCTGTAGCAGGGCCTTTAACATTTCTTCCATTTTCAGAAAAGTGCCCGCTGAATCCACCACGTGTGAGGGATTCGCTCGTGGGGATCACCTTTTCTGAATCACAGTCTGCAAGCAGGCACTTTCTTTTAAGTCTGGCGGATGCCAGATTTTATTTGTAAAAGGTTTGCAGGTTAAAATAAACAAAACAGTAAATTAAATCCTTGCCGTCCGGCACTAAACTAAACAAACAGGATCTCCTCTCTATACAGTGTGGGGCTGGTCCCCATCACCCACAAAAACATGCAGTAAAGCAAACCTTTTTAGTCCAGCACTCAGCGCTCCCCTCACTCAGGTTCCTTCCTGAGTCTCAAGCCAGAGCCCTGTTGTGCTCTCTTCCTGGTCATTTAAAGTCCAGCTGATTGTGGACTCCAGTGGACCCAAACATCCGGACCAGAACCCTAGCCAGGCCCAGAGGCTGTAAAACCCGGACCGGATTCCGGTTCAGTCCCTCATAATGGAACGTATGCGAGGTGAAATGTACCTATGATCATATATCGCACCTCGCATAGCGTCACAATATATATATATATATATATATATATATATTGTAATAGGGAGAGTCCCTGTCCCTATGGAAAGGGAGCAAAAGCGGACACAGAGTTTGCATGTCAGCAGACTGCAGAACTACAGAGCATAGCTTTGAAACAGAGAAAACTGTTTTGGCAGCTTTCTCCGGGTTTTGCTAAGTTCGAATGAGGCTGTGTAGTTTGGAGATCCCACAGAGACTTAGGTGGGATGGGATCTCCCACCCTGTGTCGATGTCTTACGAATAGCCAGCAGGTTCTGTTCCCAGGTGCACACAGCCCATATAACGAGGGGCTAGTGAGAGCAGAGAGTGGAGGAAGGTGGAGTGTGTGCAGCTGGCTGCTGTTTCAAGACACTGTGTGTGGAAAGCTGTCTGTCTGTGTGAGACTACATCCCTGGTGCGGGGGGACTTCGTGCCTGATGGACTGGGAGGCTGGTAGACCTGAGGTGACTAGCAAGTCCAAGGGGGCTAATGGAAGTCCTGAAGTCTGGGAGACAGTGGGATGGAGAATCCTGTTGAGGCCAGGAGTGGGCCAGGTTTAGCAGGTACTGCAGGGCAAAGTAAGCCTAGGAGCCAGGAGGCTTGGCATTTTTGGTTATGTGAACTTTACTGGAGAAGAACCCCTGTGTGGGAAATCATATGTATGAACTTTTATTTTGTTTCCTTTTAATAAAAATGGGCTGCCATGCCCTCAAACCTGACAACTGACTGCTGTGGACTCGCTGAAAAACGCATTTACCACTTGAGTTAAACACCCCCATATCACAATATATATATAAGTGACACAAATAAACAAATTCATGAAAAACCACAACAAATTTGCATCGAACGATGCAAAGTGCATCTCTACAAATAATTGTGCAAAATCATATACAAACGTAATAAATGCATCAGATACTCAATCGCTTTAAATATATCAAATCATTAATATATATATATATATACATATACTTTTTGTGACAGACCCAACCAGGACAGGGGCTTTTGGAGGGCACTTCAGGTTGGCCTGTTGCCCACTGACTATGGGCCCTGGAATTTGAGGGAACTGCAAGCATTTAGGAAGATGCCCTGTTGTATAATGCAAAAGGACATTATTACATTTAATTGTGAAGGAAGCCATGGTGGTCTCTGCCAGCTTGAAACTCAGTGAGCAGATATATATGAAAAGAAAGTTGCTTAATGAGATCTGAACACTGTTGCCGAACAGTCTGGGATCCCTGATTAATCAAAGCATTTTCTAGGTGTGAATTCCCATTATTAATTGAGTCACCCGTTGTTTCGGTCTGTTGGCTAATTTGGATAGCTTTTGGAGGTTTGTATGATGGGATTAGCCTTGTGTCAACTTTAGCTCATTATCTAACCATTGTGTGATGTTTTGGGTAAATATTATGTGGTGACTGACCTACTTTTTGAAGTGTATAAAAACCCATATTTCCGTTCAATAAACAGTCTTTCTTTTGGAGTTTACCTCAACATTTTGTCTGTGTCAGAAACCACAAATCAGACTGAGACAGAAGTACAGTTAAATCACACTTGTTTAATAATAAAAATAAAAAGGTAAGCGTAGTCAAAACATAGCCAGAGTTCAGTAACCAGATTGGGTAGTCAGCCAAGCCAATGTCCAAGAGCCAGCGATAAAGGTAGTAGTACAGCAAGCAGGATCTGTAGCCAGAGGGAACGTCAGTCAAGCAGGTCTTCAACAGGAATGCAGGCGAAAGTCTCTTGTGATGTTAACACAGGCGAAGGCAAAGGGCAAATGAACTGGAAGGCTTTAAGTAGGCAGAGCTGACGAGCAGGATCATCAACAGGTGGATCACTGTGGAGAGATGGGAGCTGACAATTAGCTGACAGCTGAGCTGCCAGCACAGAGAAGCAAGGGCTGAGCACAGCTCTGACAGTACCTCCTCCTCAATGACCCCTCCCTCTCGGAGGACCACCAGGCTTGAGGGGAAAACATCTATGGAAATCACGGAGGAGGACAGGGGCATGTACGTCTGAGGATGGGACCCAAGAGCGTTCCTCCGGACCGTACCCTTTTCAATGCACCGGGTACTGTATACGCCCACGGAACCTATGGGAGTCAACAATGGACTGTACTTCTGGTTCTCAACCTGTATAGGGTGAGGACATGGCACCAAGGTGGCAAAACGGTTGCAGACCAAAGGTTTCAATAAGGAGACATGAAACACATTAGAGATACACATACTGAAAGGAAGGTCCAACACGTAAGCCACTGGGTTTATCCTGCGAAGGATACGGAAAGAACCAATAAACCGAGGTGCGAACTTCAGAGAAGGAAGGTTCGCGAGATGACAGCCAGACCCTGTCCCCGACCTGGTAGGAAGGCGCAGGCAGGCGTCTGCGGTCAGCATGGAGTCTGTACCTCTTGTTAGCCTTTCGCCAAGCCTCCTGAACTTGTACCCAAGTGGAATGAAGACCACGGAGATGTTCCTCTAATGCAGGAATACTCTAAGGAACAAGCGAGTCAGGCAACATGGAAGGTTGTAAACCATAGTTCGCCATAAACAGGAAGCAGAATTCAGAGCGCTATTGTGAGCAAACTCCGCCCAAGGTAAGAGGTCTGACCAGGTAAGATACTGTATGGGCTTATGAATGGAGGCCTCTGGGCTCCAGCACCCAGTACAGAACTTTAAAGCAAAACTAAACCCTCCTATCCTTTACAGCCAAGGAAGCTTTTATCTTGACTTATGTTTGCTCTGCAGTTGCCAGGGTGCTCCACATGTAATCCATTTTTTGACACCAGCCATTTGATGGCTTGCAGTTCGGTTGAGAACATAAGCGGCTGTGACACACTACCCAACTTTTTGAGATAGGTTCGAGGGACACCTATTAGCAAAAGTATATTCGTGTAGCGCTACCCCCGAAGGAGCCGCTGATTAGATTTGGGATCTACTCTCTTTGCTTAACTCACCCCTATTTAACTGTCTCGAACCCTCCCTTGACACATCGGATGTCTAGTGAGTGTATTGCGACCTCTGCTTGGCTGGGTTCGCAATAGCAGGCATGTAGCATATATTGACAATGTAACAACAGTATTACCTGCTCTTATGGGCGGTCCCTCCAGACGAGAAAATAAACTTCACACAGTTAATGTATTTAAACTAAAGAGAATGGGCTAGATTCACATAGCCTGCCCTAACTTTGCAGTGGCGTAGTGTATCGTGTTTACACTACGCCGCCGTAAGTTAGCGAGGCAAGTACATGATTCACAAAGTACTTGCCTTCTAAGTTACGGCGGCGTAGTCTAAAGCGAGCGGGCGTAAGGGCGCCTAATTCAAAATAGGCTGAGGGGGCGTGTTCTATGATAATTTGTGTTGACCTAACGTGATTGACGTTTTTTTTGGAACGGCGCATGTGCCGTCCGCCTACATATCCCAGTGTGCATTGCGGCAAAGTACGCCGCACGGGCCTATTGGTTTTGACGTGGACGTAAATGACGTAAATCCCTATTCACGGACGACTTACGCAAACGACGTAAAATTTTCGAATTTCGACGTGGGAACGACGTCCATACTTAACATTACTATTCCAGCTATTTGATGAAATAACTTTAGGCCTGATAATGCGTTACGTAAACGATGTATCTGTACTGCGTCGGCCGGGCGTACGTTCGTGAATAGGCGTATCTAGTGATTTCCATATTCTACACCGACCGCAATGGAAGCGCCACCTAGCGTCCAGCCTAAAAATTACACTTTAGGATACAACGGTGTAAGACACTTACGCCGCTCGTATCTGAGCCTAATTTAAGCGTATCTGGTTATCAGAATACACTTAAATTAGCACCGACGCAAATTCAGACTTAGGCTGGCGTATCTACTGATACGCCAGCCTAAGTCTCTCTGAATCTAGCTAAATGAGTTTACTTTATGTAGACTAGAGAAAGCAAACATAGGTTTAAATTACAAGCCAACAACTGATATGCACTGACACACAATGATTCTGCAAGGGCCCTTGCGGGAATCAGTAAATAATAAGGAGAAGATCTAAGCCAGGGATATGCAATTAGCGGACCTCCAGCTGTTGCAAAACTACAAGTCCCATCATGCCTCTGCCTCTGGGTGTCATGCTTGTGGCTGTCAGAGTCTTGCTATGCCTCATGGGACTTGTAGTTCTGCAACAGCTGGAGGTCCGCTAATTGCATATCCCTGATAAAGAATGGTACCATTCAGTTAAACTAATATAGGCAGTCTATGCTCGCGAGCTCCCCCTAGCGGGCGGTCCTGCAGAGCAGACACTGGAAGAACCTCTCGAGAACAAAACCCACAATGCGGCCGTTGGTGCACTTTAGATTTGTAATCCACAAGTGGTAAGCGGTAGGATAAAGTTAATCAAACAGGGTATTCTGAATAAAAATGTTGGTGAACTGATCGCTCGTCAGAGTCAGCCACTTCTGCGTAACAACTATCTAAGTAGAGGGCCTCTAAGTTTTAGCTAGAGGCCAAACCCGTGTCTCCGGCTTGTAGGGTGGCACTAAGTTGTCTGTCTAAAGGGGAGAGTTGGAAGTTGAGCAGGTGCTCTCTCACCCGGACAGGCCCGATCCGCCTGAATTCTTCTCAAAGGCGCGTTGGTAGGTCTATGCTCCACTGCACGAGGGTTTCCGATATCAGGCTCTCCACTGTTTCAGTTGTCAGCTGGACGGCTTCTCCGGTCTTCCTAGAACACGAGCTGGGTACTGCGGTCTTGCTTCCCTCCGAATGGCTGGTCTCTCGGTGAATCCAGGCCCAGGCTTCAGGCCTAGCAGCACGGCTGTGCTGTTCTCCACAGCTCCGCAGAGGAGAAGATGCCGGTCCCGAGAGAGTGAGATCAGCCCCTCCTTTCCCTTAAGTAACCTCCCCCATAAGTCTGTGCGGAGGTGTCACATGTTCCAATGATGCAGGGCATTGTGGGAAGCGTAGTCTGTTTCTCCGAAGAGTCAATGGAGTCCATATCTCCCGCTACTTCTAGTCCCACAATGCATAACTTCTTAAAGGTATCCTACATATTTACAAGCGTGGATAAAGTTCCAGCGGGAATTCAGGCCTATCAATGGTCTCTGATAGGATGACCACGCTACATTGGCATAGGACACACACCCTGTCACGCCCCCTTAAAGGAGAATTATACAAAACAAAATGATTAGTTAAACCCACAAATGCTTTTTTATTCTTTTTTTAACACTACTAATTCTTTATACTGGCTTTTGAAATGTGCAAATGCAGCAATTTAGAAATTGGATAAAAGGTTTAGCACTGGGAAATACTTTTTGAAAGAAAAAAAGTGCATTTTATAAACAATATAGCTCAGGCCAAAATGAGGGACAAATGAGGAAGAAAGAGGGACAGAGGGACATTGTTCCAAATCAGGGACAGTCCCTCGAAATCAGGGACAATTGGGAGCTATGGACTGTAAGGCCCCGTACACACAACAGAGAAGTCGAGTTCCTCGTCGAGTTTTGGGATGAAGCCGCCGAGGAGCTCGGCGGGCCGCCTTCTCCCATAGAACAACGAGAAAATAGAGAACATGTTCTCTATTTTCTCGTCTAGCTCCTCGGCGGCTCCATCGAGCCAAAACTGTACAGACGACAGAGTTTCTCGGCAGAATCCGGGTTTTGACCGAGTTTCTCGGTGAATTCTGCCGAGAAACTCTGTCGTGTGTACGGGGCCTGATAGTTATCATTCACGGCATGCCTTGAATGAAACTGTTTTAAGAAACTGTTCATTCTTTTGGATTCTTTATTTACTGCATATCAGCTATAAATCTTGGGGCCCCTCACAATGTATATCAGACAATGTTAGCTAAGCGACACATACACACTATTAATAATCCAGGCCAGGTACTGCCATGTTTCACTTGAGGTATTGGTGGTACATCTCAAGCACATTGAGAAACACTATTGTAAAAATCGATGCTATAATGATATACTATGATAAACTGCATTATGTACAAGAATAGGGTTATGTCATTTTTAATCTGATGTTATCTGCTGTTTAATTTCTACAGTTGAGCTTTGTCCTGTCCCAGTTTCCTGTGTACTTCTTCCTCAACAAGTTCCTGAATACATATAACCACACACTCTTCAACGTGCACGAATGTGGTAAGTGCAGGCTCTTAGTAATATCATATACAAGGTTTGTACACAAGCTAAAATGGAAAAAAAAATCATAAAAATTATTTTATTTCCTTACCTGCTCTAGAAAACAGCAGCTGAAATACAATTGGTAGGTCGGTGTATGTGTTAGGTAGGTCAGTGTATGTTGCACAGTGAATTCTGAGCACAACGCATTCCTGAACCCTGTGTTCTGATAAAAACACATTCCCGAACCCTGTATTCTGAGCAAAATACATTCCTGAACCCTGTATTTTTAGCAAAACACATTCCTGAACCCTGTATTCCGAGCGAATCTGGCAGAATCGTACGTTTTGGGTTGCATAGGGCTCATTCAGAGGGATGATCAGTCCCATCCCCTGTACAGAGGCGCTGGTAGGTTTAATTTTGTGTTGGCACTTTGAAATAAAAAAAATTGGCCTAGGTTCACATTGGTGCAATTTGACATGCGATTTGACATGGCAAATCGCATGGCAAATCAGCGGCCATGGCACCGCACCGATTCCCAAAAGTAGTTCCTGTACTACTTTTGGTGACTTCGGGGTGCGACTTGTATAGACATCTGTGCAGGAATCCGCACAGATGTCTCTGAAATCGCTCCCGAAGTTGGACTGACATGCGGGTATGAAATCGTGCGAGTTCAGCTGAACTCTCATGATTTCTAACCCGCTGTCAGTGTGACCCTAGGCTGAAACTTGTTTTGTTCTGCAGTACTATGATAAATATGAGTAAAGAACTGAAAAGGTCAAGTGATATTTAAGCAGCCCACAGATGAAGCGATTTTCTTTCTTTTCACCACTGGTGGAAGGAAAGAAAATTGCTTTATTCCCCCATCAGCACAGTCAATGTTGAAGGGGGAACACCTCCCGCAGCACCATTGTATTCTGCTGGTGGGGGGGTGGGCGAGTATTTATGGCCAATGGAACACAATGATTACTGCTAGTGGCTGTAGCCTCTGGCGGTAATCGCATGTAGATCCATCGATCGACTTGGGTACAATCAGCCTGCCCCCATACATGGATCAAATCTTGGCCAGTCCCCGCTGAACCAAATGAATTTCAATCCATGTACAGTATGCCCAGCTTTACACTTGTAACACATCCTGTGATTTATCATCAGGTGCCACATAAGCTGGCCATACACTGATCACATTTTATCCGGTTCAGCAGGGACCAGCTGAATTTCCATCAGTGTGTAGCAGATCCCTCTCAAAAGAAGTCGATTGTTTTATCAACTTCTGCCAAACAGACAAGTAGGAAAACATCAGCAGAAGCCACTGTCAGAATAGAATATCCTGGCATGGGGTGATCCTCCATTCACATTGTGGAGAAAAAAAAAACACTGTGTATTCCCAGCTTTAGTGTTAATGTGACTGTCACAAATACAGAAGAATAGCTGTCATTGCAAACTAGAAAATGCATTTCCTGAGGAAAATGCGCGTGGGAATGCTGAATAGCTGAATTGCTGAGCCCGCACCAAAGCCATTCACCATAACCACTACACGATCTTTAGGACACACAGCTCCTTTCTCTATCTGCAAAGTAGAGAGTATCCTGACTTCCTGGTCGCCCCTCCCCCCTCAAGAGGTTTCCCCCCCCCCCCCCAGGTCAGTGAGGAGGTAGAAAGCTATTTATGGAAACAAATAGCATTACAAACGCTTTTTAATTCACAGACCAAATACATGAATTAAGCCTTCAAACAAACCTTAATAAATCCACAACCGTACATGCGATCGATACAGCGACTTCACCGTTTGAAACACAAGGCTTTTGTGAACAAATCGGTATAAAATTTATGTTGATAAACTTAAAAATGTGGGCATGTCAGCGATTTAAAAAAAAGTGTCTTTGTGCGTTTTGCAGAAACATTTTAAAGTCTTTTTAACATTACAGTCCATGAGTGAAAATTTCGGTCTCTTGTCCTTTAGAAGCTCCTGGAACTAAAAGTCAAATGCCTATCGCAAAACTGATCACATTGCCTGAAACCAGACACAAATACCTACGTTTTGATATATAAATTGTGTATGACAAGTAGATCTTGTGGGCGTGAGAGCAATTTGTTTCCCCTTTTTTTAAAGATAAAGTATAAATAGTACAAAAAACTTGAAGAAGTCTCATCGTTAGCTGAACGAGATGAACGTTTTAATAGTTGAATGGTCTCAATAGCTGAAAGTATGCAGAAGTTACGCAGAGCCAAAAAACGTACGGAATAATAAAAATAACTAGAAAATGCATTTCCTGAGGAAAATGCGAGTGGGAATGCTGAATAGCTGAATTGCTGAGCTCGCGCCAAAGCCATTCACCATAACCACTACAGTATCTTTAGGACATACAAGCAGTGTTCCTTCAGTACTTATAAAGCCTAATATCACACAGCTCCTTTCTCTATCTGCAATATGGGAGTGTCTTGACTTGCCTGGTCGCCCCTCCCCCTCAAGAGGCTTTCTCCACATGAGGTGGGGGAGGAGGACTGCACTGAGGTAAAAGAAAGCTATTTAGGGAATCAAAATACCATTAGAAACGCTTGAATCCACACACAAAATCAGTTATTGAAGCCTTCAAACAAAACGTAATAAATCCACAACCGTACATGCGATCGATACAGCGACTTCACCGTTTGAAACTCAAGGCTTTTGTGAACAAATCGGTATTAAACTTATGTTGATAAACTTAAAAATGTGGGCATGTCAGCGATTTAAAAAAGAGTGTCTTTGTGCGTTTTGCAGAAACATTTTGAAGTATTTTTAACATTACAGTCAATGACAGAGATTTTGGCGCTCTTGTCCTTTAGAAGCTCCTGGAACTAAAAGTCAAATCCCTATCACAAAACTGATCACATTGCCTGAAACCAGACACAAATACCTACGTTTTGATATATAAATTGTGTATGACAAGTAGATCTTGTGGGCGTGAGAGCAATTTGTTTCCCCTTTTTTTTAAAGATAATTTTTTTTCCATGATCCTCACTGTAAAGGTCACATGACACACTCTAAATCGCCTCCATAGGATTACATTATAACCGATAACATTTTCTGAAAAAATCACTAAACGTAAATTGCGTTTTCACAAAAACCGTAAAAGATATCAATCTGAAAAGTCATAGCCGGATAGCTGAATATTTTGTGACCGCTTTAAAGTTTGTTTGGTGTCTGTAAGTGAAAGTATGAAGGAGCTGAAACTTTTTGCAGGACGTGTGATTTGAAGCGGTAAAAAGCATGTTCTCATTGACTTCAATGTTAAAAAAAAAGTGTCTAAAAGCTTATTATTTTAAAAAGTATAAATAGTACAAAAAAACTTGAAGAAGTCCCATCGTTAGCTTAACGAGATGCACATTTCAATAGTTGAATGGTCTCAATAGCTGAAAGTATGCAGAAGTTACGCAGAGCCAAAAAACACGTACGGAATAATAAAAATAACTAGACAATGCATTTCCTGAGGAAAATGCGATGCGTGGGAATGCTGAATTGCTGAGCCCGCGCCAAAGCCATTCACCATAACCACTACACTATCTTTAGGACACACAGCTCCTTTCTCTATCTGCAAAGTAGAGAGTATCCTGACTTCCTGGTTGCCCCTCCCCCTCAAGAGGTTTCCCCTCCCCCCCCCCAGGTCAGTGAGGAGAAATATTGCACTGAGGTAGAAAGCTATTTATGGAAAGAAATTCCATTACAAACGCCTTTTATTCACAGACCAAATACATGAATTAAGCTTCAAACAAAACTTAATAAATCCACAACCGTACATGCGATCGATACAGCGACTACAACCGTTTGAAACACAAGGCTTTGTGAACGCATCGATATGAAATTTATGTTGATAAACTTAAAATGTGGCCATGTCAGCGATTTAGAAAAGAGCGTCTTTGTGTGTTTTGCAGGAACATTTTTTAGATTTTTTAACATGAGAGTCAATGAGAGAGATTTCAGGCTGTTGTCCTTTAGAAGCTCCAGGAACTAAAACTAAAAATACATATCACAAAACTGATCACATTGCCTGAAACCAGACAACAATACCTACGTTTTGATATATAAATTGTGTATGACAAGTAGATCTTGTGGGCGTGAGAGCAATTTGTTTCCCCTTTTTTTAAAGATAATTTTTTTTGTGGATGATCTCCACTCTAAAGGTCACATGACACACTCTAAACCTGCTCCATAGGATTACATTATAACCGATAAAATTTTCTGAAAATATCACTAAACGTAAATTGCGTTTTCACAAAACCCGTAAAAGATATCAATCTGAAAAGTCATAGCCGGATAGCTGAATATTTTGTGACCGCTTTAAAGTTTGTTTGGTGTCTGTAAGTGAAAGTATGAAGGAGCTGAAACTTTTGGCAGGACGTGTGATTTGGAGCGGGAAAAAGGATGTTCTCATTGACTTCATGTTAAAAAAAAGTTGTCTAAAAGCTTAATATTTTAAAAAGTATAAATAGTACAAAAAAACTTGAAGAAGTCCCATCGTTAGCTGAACGAGACGAACATTTTAATAGTTGAATGGTCTCAATAGCTGAAAGTATACAGAAGTTACGCAGAGCCAAAAAACGTACGGAATAATAAAGGAGAAAAATAACTAGACAATGCATTCCCTGAGGAAAATGCGAGTGGGAATGCTGAATAGCTGAATTGCTGAGCCCGCACAAAAGCTATTGACCATAACCACTACAGTATCTTTAGGACATACAAGCAGTGTTCCTTCAGTACTTATAAAGCCTAATATCACACAGCTCCTTTCTCTATCTGCAATATAGAGAGTGTCCTGACTTGCCTGGTCGCCCCTCCCCCTCAAGAGGCTTTCTCCACATGAGGTGGGGGAGGAGGACTGCACTGAGGTAAGGAAAGCTGTTTAGGGAATCAAAATACCATTAGAAACGCTTTCATCCACACACAAAATCAGTTATCGAAGCCTTCAAACAAAGCTTAATAAATCCACAACCGTACATGCGATCGATACAGCGACTACACCGTTTGAAAGACACGGCCCTTGTGAACGCAGCGATATGAAATTTATGTTGATAAACTTAAAAATGTGGCCATGTCAGCGATTTACAAAAGAGCGTGTTTGTGTGTTTTGCACAAACATTTTTTAGATAATTTAACATGAGAGTCTATGAGAGAAGATTTCAGGCTGTTGTCCTTTAGAAGCTCCAGGAACTAAAACTAAAATACGTATCACAAAACTGATCACATTGCCTGAAACCAGACAAGCATAGCTACGTTTTGATATATAAATTGTGTATGACAAGTAGATCTTGTGGGCGTGAGAGCAATTTGTTCCCCCTTTTTTTAAAGATAATATTGTTTGTGGATGATCTCCACTCTAAAGGTCACATGACACACTCTAAACCTGCTCCATAGGATTACATTATAACCGATAAAAAAATCACTAAACGTAAATTGCGTTTTCACAAAAACCATAAAAGATATCAATCTAAAAAGTCATGTTTGGATAGCTGAATATTTTGTGACCGCTTTAAAGTTTGTTTGGTGTCTGTAAATGAAAGTATGAAGGAGCTGAAACTTTTGGCAGAACGTATGTTTTGAAGCAGGAAAAAGGATGTTCTCATTGACTTCAATGTTAAAAAAAAGTGTCTAAAGGCTTAATATTTTAAAAAGTATAAATAGTACAAAAAAACTTGAAGAAGTCCCATCATTAGCTGAACGAGATGAACATTTTAAAAGTTGAATGGTCTCAATAGCTGAAAGTATGCAGAAGTTACGCAGAGCCAAAAAACGTACGGAATAAAATTAAAATTAAAATTAAGAATAATAAAAAACGAATATCAATACTGGGAATGCTTATTAAAGCATTCCCACTAATAAAAAACGAATATCAATACTGGGAATGCTTATTAAAGCATTCCCACTAATAACTAGATAATGCATTTCCTGAGGAAAATGCGAGTGGGAATGCTGAATTGCTGAGCCCGCACAAAAGCCATTCACCATAACCACTACAGTATCTTTAGGACATACAAGCAGTGTTCCTTCAGTACTTATAAAGCCTAATATCACACAGCTCCTTTCTCTATCTGCAATATAGAGAGTGTCCTGACTTGCCTGGTCGCCCCTCCCCCTCAAGAGGCTTTCTCCACATGAAGTGGGGGAGGAGGACTGCACTGAGGTAAAAGAAAGCTGTTTAGGGAATCAAAATACCATTAGAAACGCTTTCATCCACACACAAAATCAGTTATCGAAGCATTCAAACAAAACGTAATAAATCCACAACCCGTACATGCGATCGATACAGCGACTTCACCGTTTGAAAGACACGGCCCTTGTGAACGCATCGATATAAAATTTATGTTGATAAACTTAAAATTGTGGCCATGCCAGCGATTTAGAAAAGAGCGTCTTTGTGTGTTTTGCAGGAACATTTTTAAAATTTTTAACATGAGAGTCAATGAGAGTGGTTTTGTCGCTCTTGTCCTTTAGAAGCTCCTGGAACTAAAAGTCAAATGCCTATCACAAAACTGATCACATTGCCTGAAACGAGACAAAAATACCTACGTTTTGATATATAAATTGTGTATGACAAGTAGATCTTGTGGGCGTGAGAGCAATTTGTTTTCCCTTTTTTTAAAGATAATTTTTTTTTTCAAAGATCTCCACTCTAAAGGTCACATGACACACTCTAAATCCCTTCCATAGGATTACATTATAACCGATTACATTTTCTGAAAAAATCGCTAAACGTAAATTGCGTTTTCACAAAAAACGTGAAAGATATCAATCTGAAAAGTCATGTTTGGATAGCTGAATATTTTGTGACCGCTTTAAAGTTTGTTTGGTGTCTGTAAGTGAAAGTATGAGGAGCTGAAACTTTTGGGCAGAACGTGTGTTTTGAAGCGGTATAAAAAGCATGTTCTCATTGACTTCAATGTTAAAAAAAAGTGTCTAAAAGCTTAATATTTTAAAAAGTATAAATAGTACAAAAAAACTTGAAGAAGTCCCATCGTTAGCTGAACGAGACGAACATTTTAATAGTTGAATGGTCTCAATAGCTCAAGTATCAGAAGTTACGCAGAGCCAAAAAACGTACGGAATAAAGGATAAGAATAAAAAGAATAACTAGAAAATGCATTCCCTGAGGAAAATGCGAGTGGGAATGCTGAATTGCTGAGCCCGCACCAAAGCCATTCACCATAACCACTACACTATCTTTAGGACACACAGCTCCTTTCTCTATCTGCAAAGTAGAGAGTATCCTGACTTCCCTGGTCGCCCCTCCCCCTCAAGAGTTTCCCCCCCTCCCCCCAGTCAGTGAGGAGGACTTCACTGAGGTAGAAGCTATTTATGGAAAGAATTACCATTACAAACGCTTTTAATTCACAGACCAAATACATGAATTAAGCCTTCAAACAAAACTTAATAAATCCACAACCGTACATGCGATCGATACAGCGACTTCACCGTTTGAAAGAAACGGCCCTTGTGAACGCATCGATATGAAATTTATGTTGATAAACTTAAAAATGTGGCCATGTCAGCGATTTAGAAAAGAGCGTCTTTGTGTGTTTTGCAGAAACATTTTTTAGACTTTTTAACATGACGGTCAATGGGAGGGAGTTTGAGGCGCTTGTCCTTTAGAAGCTCCTGGAACTAAAAGTCAAATGCCTATAGCAAAACTGATCACATTGCCTGAAACCAGACAAGCATAGCTACGTTTTGATATATAAATTGTGTATGACAAGTAGATCTTGTGGGCGTGAGAGCAATTTGTTCCTCCTTTTTTAAAGATACTTTTTTTTTGTGGATGATCTGTGCTGTAATGGTCACATGACACACTCTAAAGCTGCTCCATAGAAACACATTATAACCGATAACATTTTCTGAAAAATTCACCAAACGTAAATTGTGTTTTCACAAAAACCGTAAAAGATATCAATCTAAAAAGTCATGTTTGGATAGCTGAATATTTTGTGACCGCTTTAAAGTTTGTTTGGTGTTTGTAAGTGAAAGTATGAAGGAGCTGAAACTTTTGGCAGAACGTGTGTTTTGAAGCAGGAAAAAGGATGTTCTCATTGACTTCAATGTTAAAAAAAAGTGTCTAAAAGCTTAATATTTTAAAAAGTATAAATAGTACAAAAAAACTTGAAGAAGTCCCATCGTTAGCTGAACGAGATGAACATTTTAAAAGTTGAATGGTCTCAATAGCTGAAAGTATGCAGAAGTTGCGCAGAGCCAAAAAACTTACGGAATAAAATTAAAATTAAGAATAACTAGACAATGCATTTCCTGAGGAAAATGCGAGTGGGAATGCTGAATTGCTGAGCCCGCACCAAAGCAAATTCACCATAACCACTACACTATCTTTAGGACACACAGCTCCTTTCTCTATCTGCAAAGTAGAGAGTATGCTGACTTCCTGGTCGCCCCTCCCCCCTCAAGAGGTTTCCCCTCCCCCCCAGGTCAGTGAGGAGGACTTCACTGAGGTAAGGAAAGCTATTTATGGAAAGAAATACCATTACAAACGCCTTTTAATTCACAGACCAAATACATGAATTAAGCCTTCAAACAAAGCTTAATAAATCCACAACCGTACATGCGATCGATACAGCGACTACACCGTTTGAAAGACACGGCTCTTGTGAACGCAGCGATATGAAATTTATGTTGATAAACTTAAAAATGTGGCGTCTTTGTGTGTTTTGCAGAAACATTTTTTAGATAATTTAACATAAGAGTCTATGAGAGAAGATTTCAGGCTGTTGTCCTTTAGAAGCTCCAGGAACTAAAACTAAAATACGTATCACAAAACTGATCACATTGCCTGAAACCAGACAAGCATACCTACGTTTTGATATATAAATTGTGTATGACAAGTAGATCTTGTGGGCGTGAGAGCAATTTGTTTCCCCTTTTTTTAAAGATAATTTTTTTTTCAAAGATCTCCACTGTAAAGGTCACATGACACACTCTAAATCCCTTCCATAGGGTTACATTATAACCGATTAAATTTTCTGAAAATATCACTAAACGTAAATTGCGTTTTCACAAAAACCGTAAAAGATATCAATCTGAAAAGTCATAGCCGGATAGCTGAATATTTTGTGACCGCTTTAAAGTTTGTTTGGTGTCTGTAAGTGAAAGTATGAAGGAGCTGAAACTTTTGGCAGAACGTGTGTTTTGAAGCAGGAAAAAGGATGTTCTCATTGACTTCAATGTTAAAAAAAAGTGTCTAAAAGCTTAATATTTTAACCACTTCCATACCAGGTACTTACGCAGCTTCCCGCCCAAGCCAATTTTCAGCTTTCAGCACTGTCGCACTTTGAATGGCAATTGCGCGGTCATGCTACACTGTACCCAAACAAAATTGGCGTCCTTTTTTCCCCCACAAATAGAGCTTTCTTTCGGTGGTATTTGATCACCTCTGCGATTTTTTTTTTTGCGCAACAACTAAAAAAAGGCTGAAAATTTGGAAAAAAAAATACGTTTTTATTTTTTTCTGTTAATTTTTTTGTAAATAAGTTTTCTCTTTCAATTACGGGCACTGATATGGCGGCACTAATGGGCACCGATGAGATGGCACTGATGGACATCGATGAGGTAGTACTGACGGGCACAGATGAGGTGGCACTGATTGGCGGCGCTGGTATGCGACACTGATGGGCACACATAGGCGGCACTGGTGGGCACACATAGGCGGCACTGATGGGCACACAGGCGGCACTGATGGGCACACATAGGCGGAACTGATGGGCACACATAGGCGACACTGATGGGCACACATAGGCGGCACAGATGGGCACTCATGGGCGGCACTGATGTATACTTATGGGTGGCACAGATGGGCACTGCTAGGTGGGCACTGGGCATGGATGGGCACTGTGGGGTGGCGCTGATGGACACTGGGGTGGCGC
Source organism: Rana temporaria (assembly GCF_905171775.1). Taxonomy (NCBI): domain Eukaryota; kingdom Metazoa; phylum Chordata; class Amphibia; order Anura; family Ranidae; genus Rana; species Rana temporaria. The sequence continues at coordinate 151,342,967 of NC_053496.1, forward strand.
TGATGGACACTGGGGTGGCGCTGATGGACACTGGGGTGGCAGCACTGATTGTTGCCAGTCAGTGCCCATTTGTGGGCACTGACTGGCATCTTTTTTTCTTTATGCTTTTTTTTTTTTTTTTTAACTTTTTTTTTTTTCTGTTTTTTTTTTTTTTTTTGCCCACCCTGGTGGTCCAGGGTGGGCATCCCTGGTGGTCCAGTGTGGCGATCCGAGTGGGGGCTGCGCTGATAACCAATCAGCGCGAACCCCCCCTGTCAGGAGAGCCGCCGATCGGCTATCCTCTACTCGCTTCTGTCAGACGCGAGTGAGGAAGAGCCATCAACGGCTCTTCCTGTTTACATCGTGATCAGCCGTGGTTGGACACGGCTGATCACGTGGTAAAGAGTCTCCGCCGGAGGCTCTTTACCGAGATCGGAGATGCAGGGTGTCAGACTGACACCCCGCATCACCGATCGCCGCGATGCGCGCCCCCACGGGCGCGCGGCATGAAATCCTGCAGGACGTTCTGGAACGTCCTGTCAGGATTTCATAACCACTTCCCGGACGTAAATCGGCCATAGGCCGGGCGGGAAGTGGTTAAAAAGTATAAATAGTACAAAAAAACTTGAAGAAGTCCCATCGTTAGCTGAACTAGACGAACATTTTAAAAGTTGAATGGTCTCAATAGCTGAAAGTATGCAGAAGTTACGCAGAGCCAAAAAACTTACGGAATAATAAAATTAAAATTAAGAAGAAGAGCTAGAAAATGCATTTCCTGAGGAAAATGCGAGTGGGATTGCTGAATTGCTGAGCCCGCACCAAAGCCATTCACCATAACCACTACACTATCTTTAGGACACACAGCTCCTTTCTCTATCTGCAAAGTATAGAGTATCCTGACTTCCTGGTCGCCCCTCCCCCCTCAAGAGGTTTCCCCTCCCCCCCAGGTCAGTGAGGAGGAATATTGCCCTGAGGTAAGGAAAGCTATTTATGGAAAGAAATAGCATTACAAACGCCTTTTAATTCACAGACCAAATACATGAATTACGCCTTCAAACAAAAGTTAATAAATCCACAACCATATATGCGATCGATACAGCGACTTCACCGTTTGAAAGACACGGCCCTTGTGAACGCATCGATATGAAATTTATGTTGATAAACTTAAAAATGTGGCCATGTCAGCGATTTAGAAAAGAGCGTCGTTGTGTGTTTTGCAGAAACATTTTTTAGACTTTTTAACATGAGAGTCTATGAGAGAAGATTTCAGGCTGTTGTCCTTTAGAAGCTCCAGGAACTGAAACTAAAATACGTATCACAAAACTGATCACATTGCCTGAAACCAGACAAGCATACCTACGTTTTGATATATAAATTGTGTATGACAAGTAGATCTTGTGGGCGTGAGAGCAATTTGTTCCCCCTTTTTTTAAAAATAATATTTTTTGTGGATGATCTCCACTCTAAAGGTCACATGACACACTCTAAACCTGCTCCATAGGATTACATTATAACCGATAAAAAAATCACTAAACGTAAATTGCGTTTTCACAAAAACCGTAAAAGATATCAATTTTAAAAAGTCATGTTTGGATAGCTGAATATTTTGTGACCGCTTTAAAGTTTGTTTGGTGTCTGTAAGTGAAAGTATGAAGGAGCTGAACTTTTGGCAGAACGTGTGTTTTGAAGCAGGAAAAAGGATGTTCTCATTGACTTCAATGTTAAAAAAAGTGTCTAAAAGCTTAATATTTTAAAAAGTATAAATAGTACAAAAAAACTTGAAGAAGTCCCATCGTTAGCTGAACGAGACGAACATTTTAATAGTTGAATGGTCTCAATAGCTGAAAGTATGCAGAAGTTACGCAGAGCCAAAAACGTACGAATAAAATTAAAATTAAAATTAAGAAGAAGAATAATAAAAAACGAATATCAATACTGGAATGCTTATTAAGCATTCCCACTAATAATAAAAAACGAATATCAATACTGGGAATGCTTATTAAGCATTCCCACTAAAAAACGAATATCAATACTGGGAATGCTTATTAAAGCATTCCCACTAATAATAAAAAACGAATATCAATACTGGGAATGCTTATTAAAGCATTCCCACTAACTAGACAATGCATTTCCTGAGGAAAATGCGAGTGGGAATGCTGAATTGCTGAATTGCTGAGCCCGCACAAAAGCCATTCACCATAACCACTACAGTATCTTTAGGACATACAAGCAGTGTTCCTTCAGTACTTATAAAGCCTAATATCACACAGCTCCTTTCTCTATCTGCAATATAGAGAGTGTCCTGACTTTCCTGGTCGCCCCTCCCCCTCAAGAGGCTTTCTCCACATGAGGTGGGGGAGGAGGACTGCACTGAGGTAAGGAAAGCTATTTAGGGAACCAAAATACCATTACAAACGCTTTCATCCACACACAAAATCAGTTATCGAAGCCTTCAAACAAAACGTAATAAATCCACAACCGTACATGCGATCGATACAGCGACTTCACCGTTTGAAAGACACGGCCCTTGTGAACGCATCGATATGAATTTATGTTGATAAACTTAAAATTGTGGCCATGCCAGCGATTTAGAAAAGAGCGTCTTTGTGTGTTTTGCAGGAACATTTTTAAAATTTTTCTTGTTCAAATTTTTTATTGTAAAAAAGAAAGAGTACAGAATAAAAAATACACATTTCCGCGTAAAACAATAGCGGGGATACAGTGGTACATAATGACATCAACGTGTACAAACAATACCGGGGGAACCACCCGGGATTATGCAACAGAGGATCAAGTGCAACATATCGAGAAAAGGCATTAAAGCGGAGTCTTTTGGAAACATAGTGGATAGGGACAAAGTAATCTAAAATACATAGCAAACGTTTCTATTCCAAAAGGTAGAATAGAACAGTAACCCGTACTCAACAGGTGCAAGGATAGAGAACTAAAGGCTAATGGGGGGCTACACGTGACCGTGTCGCCCCTGTGTAAAAAAAAAACAATAAGTTTCAATGTAGGGGGGAGGGAGCCCTAAGAGACCAGGGCGGGGGAGGAGAAATGTAGGGGTGGGAGATAGAGGAAGGGAGGGAGAAAAGAGGGAATAGAAAAGAAAAGGAGGGAAGAGTGTCGGCGAGGGCGGGTACGCCCCCGATGGGCCATCGTGTCAAATTATGAAAACATTACGACAATCATGGGATCGGGAAGGTGGCTACAAAGTCAGGAGGGAGAAAATATTCCACCCATGGGGACCAGACTTTATCATGTTGTGGGATTCTATCTAAAATAATTCCTTCAGTCTTACTATGGATCATTGCTTGGGTCACTCTGTGTTTTACTTCGGCTACATGAAGTTTGGGGGTTTTCCAGGCCTTGGCTATTGTTTGTTTAGCAGCTGTGGTCAATTGTAATAGGAGACGAACTTGAGCTCTGGTATAATCACCACTAACGTGATTTAACAAGGCCAAAGATGGATCAGGGAGGAGGGTGTCATGTAAGATGGTCGAAGGCCATACGGAATATTACTTTCCAAAATTGTTGTACAATGGTGCATGACCACCATATATGTTCGTGGGTACCTCTCCCTCCACAACCCCGGAAACATACAGGAGAATACAAAGGTGAGAATTTAGCTATCCTAGCTGGGACCAGGTACCACCACATGAGGACCTTGTAGTTGGCCTCCAAGGCCACAACGTTTTGAGTGGAGGTCTTAGTGCGGGCCCAAATAGTCGCCCAGTCCTCCGATTTCAATGTGATTTGTAAGTCTTTGGACCACTGTGCAGCATATAGAGGGAGTTCAGAGGGTGGGGCCGTGAGATGGCTATAGATACGCGAAATAATGCCGGGGGCGTGCGGATCTGAGTTACAAATATTTTCATAGAAAGACATACCGTCAAATAAGGAGCAAACACCTACCACTGTACGAGTGAAGTGGGTTATTTGGAGGTAGTGATAGTATTCAGCAGAGGGTAACTCGACTTGGGTCTGGAGTTCCAAAAAAGTCTTCAAAGTGGTTTTATTTACTATATCGCAGATCCGGCGTAGCCCTGCTTGAGACCAAAACCGGAAGGATTCCGGTTCTGCGAAAGCAGGATGAAAAAGTGGGTGGCCAAAAAACGAAAGTAGGGGGGCATGGGGGCGGAGACTAAATGGAAAGGGGTACGTAAGGAGTCCCATAATTTGAGTGAATGACGTGTGACCGGATTCGTTATTGAGGTACGGACCGACGGTGGTAGCCATAGTAAATTGTGGACCAATAGGGGAGAAATATCAATGGCTTCCAAACCAACCCATATAGGAATTTCAATGGACGCATGAAGCAGGGTGATCTGGGCTAGCTGGGAAGCCTGATAATAACGAAGAAAATTGGGAATCCCGAGTCCCCCACTAAGTCTATTGCGGAGAAGAATAGATCTGGAAACCTTGGTTTAATGGGGCCCCATATGTATCGGAAGACTCGGGATTGAATAACTCTATGATAATATGACGGGACTGGTATCGGGAGGACTCTGTAAAGATAAAACAATTTGGGCAGCAGGGACATCTTGACAGCAGCAACTCTGCCCAGCCAAGACACACATAAGGGTTTCCATGAATCTAATAGAGACGACAACTGCGTCAACATGGGGAGGTAATTGGACCGAAAAAGGAAAGCTGGGTCACCAGTCAATTTTATACCTAGATATGGCAGGGAGGCAGTGGACCAGGTAAATGGGAAATATTCTTGAAGATGAGCAACCTCATCAGCAGGGAGAGACACATTAAGGGCCCGTGACTTAGATTGATTGACTTCTAGACACGAGGATTTAGCAAATTTATCAAGAATTCGTAGTAAGCTTGGGAGGGTTAGACGGGGGGAAGTTACAAATAAGAGAGTGTCATCCGCAAATAAGCAAATTTTGTGGGAGGTAGAGGCAATTTCTAATCCTTTAATTTCGGGGCTGGACCTAATCAGGGCAGCCAGTGGTTCTATTGCCAAGGCAAAAAGTAGAGGAGATAGGGGACAGCCTTGCCTAGTGCCCCTACCAATCTGGAAACTATCTGAACGAAACCCAGAGTATTTGACATATGCCTGTGGATGGCTATAGAGAGAGCCCATCCACTGCAAGAAATGTGGACCGAAACCCCATCGGATGAGTATAAAATTCAGGTAGGGCCATGAAACTGTGTCAAATGCCTTCCTGATATCAAGAGATAGCAGGTGCATAGGGATTTTACGGCTTCTAGCAACATGTTGAAGCAGGATTACTCTGCGAATGTTTTCACTAGCTTGTCGGCGAGGAATAAAGCCCACCTGGTCTTTGTGTATCATTCCTCCTATGATGGGATTGAGGCGTAAGGCCATGATCTTAGCTAGAATTTTGATATCTAAATTGAGTAGCGAGATAGGTCTAAAGTTGGACCACAGGGTATTATCTGAGTTGGGTTTGGGTATCATCGCTATAATGGCTGTCAATGTGTCTCGACCGAACGAGTGCTGTCGCAGGATTGCATTAAAAGCTTTAGAGAGAAGTGGGGCCAGAGTAACAACAAATTTCTTATAGTAATTGCTCGAGAGCCCATCTTGACCAGGTCTCTTATGGGGCTTGAGAGTTTTGATAGCCGAGATGACCTCCTCTACCGTTATAGATTTCTCCAGAAGCTCACGATTGGAGTCTGACAAAGCCGGCAAGGGGACATCTCGGAACAAAGCTTCAGCTTCGGCCGGGAAAAAAGTAGACTTGTATAATTCTTCCAGTTTCCGACGGAAAATCGTCAAGACTTTAACAGGATTGCTGGTAAATGAGTTCTTGTCTGTACGAAGGCGGATGGGAACATGGGTTCTATCCGGGCGGCGGAGGCGTAGTGCCAGGAAGGTGTCGGGTTTGTTGGCCCTAGTATAAATGGTGTGGGCAGACCTGCGGATGGCCTTATCAGCAGACTCGGCCAACAACAGGTCCAATTCTACTTTGGCCCTTTCCATGGCTATTCTATGAGGTTCAGAGGGGGAGGATTGAAACCGAAGGAAACATTGGTGGAAGTCGTGCTCCCGTTTGGCCAGCTGCAATTTCCTATCGCGATTTAAGTGGGTCGACACTGAGATACATTTACCCCTAATTACTGGCTTGTGCGCTTCCCACAAAAGAACTGGGGAAATATCAGGTGTGGAGTTGTGTTTGAGATATTCTGTTAGGGCAATCTGGATATCAAAACAGTAGGACTGGTTAGTAAGATGGGCCTCATTCATACACCAGGTACGATCTTTAGAGCGTGGGATCAGGGACGAGACTGAGGTTAGTACTGCACAGTGGTCTGACCAGGTAATAGGCTGAATGGTGGAGCTAAGCAAAATAGGGGAGGAGGCAATCGATACAAAAATATGGTCAATCCTAGAAAATGACTTATGGGGGTAAGAATAAAACGTGTAATTTTTCTTAGTAGGATTACATTCCCGCCAGGAATCGAGTAAGGAGGCTTGTTGGAGAAGTATCCGAAAGCGTAGAGAGGGAGAGTACTGATCAGAAGCATAAGGGGATTTGTCCAGATGGGGTTGGAGTGTTAAGTTCGAGTCACCGCATAAAAACAGAGTGCCCTTGCAATGGGAACGTAGGACCTGAAGCAGATGTGAAAAAAAGGGAATTGGGTTAGTGTTCGGGGCGTAATAAGAGACAAGAGTGACCTCTATTTCTTGGAGCAAACCAACCAGTATAATATAGCGGCCTTCAGGGTCTTTTATTTCTGAGGTCACTGTGAAGGGAATTGAATGATGTAAGGCAATGAGAACACCCCGGTGTTTTGTACTAGCTGAGGCAGTAAACACCTGAGGATATTTAGGACTAAAGTATTTTGGAGTGTTACGTTCAGAAAAATGAGTTTCCTGGAGGGCCACTATATCTGCTTTCAGGGAAGCAAAAGTTTGAAACGCCTTAACCCTCTTGTTGGGAGAGTTCAGGCCCTTGACATTTAGGGAAAGAACATTCAAGGGGGCCATGTAAAGCTAAAGAGACTAATATTCTGGGACCTCACTAGGGGGCCCCGACCTCGCCGACAAGGAGAAAGGAGAAAGGAAAGAGCAGAAAGGTAAGACAAGGAGGAGGAAGAAGGGGAAGGGAAGGGTTCGTAGGGCAAACCAAAAAACATCAGGAAGGGTGAGAGTTAAACTCTGTCGCCCAACCAAATAGTGCATCGACCACCGGCCAGCCAGCTAGCACGGGTGTGGGTGCACCGTAGAAAGGGGGAGCAATGACTGCTCCCCGCCACAAACGGGGGATATAGAAATTACCTATCATATTATAATGTAAAAGGATCAACAAACAGTAGCTGTATATCAAGCATATTCCTAAAAATAAGAGTAGCAGCAGAAGTGAAATTTTCAAACCAAACCGAAGGTGTACTTAATTAACATTTGCAGTGTGTATGACATTATATATCACAGGGTAAGCACCCGGTCTTAAACCTGAGAGCTAGAATAACCCATTCTCTTAGGGGGGAAACCCAAGGATATATTGGGGTAGGGAAGGGAATGTAGGCGGGGGGGGGGAAGGGGAAGGTAAAGGAGGGTATGGAGTTATTGGGACAGGGAGAAGACCAGGGAAAGACCAGGGTTGGCTGGGGAGGGTAGGGAGGGGAGACAATATTCCAGAGACGCGAACCCCGTGGGGGGATACGCTTCAAGACACATGGTAGGAACCGGGAGGCTCCTAAAGGTGAACTTAAACAACCATGAACAACTGTAAGATTGGAGCTACATCTGTGAGAGTATAATTATATATGCAACACACATAATGTATAAGTATAGCTTAAAAATGAACCTGGTAGGTGGGTGCAAAAATGCGTCTTAACCGCCCCGGGCCACAAAAAGCTACGGCCCGAGGTGGGTGGACTGAAAGCTAAATAGAAAACACGCTTGAGTATTTAGAAAAAAAGATTAAAAAAAAAGAAAAAATGGTAGATAACAAAAAAATAAAAAACTGGACCTGAGCAACCCCTGCAGGCTTCGCAGGATTGCAGTCGTCTCCCTCCTGGAGAATGGAGTGGAGAACCGGTGATGGCCGTCTCTCCGGGCTTCAGTATGACAGGTCTTCCACAGGTGGGGCAGTGTGCAACAGCAAGCATCAGCCCAAAAGTTCAGTCCGGCACTGGGGAAGAAAACTGGAGACAAAAATGGAGAGACCTGCAAGAGAAAATAAAGTTAAACAAGCCTCTTCAGCGAGGCGAGTATAATTGACGGTCAGGAGCTCCATCCCTATGGGAGCGAGCAGGGGTCCCCTTGCGGACAGAAGAGGGACCCTGTTGTGCCCTTCTCGGGGTGAAGGAGTACGGATGAATGGCATCACGGGCAGGGGTACGAGGCAAGTTAGTCTCCGATGATTGAGCAGGGACGGCAAGGTGGAGGGATTCCAAAAGGCGCTGTAAGGATTCAGGCGACGTGCAGGAGTGTTGTTGGCCTTGATGGGTGAATTGCAGGGCGAAAGGGAATCGCCAAGTATATTTCAGGTGGTGCTGGATGAGAACTTGCAGTTGGGGTTTCATCGCCCGTCTCTTAGCGATAGTAAGGGGGGCGAGGTCGGAGAAGAGCTGATAGGTATGGCCCTGGAACAGGAGGGTATCTTTGTTCCGTGCAGCAGCAAGTAATTGTTCCTTCGTGCGAAAGAAGTGCAGCTTAATGATAATGTCCCGGGGGGGGCCATCTTGCTGACGGCGGGTGAGGGCCCTATGGATTCTATCAAACTCGAGGCGTTCAATTGGGATGGAGGGTGCAAGCTCTTGGAACAAGGCCGTGGAAAATGATTGCAGGTCACCCACGGTTTCAGGAATATTGCGGATACGTAAATTAGACCTGCGAGAACGGTTTTCGGCGTCCTCTAAACGGGAGAGAAGCGTGGCATTCTCCTCACGGAGAGCCGCCTGCTCTTGGGCCTGTTCCTGGAGGGTTAGCTCAATGTCGTCCACCCGAGATTCAAGGTCTGATGTACGCTGACCAAGCTCTCTGATCTCCCGGGACAGCCTATTGGTGATCTGATCCGAGGTGGCTTTAAGTGCCTTGTGAAGCATTGCTTCCATGTATTTAAAAAAGTCCCCTTGTGACATACCTGAAGGCGGTATCGTAGATGATTCACCAGGGTGCGCTTCAACGTCCTCATCGTCCTCACTTTCAGCACGGATGGATCTGTCCGGGGAGGCGCTGCGAGCTGCTTAGCTAAGGCCTTCGCCGCCATCTTGGACGAGGCGCGGGCCAAGGCCTCCTTGATGGGTTTAGGCTTCGTTTTGCCTCGATGTCCGGTCAGGACCATACCGGGAGGTGCTTGGTGTGTACCGGAGGGGACTGCTAGCGAGAATGGGGTTGCCGAGCGGTCCAGGTCAGCAATCAGAGCCCGTTGTAGTGGCGGGGAGTGCGGAGCTCTAGAAGGACGCGTCTTCCATCACGAGCCTCGCGCATGCGCCCCCATTTTTAAGATTTTTAACATGAGAGTCAATGAGAGTGGTTTTGTCGCTCTTGTCCTTTAGAAGCTCCTGGAACTAAAAGTCAAATGCCTATCACAAAACTGATTACATTGCCTGAAACCAGACAAAAATACCTACGTTTTGATATATAAATTGTGTATGACAAGTAGATCTTGTGGGCGTGAGAGCAATTTGTTCCCCCTTTTTTTAAAGATAATTTTTTTTTTCAAAGATCTCCACTGTAAAGGTCACATGACACACTCTAAATCCCTTCCATAGGGTTACATTATAACCGATTACATTTTCTGAAAAAATCGCTAAACGTAAATTGCGTTTTCACAAAAACCGTAAAAGATATCAATCTGAAAAGTCATGTTTGGATAGCTGAATATTTTGTGACCGCTTTAAAGTTTGTTTGGTGTCTGTAAGTGAAAGTATGAAGGAGCTGAAACTTTTGGCAGAACGTGTGTTTTGAAGCAGGAAAAAGGATGTTCTCATTGACTTCAATGTTAAAAAAAAGTGTCTAAAAGCTTAATATTTTAAAAAGTATAAATAGTACAAAAAAAACTTGAAGAAGTCCCATCGTTAGCTGAACGAGACGAACATTTTAAAAGTTGAATGGTCTCAATAGCTGAAAGTATGCAGGAGTTACGCAGAGCCAAAAAACGTACGGAATAAAATTAAAATTAAGAAGAATAACTAGACAATGCATTTCCTGAGGAAAATGCGAGTGGGAATGCTGAATTGCTGAGCCCGCACCAAAGCTATTCACCATAACCACTACAGTATATTTAGGACATACAAGCAGTGTTCCTTCAGTACTTATAAAGCCTAATATCACACAGCTCCTTTCTCTATCTGCAATATAGAGAGTGTCCTGACTTGCCTGGTCGCCCCTCCCCCCTCCCCCCTCAAGAGGCTTTCTCCACATGAGGTGGGGGAGGAGGACTGCACTGAGGTAAGGAAAGCTATTTAGGGAATCAAAATACCATTAGAAACGCTTTCATCCACACGCAAAATCAGTTATCGTAGCCTTCAAACAAAACGTAATAAATCCACAACCGTACATGCGATCGATACAGCGACTACACCATTTGAAACACAAGGCTTTTGTGAACGCATCGATATGAAATTTATGTTGATAAACTTAAAAATGTGGCCATGTCAGCGATTTAGAAAAGAGCGTCTTTGTGTGTTTTGCAGGAATTTTTTTTAGACTTTTTAACATGACGGTCAATGGGAGGGCGTTTGAGGCACTTGTCCTTTAGAAGCTCCTGGAACTAAAAGTCAAATGCCTATCGCAAAACTGATCACATTGCCTGAAACCAGACAAGCATACCTACGTTTTGATATATAAATTGTGTATGACAAGTAGATCTTGTGGGCGTGAGAGCAATTTGTTCGCCCTTTTTTTAAAGATAATTTTTGTTTTCAAAGATCTCCACTCTAAAGGTCACATGACACACTCTAAACCTGCTCCATAGGATTACATTATAACCGATAAAAAAATCACTAAACGTAAATTGCGTTTTCACAAAAACCGTATAAGATATCAATCTAAAAAGTCATGTTTGGATAGCTGAATATTTTGTGACCGCTTTAAAGTTTGGTTTGGTGTCTGTAAGTGAAAGTATGAAGGAGCTGAAACTTTTGGCAGAACGTGTGTTTTGAAGCAGGAAAAAGGATGTTCTCATTGACTTCAATGTTAAAAAAAAGTGTCTAAAAGCTTAATATTTTAAAAAGTATAAATAGTACAAAAAAACTTGAAGAAGTCCCATCGTTAGCTGAACGAGATGAACATTTTAAAAGTTGAATGGTCTCAATAGCTGAAAGTATGCAGAAGTTACGCAGAGCCAAAAAACGTACGGAATAATAAAATTAAAATTAAAACTAGAAAATGCATTCCCTGAGGAAAATGCGAGTGGGAATGCTGAATTGCTGAGCCCGCACCAAAGCCATTCACCATAACCACTACACTATCTTTAGGACACACAGCTCCTTTCTCTATCTGCAAAGTAGAGAGTATGCTGACTTCCTGGTCGCCCCTCCCCCCTCAAGAGGTTTCCCCTCCCCCCAGGTCAGTGAGGAGGAATATTGCACTGAGGTAGAAAGCTATTTAGTGGGAATGCTTTCATAAGCATTCCCAGTATTGATATTCGTTTTTTATTAGTGGGAATGCTTTAATAAGCATTCCCAGTATTGATATTCGTTTTTTATTATTAGTGGGAATGCTTTAATAAGCATTCCCAGTATTGATATTCGTTTTTTATTAGTGGGAATGCTTTAATAAGCATTCCCAGTATTGATATTCGTTTTTTATTATTCTTAATTTTAATTTTAATTTATTCCGTACGTTTTTTGGCTCTGCGTAACTTCTGCATACTTTCAGCTATTGAGACCATTCAACTTTTAAAATGTTCGTCTCGTTCAGCTAACGATGGGACTTCTTCAAGTTTTTTTGTACTATTTATACTTTTTAAAATATTAAGCTTTTAGACACTTTTTTTTAACATTGAAGTCAATGAGAACATCCTTTTTCCTGCTTCAAAACACACGTTCTGCCAAAAGTTTCAGCTCCTTCATACTTTCACTTACAGACACCAAACAAACTTTAAAGCGGTCACAAAATATTCAGCTATCCAAACATGACTTTTCAGATTGATATCTTTTACGGTTTTTGTGAAAACGCAATTTACGTTTAGCGATTTTTTCAGAAAATGGAATCGGTTATAATGTAACCCTATGGAAGGGATTTAGAGTGTGTCATGTGACCTTTACAGTGGAGATCTTTGAAAACAAAAATTATCTTTAAAAAAAGGGGGAACAAATTGCTCTCACGCCCACAAGATCTACTTGTCATACACAATTTATATATCAAAACGTAGGTATGCTTGTCTGGTTTCAGGCAATGTGATCAGTTTTGTGATACGTATTTTAGTTTTAGTTCCAGGAGCTTCTAAAGGACAAGAGACATGTTAAAAAGTCTAAAAAATGTTTCTGCAAAACACACAAAGACGCTCTTTTCTAAATCGCTGACATGGCCACATTTTTAAGTTTATCAACATAAATTTCATATCGATGCGTTCACAAGGGCCGTGTCTTTCAAACGGTGAAGTCGCTGTATCGATCGCATGTACGGTTGTGGATTTATTACGTTTTGTTTGAAGGCTTCGATAACTGATTTTGTGTGTGGATGAAAGCGTTTCTAATGGTATTTTGATTCCCTAAATAGCTTTCCTTACCTCAGTGCAGTCCTCCTCCCCCACCTCATGTGGAGAAAGCCTCTTGAGGGGGGAGGGGCGACCAGTCAAGTCAGGACACTCTCTATATTGCAGATAGAGAAAGGAGCTGTGTGATATTAGGCTTTATAAGTACTGAAGGAACACTGCTTGTATGTCCTAAAGATAGTGTAGTGGTTATGGTGAATGGCTTTTGTGCGGGCTCAGCAATTCAGCTATTCAGCATTCCCACTCGCATTTTCCTCAGGAAATGCATTGTCTAGTTATTCTTCTTCTTCTTAATTTTAATTTTAATTTTATTATTCCGTACGTTTTTTGGCTCTGCGTAACTTCTGCATACTTTCAGCTATTGAGACCATTCAACTTTTAAAATGTTCGTCTCGTTCAGCTAACGATGGGACTTCTTCAAGTTTTTTTGTACTATTTATACTTTTTAAAATATTAAGCTTTTAGACACTTTTTTTTAACATTGAAGTCAATGAGAACATCCTTTTTCCTGCTTCAAAACACACGTTCTGCCAAAAGTTTCAGCTCCTTCATACTTTCACTTACAGACACCAAACAAACTTTAAAGCGGTCACAAAATATTCAGCTATCCAAACATGACTTTTCAGATTGATATCTTTTACGGTTTTTGTGAAAACGCAATTTACGTTTAGCGCTTTTTTCAGAAAATGGAATCGGTTATAATGTAACCCTATGGAAGGGATTTAGAGTGTGTCATGTGACCTTTACAGTGGAGATCTTTGAAAACAAAAATTATCTTTAAAAAAAGGGCGAACAAATTGCTCTCACGCCCACAAGATCTACTTGTCATACACAATTTATATATCAAAATGTAGGTATGCTTGTCTGGTTTCAGGCAATGTGATCAGTTTTGTGATACGTATTTTAGTTTTAGTTCCAGGAGCTTCTAAAGGACAAGAGTGACAAAACCACTCTCATTGACCGTCCATGTTAAAAATTTTAAAAATTTTCCTGCAAAACACACAAAGACGCTCTTTTCTAAATCGCTGGCATGGCCACAATTTTAAGTTTATCAACATAAATTTCATATCGATGCGTTCACAAGGGCCGTGTCTTTCAAACGGTGAAGTCGCTGTATCGATCGCATGTACGGTTGTGGATTTATTACGTTTTGTTTGGAGGCGTAATTAATGTATTGGTCTGTGAATTAAAAGGCGTTTGTAATGGAATTTCTTTCCATAAATAGCTTTCTACCTCAGTGCAATATTCCTCCTCACTGACCTGGGGGAGGGGAAACCTCTTGAGGGGGGAGGGGCGACCAGGAAGTCAGCATACTCTCTACTTTGCAGATAGAGAAAGGAGCTGTGTGTCCTAAAGATAGTGTAGTGGTTATGGTGAATGGCTTTGGTGCGGGCTCAGCAATTCAGCATTCCCACTCGCATTTTCCTCAGGGAATGCATTTTCTAGTTCTTTTTATTCTTATCCTTTATTCCGTACGTTTTTTTGGCTCTGCGTAACTTCTGCATACTTTGAGCTATTGAGACCATTCAACTATTAAAATGTTCGTCTCGTTCAGCTAACGATGGGACTTCTTCAAGTTTTTTTGTACTATTTATACTTTTTAAAATATTAAGCTTTTAGACACTTTTTTTAACATTGAAGTCAATGAGAACATGCTTTTTACCGCTTCAAAACACACGTTCTGCCAAAAGTTTCAGCTCCTTCATACTTTCACTTACAGACACCAAACAAACTTTAAAGCGGTCACAAAATATTCAGCTATCCAAACATGACTTTTTAGATTGATATCTTTTACGGTTTTTGTGAAAACGCAATTTACGTTTAGTGATATTTTATCGGTTATAATGTAATCCTATGGAGCAGGTTTAGAGTGTGTCATGTGACCTTTAGAGTGCAGATCATCCACAAAAAATATTATCTTTAAAAAAAGGGGGAACAAATTGCTCTCACGCCCACAAGATCTACTTGTCATACACAATTTATATATCAAAACGTAGGTATGCTTGTCTGGTTTCAGGCAATGTGATCAGTTTTGTGATACGTATTTTAGTTTTAGTTCCAGGAGCTTCTAAAGGACAAGAGACATGTTAAAAAGTCTAAAAAATGTTTCTGCAAAACACACAAAGACGCTCTTTTCTAAATCGCTGACATGGCCACATTTTTAAGTTTATCAACATAAATTTTATATCGATGTGTTCACAAGGGCCGTGTCTTTCAAACGGTGAAGTCGCTGTATCGATCGCATGTACGGTTGTGGATTTATTACGTTTTGTTTGAAGGCTTCGATAACTGATTTTGTGTGTGGATGAAAGCGTTTCTAATGGTATTTTGATTCCCTAAATAGCTTTCTTTACCTCAGTGCAGTCCTCCTCCCCCACCTCATGTGGAGAAAGCCTCTTGAGGGGGGAGGGGCGACTAGTCAAGTCAGGACACTCTCTATATTGCAGATAGAGAAAGGAGCTGTGTGATATTAGGCTTTATAAGTACTGAAGGAACACTGCTTGTATGTCCTAATGATAGTGTAGTGGTTATGGTGAATGGCTTTTGTGCGGGCTCAGCAATTCAGCTATTCAGCATTCCCACTCGCATTTTCCTCAGGGAATGCATTTTCTAGTTAGTGGGAATGCTTTAATAAGCATTCCCAGTATTGATATTCGTTTTTTATTATTCTTAATTTTAATTTTAATTTTATTCCGTACGTTTTTTGGCTCTGCGTAACTTCTGCATACTTTCAGCTATTGAGACCATTTAACTTTTAAAATGTTCGTCTCATTCAGCTAACGATGGGACTTCTTCAAGTTTTTTTGTACTATTTATACTTTTTAAAATATTAAGCTTTTAGACACTTTTTTTAACATTGAAGTCAATGAGAACATCCTTTTTCCTGCTTCAAAACACACGTTCTGCCAAAAGTTTCAGCTCCTTCATACTTTCACTTACAGACACCAAACAAACTTTAAAGCGGTCACAAAATATTCAGCTATCCAAACATGACTTTTTAGATTGATATCTTATACGGTTTTTGTGAAAACGCAATTTACGTTTAGTGATTTTTTTATCGGTTATAATGTAATCCTATGGAGCAGGTTTAGAGTGTGTCATGTGACCTTTAGAGTGGAGATCTTTGAAAACAAAAATTATCTTTAAAAAAAGGGCGAACAAATTGCTCTCACGCCCACAAGATCTACTTGTCATACACAATTTATATATCAAAACGTAGGTATGCTTGTCTGGTTTCAGGCAATGTGATCAGTTTTGTGATACGTATTTTAGTTTTAGTTCCAGGAGCTTCTAAAGGACAAGAGTGACAAAACCACTCTCATTGACCGTCCATGTTAAAAATTTAAAAATTTTCCTGCAAAACACACAAAGACGCTCTTTTCTAAATCGCTGGCATGGCCACAATTTTAAGTTTATCAACATAAATTTCATATCGATGCGTTCACAAGGGCCGTGTCTTTCAAACGGTGAAGTCGCTGTATCGATCGCATGTACGGTTGTGGATTTATTACGTTTTGTTTGGAGGCGTAATTAATGTATTGGTCTGTGAATTAAAAGGCGTTTGTAATGGAATTTCTTTCCATAAATAGCTTTCTACCTCAGTGCAATATTCCTCCTCACTGACCTGGGGGGAGGGGAAACCTCTTGAGGGGGGAGGGGCGACCAGGAAGTCAGCATACTCTCTACTTTGCAGATAGAGAAAGGAGCTGTGTGTCCTAAAGATAGTGTAGTGGTTATGGTGAATGGCTTTGGTGCGGGCTCAGCAATTCAGCATTCCCACTCGCATTTTCCTCAGGGAATGCATTTTCTAGTTCTTCTTCTTAATTTTAATTTTATTCCGTACGTTTTTTGGCTCTGCGTAACTTCTGCATACTTTCAGCTATTGAGACCATTTAACTTTTAAAATGTTCGTCTCATTCAGCTAACGATGGGACTTCTTCAAGTTTTTTTGTACTATTTATACTTTTTAAAATATTAAGCTTTTAGACACTTTTTTTTAACATTGAAGTCAATGAGAACATCCTTTTTCCTGCTTCAAAACACACGTTCTGCCAAAAGTTTCAGCTCCTTCATACTTTCACTTACAGACACCAAACAAACTTTAAAGCGGTCACAAAATATTCAGCTATCCAAACATGACTTTTCAGATTGATATCTTTTACGGTTTTTGTGAAAACGCAATTTACGTTTAGCGATTTTTTCAGAAAATGGAATCGGTTATAATGTAACCCTATGGAAGGGATTTAGAGTGTGTCATGTGACCTTTAGAGTGGAGATCTTTGAAAACAAAAATTATCTTTAAAAAAAGGGCGAACAAATTGCTCTCACGCCCACAAGATCTACTTGTCATACACAATTTATATATCAAAACGTAGGTATGCTTGTCTGGTTTCAGGCAATGTGATCAGTTTTGTGATACGTATTTTAGTTTTAGTTCCAGGAGCTTCTAAAGGACAAGAGCGACAAAACCACTCTCATTGACCGTCCATGTTAAAAAATTTAAAAATTTTCCTGCAAAACACACAAAGACGCTCTTTTCTAAATCGCTGGCATGGCCACAATTTTAAGTTTATCAACATAAATTTCATATCGATGCGTTCACAAGGGCCGTGTCTTTCAAACGGTGAAGTCGCTGTATCGATCGCATGTACGGTTGTGGATTTATTACGTTTTGTTTGGAGGCGTAATTAATGTATTGGTCTGTGAATTAAAAGGCGTTTGTAATGGAATTTCTTTCCATAAATAGCTTTCTACCTCAGTGCAATATTCCTCCTCACTGACCTGGGGGAGGGGGGGAAACCTCTTGAGGGGGGAGGGGCGACCAGGAAGTCAGCATACTCTCTACTTTGCAGATAGAGAAAGGAGCTGTGTGTCCTAAAGATAGTGTAGTGGTTATGGTGAATGGCTTTGGTGCGGGCTCAGCAATTCAGCATTCCCACTCGCATTTTCCTCAGGGAATGCATTTTCTAGTTATTAGTGGGAATGCTTTAATAAGCATTCCCAGTATTGATATTCGTTTTTTATTATTAGTGGGAATGCTTTAATAAGCATTCCCAGTATTGATATTCGTTTTTTATTATTCTTCTTCTTAATTTTATTCCGTACGTTTTTTGGCTCTGCGTAACTTCTGCATACTTTCAGCTATTGAGACCATTTAACTTTTAAAATGTTCGTCTCATTCAGCTAACGATGGGACTTCTTCAAGTTTTTTTGTACTATTTATACTTTTTAAAATATTAAGCTTTTAGACACTTTTTTTAACATTGAAGTCAATGAGAACATCCTTTTTCCTGCTTCAAAACACACGTTCTGCCAAAAGTTTCAGCTCCTTCATACTTTCACTTACAGACACCAAACAAACTTTAAAGCGGTCACAAAATATTCAGCTATCCAAACATGACTTTTCAGATTGATATCTTTTACGGTTTTTGTGAAAACGCAATTTACGTTTAGCGATTTTTCAGAAAATGGAATCGGTTATAATGTAACCCTATGGAAGGGATTTAGAGTGTGTCATGTGACCTTTAGAGTGGAGATCTTTGAAAACAAAAATTATCTTTAAAAAAAGGGCGAACAAATTGCTCTCACGCCCACAAGATCTACTTGTCATACACAATTTATATATCAAAACGTAGGTATGCTTGTCTGGTTTCAGGCAATGTGATCAGTTTTGTGATACGTATTTTAGTTTTAGTTCCAGGAGCTTCTAAAGGACAAGAGTGACAAAACCACTCTCATTGACCGTCCATGTTAAAAAAATTTAAAATTTTCCTGCAAAACACACAAAGACGCTCTTTTCTAAATCGCTGGCATGGCCACAATTTTAAGTTTATCAACATAAATTTCATATCGATGCGTTCACAAGGGCCGTGTCTTTCAAACGGTGAAGTCGCTGTATCGATCGCATGTACGGTTGTGGATTTATTACGTTTTGTTTGGAGGCATAATTAATGTATTGGTCTGTGAATTAAAAGGCGTTTGTAATGGAATTTCTTTCCATAAATAGCTTTCTACCTCAGTGCAATATTCCTCCTCACTGACCTGGGGGGAGGGGAAACCTCCTGAGGGGGGAGGGGCGACCAGGAAGTCAGGATACTCTCTACTTTGCAGATAGAGAAAGGAGCTGTGTGTCCTAAAGATAGTGTAGTGGTTATGGTGAATGGCTTTGGTGCGGGCTCAGCAATTCAGCATTCCCACTCGCATTTTCCTCAGGGAATGCATTTTCTAGTTCTTCTTCTTAATTTTAATTTTAATTTTATTCCGTACGTTTTTTGGCTCTGCGTAACTTCTGCATACTTTCAGCTATTGAGACCATTTAACTTTTAAAATGTTCGTCTCATTCAGCTAACGATGGGACTTCTTCAAGTTTTTTTGTACTATTTATACTTTTTAAAATATTAAGCTTTTAGACACTTTTTTTTAACATTGAAGTCAATGAGAACATCCTTTTTCCTGCTTCAAAACACACGTTCTGCCAAAAGTTTCAGCTCCTTCATACTTTCACTTACAGACACCAAACAAACTTTAAAGCGGTCACAAAATATTCAGCTATCCAAACATGACTTTTTAGATTGATATCTTATACGGTTTTTGTGAAAACGCAATTTACGTTTAGTGATTTTTTTATCGGTTATAATGTAATCCTATGGAGCAGGTTTAGAGTGTGTCATGTGACCTTTAGAGTGGAGATCTTTGAAAACAAAAATTATCTTTAAAAAAAGGGCGAACAAATTGCTCTCACGCCCACAAGATCTACTTGTCATACACAATTTATATATCAAAACGTAGGTATGCTTGTCTGGTTTCAGGCAATGTGATCAGTTTTGTGATACGTATTTTAGTTTTAGTTCCAGGAGCTTCTAAAGGACAAGAGCGACAAAACCACTCTCATTGACCGTCCATGTTAAAAAATTTAAAAATTTTCCTGCAAAACACACAAAGACGCTCTTTTCTAAATCGCTGGCATGGCCACAATTTTAAGTTTATCAACATAAATTTCATATCGATGCGTTCACAAGGGCCGTGTCTTTCAAACGGTGAAGTCGCTGTATCGATCGCATGTACGGTTGTGGATTTATTACGTTTTGTTTGGAGGCGTAATTAATGTATTGGTCTGTGAATTAAAAGGCGTTTGTAATGGAATTTCTTTCCATAAATAGCTTTGTACCTCAGTGCAATATTCCTCCTCACTGACCTGGGGGAGGGGAAACCTCTTGAGGGGGGAGGGGCGACCAGGAAGTCAGCATACTCTCTACTTTGCAGATAGAGAAAGGAGCTGTGTGTCCTAAAGATAGTGTAGTGGTTATGGTGAATGGCTTTGGTGCGGGCTCAGCAATTCAGCATTCCCACTCGCATTTTCCTCAGGGAATGCATTTTCTAGTTCTTTTTATTCTTATCCTTTATTCCGTACGTTTTTTGGCTCTGCGTAACTTCTGCATACTTTGAGCTATTGAGACCATTCAACTATTAAAATGTTCGTCTCGTTCAGCTAACGATGGGCCTTCTTCAAGTTTTTTTGTACTATTTATACTTTTTAAAATATTAAGCTTTTAGACACTTTTTTTTAACATTGAAGTCAATGAGAACATGCTTTTTACCGCTTCAAAACACACGTTCTGCCAAAAGTTTCAGCTCCTTCATACTTTCACTTACAGACACCAAACAAACTTTAAAGCGGTCACAAAATATTCAGCTATCCAAACATGACTTTTTAGATTGATATCTTTTACGGTTTTTGTGAAAACGCAATTTACGTTTAGTGATATTTTATCGGTTATAATGTAATCCTATGGAGCAGGTTTAGAGTGTGTCATGTGACCTTTAGAGTGCAGATCATCCACAAAAAACAGTTATCTTTAAAAAAAGGGCGAACAAATTGCTCTCACGCCCACAAGATCTACTTGTCATACACAATTTATATATCAAAACGTAGGTATGCTTGTCTGGTTTCAGGCAATGTGATCAGTTTTGTGATACGTATTTTAGTTTTAGTTCCAGGAGCTTCTAAAGGACAAGAGACATGTTAAAAAGTCTAAAAAATGTTTCTGCAAAACACACAAAGACGCTCTTTTCTAAATCGCTGACATGGCCACATTTTTAAGTTTATCAACATAAATTTTATATCGATGCGTTCACAAGGGCCGTGTCTTTCAAACGGTGAAGTCGCTGTATCGATCGCATGTACGGTTGTGGATTTATTACGTTTTGTTTGAAGGCTACGATAACTGATTTTGCGTGTGGATGAAAGCGTTTCTAATGGTATTTTGATTCCCTAAATAGCTTTCCTTACCTCAGTGCAGTCCTCCTCCCCCACCTCATGTGGAGAAAGCCTCTTGAGGGGGGAGGGGCGACCAGTCAAGTCAGGACACTCTCTATATTGCAGATAGAGAAAGGAGCTGTGTGATATTAGGCTTTATAAGTACTGAAGGTACACTGCTTGTATGTCCTAATGATAGTGTAGTGGTTATGGTGAATGGCTTTGGTGCGGGCTCAGCAATTCAGCTATTCAGCATTCCCACTCGCATTTTCCTCAGGGAATGCATTTTCTAGTTATGGAAAGAAATTCCATTACAAACGCCTTTTAATTCACAGACCAATACATTAATTACGCCTCCAAACAAAACGTAATAAATCCACAACCGTACATGCGATCGATACAGCGACTTCACCGTTTGAAAGACACGGCCCATGAACACGTGAACGCATCGATATGAAATTTATGTTGATAAACTTAAAATTGTGGCCATGCCAGCGATTTAGAAAAGAGCGTCTTTGTGTGTTTTGCAGGAAAATTTTTAAAATTTTTAACATGGACGGTCAATGAGAGTGGTTTTGTCACTCTTGTCCTTTAGAAGCTCCTGGAACTAAAAGTCAAATGCCTATCGCAAAACTGATCACATTGCCTGAAACCAGACAAGCATACCTACGTTTTGATATATAAATTGTGTATGACAAGTAGATCTTGTGGGCGTGAGAGCAATTTGTTCGCCCTTTTTTTAAAGATAATTTTTGTTTTCAAAGATCTCCACTCTAAAGGTCACATGACACACTCTAAACCTGATCCATAGGATTACATTATAACCGATAAAAAAATCACTAAACGTAAATTGCGTTTCACAAAAACCGTATAAGATATCAATCTAAAAAGTCATGTTTGGATAGCTGAATATTTTGTGACCGCTTTAAAGTTTGTTTGGTGTCTGTAAGTGAAAGTATGAAGGAGCTGAAACTTTTGGCAGAACGTGTGTTTTGAAGCAGGAAAAAGGATGTTCTCATTGACTTCAATGTTAAAAAAAAGTGTCTAAAAGCTTAATATTTTAAAAAGTATAAATAGTACAAAAAAACTTGAAGAAGTCCCATCGTTAGCTGAATGAGACGAACATTTTAAAAGTTAAATGGTCTCAATAGCTGAAAGTATGCAGAAGTTACGCAGAGCCAAAAAACGTACGGAATAAAATTAAAATTAAAATTAAGAAGAAGAATAATAAAAAACGAATATCAATACTGGGAATGCTTATTAAAGCATTCCCACTAATTAAGAATAATAAAAAACGAATATCAATACTGGGAATGCTTATTAAAGCATTCCCACTAATAAAAAACGAATATCAATACTGGGAATGCTTATTAAAGCATTCCCACTAATTAAGAAGAAGAACTAGAAAATGCATTCCCTGAGGAAAATGCGAGTGGGAATGCTGAATTGCTGAGCCCGCGCCAAAGCCATTCACCATAACCACTACACTATCTTTAGGACACACAGCTCCTTTCTCTATCTGCAAAGTAGAGAGTATGCTGACTTCCTGGTCGCCCCTCCCCCCTCAAGAGGTTTCCCCTCCCCCCAGGTCAGTGAGGAGGAATATTGCACTGAGGTAGAAAGCTATTTATGGAAAGAAATTCCATTACAAACGCCTTTTAATTCACAGACCAATACATGAATTACGCCTTCAAACAAAACGTAATAAATCCACAACTGTACATGCGATCGATACAGCGACTTCACCGTTTGAAAGACACGGCCCTTGTGAACGCATCGATATGAAATTTATGTTGATAAACTTAAAATTGTGGCCATGCCAGCGATTTAGAAAAGAGCGTCTTTGTGTGTTTTGCAGGAACATTTTTAAAATTTTTAACATGATGGTCAATGAGAGTGGTTTTGTCGCTCTTGTCCTTTAGAAGCTCCTGGAACTAAAACTAAAATACGTATCACAAAACTGATCACATTGCCTGAAACCAGACAAGCATACCTACGTTTTGATATATAAATTGTGTATGACAAGTAGATCTTGTGGGCGTGAGAGCAATTTGTTCGCCCTTTTTTTAAAGATAATTTTTGTTTTCAAAGATCTCCACTGTAAAGGTCACATGACACACTCTAAATCCCTTCCATAGGGTTACATTATAACCGATTCCATTTTCTGAAAAAATCGCTAAACGTAAATTGCGTTTTCACAAAAACCGTAAAAGATATCAATCTGAAAAGTCATGTTTGGATAGCTGAATATTTTGTGACCGCTTTAAAGTTTGTTTGGTGTCTGTAAGTGAAAGTATGAAGGAGCTGAAACTTTTGGCAGAACGTGTGTTTTGAAGCAGGAAAAAGGATGTTCTCATTGACTTCAATGTTAAAAAAAAGTGTCTAAAAGCTTAATATTTTAAAAAGTATAAATAGTACAAAAAAACTTGAAGAAGTCCCATCGTTAGCTGAACGAGATGAACATTTTAAAAGTTGAATGGTCTCAATAGCTGAAAGTATGCAGAAGTTACGCAGAGCCAAAAAACGTACGGAATAAAATTAAAATTAAGAAGAATAATAAAAAACGAATATCAATACTGGGAATGCTTATTAAAGCATTCCCACTAAATAATAAAAAACGAATATCAATACTGGGAATGCTTATTAAAGCATTCCCACTAATAATAAAAAACGAATATCAATACTGGGAATGCTTATTAAGCATTCCCACTAATAATAAAAAACGAATATCAATACTGGGAATGCTTATTAAAGCATTCCCACTAACTAGACAATGCATTTCCTGAGGAAAATGCGAGTGGGAATGCTGAATAGCTGAGTCCGCACAAAAGCCATTCACCATAACCACTACAGTATCTTTAGGACATACAAGCAGTGTTCCTTCAGTACTTATAAAGCCTAATATCACACAGCTCCTTTCTCTATCTGCAATATAGAGAGTGTCCTGACTTGCCTGGTCGCCCCTCCCCCCTCAAGAGGCTTTCTCCACATGAGGTGGGGGAGTAGGACTGCACTGAGGTAAAAGGAAGCTGTTTAGGGAATCAAAATACCATTAGAAACGCTTTCATCCACACACAAAATCAGTTATCGAAGCCTTCAAACAAAACGTAATAAATCCACAACCGTACATGCGATCGATACAGCAACTTCACCGTTTGAAAGACACGGCCCTTGTGAACGCATCGATATGAAATTTATGTTGATAAACTTAAAATTGTGGCCATGCCAGCGATTTAGAAAAGAG
This sequence comes from Rana temporaria, assembly GCF_905171775.1. Lineage (NCBI taxonomy): Eukaryota > Metazoa > Chordata > Amphibia > Anura > Ranidae > Rana > Rana temporaria. The sequence goes on from NC_053496.1 coordinate 151,367,097, forward strand.
CGTCTTTGTGTGTTTTGCAGGAACATTTTAAAAAATTTTAACATGAGAGTCAATGAGAGTGGTTTTGTCGCTCTTGTCCTTTAGAAGCTCCTGGAACTAAAAGTCAAATGCCTATCACAAAACTGATCACATTGCCTGAAACCAGACAAACATACCTACGTTTTGATATATAAATTGTGTATGACAAGTAGATCTTGTGGGAGTGAGAGCAATTTGTTTCCCCTTTTTTTAAACATAATTTTTTTTGTGGATGATCTCCACTCTAAAGGTCACATGACACACTCTAAACCTGCTCCATAGGATTACATTATAACCGGTAAAATTTTCTGAAAAAATTACTAAACGTAAATTGCGTTTTCACAAAAAACGTAAAAGATATCAATCTAAAAAGTCATGTTTGGATAGCTGAATATTTTGTGACCGCTTTAAAGTTTGTTTGGTGTCTGTAAGTGAAAGTATGAAGGAGCTGAAACTTTTGGCAGAACGTGTGCTTTGAAGCGGTAAAAAGCATGTTCTCATTGACTTCAATGTTAAAAAAAAGTGTCTAAAAGCTTAATATTTTAAAAAGTATAAATAGTACAAAAAAACTTGAAGAAGTCCCATCGTTAGCTGAACGAGATGAACATTTTAATAGTTGAATGGTCTCAATAGCTGAAAGTATGCAGAAGTTACGCAGAGCCAAAAAACGTACGGAATAATAAAATTAAAATTAAGAAGAAGAATAATAAAAAAACGAATATCAATACTGGGAATGCTTATTAAAGCATTCCCACTAATAAAAAACGAATATCAATACTGGGAATGCTTATTAAAGCATTCCCACTAAAAAACGAATATCAATACTGGGAATGCTTATTAAGCATTCCCACTAACTAGACAATGCATTTCCTGAGGAAAATGCGAGTGGGAATGCTGAATAGCTGAATTGCTGAGCCCGCACAAAAGCCATTCACCATAACCACTACAGTATCTTTAGGACATACAAGCAGTGTTCCTTCAGTACTTATAAAGCCTAATATCACACAGCTCCTTTCTCTATCTGCAATATAGAGAGTGTCCTGACTTGCCTGGTCGCCCCTCCCCCCTCAAGAGGCTTTCTCCACATGAGGTGGGGGAGGAGGACTGCACTGAGGTAAGGAAAGCTATTTAGGGAATCAAAATACCATTAGAAACGCTTTCATCCACACACAAAATCAGTTAGTGAAGCCTTCAAACAAAACTTAATAAATCCACAACCGTACATGCGATCGATACAGCGACTTCACCGTTTGAAACACAAGGCTTTTGTGAACAAATCATTATGAAATTTATGTTGATAAACTTAAAAATGTGGGCATGTCAGCGATTTAGAAAAGAGCGTCTTTGTGTGTTTTGCAGAAACATTTTAAAGTCTTTTTAACATGAGTGTCAATGAGAGTTTATTTGTCCCTCTTGTCCTTTAGAAGCTCCTGGAACTAAAAGTCAAATGCCTATCACAAAACTGATCACATTGCCTGAAACCAGACAAGCATAGCTACGTTTTGATATATAAATTGTGTATGACAAGTAGATCTTGTGGGCGTGAGAGCAATTTGTTTCCCCTTTTTTTAAAGATAACTTTTTTTTCAATGATCTGCACTCTAAAGGTCACATGACACACTCTAAATCCCCTCCATAGGGTTACATTATAACCGATTACATTTTCTGAAAAATTCACTAAACGTAAATTGCGTTTTCACAAAAACCGTAAAAGATATCAATCTGAAAAGTCATGTTTGGATAGCTGAATATTTTGTGACCGCTTTAAAGTTTGTTTGGTGTCTGTAAGTGAAAGTATGAAGGAGCTGAGACTTTTGGCAGAACGTGTGTTTTGAAGCGGTAAAAAGCATGTTCTCATTGACTTCAATGTTAAAAAAAAGTGTCTAAAAGCTTAATATTTTAAAAAGTATAAATAGTACAAAAAAACTTGAAGAAGTCCCATCGTTAGCTGAACGAGATGAACATTTTAATAGTTGAATGGTCTCAATAGCTGAAAGTATGCAGAAGTTACGCAGAGCCAAAAAACGTACGGAATAATAAAATTAAAATTAAGAAGAAGAATAATAAAAAACGAATATCAATACTGGGAATGCTTATTAAGCATTCCCACTAATTAAGAATAATAAAAAATGAATATCAATACTGGGAATGCTTATTAAAGCATTCCCACTAATAATAAAAAACGAATATCAATACTGGGAATGCTTATTAAAGCATTCCCACTAATAATAAAAAACGAATATCAATACTGGGAATGCTTATTAAAGCATTCCCACTAACTAGACAATGCATTTCCTGAGGAAAATGCGAGTGGGAATGCTGAATAGCTGAATTGCTGAGCCCGCACAAAAGCCATTCACCATAACCACTACAGTATCTTTAGGACATACAAGCAGTGTTCCTTCAGTACTTATAAAGCCTAATATCACACAGCTCCTTTCTCTATCTGCAATATAGAGAGTGTCCTGACTTGCCTGGTCGCCCCTCCCCCCTCAAGAGGCTTTCTCCACATGAGGTGGGGGAGGAGGACTGCACTGAGGTAAGGAAAGCTATTTAGGGAATCAAAATACCATTAGAAACGCTTTCATCCACACACAAAATCAGTTATCGAAGCCTTCAAACAAAACGTAATAAATCCACAACCGTACATGCGATCGATACAGCGACTTCACCGTTTGAAACACAAGGCTTTTGTGAACAAATCGGTATAAAACTGATAACATTGCCTAAAACCAGACAACCATACCTACGTTTTGATATATAAATTGTGTATGACAAGTAGATCTTGTGGGCGTGAGAGCAATTTGTTCGCCCTTTTTTTAAAGATAACTTTTTTTTCAATCATCTCCACTCTAAAGGTCACATGACACACTCTAAATCCCTTCCATAGGATTACATTATAACCGATTACATTTTCTGAAAAAATCGCTAAACGTAAATTGCGTTTTCACAAAAACTCAAATCCTGAGCCAAAAAAAAAGGCACTCATTTGGCATGACGGGGGCTGCGCCTGGTGGCACCTCTCTGGCTCCTCAGCTGCCTGGGGGGAGCCTGGGGTGGGGGGGGGGACAACATCTGGAGGTGGCTCATCCCCAGGTGTGCCACTCCTGGCAGGTGATGGCTGCCTGCCCTCCAAGGCCACGGCAATGCGGCTCAGAAAATGGTTTGTCTGGGCCTGTATCCTCAGCTGGTGGGGGAGGTTATGCCGCTGGTTGCGCTGCCTCTGCCTCCCCTCCTCCTGGATGGCAGCCGTGTTGGCCTGGATGGCCCCAGTAAGGGTCTGCACCTCTGCCACTAGGTTCGCTGTGGTGGCCTGCAGCTCCCCAACGCAGGTGACCACTGCTGCGCTATTTGCATTACCATCCTGCACTGCGTCCAAAATCTGGGCCGTGTTTTCTGCCACCCGGTGCAGGTGCCCTGCTAGTTCCCCCATATGCCGGGCCTGGTCCATGGCCATTTGTTCCTGCAAACCTTGAGGAACACCCCTAGTCTTCTGGGTCGCCTTCCTGGGGGCAGAAGATGCTTGGGAGCAGCTGTAGGGTGAGCCCCTAGAGGGGTTTCCTCTGCTGGGGCTGAGACAGAGGGGCTTCCCCTGATGGGGGGGTGTGTGAGAGGGCCCAGGCACAACAGTGGACTCCTCTATAATGAGGCAAAGCTGGCCAAGGTCAACCGTCTCCTCCACCACCTCCTCAAGAGCAGAGGTGTGGCCACTCCCCTCCACCGCTGGATCTAGGGGGGGTCTGGCTGAGGCTGTTCAGGGGAAGATATCGTGGGACGGCCACCGGCAGCAGATGGGCTCACTCCCTCCTGCACATATGTGGATGACACAAAGCAGTCACATTTTGGTGGACCCACACACTTGTCACATGTTCCCTTCCACCCCCTCACATGCTACATACCAGATAGGGGATAAAAAACACTTGCCTGTCCTCGAGGCCTCATCACGGGAATCAAAGCCCTCAATGCCCTCCAACTGCTCCCTCTGCAGACACTGGGCGACCACCTCCTCCTCCGTCAAGGTTACATCACATGGTGGTCCACCACCCGTGCTACTCTGGTGCTTCAGAATGGAGGCCAGCTTCTCCCGAACACGAAGCCTCAGATCATTGATCTTTTTATTTATGTCCTTGGCGCTCCGGGTAGCATGGCCAAGGGCATTGACCTCTGTCGCAATGGTCTCCAGGATGACCTGTTTCCTGGTGCGGCTGGTATCCCGACTCTGGGCACCATGGAGGAAGGTGTCATATTTCTCCATGGCAGTGATGAGGACTGCCTTCTCCTGGGGTGAAAAATTCCTCTTCCTCTTCTGGACTCTAGCAGCCATCAGACAGCAAAATTACCTTGCTCAGGGGGGGGGAAGCAGGATGTAATTGTGCGCCGGACGGGCGCATGTCTGGGCGTATTTATGCGCTCGGTGTAAGCCGGTGGGCCGGCGTATACCAGGAAGTTAGGCCGGCTTAGTTGTAAGCATGCGCACAAGGAAGCGCCCATACGTCATTATCACTGCGCATGCTCCGTGGATTATACGCCGGGCGTAAGCCACTGCTCCACGCTCAGGCCATCATTTGCATAAGGTCACATCCACTTACACTTACGCTGGCTTACGCCTTCAAATTTACGTTACGCTGGCGCAACATTGAGAGCAAGTGCTTTGTGAATCGTGTAGTTACCTCTCTGACTTAAGCCGGCGTAGAGCATATGTGTTGCGTTACGCCGACACAAAGATGCGCCCATCTACCCGAATCTGGCTAAATATCTTCAAAACTATGAATAGTCCAAAGTGTATGTGCAACAGTTAGAATATCTTCAAAAGCTTCAAACCAAAATATAAAGTGCTTCAGATGCAGGTCTTCCTGATTAATGAGCTCACAGAGCGCTTACCTCAATAAATGAGTCATAGGCTTTAAATGGCTATGCATCGGCTTACTGAGCAGATGGTGTCCTCAATATGTATCTTCCTGATGCTCCCAATAGCTGTGGTGGTCTTCAAAAAATGGAGGCTTACAGTAGGATCCGATAATCATCAGGCAGAAGGAAAAAAGAAAGAAGCTCCCATCGTGAAGTACAGTAGGAATAAATGAATTTAATGGAATAAAAATAGATGCTTACAAAACATCAATATAACCAAACAGGGATGACATTTGCAATCCAAACGGACGGACGGACTCCGCGTCACTTCCGGTCACGTGTGTTGTTCCTTACGCGTGTTGTCACGTGACTTCATCAGAAGAATCTAATTGTATGCATACATATAATAGCCTAACCATTCCAATCTGGAATAGTGTCCATAGCAGGTAAAGATTTACCTGCTATGGACACTATGCCAGATTGGAATGGTTAGGCCATTATATGTATTTTAATATTTATTTTAATTTAATTTTAGCTGCGACAAATCTTTTATCATTATCGTTGCTATGACGATTATTTTCTGTGTATTCCATTAAGAAAAATGGCCGCCGTATGCATTGAAACCACGAGCTTCATTCACATAGCCGCTTTACCAAGGTTATCCTACCATTAAGATGGCCGCCCCATGTACTGAAGACAGGTTTTTTTCAAAATGGCTGCCGATGCACTTCCGCTTTGAGTATTTATAAAGAAAATGCATACATCCAATTAGATTCCTCTGATGAAGTCACATGACGTGACGACATGCTTAAGGAACAACACACGTGACCGGAAGTGACGTGGAGTCCATCCGTCCGTTTGGATTGAAAATTTCATCCCTGTTTGGTTTTATTGATGTTTTGTAAGCATCTATTTTTATTCCATTAAATTCATTTATTCCTACTGTACTTCACGATGGGAGCTTCTTTCTTTTTTCCTTCTGCCTGATGATTATCGGATCCTACTGTGAGCCTCCATTTTTTTGAAGACCACCACAGCTATTGGAAGCATCAGGAAGATACATATTGAGGACACCATCTGCTCAGTAAGCCGATGCATAGCCATTTAAAGCCTATGACTCATTTATTGAGGTAAGCGCTCTGTGAGCTCATTAATCGGAAAGACCTGCATCTGAAGCACTTTATATTTTGGTTTGAAGCTTTTGAAGCTGTTGCACATACACTTTGGACTATTCATAGTTTTGAAGATATTGTTTTGGCATTTGCACTTTATATTTATTACACAGTATTCGGCTGTTTGGTGCCGTTTGTTTGTTTGTTTAGCTCCATATCTTTGCACTCTTATTTTTGCTTGTGACACAGTAATTGGTACACACACTGCTCGCTGTAGCAGTGATTTATATATGCACATTAGGTGTGTTTGAGACTGCGCTCATCGCTTTTTTATTCTCTCAAAATTACAGCTTGTACCCCAGGGATACAGCAGAAACCACCCATTTGTCCTGGATCTCTGTCTGCCAAGCTGCTGAAAACTGCCAAAGCTGTCTCCCCACTCGGCCAAGCGATGGGCACCCCTTCATGAGGAAGATTTTGGGCTTTGCTTGTTGGCTCTTTGCCCCCACTGCTTCCTGTTTTTCTGGGCCTGGCCCTGGTCTTTAGTCTTTGTGGCTGTCTGAGAATGCTGTCGCCACTACCTAGAGGCAGATGTTCCGGGAGCTGGGGAGAGAGAACGTTTAAAACAAGGACGCTTGTTTTTCTTCTTCTCCGGCACAGAGTAGTCTTGCCGCTTGATATCTTTTGGATATACTTTTCCAAATCATCCCCAAATAGGCATTCACCATAGAAGGGAAAGCTGGTCAACAGCTTTTTGCATGGGGTTCCGCTGACCAGTGCTTCAGCCAAAGAATTCTGTGCAAGTGCACCAGTAAGGCGAGATGCTTGTTGAAAAGAATCCCTGATTGCATCTATTGTGAAACATAAGGCCCTGGGCATATTCTCCCAAACTTTGATCTGCTCTGGCGGCAGGTCTTTCAGCCCCTGTTTCACCTGATCCTCTAAGACCTGGCACATACCCACTGCTGCCATGGCCGGTTGGGTCACTGCGCCCGCCAGGAGAAAGTAGGACTTTAGTAAAGATTCCAACTTTTTCTCAGAGGGATCTTTAAATACCTGGGCATTGTCCACAGGACAGGTTGAGCTTTTATTTACACAAGAAATAGCCGCATCCACTGAAGGCAGACTCAACTTCTTGGTAAACTTCTTGAGAAAAACGCCTATCTGGATGCTTCCAGACTGCGTAAATCAGATTCTCCAATAAAGGATGAACTGGAAAGGAACATGCAACCTGTGGGGATTTTAATGAACCCAAAGAGGAGACAGGTGAATCAGTTAACTCCGAAGAAGGTAATTTAAATGCAGAGCGTACTGTTTCCATATAATATTGCACCTGCATTTTTAGAACCTGGGGAGCAGAAAAAGGTTCTTCTGAAATCCCAGATCCTTCTGACTCCTCATCCTTATCCTCTGATGGTGCTATGTCCTCTTCATCCTCATCATCCTCAGACCTTTCTGAAGGGAGATCTGAAGTAACAGAAGGAACTCTGCTTCGTTTTTTGTCCTTATGTGAGGACTTTGCGATAAATGAAGTGATTCTTCCTTCTAAACTGTTAAGGGCTACTGCCAAAGTGTCCAGGTACTATAGGACTCCTGATGGAGTCAATGGTTCATCCTGTACAGGTGTGTCATACAGTACACTACCGGAGAGGAAAGTACCAAGTGGGCCCGGCTAGAGGCTCTCGTCGCGATGCTTTTTTAGCCCCTGTATTTTTTCTTTGGCGAGACTTATATTACCAAGCAACAAAGCCAAGGTACTATCAACAGCATATATTTCTGTGCTAGTTAAGCCTTTTACATACAGTATGCAACTAATCACACAGTTTCATGCCCAGTGGGTGTCCTCTCTTGGAGGTGCCCAGATAACCAACCACATAGAGACCTTACGTGCCCTTGCAAGTCGCTGTGTCCCTGATCAGGGGAGAGCTGCAAGTTTGAGAGGCTTTTACATGCTTCTGTCTGCTTACAACTGCCATGGATGACGTGCCAATGTATGGGCGCGCACCCGTGCACGCTCACGATCCACCCCTTCCTTCTTGCCCCCATAAAGCGCGCCACCTAGGGGGTTATTGTGTCTGAGAGGAAGCAGGGTTCTTCTGCATCATGGCAGTGAGGAAAGGACCTGTTCGCTCAATGGCAGAGCTCTGCAGTGGAGAGTGTGCTGTCTGAAACCGACCTGACACTGTCTGGAGCTTGGTGAGTAAAACTGAACTTTACTCCCTCTAGTGGCGGAAATAGAGAAGACTCCCACTCACAAGGAAAAAAGTTTTTAAGTTAAATGCTTATACTTTTTTTCCTGCTTACCTTATCCCCGCCGCAAGTTTGCTGAAAACCAGACAAAAAACAATCTTCACCCATCACAGCGGGTAGTGTGTGCCAACCTTCAGGGACATGGGTTGCTACTTAAAGGATGCTACTTCTCTGGGCCTTGTGATATGGAAAGTTGGCTGTACACAGAGCAGCCAAATCTACCTGTGCTAAATAAGCACACATATTGTCGTATGTTATAATGCAACTCACCTTCCATTCGCTTTCCCATTCATCCAAAAACCAGACATCAGCAGACTGTAATGTTCACATCATCTCAGCATCCCAGCATGACGGACCGTCGAGCCCCTCACTGGCTCCTTTTTTTATCACAAAAGATCTCACAAACAGGAAGTGATGGCTGCAGCAGCCAATCACGTCCTCCATGGGAGGGGACATCACAGGATGTCTCCTCCACACAGGATCTGACCATATAAGGACATCCCTCTAACAGAATGTCCAATACAATACAATACAATACAATTAAAGGATTCTAATGGGTGTGTCTGAGCAGAGACAGGGTGAATGGGAGCTAAACAAACATAGATGCCATCTCTGGTCATAACAACCCAAGACTCCCGTTTTACCGCTGATAGGAATCATTATTCTATGCTATTCCATAGAACAGCGCATACTCAGATTATACTATTATTGCTTGTGGAAGGGAGGCTATCTGCAGGCGTGTGCTATGAATCTCGACCGTGCTGATCAGACACAGCAGAGACAAGAGCACACATCTGCCTATAACCAATAATTTCCTTGCAGAGCAAACATATCACCTCCTCGACAATCGTCTGTACTAATGCACAGACGGCCCTTCGTCAGCGGACATATCCTCACTCTGCAAACATCACTCTCCAACCTTAAAATGTTTTTCACTACCAGACGGGACTCAACCAGCATCAGTCTGCCCCAGTCAGCTCTTTAGAGTGGGTTGCAGGAGAACTAACACTGGGAGGACACTATGACAATACATATTAAATACATCTTCATAAAATTTCCACAACTGCTCCTCCCTTTTTTGTCATATGCTCCCACGTGTCCTTCGATGAATCTTGATCGTCTTCTTACACCTGGAAATGAATCAGTCCATAAAAAGGAAAACACAGCTTGACATGTAGACTGTTCTTCAGGAGCATGACTTATAAGGACATGACATTGTGAGCTGTAGTAATCGCCGATCGGTCTGGGATCCTCTGTGTCTTGTACGTGGGTCGGGCTTCGGGGCGTCTCATCCAGGAAGATGTGGTCATCTGCTCGGGCTCTGGTAATGCGTCCAATCAGGCAACAGGAGCACCACATCAAGACATATAGAAAAAATAGAAATAAAACGATATGAGTATATATATTCCCACTTCCTTTTAACCATGATCCGAGGTAAAATAAAAATGAAATCCCCTCAGATTCCCAGACTCTTAAAAGAATTACCAACCTTCACTAGCTATAGCTCTAGCTTCAACATTTACATGAAACATCCCATCCACAATGGATGAGAATTGTTCAATCGTATCATATGCTCAAGCCCCCCCACACTTTGTACATGCAGGAAACCATGCCCAGACCTGGTGCAGATCTGTGCTCTCACGCCATCAGGTCCTCGTGATCGGCCACGACATAAGATGCTGGGAGGAGTTTCACCAGCACGCATGAACCTCTTGCATTGGGGGAATTACCTTATAAGCTATGGATCCACATAAGTACCAAACTAAAGTTCAAACACACTTGTGGGCTACCTAGTTGTCCCAATAACCAAACCGACAAGAGGCAGAGCTATTAAAACTATAACCAATTTTACCCTCTAAAAATGTATCGTTAAATTCCATTGACAAGTGTCTGTCTGGAGTCTTTTACTAGTTTGTCAAAATTCCTCACACCAATATGAACATCATAAATAGCATGTACCGCTGTCATCGCTGGGGACTAAAACTCGGTGGAGACTCAGAACAGACCCAGCAATTGGTGCTGTTCGCTTTCTTAGTTAGTCAGAGAATACACTTTAAATAATAACTTGGGATGTTTTTCATCGTTACTCTTGCAAAAATTTGCTAAACAAACAAAAAAATATAAATAAACGGAGATACTACTCAATTCTTTGGTGTGGTTGAGCCGCTTCTTGCAGTGGCTGGTGTGGTCTCATCCCTCAAGCTTCTTTAAAACGACCCAGTCACCTGATTGGAAAGAATGAAAACTGGTTATTGTTTCAGGGTCCAGGAGGGACTGCTGGACCCTGTGGTGGACCTTTTGAAGTTCATGTTACAGTGACTGCACCCACCCCATCAGCTGAGAATGTAAGTGACAGCTAATGAGCAAAGTACGACCCTGGTTTTGATTGACCTCCTAACAGACCTCATATCACAACAACCCAGACATCGGGACTGTGGTCACTGCATAACCTGTGCGTGGCTTACCACCTGGGGTGTAATACCTGAAACCATTGGCATAAAGGTTCTTAGCATCTGGGATGGGAACCTACTTCACCAGACTGCTGCTTTGCCGATTTAAATTCTTTATAAATAGTTTTTTTATTATATTTTCAAAAAAATATATAAAAATAAATAAAATACAAACAGAAAACAGAACATAGATGCCAAACATGTCGTACAGCTTATAAGAATGCTAATTGAAAAGGCATATAACAGGTGTTAAAACCATAGATATATCGATACAATGCTACAAAATTTGTAAGAGCAAAATAATTCAACTGTATAGACCAGCGAGGTTGGAAGGGGGGGGGGGGGGGGCGGAACAAACAAAAACAATATTTCACATATAAGGAATTATTGCACTCTGGATCCAGTGTCAGTGGGGTACCAGGGTGCCCAAACTGAGGAACCAGGATGTCCCAAGGAGAACCCACCTAGGGAAGGAGGGAGAGTGGGAGGAAAGGGAGGGAGCACCATGCAATCACAAAAAGAGCAGGCTAACAGGACTAAGGAAACATAAAACTTCGCACCTATGCTTAAAAGTGTACTGCACTACTGGAGGGGTAGTGAAACGGCACTTGGGTCAAGCTTCGACTGATCCCATAAGTCCCAAGTTTTGTAAAATTGAGGAAGTGTATCATGGACCGTCGCAGTCAGATGTTCCATCCTGCGGATTTGTTCCAATATTTGCAGAACCTGTGCAAGGGTGGGTGGGGAGGGGGACAACCATCTCAGAGGTATAGCCCTTTTTTCTGCCAGGAGAAAAAAGGTGATAAACTTTTGGGCATGTTTGGGGATATCAGGGAACGGCAAGCCCAAAAGATAGTGGAACGGGTCCAGAGGTAGAGTAGTTTCAAAAAGCTCTTGTAGATGGGTTTGAATGAAGGACCAGAAAGGCTGAATAATGGGACATTCCCAAAAAATGTGGAAGTGGGACCCAACATCATCCTGGCACTTCCAACACACCCGGGAAGCTTTGGGGTCGTATCTATGTAAGATCTCCGGGGTCCTATACCAAAAAAGCAATATCTTATAGGTCGTCTCCCTCTGTTTCACCCAAATCTTCTGCCATTGAGGGAGTTTGATGGGTCGCTTAATAATCTGGGACCATTTCTGCATGTAGCAGTGAAATGTGTCGGTGAGTGAGGAAGCTTCAGGCAAGTATCTATAGATATCCGAAATAAGATGGGCTTGGTATGGGCCTTGAGCACATAATCGTTCAAATGAGGTAGGTTTATCTAAGGTTAAAGTAGGGGATTTAGAGGAAAAATTGAGTTTGAATTGGAGATAAGAGTAAAACAAATGCTTAGGAATCTGATATTTACGCTGTAGTTCATTAAAAGATAAAAGCATGTAGGTGAATGGATGCACAAGATTTCTGAGATGTAAAATTCCTGCTCGTGTCCATGGGAGCATCCGAATATAAGAAAGACTATCTGGGACATCGGGATTGAATAATACATTTAATAGGGGCGGGCATGTAGAAGAGAGGGAGAATTGGCGCAAGCACTTCTTTCATATGAAAAGAGTGAATAACATCGGGTGCAGGCAAAGGCCTCAGAGTTGAGTCATGGAGGTCTCTAGGTATGTCCAGCCGATTCAAATTCTATCAAAGAAAGACAGTCTTGGCACAAACTTTGGTTAGAATTACAAAGGTTAGTGTTCTTAGTTTGAAAAACTGTCATTCTTACATTTATCCCCCCCCCCCCATTTTCTTGCACATTACAGACTGAAGGAAGAAATGCGTGGTGAAGGAAAAAAAAAACAATGATACTTTTACCTCCTTAGACTTGTGTATTTATCCATGTGTACAGCTGTCTACATACACCTGCTCTTTATATACATACACTTTCAAAAACTCCTTGGACCTGAAAAAATACTCACAAGCAAAATCATTACTCTATCCTTCATATTTAACCAGCAAAGAATAGCAAACAAAAATGACATTCCTGTACATTGGTAAATTGTCAATGACATTCTTTCAAAACTGATTCAAACAAAACCCTCTAACTCTTACTTTTCCCGTTCCTACAAAAATACAACTGCCACGACGTGTCGGAGGATCGTCGTGGTAAGTTTGAACATATTCACGTTACTACATACAGATATTCAGATACAAATGTGGGGGAGATACTTCAGTTTCCAAAACCAAAAATTAAAAAAAAAAAAACTGCCAGAATTCTACCTTCACTCTTTCAGCAATAGAAAAAAATACAATTCGAAAAACATGAGAGCAGCTCAAAACCCTTGTATGGACCAGCCATACAAAGTTCAAACAAACAGGCATGAGAATTGAAACCATAGTTACTCCTCTGAGAATCTCAAAAACGTGTACTACACCTCCATCAACATACTCATCATTACAGATTTCTGAAGCCACAGCTGAACTACATCTGCTGCAGAGGGATCCCCAAAATAGTATTCTTGGACCACCTATGTTAATCTTTTTGGGGTTCCATGGCCTTTGCCCCAAAACTAGGCTTCGTGCACTGTGTAACCGTCTGAATGTGGGAAGCCTCCATTCCTTCCCTTGCACAGACCTCCGTGTGTCCAAGGTGATTCGAATCGGCTTATGGTCTTACCCCTGCGTCCAGGGAAACCATTGCAACTATTTTGGAGAGCACCGCCAGGTGCCTTCTTCTATGGTGGATTGACAGACTACAACCACTATATCTGGTCCAGTCCCCAACTAGAAACCCTAACCAAGGCGTTGTCAACCCCCAAATTAGGCCTCTACCCCTCACAGTGTATGCATACACAAGCGTTTTCCGCTATACGCCAATACACTGCGTCGCCAGAACAATGTGGCTTCTCTCTGCATCTAGATGTTACAACAATAACTTGGATGCCTCACGTACTACTCTACCCAAAACTGTATTACAGTATAAAACTTCACAAAACTGGAACAAAATATAAAACACTGTTTCAAATGCCAAAATGCTTCCCATTGTCCTTCCAAGCACAAATTTCATTGCTCACCTTTGAGAAGACCCCAAGCTCCTCCCACCAACTTCCTGTTGATACATAAATGCTGAAAAAAACTTCCTGTTGCATGCTCAGCTCTTAAAACCCCAAACTGGTTTATTTACATATCAATGTACAGGGAGGGGAGGGGGAGCCTAGCCCCATCACCTTGTCTATTAAGACACCAAAAAAAATCCATGGCTAATATTCTATATATTTCAACAATTTAAAAAAAAACTTTGTCAAGGAAAGGATGGAATAAACCCCCCTTTTTCAAATGGGATGGTGTTCTGCTTCGCGTTATTGAAAAGACAGCTTAACAATAATTCAGAAGTCAAGAAACGTGAGACATCAGATCTGTATGTATTCTTTTTTCTGAATAACTTTGTAAAACTACAACATAAGCATAAACAAAACATATGTGTCCGTACATTAAACATTACACAGTAAGAGTACTTAGTCCATCAGTAAGAGTACTTACAGACAATTGCATCACTAGTCCAGGAATGTTTTAAGAGCTTCTCTCATGAGTCTGCTTAGATCCAGAAGCAGGCATACAATGGAGGAAATACAGCTTCAGGTTAAAGGTTACTGCCTTTCAGAAGAAAATACAGCTTCCTGTAAGCTTTTGCCAAAATGATAACTAACACTGGCCACTAGATGGCAGCGCCGTCAAACTAACATTGCACATATTTGCTATTAAATAATATGGGCAGAACAGATGGGATCCCCCTTGATTCGGAAGTCAACCCACTAGTTTCGAGACCTAAATACAAACTCCTGCAAAAAGATGGCTTAATGAGGTCAACCCCCCTCCTCCTTTGCAAGCTATATAATTCAAGCTTCAAAAACAATGAATTGCATTCTGGGAAACTCCCATATTTAAACATAAAAACAACACACACCGCTGTGTACAAAAACTCAGTTAAAGTTAGTCTTACAATCTATTGAAATTCAGTGTAAAGTAGGGATTTCACGTGGAACCAAAATTCTATACAAAAATCGGCACTCATCACTGCAAAGTTGATAATAAGTACACATACAGCTAACCTACAATAGCTTACATTCACTTAAGTGAAAACAGAGGTGAAGCTTAGAAAAAAACATTTAAACTAGCGAGTCTAACATTAAACAAAACAGTTTCTCAGTATGTCACCCTGGTGTCTTACCACTCTGGGATGATTTACAGGCTAAACTGTATAAAGTGAAAAATCCTCCAAAATGTGGGTTCTCCCGCCTCTAAATCACCTTTTAAAACAGGACACATAGGCACACACAACTCATACATCTCTCATACAACAGACAAACGATCCATGACAAAATCACACATACACATATACGATCAAATTCACAAGCGCCCAGACAAACACGATCAAACTTCCAGCATTATTTCCAAAATTTTGCAAAGCAGAGCCTCCCCCATCTCGACCTGATTCCCTAAGGAGGCCCTAGTCACTCGTACCATTGGCCCGCAATTCTGATATGGAAAGTTGGCTGTACACAGAGCACACAGCCAAATCTCCCTGTGCTAAATACGCACACATTTTGTTGTAATGTTATAGTGCATCACACCTTTCATTCGCTTTCCCATTCATCCAAAAAACAGATATCAGCAGACTGTTATGTTCACATCACCTCAGCATCCCAGCATGACTGACTGCTAAGCCCCTCACTGGCTCCTTTTATTATCACAAAAGATCTCACAAACAGGAAGTGATGGCTGCAGCAGCCAATCACATCCTCCATGGGAGGGGACATCACAGGATGTCCCCTCCACACAGGATCTGACCATATAAGACAATCCCTCTAACAGGATGTCCAATACAATACAATTAAAGGATGCTGATGGGTGTGTCTGAGCAGAAAACCGCGCATACTCGGATTATACTATTATTGCTTGTGGAAGGGAGGCTATCTGCAGGCATGCGCTACGAATCCCGACCATGCTGATCAGACACAGCAGAGACAAGAGCGCACATCCGCCTATAACCAATAATGTCATTGCAGAGCAAACATATCCCCTCCTCGACAATCATCTGTGCTAATGCACAGAGGGTCCTTCGTCTGCGGACATATCCTCACTCTGCAAACATTACTCTCCAACCTTAAAACGTTTTCCACTACCAGACGGGACTCAACCAGCATCAGTCTGCCCCAGTCAGCTCTTTAGAGTGGGTTGCGGGAGGACTAACACTGGGAGACACTTAGCCAGATTCAGAGAGACTTAGGCTGGCGTATCAGTAGATACGCCAGCCAAAGTCTGAATGTGCGCCCGCTCTAATTTAAGCGTATTCTGGTAACCAGATACGCTTAAATTAGGCTCAGATACGAGCGGTGTGAGTGTCTTACACCCTCGTATCCTAAAGTGTAATTTTTAGGCTGACCGCTAGGTCAGTAGATACGCCTATTCACGAACGTACGCCCGGCCGACGCAGTACAGATACGCTGTTTACGTAACGCATTAGTGGCCTAAAGTTATTAGCCGCAATGCACACTGGGAAATGTAGGCGCACGGCGCATGCGCAGTTCCAAAAAAACGTCAATCATGTCGGGTAAAGCCTAATTAACATAAAACAAGCCCCCTCAGCCTATTTTGAATTAGGCGCCCTTACGCCCGCCGGCTTTAGGCTACGCCGCCATAACTTAGCAGGCAAGTACATTGTGAATCATGTACTTGCCTCGCTAACTTAAGGCGGCGTCGCCTAAATGCCATAAGCTACGCCGCCGCAAGTATGCGCTCGCCATCCTGAATCTAGCTAACTATGACAATACATATTAAATACATCTTCATAAAATTTCCATGACACTTGTAAAAGACTCTGCCAGGACTTTTAGCGTTTTTAAAAAAGTGACAGTGCTGGACCCTAGAGCCCAGTCCTCCGAAGAGAAACATTACAGGCGACACCTTGTGCGCGAGGCCCGGATACATCCAATTGTGGCGTAATAATTTAAGTGCCTTGGGTGTACCCGAAGTATAGCTCTTTTGCCCCAGGGGACTATATAGCTCTTTTGCCCCAGGGGACTCTATACCAAACTGATAAGAGGAATGGAGGAGCTCAGCACTATACTCATCGCGTCCAATCTTCTTAGACACTGGCGAAAAAACTGAGGGAAGTACCTCAGTTTTTTCGCCAGTGTCTAAGAAGATTGGACGCGATGAGTATAGTGCTGAGCTCCTCCATTCCTCCTGTATGGGAGGGGTTATATGGAGGGGAACTTCTTCTGATTGGTTGTGCCAGTGTCCAATCATCTTTGGCAACCATACAACTCACTATGTAATGACTAAGGCTCTGTGTCCCGTGGTGTACGATAAAGAAAACAATATTTTGTTGTAGACATTTTTTCCTGGCAGTAATCCTTTTTATCTTTATAGGTGCTTCAATTCAACATGGAGTCCTCCCAAAGGGGTTCAATGTCACTGTCCTTCACTCTCTACCCCCTAGTATCAGTCTCATCTATGTGGAAAGTGTTCTCATGGGGGCAGCACTTCTAGCTATGCTGCTGGTGAGCTCATGCATTTTTTTTTCACTTTTAAATATTTCAGTGATTGTCTTTTTTTTAATAGCACAAAACCGTTGGCACGCAATTTTTCAGCAGAAATAAACTGACTACAAACTATTTTTCACTGACCTAAATCTCAACTTAACAGGTAACTGAAAATCTAAACCTTACTCCATACTCTATTGTGAGGTTGGACCAATCCTGGTCGCCCAGTCATCATGATGACTGAAAAACATTTCCTCTTAGCCATGATGACCTGCATTACTTGGCCTTGGCATTGGTTCCTGGGTCAATAATAGTACATTTGTTGGTGATACAGTGCTTTAATAACAAAGCTCCACCTCTCAGAATTCATATGAGCTACTGTTGGTAGTGGTCTTCCTCTATTTTATGTGTAATATACTAGGATGCTCAACATCCTTCTGTGCTACACAAAGTACAGGAGAGAGCAAGGCAATACTTTGTAGAACCAGCTTTTCACTGCAATTAGAGCTGCAAGTCTTTTTGGGTATGATTTTGCACATCTATAGAAGTTCAACCACAAAAAAATAAATAAATAAACAAACAAAATAAAAAACACAATACAGTCCCATACACCCAACTCCATACCCACAGTTGATCCAGAGGAAGGCAAAAAAAAACAAAAAACAGCAGAGCATGATCCAATTTGCTACAGCAGGGGAAAAAATTCCTTCCTGAGCCCCCAAGAGGCAATCGGATTTACCCTGGATCAACTTTACCTATAAATGTCAGTACTCAGTTATATTCTGTACATTTAGGAAAGAATCCAGGCCTTTCTTAAAGCAATCTACTGAGCTGGCCAGAACCACGTCTGGAGGGAGTCTGTTCCACATTTTTACAGCTTACTGTGAATAAACCTTTCCGTATTTGGAGATGAAATCTCTTTTCCTCTAGACGTAAAGAGTGCCCCCTTGTCTTCTGTGTTGACCGTAAAGTGAATAACTCAACACCAAGTTCACTGTATGGACCCCTTATATATTTGTACATGTTGATCATATCCTCCCTTATTCTCCTCTTCTCAAGAGTGAATAAATTCAGTTCCTCTAATCTTTTCTCATAGCTGAGCTCCTCCATTCCTCTTATCAGTTTGGTTGCCCTTCTCTGTACTTTCTCCAGTTCTCTGATATCCTTTTTGAGAACTGGTGCCCAAAACTGAACTGCATATTCCAGATGAGGTCTTACTAATGATTTGTACAGGGGCAAAATGATATCTGTCTCTGGAGTCCATACCTCTCTTAATACAAGAAAGGACTTTGCTCGCTTTGGAAACCGCAGCTTGGCATTGCATGCCAATATTGAGCTTATGATCTACCAAAACCCCATGATCCTTCTCCACTACAGATCCCCCCAGTTGTACTCCCCCTAGCATGTATGATGCATGCATATTCTTAGCCCCCAAGTGCATAACTTTACATTTATCAACATTAAACCTCATCTGCCACATAGTCGCCCAATCAGACAGAGCATTGAGGTCGGCTTGTAAATTGGAGACATCCTGTAAGGACGTTATTCCACTGCATAGCTTGGTGTCATCTGCAAAGACAGAAATGTTACATTTGATCTCAGACCCAATATCATTTATAAAGATATTAAAAAGTAAGGGTCCCAGCACTGAACCTTGGGGTACACCACTGATAACCTTTGACCATTCAGAGTAAGAATCATTAACCACGACTCTCTGAATTCTGTCTTTTAGCCAGTTTTCTATCCATTTACAAACTGATATATCCAATCCTGTAGACCTTACCTTACACATGAGCCGTGTGTGCGGAACTGTATCGAACGCTTTTGCAAAATCCAAGTATACCACGTCCACAGCCACTCCTCTGTCCAGGGTTTTACTTACTTCTTCATAAAAGGAAATCAGGTTTGTCTGACAACTTCTGTCTTTCATGAATCCATGCTGTCTGTTGCTTAAATAGTTTTTTTCCAGCAAGAACTCATCCATGTGGTCTTTTATTAACCACTTGGTAACCGCCCCATAGACAATATACGTCTACAGGGCGGGTGGTTAACTCTAGGAGGGCGTCAATGTACGTCCTCCCAGAGTCCGTCTCCCGCGCGTCCTCTGGGGCGCGCACACGGGAACATCCGTGACCGCCGGGTCCAGAGGACCCGGCCGATCACGAATCGCAGTAAACGGCCGCTGATAGCGGCCGTTTACCACGTGATCGCTCCGTCCAATGACGGAGCGATCACATGTAAACAAACCGGCGTCTTTTGATGACGCCGGTTCCTCCCTCCTCTCTCTGTACCGAGCGGTACAGTGTGAGAGGGGGGAGTGCGGGTGTCAGCAGCGCTGTGGATGGATCTGTGACTATTGCAGTCACAGATCCATCCATCCCTGCTCAGCCATCCCTGAAACCCCCTGCAATACTGTGCAATACCCCCCCTACAATACTCTGCAATACCCCCCCTGCGCAATACTCTGCATACCCCCGGCAATACTCTGCATACCCCCCTGCGCAATACTCTGCATATCCCCCTGCGCAATACTCTGCATATCTCCCTGCGCAATACTCTGCATATCCCCCTGCGCAATACTCTGCATATCCCCCTGCAAAATACTCTGCATACCCCCCTGCGCAATACTCTGCATACCCCCCTGCGCAATACTCTGCATACCCCCCTGCGCAATACTCTGCATACCCCCCTGCGCAATACTCTGCATACCCCCCTGCGCAATACTCTGCATATCCCCCTGCGCAATACTCTGCATATCCCCCTGCGAAATACTCTGCATACCCCCCCCTGCGAAATACTCTGCATACCCCCCCCCTGCGAAATACTCTGCATACCCCCCTGCACAATACTCTGCATACCACCCTGCGCAATACTCTGCATACCCCCCTGCGAAATACTCTGCATACCTCCCCTGCGCAATACTCTGCATACCCCCCTGCGCAATACTCTGCATACCCCCCTGCGAAATACTCTGCATACCCCCTGCGAAATACTCTGCATACCCCCCCCTGCGAAATACTCTGCATACTCCCCCCTGCGAAATACTCTGCATACCCCCCCCTGCGAAATACTCTGCATACCCCCCCTGCGAAATACTCTGCATACCCCCCCCTGCGCAATACTCTGCATACCCCCCCCTGCGCAATACTCTGCATACCACCCCCTGCGCAATACTCTGCATACCCCCCTGCTCAATACTCTGCATACCCCCCTGCGCAATACTCTGCATTACTCCCCTGCGCAATACTCTGCATTACTCCCCTGCGCAATACTCTGCATTACTCCCCTGCGCAATACTCTGCATTACTCCCCAGCAATACTCTGCATTACTCCCCAGCAATACTCTGCATTACTCCCCGGCAATACTCTGCAATACCCCCCGCACCAATACTCTGCAATACCCCCGCACCAATACTCTGCAATACCCCCGCACCAATACTCTGCAATACCCCCGCACCAATACTCTGCAATACCCCCGCACCAATACTCTGCAATTCCCCAACACCAATACTCTGCAATTCCCCAACACCAATACTCTGCAATTCCCCAACACCAATACTCTGCAATACCCTGGCTAATACTCTGCAGTACCCAGAAAATACTCTGGGGAAAAAATGCGTTTTAACCACTTCCCGCCCGCCGGCCGTCATGACGTCCTTGACTTTGTGCAGGGATATCTGAATGATGCCTGCAGCTACAGTCATCATTCAGATATCATTTTTTTCAGCCGGCGATTCCCTACACCATGAGAACAATCATGTTGGCTGTTCCACCTCTTGATTGTTCTTACGGGAGGCGAAAGGGGACGTCTCCCCTCCCTTCTCCCTCCGGTGCCTCTTCTGACTCACCGCTACGATCTCACTGTAAAGAGGACCTGTCATGCTATATTCCTATTACAAGGGATGTTTACATTCCTTGTAATAGGAATAAAAGTGATCAAAACATTTATTTTTGGGGAAAAATGTATCAAACTAAAATAAATAAAGTGAAATGAACAATAAATTTTTTTTTTTTTTTTAAAGTGCCCCTGTTCCTGCGTGCTCGTATACAGAAGCGGCCGCACACGTAAGTCCCGCCCACATATGAAAACGGTGTTCAAACCACACATGTGAGGTATCGCTGCGAACGTTAGAGCGAGAGCAATAATTTTGGCCCTAGAGCTCTTCTCCAACTAAAAAGATGTAACCAGTAAAAATATTTAAAGCGTCGCCTATGGGGATTTTTAAGTAGCGAAGTTTGGCGCCATTCCACAAGCGTGTGCAATTTTGAAGGGTGACATGTTAGGTATCTATTGACTCGGCGTAACTTCATCTTTCATATTATGCAAAAACATTGGGCTAACTTTAATGTTTTTTTTTTTTTTAAAAGCACAAAACCGTTTTATTTCCAAAAAAACACATTCGAACAATTGCTGCGAAAATAACGTGCGCGATAAAAAGTTGCAACGACCGCCATTGTATTCTCTAGGGTTTTTGCAAAAAAAGCATATGTAATGTTTTGGGGTTCTATGTAATTTTCTAGCAAATAAATGATGATTTTTACATGTAGGAGAGAAATGTCAGAATTGGTCTGGGTGTTCCAGAACGCCTGATAGTGCTCCCTGCATGTTGGGCCTCTGTATGTGGCCACGCTGTGTAAAAGTCTCACACATTTGGTATCGGCATACTCGGGAGGAATAGCAGAATGTGTTTTGGGGTGTAATTAGTGTTATGCATATGCTGTGTGTGAGAAATAACCGGCGAATATGAACATTTTGTGAAAAAAAAAAAAAAAATCTTGATTTTGCAAAGAATTGTGGGAAAAAATTACAACTTCTAAAAACTCACCATGCCTCTTTCTAAATACATTGGAATGTCTTCTTTCCAAAAAGGGGTCATTTGGGGGGGTATTTGTACTTTTCTGGCATGTTAGGGTCTCAAGAAATGAGAGAGGCTGTCAGTACATCAGATGTGATCAAATTGATCAATTTTCAGTAATTGGTACCATAGCTTGTAGACCCTATAACTTTCACCCAGACTAAATAATAACCCATTTTTTTATTTATTTTTTACCAAAGATATGTAGCAGTATACATTTTAGGCAAAATTTATGAAAAAAAATACTTTTTTGCAAAATGTTATAATAGAAATGAAGAAAAATTCATTTTTTTACAAAATTTTCTTTCTTTTTTCATTTATAGCGGAAAAAATAAAAACCGCAGAGGTGATCAAATACCACCAAAAGAAAGCTCTATTTGTGGGAAAAAAAGGACAAAAATTTCATTTGGTTACAGTGTTGTATGACTGA
Organism: Rana temporaria; assembly: GCF_905171775.1. Lineage (NCBI taxonomy): Eukaryota > Metazoa > Chordata > Amphibia > Anura > Ranidae > Rana > Rana temporaria. The sequence goes on from NC_053496.1 coordinate 151,389,541, forward strand.
GTTATTGTCATTCAAAATGTGAGAGCACCGAAAGCTGAAAATTGGTCTGGTTATTAAGGGTGTTTAAGTGCCCAGTTGTCAAGTGGTTAACTACTTGCCGACCGCCCACCGCCGTTATACGTCATCACTTTAGAGATGAATATCTCGGTAACGGTAGCAGCTGCTGCCACAATCGAGATATTCATCTCTTCTGTGGGCGGCCGTGTTAACGATAATGGCGGTCTCCGCGGCGAATCCGCCGCGAGATCGCCGTTATCGGTGGCGGGAGAGGGCCTCCTGCCGCTGTTCCGCGCCCTCCGCCGCTTACCGGAGCCGTCGGTAGCGGCGGAGGAGATCGCGACCATCCGGTAGCTGAGCGGGGACGAGACTGAAGGAAAAATCTCCTTCGCCCGTCCCCATAGCTCCGCTGGGCGGAAGTGACGTCAAAACGTCAGTCCCGCCCAGCGTCTTAAAGAAACATTTTTTTTTTTGTCATTTGAAAAAATGACATTTCCAAATTTTTTTTTTTGCATTTAAGCCTAAATATGAGATCTGAGGTCTTTTTGACCCCAGATCCCATATTTAAGAGGACCTGTCATGCTTTTTTCTATTACAAGGGATGTTTACATTCCTTGTAATAGGAATAAAAGTGATAATTTTTTTTTTTTTTTTTTCAGTGTTAAAAATTGTAAAATAAATAAAAATAAATGCGAAAAGCAAAAAAAAATTTTTTTAAAGCGCCCCGTCCCGACGAGCTCGCGCGTAGAAGCGAACGTATACGCGAGTAGCGCCGACATATGAAAACGGTATTCAAACCACACAAGTGAGGTATCGCCGCGATCGTTAGAGCGAGAGCATTAATTTTAGCCCTAGGCCTACTCTGTAACTCAAAAAATGCAACCTGTAGAATTTTTTAAACGTCGCCTATCAAGATTTTTAAGGGTAAAAGTTTGACGCCATGCCACGAGCGGGCGCAATTTTTAAGCGTGACATGTTGGGTATCATTTTACTCGGCGTAACATTATCTTTCACAATATATAAAAAAATTGGGCCAAATTTATTGTTGTCTTATTTTTTCATTTAAAAAAGTGAATTTTTTCCAAAAAAAGTGCGCTTGTAAGACCGCTGCGCAAATACGGTGTGACAAAAAGTATTGCAATGACTTCCATTTTATTCTCTAGGGTGTTAGAAAAAAAAATATATAATGTTTGGGGGTTTTAAGTAATTTTCTAGCAAAAAAAAATGGTTTTGTCTCGTAAACACCGACTCTGAAAAACAGGCCCGGGGCTAAAGTGGTTAAACGTTCCAGTATCTTCCCAACTACAGAAGTTAAACTAACAGGTCTATAGGGCCAAATCCACAAAGATCGTGCCTAACTTAATTTTTTCCATTTAAGTTACACTGCCTTAAAATTTCTACCTAAGTGCCCGATCCACAAAGCACTTACCTAGAAATTTTGGGCTGTGTAACTTAAATTCCGCCGGCGCAAGGCGTTCCTATTGTAATGGGGGCGATTCCCATTTAAAATAGGCGCGCTCCCACGCCGGCCGTACGGCGCATGCTCGTGACGTCATTTTCCCGACGTGCATATCGCAAAATTACGTTACGTCGAGCTTTGTGGATTGCGACGGGTCAATAAAGTTGCGTCGGGAAAAAAAAAAGATACGGCGGGAAAAAAAAAATTAAAAATTAAAAAAAAATCGCGTCGCTGGACAGAAAGGTCTGCTTTTACATGGTGTACTAACTTTACACCTTGTAAAAGCAGCCCTAATTTTGCGTATGCAAACTAAAACTTACGGAGAAAAAACGAAGCTGAAAAGCTTTGTGGATCTCCGTAAGTGCTAATTTGCATACCCGAGGCGGCATTTCAACACGAAATGCCCCCAGCGGCGGATGCGGTACTGCATCCTAAGATCCGGCAGTGTAAGTCCCTTACACATGCCGGATCTTCTCCCTAACTATGGAAAACTGATTCTGTGGATCAGTTCCATAGTTAGGAACAGGGATACGATGGCGTAACAGCAGTTACGCCGTCGTATCCCTTTTGTGGATTTGGCCCATAGTTACTTGGCAAAGACTTTGGGCCAGATCCACAAACAGCGGCGCAAATTAAGTTAGTCAAAACTTATGTCATTTAAGTTGCGGCGCCCTAATTTTGTGTCGTAAGTGCCGTATCCACAGCGCATTTGCGTCCAAAATTGCGCAAGTGTAACTTAAATTCCGAGACGTAAGGCGGGGTTATTGCAAGTGGGAAGGAAGTGGGCGTGCTTCATTGTAATGAGCCGTGACCCCATGCAAATGAAGGTCCGGCCGTACTGCGCATGCGCGCACGAATCTGCTCCTCACTGGGCATGTGCAGAACTTGGCTCGGCGCAATCAGTGAGATAGGTAAAAGGCCAAGTGTACTTAGTTTGAGGATCGCCCTGTGTATAAAATGCCCCAGACATACACACTTCCCTTGCAAAAGTATATCCCTGTGTTCCCCTTCCTAGAGCAAGTTGCTTCTGCTCTGTCGTTTGTTGGTGTGTGTTGGTGAGTTGTGTGTGAGATAAAAGTTTTGGAGGAGTAGTAGAGTGTAGTTGGTGTTTTTTTTTTCCTAAGTGTATTTTCTGTTTGTTTTTTCTGATTGTTTTTTGCGTGCTTGTTTTTGAATTTGTAGTAGCTGTCTGCTTGTGTGTTTTGCTTTTTGTATGTGTTTCTTCTGTGAGTATTTTTGTTTGTTTGTTGTGTTTGTTTTTTGTTGGTGCTGAGTGGTGGGTGTGATAGCACCGAAGCGTAGGAAGCTTAATTTTTCCACGATTGAGAAGCAGATACTTGCTGGGGGCATCGTCCGATATGGGCATTATTTACATGGCCCTGAGAGCCGGAACACCTCCCCGGCCCAGAGGAAGGACATGATTAAAAAAATCACGGATCAGATCAATGCGGCGGGGGGGGGGGGGGGGGGGAGACGAGGACCACCGCTGGCATACAAAAGAAGATCAACGATCTTAGGAGCCTGGTCCGTGACAAGATGGCCAGGATCAATGCCCATGCCACGGGCACTGGAGAAGGCGGACCCTGCCCCATCAGGCTGACTGAGGAGGATTGGGCAGTGGCCCGGTATTTCCACCCACAGCAGGTGGTGGGCCTGCCTGGCTATCAATCAGATGTTCCTGTGAGGACAGGTAAGTTTTTGTGTTTTTCTATCTGGTGATTAGCATGTGTGGGTGGGGGAAGGGAAGATGTGCCAAGTGTGTGGATCCTCCAACCTGTGATTGTTTTGTGTCCTCCACAGATGGCCAGGAGATTGCTGGCTCATCAGGCCAGGAGGTTGCCGGCCCATCAGGCCAGGAGGTTGCTGGCCCATCAGGCCAGGCTGCTGCACCATCCCCTGGACAAGAGGCTGCTGAGGAGTCCCAAAAAAGGGCAGGATCCCTTAGGGGAGTGGCCACACCTCCCCTCATGAGGAGGTTGAGGGGGAGGAGGATGAGGGGGTGGAGGCTGAGGAAGAAGATATGCAGATTGGCATGGAAGTCCTTTTGGCCTCTGATTTGTTTCCCCCTGAGGCTACCCCTGAGGCTGGCAGCAGTCAGGCCACCATCAGGGGTAGCCCCTCCCACTCCTCCCCCAACAGGCCTCAACCCACAAGGGTCACTCTCTCCCCTCCTCCCAGGCCACAAGCCTCAGGGGCAGGCATGATGGCGACCCAGGAGACCAGGGGGGTGGCCGAGCGTCTGCCGACCAGTCTGCAGAGAGACAATGCCCGGCAGACCCGCAATCTGGCTCAGATCAAAGAGACTCTGAGCCAGATGCAGACAAGCCTGGGTGCAATGAAGGAGGCAATCACTGATGGGGCCACAAACTCCTTGGCGGTCATCACATGCTTGTGTGACCTGCAGACCGCCACAACAGGCGTGGCCCAGGAGGTGAGTGCCCTGACCCAGGCTGTCCAGGACAATACCCGGGCTGGCCAGGCCAATGCGGCTGCCCTCACAAACTGTCTGACCAGGATAGCAGTGGCCTTGGAGGGCAGGCCAGCAGGAGGACAGTCACCAGGGGAGGCTCCTCCTTCCCGGGCTCACCCACCCCCCCAGGATGATCCTCCTTCCCCCCCCCCCCCCCAGGATGATCCTCCTTGCCCTGCTCACACCCCCCCCCCCAGGATGATCCTCCTTCCCCTGCTCACACCCCCCCCAGGAGGCTCCTCTGGTTGGCCGTGGCCGTGCCCGTGTCTGTGCCCGTGGGCGGCCCAGGCATAGCTCACGCCGCCGCCGTTAATTTTGCAAGGGTACTTTTGTTTTTTTATTTTTATGATTTTGTTTTGTATACTGTACTTATGATTTGTTTAATGTGTGTGAATGATGTGTGAATGTGGGGGGTGACATTCCTGATGAAATAAGGGTGTCACCCTCAGTTTTGGTGGAGTAGGGATCCCCAGGACCAGGGAGAAGTGATCCCAGGTCCCTGAATGGTGTATGAATGCACAGTGACATAATTGGAGCCGTGGCGGGGAGTTACTGCTCCCAAGTACCATTGGGGGGGTACTTGGATCTAATCCAATTAGATGTGCATGTGATGTGTCTGTGCTAGGGACCACAGTGGTGTGCATTCATGCATTCTCATTGTGACATAATTAATGTGTGTGTTTACTGTGCAAAGATGCCTTCTGCGAGGCGTCTCCTGGCTGCTGTTCCCTCAGCAGACCGGGTAGAGTTGGTTGGGGGGGGATTGTCAGGTTCGGGGGTCAGGTCATCACATATGTCAATCTCCAGGCCCCTTCTCACTGCGAAGTTGTGCAGAATGCAACATGCACCGATGATCTGGCACACAAAGTTTGGGGAATACAACAGGGTACCCCCAGACTTATCCAGGCATCGGAAACGTGACTTCAGGAGGCCAAATGTGCGCTCCACCACTGCACGGTGCGTATGTGTGCAGCATTTTCCTCTCCTGGGGTTTGGGGGTTCCGGTATGGAGTCATAAGGTGGGGTCCCAGTGCATATGCAGAGTCACCTGGAAGGGAAAAGACAGGAGGATGTTAGTCATGCATGTGCCCCTTGTGATGTGTGCATCATGGGGGGGGGACAGTCATACCTGACACCCATGTCACTCACCAACCAGCCAGCTGTCCCCATACACGTTCTGTTCCAATTCTCTGGAGATGTTGCTGTGACGGAATTGATAGCTGTCATGGCTGGATCCTGGGAATTTGGCACAGACGTGCCATATGAGGTATTTGGCATCCACTATCACCTGTACATTGATTGAATGCCAGTGCTTTCTATTCCGGTACATGTGCTCTGTCTCATGGGGGGGCTGTAGTGCTACATGTGTGCAATCAATTGCCCCGATGGTGCGTGGAAATCCAGCAATTTGGAAAAAATCGGTCATTGTGTCCATTCGCTGGACCTCCTGGGAGGGTTTGATGAATTGATTGAACATGCGTCTCAGGATTGCAGGGACAACCTGGTGCACACATCTGCTCATGGAGGATTGTGCCATCCCAGCCACACGTCCACTTGTGCGCTGAAAAGAGCCAGTGGCCAGGAAATGCAGTGTTGCCAGTACCTTGATCAGTGGCTGCACTGCATGTGAGCGTTGTGTTGGGCTGGTGAGGTCATCCTGCAGGATTGTGGTTATTTCCAGGATGGCTTCACGGCTGAATCTGAAGGTGCGATACACCTCTGCTTCCCCTATGCCAAACACATCTAGGCGTCTGCGGTATACCCTCTCCTGTGCCCTCCTCCTCCTCCTCCGTTCCCCCCTCCTTCTTAGCACGTCTAAAGTCACTAGTGCAGTTATGATCATGGATGGCCCTGGCATGTTGGCAGACAGATTGTAGTCCGGAAAGTGTGTGTGCTCAGCTCTTCCTTAATGGTGTTGCTGTAGCAGACCTTTACACGGCAGGTGTAAAATTAGGGCAGCTTTTATAAAGTGTAACTTCCCGCCGGGAAACTAACAGAAGTGCACAGGGCGTAATCTACGGCGCACACACTTAATTTTGTGGATCGCCCTATCTCCCTCATTTGCATCTTTGCCTATCAAAACAGTGGCGTGTCTAGCGTAATTTGCGCACGAAGAAGCGCCGGTGTAATTGTCATGGATCTTGAGATATTAAAGTGTTTCTACTTGACATCTGTTACACAGGAGAGGGACATTACAAGCTGTTGGCTTATTCAATGCAAGGACACCTGCTTTTAAGATGCTAAGTAAGCTGAATTGTGAAAGACATTTCATTGTCCATTATGTGATAAGCCTGTTTAAAGCCTTTTTGATTATCAGGTGTAAATATCTTCTGTTAGTAGAGACAGACCGTCTGTCTAAAGATGTGGAATGACATACCATGTTCTATTGTGTGATGCCAATACTGTGTTGTAACTGATTAAGTCAAAAGGGTCTCTGCCCTGTCTTAAGGCTAACTCACTCTCCAGACGGTCCCATTGTTCTGTGGCTGGCTATTGTGTACATTGATTGCCCCCTGGGGCTTCTGTCTCAATACACATAATAGTCTTTCTATCCAAGCTATTGGACCAATCCCTGTTGACTATTTCAAGTCCTCATTTGCATGATTAAGGAGGACCTGAGTGAGGACTGAATATACTTTACAATTGACCAATAGGAAAGCGGTTGTTGGGGGTGGGATGTTCCAAATTCTGTATAAAAGTGTGCTGTGTACTTGAAAATAAAGGGCCAGATCCTCAAAAGGGATACGCCGGCGTATCTACTGATACGCCGTCGTATCCCTGTTTCTATCTTTGGAACTGATCTACAGAATCAGTTTCCAAGAGATAGACAGAAGATCCGACATGTGTAAGGGACTTACACTGCCGGATCTTAGGATGCAGTACCGCATCCGCCGCTGGGGGCATTTTGCGTCGAAATGCCGCCTCGGGTATGCAAATTAGCACTTACGGAGATCCACAAAGCTTTTACGCTTAGTTTTTTCTCCGTAAGTTTTAGTTTGCTACTGTAAAATTAGGGCTGCTTTTACAAAGTGTAAACTGTTTACACCTTGTAAAAGCAGACTCTTCTGTCCAGCGACGCGTTTTTTTTTTGTTTTAAAAAAAAAATTCCCGCCGTATCTTTTTTTTTTCCCGACACAACTTTATTGACCCGTCGCGATCCACAAAGCTCGGCGTAACGTAATTTCGCGCTATGCACGTCGGGAAAATTACGTCACGAGCATGCGCAGTACGGCCGGCGCGGGAGCGTGCCTAATTTAAATGGAAATCGCCCCCATTTGAGGAGGAACGCCTTGCGCCGGCGGAATTTAAGTTACACAGCCGAAAATTTCTAGGTAAGTGCTTTGTGGATTGGGCACTTAGGTAGAAATTTTAAGGCAGTGTAACTTAAATGGGAAATTTTACGTTACGCCGGCTCTTTGTGGATCTGGCCCAAAGAGTCCTGTTTGAACTTACATACAGCCGGCCTGGTGTTTGTTCTTAATGGATCTGAACGGCACATAGCTGTAGTTCGGATCCCGGAACCTTGGATGACTGGACCATCAGACGTTGCAATCTGCAAGTAGCAAAGGAGTGTCGGGAGAGCAGAACGGCGCGAGCAAAGGATCTCGTCACAGTAATTCTTTTAGGTAGGACAGAAATACCGGAATTTCAGGCGTATCTTGTTTTGAGGATCAGGCGCAAAGATACGCGCGGCGCAAATTTCAATTACGCTGCGTATCTCGAGTTAAGTCGGCGCATCTGCTTTGTGGATCTGGCCCTTTGTTCCCTTTTTAAATATGGGCACCACATTGGCTCTACGCCAATCCAGTGATACTATTCCTGTCATTAATGAGTCCCTAAATATTAGATACAGTGGCTTTGAAATTACAGAGCTCAATTCTTTTAGGATCCGTGGGTGGATGCCATCTGGTCCAGGTGCTTTATCCACCTTTATTCTGTCTAAATATTTCTGGACCATATCACTTTTGAGCCATTGTGGATTTGGGGCTGTGTCACTCCCACCCCCATTTTGGACATGAGCCCCCCCCATGCTCCTTTGTATACACAGAGCTGAAGAAAGCATTTAATACATTTTCCTTCTCTTTGTCCCCAGTCACCCACTCTAGATTATTTTGTGGGGGGCCTACATGCTCAGACTTCACCTTTTTACTATTAATATATTTAAAGAATTTTTGGGGGTTTGTCCTACTATCTTTTGCAATCTGTCATTCGTTTTGAATTTTTGCATCCTTGATTTCCTTTTTACATATCCTGTTATATTCTTTGTAACATTTAAATGACACTAGTGTTCCTTCATTTTTATATTTTTTAAAAGCTATTTTCTTATTGTTTATAGCTTTTTTAACCTTGACCGTGAGCCACATAGGTTTTATTTTTAGCCTTTTAAACTTATTGCCCATGGGAATATATTTTGTAGTGAGTTCATAAATGGTCTTATTGAAGAATTCCCATTTCTGTTCTGTGTTCATCGGTGCCAATATTCCCTCCCAGTCCAAGTCCTGGAGAGCAGCCCTCATCCTTGGAAAATCTGCTCTCTTGAAATTGAGTGTTTTTATCTTTCCTGTATGTATTTCTTGCTTATAGTTAACATTAAATGAAATCATGTTATGATCACTGCTACCCAGGTGTTCCTTTATCTGAACATTAGTAATAAGCTCTGCATGGTTTGAGATTACCAGGTCCAACAGAGCATCATTCCTAGTTGTCGCCTCAATAAACTGGACCATAAAGTTGTCCTGCAATAGGTTTTTAAATTTTTGTCCTTTAACTGTCCCAGCAATGCCATTATTCCAGTCAATTTCTGGGTAGTTAAAATCCCCCATTATTATCACCGTCCCATGAACTGAACAGCAAATTTCAAGTCTTGACACTCCATTCCATGGCTGTATGTTTAGGGTCATTGTTCAGCTGTAAGGTAAACCTCTGCCACAGTTTTAATGCCGCGTACACACGACCGTTTTTCATGACGAGAAAACTGCCATTTTTTAGATTGGTCGTGAAAACCGGTCGTGTGTATGCTCCATAGCAGTTTTCTCAACGAGAAAACTGCCCGTAAAAAAATTAGAACCTGCTCTATTTTTTCTCGTCGCTTGTATGTATGCTTTTCCGAGGGGAAAAAATGCGCATGCTCAGAATCAAGTATGAGACAGGAGTGCTCGTTCTGGTAAAACTAGCGTTCGTAATGGAGATAGCACATTCGTCACGCTGTAACGGGCTAAAAAGCACAAAATCTGAAAAGCGCAAACCGTCTCTCACCAAACTTTTACTATCACGAGGATCAGCAAAAGCAGCCCAAAGGGTGGCGCCATTTGAATGGAACTTTCCCTTTATAGTGCCGTTGTATGAGTTGTACGTCACCGCGCTTTGCTCGAGCGTTTTTTGTTCATCAACTGGTTTATGCAAGGCATGCTTGAGAAGAATCACGTAGAGAAAAACTTTGTTTTTTTGCATGACAGGAAAATCGGTCGTGTGTACGCGGCATAAGTCTTTTGCAGACTCTAGCAGGGTTTCTCCTGTATTTGGCTCCATCCATTAGCCCATCAACTCTGACAAGCTTGCCTGTGCCTGCTGAAGAAAAGCATCCCCACAATATGATGCTGCCACCACCATGTTTCATGGTGGGGATTGTGTGTTATGGGTGATGTGCAGTGTTTGGTTTTCTGCCAGACATAGCGTTTTGCTTTTAGGCCAAAAAGTAAAACAATGGCTTTCTTCTTGCCACTCTTCCATAAAGGCCAGATTTTTGGAGTGCACGAGTAATAGTTGTACTGTGGACAGATTCTCTCACCTGAGTTGTGGATTTCTGCAGCTCCTCCAAAGTTACCATGGACCTCTTGGCTACTTCTCTGATTAATGCTCTCCTTGCTCGGCCTGTCGGTTTAGGTGGACGGCCATGTCTTGGTAGGTTTGCAGTTGTGCAATACTCTTTCCATTTTCAGATGATTGATTGAACAGTACTCTGTGAGATGTGCAAAGCTTGGGATATTCACAGAACATCTGTATTTATACTGAGATTAAATTATACACAGGTGGACTCTATTTACTAATTAGGTGACTTCTGAAAGCAATTGGTTCCACTCGATCTTAGTTAGCGGTATAAGAGTAAAGGAGCCTGAATACAAATGAATGCCATACTTTTCAGATATTTATTTGTAAAAACAATTGAAAACCATTTATCATTTTGCTTCCACTTCACAATAAAGTGCCACTTTGTGTTGGTCTATAACATAAAATCCCAATAAAAAAAGTAGCGGTACCCTTATAGCAGCGTGGCCCACCTGTCACCCCCCCCCCCCCCCCCGCACAGCCCGGCATTCTCTTCCAGACACTCCAAGACAATGAAAAGTCTATCAGCTTTGTTTTTTTTTTGTTGTTTTTTTGAGGGATTAGAACTTGGGTGTGGTTAAGGAATTTATTGGATGCCCAGAAAAGATTATTTTAGATACTCTCCTCCTGCACATCACTTGCTGCAGATTATCTCTCCATCTCCCTCCAGCACAGTTCTTCAGGCACAGCTAGCACATGGTTAGGCCTGACACTGGTTTTAGCCAGACCTTAGCAACAGTACCTTATTACAGGCAGGGGTCATGGGCTCCTATGGTGTAGAAAATACAGTTCTGGTGCTCCCAGAAGTCCTCTTTAGACCCTGACAGCCCTCCTGGCTGCAGCTGCCTGTTTTTACTGCCCATGACACCACAGTCCTCTACATCCATCTCAGATTGCATCCCCCCAATCTGCCCCGGCATGCCTCCCCAGCGTTCATGGCTGTGTTTCACTCACCAACACCTGGTGGATGCCTCCTGGAGACTTGCCCGGCAGTATTCCCCACTGTCCTCTCATGTTAAGCAGGGTTGGGTTGTATGGGGTTCCTGTTCAACTCCAAGCCCCTGGCCCAAGAACAACCCCCCCCCCAGAGTAGGGGGCTTCCTCAAACCCCTTGACAGCCTAATACTCCATCTCCAGTTCTTCCACCCGAACAACTCCTCCCCAGCTGGAGTGACCCTGGGTATTTAAGAAGGCCTGCCTCGGCAAATCCAGGTTGGGGATTGGTCAGGGCTCATTAGAATACCCCAGACAGTTCCACCCTTCTTCCCCTCCTTTCTTCTAGAAGCTCCTAGAAGCAGAAGGGAGGTAACCGAAAGATGTTATCTGTGAGTCACCAACCTACTCTAGGCCACTCCCAGCCCACAGATAAAATAAACAGGCCCAGCTTTTAACTAGGCCTTCCTAAATTTACCTGCTCTTCTCAAAAATCTCACTCTAGCACCTACACTAGGTAGAGGGTGCTAAAGATACATTTACATTTTTGGTTGTAACATGACAAAATGTGGAAAATTTCAGGGGGTATAAATGCATTTTTAAGGAATTGTGTATGTATAGATGTTTTGGAGGGATGTGTATTTTTGGACTGTTGTTGGGGAGAAGAGGGGAGCTGTTGTATTGAGTAATTCAGCCGAGGTCTGAATTGATCTACAGAAGTATGTTTAAATATAGGAAGTTTTACAGTATATCATAACTCTGTGCTACTAAGCAGGAAAACCATATTACAAGCAAATAAGGCTCACCACCTGTATACACAGTACCAAACCACTGCACCTACTCACATGGGCGTCCGCTGAACTTTTTCAGGGGGGGTAGGGCATAATTTTAAGGTCATCCATGCTCGGTCCCTTTTTGACAATGTCATGAAGGGGAGGGGTTTGAGAACTGATGCAATACTGTATATGTTGTTTTCATCAAGATCAAAATATGACCGCCCACAACACAGATGTATTGCAATACATTGCAATAAAAAAAGATGTACATTCTCTAATCTCTAGGCTATATTTATATGGGCTGCTGGGCATCATGGACTGATATGCCTGAGAGAGAGTAACTTCCGGTTCCATACAAAGTGAAGAAGTCTGAAGATTATATAACATACACTGTTACACACACATATGTGTGTGTGTAACAGTGTATGTGGCACTGCTGCTGTGTTCTCTCTTGTCTCGGCCACTGCATGCCATGCACCTGTGGGAGGAGCTGGCACTGCGCCGGCCGGATCGGCATAGGCATAGCGAGTGCAATATACATTTGCACAGGCAGGCAGGCTGAGGCAGCAAATCACGGAACAGATCAGCCGGGATGTTAAAGGGGTTGTAAAGGAAAAAATGTTTTCCCTAAATAGCTTCCTTTACCTTAGTGCAATCCTCCTTCACTTACCTCCTTCTTTCGATTTTGCTTTTAAATGTCCTTATTTCTTCTGAGAAATGCACACATCCTGTTCTTCTTTCTGTAACTACATGCAGTAATGCAAGGCTTTCTCCCTGGAGGAGAGAGGGGGTGAGCAGGAGTGTCAGGACACCCACTAACACACAGCTCCCTTCTCTATCTGCAAAGTAGAGAGTGTCCTCTTGCTCGCCCCCTCCCCCCTCAAGAGGCTTTCTCCACACCAGGGAGAAAGCCTTGCATTACTGCGTGTAGTTAGACAGAAGAACAGAAAGTGAGGATTTCTCAGAAGAAATAAGGACATTTAAAAGCAAAATCGAAGAATGAGGTAAGTAAAGGAGGACTGCACTAAGGTAAAGGAAGCTATTTAGGGAATTTTTTTTTACCTTTACAACCCCTTTAAGCAGAGCCCCGAGCGGCAGAGCCAATCCAATGCTCGGGCCGGTAATGAGGAGTGAGGGACGGATGTGTCTGTATGTATCGCAGTGAATAAGTTGGAACAGACTGAGAGCAGCCACAGCCCCCAGGCCAGCAGCAGACTTAGAAAAAAAAAGTCTACGGCTGCCCTGGCGGCCATTGCAACACAGGGGAAAGTCAAGTGTCTTCTTTTACGATTCCAGGGGGGGGGGGTGGACAATTGCCCCCCCCCCCTATTGCCTTATGGAGCAGACGCCCGTGCCTACTCATGGGAATGATTGGACAATGGCAGAGTAAGTGGGTTGGTGGTGCTTAGCTTTGGGGCTTAGTCCCAAATTTGTAATAAAGAAAAAACTGGTTAAGAGGACACACAGATGAACATTTTCTGGCTAACTGGCAAGTGCTAGTGCCTTATGGCGTCTGCTCTTAGGGGGTGAACAAATTATATGGAATTTAGGAGCCAGTCTGTCCAATCAAGGATTTTTGGGAGCCAACTCTGATGACGAGAAATAGAGGAAACCTCAAAAAATTACATTTTCTTAAGGAACAAAAATCCCATGTAACCATGGTCCTGGGATTTGTCCAGCCATGTCTTAGGCAGAACTTCTGCTGGAAGATGGAAGAAGTTCAGAAAGGGATATTAATGGGCATATGAGAGGCAGATGGTTGGTACTGGATTGTGGAGGGCGTCATAATGGAAAGGATGGTGTTTGATATTTTGCATTTACGTCTATATATTTTTCCCTACCCAGTTCTTGGTTCTCTGTGGCTCGGCATATCGCCCAACTGAGGAGATTGACCTTCGCAGCATAGGCTGGGGGAACATCTTTCAATTACCCTTCAAGCACTTTAGAGATTACCGCTTGCGCTGCCTAGCTCCATACTTCCTGTACAGCGGGTTTGAAGTCTTGTTTGCCTGCACAGGCTTTGTGCTGGTGAGTGATATTAGCCTAGACAAATGCTAAGAAGACCTGTATGTGTGCATGCATTATATACTGTAAACATGTATAAACAGTAAAATGTGATTGGGTGTCGGCTTGCCACCATAGATGTGAGATAGTTTCAGCTGATGGAGTCAATTTGCAACTTCAGTTCATGAGTTACTTATGGTCAGGGCTTTTTTTCTCAGAGAATAGGTGCAGGAACCCAACCTTCCCGCCCCCTTTACCCCCCCAACCCACTCCTATTCCCGCCCTCAATGCCGCCATTCGTTGGGAAAGAGAAGTAAAGTGTTCTTTACCTTCTCCATCCCTGGCCACAGCTCACCTCCCCATCCACAGGTCACTTTCTCTTCTCTCGTCCAGAGCTTACCCCCCCCCCCCACACACACACGCAGGTTCCCTTTCCCTCCATGCAGAGGTTACCTTCTCAGTTCACCCCCTCCCCTCCACAGCTCACCCTCCCCCTCTCCACAGCTCACCCTCCCCCTCTCCACAGCTCACCCCCTCCTCCCTCCACCCACCGCTTACCTTCTCTTCTCTCGTCCACAGTTCACCTCCCCCCACAGTTCACCCTCTCCACAGCTCACCCTCTCCACAGTTCACCTCCCCCACAGCTCATCCTCTCCCTCTTCCTCTCCACAGTTCACCCCCCTGCACAGCTCCCCCCACCCCACAGCTCACCCTCTCCACAGTTCACCTCCCCCCACAGCTCACCCTCTTGCCCTTCCTCTCCACAGTTCACCTCCCCACACAGCTCACCCTCTCCCACCCCTCCACAGTTCACCTCCCCACACAGCTCACCCTCTCCCACCTCTCCACAGTTAACTCCCCACACAGCTCACCCTCTTCCACCTCTCCACAGTTCACCCCCCAGTTCCCCCTCCTCTCCACAGTTCCCCCCAGCTCCCCTCCCCCCTCTCCACAGTCCCCCCCCAGCTCACCCTCTTCCCCTCTCTTTACAGCTCACCCCCTCCCTCCACCCACAGGTTACATTCTCTTCTCTCGTTCACAGTTCACCACCCCACCCCCACAGTTCACCCTCTCTACAGTTCACCTCACCCTCTCCCCACTCTCCACAGTTCACCATCCCCCTCCATCCACAACCAGCTCACCCCCTTGGCCCCCACATTTCACAATTCACATTACCATGTGCAGTCCCCTCCCCCCATCCACAATTCCTCTTTTAACCTCTGTCAACAAGTCACCTCTGCACACCCCCCATACACAGCTTACACCCCCAGTCCACAATCACCTCTGCACACCTATGCAGAACATCCACAACTTCAGTTTCTACTCTCTCTGCACAACCAGCCCCCCTTCCTCCCCCTTTCCCTCCACAGCTATCTCACCTTGATTGGTATTAGAGCCATGCAGCAGACTTCCATTCTATCAAATCAGGCTTTTTTTCCCCTTCAGCTTACTGTGCAGTCTCCTCCGTGCAGCTCCACCTGTCAGATCAGTGTAGCACAGAACCGAGGAGGAGTTTCAGAGAGCTTAACTTGGTTCCATGCCACACAGATATGACAGACAGCAGGCGGGGATAGCTGCCTCTGAAATCCCCCATTAATGCGGTTAGTTGCGGGCACCGATCACTCAGCTGTGGAGTACATTCCCTGGATGCCTAGCATACAGAAGCTGGTGAAGGAAGTAAGTGAATGGTATAAAATGAATGAATGGTATAAAACTTCCCCTATCGGCTTCTGTTTTATGTGACAGACTGCAGAGGAGAGGGCTGCCAGTGCCTGAGGTGGTTGAACTGCGTTCCGGCAAGTTCCGGCAGAAAAAAAGCCCTGCTATGGTAAACCTATAACAAACTTGGGCAGTTCAGAGTAGATAAACAGATATTGTATATGCAGCTGAAGTTACTGTATATGTGTGTATCAAAACCTCTGTGCTTAGTGTGAACTAATCCAAACAATATAAAATTAAAGGGGTTGTAAAGGCTTGTTCTTTATTTTCTAAATAGGTTCCTTTAAGCTAGTGCATTGTTGGTTCACTTACCCTTTCCTTCGATTTCCCTTCTAAATGTTTTTTTTCTTTGTCTGAATTTCTCACTTCCTCCTCAGTAAGCTTGCCCCCATCATCCGAGCCATTCTGGCTGGGGGTTAGTCAGCTTACTCACCCCCTCCCTTGGGACTAGGGATGAGCTTTATGTTCGAGTCGAACATGAATTCGACTCGAATATTGGCTGTTCGCCCGTTCACGGAACAGCGAACAATTTGGGGTGTTGGTAGCAAATTCGAAAAGCCAAGGAACACCCTTTAAAAGTATATGGGAGAAATCAAAAGTGCTAATTTTAAAGGTTAATATGCAAGTTATTGTCATAAAAAGTGTTTGGGGACCTGGGTCCTGCCCCAGGGGACATGTATCAATGCAATAAAAAGTTTTAAAAACAGCAGTTTTTTCGGGAGAAGTGATTATAATAATGCTTAAAGTGAAACAATAAAAGTGAAATATTCCTTTAAATGTCTTACCTAGGAGGTGTCTATAGTATGCCTGTAAAGTAGCGCATGTTTCCTGTGCTTAGAAAAGTACCGTATTTATCGGTGTATAACACGCACAGGCGTATAGCACACACCCTAACTTTAAGAGGGAAGTTTCAGGAAAAAACTTTCCACAGCCCCCTGCGTATAACACGCAGGCACAGTTTTTCCCTATATTTACAGGGTAAAAAAAGTGAGTGTTATACGCCAATAAATACAGTAATTTAAAAACTACTCACGGCTATAATGAATTGCCGGCTCCCGACAATACAGATTAAAGTCATTGAAAAAAAACAGCTTTGGGTCTGGTATGAATATTAACCACTTGACCACTGGGCACTTAAACCCACTTCCTAACCAGATACATTTTCAGCTATCGGTTCTCTCACATTTTGAATGACAAGTACTCAGTCATACAACACTGTACCCATATAAAATTTGTGGCCTTCTTTTCACCCAAATAGAGCTTTATTTTGGTGGTATTTAATCACTGTTATTTAATCACTGTTGGGTTTTTTATTTTTTGCGCTATAAAAGAAAAAAGACTGAAAATTCTGTAAAAAAAAAAGAATTTCTTTTTGTTTCTGTTATAAAATTTAGCATATTAGTAATTTCTCTTCAGAAATTTTGGATAAAATGTATACCGCTACATATCTTTGGTAAAAATAAGTACAAGTTGGTGTGTATTATTTGGTCTTTGTGAAAGTTATAGAGTCCACAAGCTTTGGTGCCAATATCTGAAAATTGATCACACCTGAAGTACTTTCTTGAGACCCTAACATGCCAGAAAAGTACAAATACCCCCCAAATGAACCCTTCTTGGAAATAAGACATCCCAATGTATTTAGAAAGAGGCATGGTGAATTTTTTGAAGTTGTAATTTTTTCCCACAATTCTTTGCAAAATCATGATTTTTTTTTTCTTTTTTTTTTTCACAAAATTGTCATATTAGCAGGTTTTTCTGACACACAGCATATGCATACCACAAATTACACCCCAAAACACATTCTGCTAATACTCCTGAGTATGGCGATACCACATGTGTGAGACTTTTACACAGCCTGGCCACATACAGAGGTCCAACATGCAGGGAGCACCTTCAGGCGTTCTGGAGCACCCAGGCCAATTCTGACATTTCTCTCCTACATGTAAAAATCATCATTTATTTGCTAGAAAATTGCATAGAACCCCAAAACATTGTATATGTTTTTTTTAGCAAAGACCCTAGAGAATACAATGCCGGTCGTTGCAACTTTTTATCGCGCACAGTATTTGCGCAGCAATTTTTTTTAACACATTTTTTTGGGGGGAAAAAACAGTTTTGTGCTTTTAAAAAAACATTAAAGTTAGCCCAATGTTTTTGCATAATGTGAAAGATGAAGTTACCCCGAGTAAATGGATACCTAACATGTTACTCTTCAAAATTGCAAACGCTCGTGGACAGGCGCCAAACTTCGCTACTTAAAAATCCCCATAGGCGACGCTTTAAATGTTTTTACTGGTTACAGTAGGAGGTCTAGGGCCAAAATTATTGCTCTCGCTCTAAAGTTCGCAGCGATACCTCACATGTGTGGTTTGAACACCGTTTTCATATGTGGACGGGACTTACGTATGCGTTCGCTTATGTATGTGAGCACACGGGGACAGGGGCGCTTTAAAAACATGTTTTTTTATTTTTATTGTTCATTTTACTTTATTTTAGTTTGACACATTTTTCCCCAAAAATAAATGTTTTGATCACTTTTATTCCTATAACAAGGAATGTAAACATCCCTTGTAATAGCAATATGGCATGACAGGTCCTCTTTACAGTGAGACCCCACATCTCACCTCTAGGCTAAGGTGACCAGATTTTTTAAATGAAATCCGGGGACATATTTTTTCTTTACTAGTAATGGCAACAATCAGCGACTCTCTGCCCGTCGCCGCCCGCCTCACAGCCTCTCAAGTCTTACTCTTCGGGCCCTGGCTACTACTGGGTGGGGAGCGGAGGAAGATCAGGGAAGGCAAGGAGATAGGCAGGTGGCTGGCCAGGGTTTGAGCCAGGGCAGAATAACATGCGAGCGGAGCTGAATGGGCATGTGCCCGAAATTGAAGAAATATTCCCTCCGCTCCGACCAGCACATGATCATCAGAAAGGGGCACAGATAATGGAAAAAATTCAACACCCCTATGCTAGTAGGCACGGCGGAGCAGGGGTGTGTAATTCTATTTTTTTTTATTTTAATTCTGCACTGACTTTCTTCGAAATTGCCCCTGCCCCCTATTAAATCCAATCTGGGGACAAAACCAGGGACAGACTTGGTCCGGGGACAGTGTCCTCAATCAGGGGACTGTCCCCTGAAACTGGGGATGTCTGGTCACCCTACTCTAGACTGGTAGAAGCACCGGAGGGTGGCAGGAGGGGGGACATCCCCTCTCGCCTCCCATAAGATCGATCAAGAAGTGGAACAGCCGCTTTGAACATTCTTATGGTGTAGGGAATCACCGGCTAAAAAAGCTGATATCTGAATGATGCCTGTAGCTGCAGGCATCATTCAGATATCCCTGCACAAAGTCAAGGACATCATATGGTGGGTGGGAAGTGGTTAAATCGAATTTTTTTTAGCACAAAGTTGTTCATCTATACAACATTTCTAACACATAGCATTTACATATCAAAACAACAACCCAAAATAGATTCTTCTACTCTTCCTGAGTACGGTGATACGACATGTGTGAGACTTCCACAGCCTGGCCACATACAGAGGCTGAGTACAGCCGAGTATGGCAGAGTATGGCTGGGTATCGCAGAGTATGGCTGGGTATTGCAGGGTGTTGCATAGTATTGGCAGGGATGGCTGAGCATGGAGGGATGGATGGCTGGATCTGTGACTGCAATTGTCACATTTCCAGCCCATAGCACTGCTGCCATCCGCTCTCTCCCCATCTCACACTGTACCGATCGGTACAGCGAGGGGAGGGAGGAACCAGACATGACGCCGTTTTTTTTACAAGTGATCGCTCTATCATTTTGATGGAGCGATCACATGGTAAATGACCGCTATCGGTCACGCCCAGGGGGCACGCGGGAGCAAGATTCTGGGAGGACGTCCATGGGACGTCCACTCAAAATAAGCCGACCACGCTGTAGCAGTCTTTCGGCTATGGCCCGGTCAGCATGTGGTGAACCCCAAACCAAAATTGAAAAACAAAAATGCGTGGGGGTCCCCCCTAAATTCCATATCTGGCCCTTCAGGTCTGGTATGGATATTAAGGGGAACCCTGTGCCATTTAAAAAAAAAATAGCATGGGGTTCCCCCCAAAAATCTATACCAGACCCTTCAGGTCTGGTGTGGATTTTAAGGGGAACCCCGCCCCAAAAAGCCATACCAAACCCTTATCCGAGCACGCAACCTTGCAGGCTGCAGGAAAAGAGGGGGGCGAGAGAGCGCCCCCCCTCCCGAACCATACTAGGCCACATGCCCTCAACATGGGGGAGGATGTCCCCAATTTGATGGGGACAAGGGCCTCATCCCCACAACCCTTGCCCGGTGGTTGTGGGGGTCTGCGGGCAGGGGGCTTATCGGAATCTGAAAGCCCCCTTTAACAAAGGGGAACTTCAGACCCTGGCACCCAATGTTAATTGGTAACGGGACAAGTCCTGTATTAAAAATAAAAATAGAAAAAAAAAAGTTCCAACGATGTAATCCTGTCTCGGGCAATCCGGAAAAAAAACACTGCTACGAAGGATACAGCCTCATAGGAGGCGCCCGGCCGAATGACGGTCTCTCTATGTGACAGTTTTTCTATAGCTGAGGGCGGGGCCATCTGTCACGTGCACGGGTGACCCCACCCCCTCCCTGATGCAAGGAGAAAGCCTGTGCGTTGCGCCAGAGGGGGCGGGGTCACCTGTACACATCATTGGGTAACCCCAGGCTTTTTACTTGCATCAGAGAGGGGGCGGGTCACCTACACACATGGCCCCGCCCTCAGCTTTAAAAGATCTGTCACACCGAGAGAGCGTCATTCGGCTGGGCGCCTCCTATAGAGGCGGTATCGTTCGTAGCGGCGAGGTTTTTCGCTCGAGACATGATTACATTGTTGGAACCTTTTTTTTTTCTTTTTAATTAATAAAGACTTGTCCCAAACTGTCTCCTGTGGTTTTTAACATTTTGACACTTTTTTTGTGAAATGGTGGGGGTACAATGTACTCCTTTAACAATTCACATGGGGGGGCCGGATCTGGAGTTCCTCTTTGTTAAAGGGGGCTTCCAGATTCTGATAAGCCCCTCACCCGCAGACCCCCACAACCACAGGGCAAGGGTTGTGAGGATGAGGCCCTTGTCCCCATCAACATGGTTTTAAATTACTTTTCTAGGCACGGGAAACATGAGCTACTTTACAGGCATACTATAGACACCCCCCAGGTACGAAATTTAAAGGAATATTTTGCTTTTATTATTTCACTTTAAAGGGTCACTAAAGGAAAACAATTTTTAGCTACATAGCTTCCTTTACCTTACTGCAGTACTGGTTTCATGTCCTCATTGTTCGTTTTTGCTTTGAAGTAGCTGTAATTCTGCTGTGATCTCCACACTTCCTGGTTGCCTGTTTCCTTATAACCATGGTACTGGGAGCTTTTCACGGTGGTCTAAGCTGTCATTACCATGTGTCTAAAACTCCTCAGAACCAATCAGATTCATTTTAAAAACAAAACACTGCCCTGGATTTGTTTGTTTTTGTTCTGTGAGTCTTCCCGACTCACCTCTCACCCGGAACTTCATGTATGTACCTTTAAAACCAAAAGTGAAACTAGAGGCACATTATATGATAGATTAAATTAAATTTTTAATCATTTTTAAAAGGAATCCGTTAACTTTTATGTCTCTATACCCAATAAACAGTCATTTCAGCAAAAAAAAATGTTTTCCTTTAGTGACCCTTTAAGCATTATTAAAATCACTGCTCCCGCAAAAACGTCCGGTTTTAAAACTTTTTTGCATTGATACATGTCCCCTGGGACAGGACCCGGGTCCCCAAACACTTGTTTATGACAATAATTTGCATATTAGCCTTTAAAATTAGCACTTTTGATTTTTCATGTTCGTGTCCCATCGACTTTAACGGTGTTCGTGTGTTCGAAAAATCTCAAGCTTACTGAGGAGGAACAGGAAGTGAGAAATTCAGACAAAGAAAAAAACATTAAGAATGTAAATCAAAGGAAAGGGTAAGTGAACCAACAATGCACTAGCTTAAAGGAACCTATTTAGAAAATAAAAAATGAACCTTTACAACCCCTTTAAATGTTCATCTCAGAGAAAGCGGCAATCTAAACAGTGTTTGGATACCCCAACACTCAAAATAACTCCATAAATTTAGTTTTTGGAGCATTTTGCACAAACTTGTTTGTACTTATTGTGTGTATGAGATTTTTTGGACAGCTTTGCAATTAATTTTTTTATGAAGTCTATATATTGTAATTATTTTTTATTTTAGATTGCGCATCATTTGATTACATGATATTGCAAGTATATTAATTTAAAGGCGACGGCACACCTAATTATGTTTATAGTGGACATTATATGCAAATCTTGGGCAATTCAGAGTAGATACACAGATACAGTGGGGATCGAAAGTTTGGGCACCCCAGGTAAAAATTTGTATTAATGTACATAACAAAGCCAAGGAAAGATGGAAAAATCTCCAAAAGGCATCAAATTACAGATTAGACATTCTTAAAATATGTAAAAAAAAAGTTAGATTTTATTTCCATCATTTACACTTTCAAAATTACAGAAAACAAAAAAATGGTGTCTGCAAAAGTTTGGACACCCTGCAGAATTTATAGCATGCACTGCCCCCTTTGCAAAGCTGAGACCTGACAGTGTCATGGATTGTTTTCAATCATTGTCTGGGAAGACCAGGTGATGTCAATCTCAAAGGTTTTAAATGCCCAGACTCATCTGACCTTGCCCCAACAATCAGCACCATGGGTTCTTCTTTTTTTTTTTTTCTACATCAGCTTCCAACCGGGTACTGGAGACCAGCTCATGGTCGAATGCTTGCCATCGTCTCCGTTTGCAATATCGCATCATCTGTAGAATTATGCCTTTCCATGACAAAAGACGAGTTAACTTTTAAACCCTCTCCACAGACATATATATTTATTTGCCTCAAGATAAGATCACAATACCTTTGAATTTTAGGACAGGTCCACCACAGATGTGCCATCGTTCCCCTTTCTGGACAGCCCCGCCAACACTATGCGGGCTGATCCATTCTGTATTTACTAATTTTATCAGGGGTATTGTACCACCCAAAGATGCATTTATAATTCGCCTCGGCGGTTCGCATGTCAGTCGCTGACGAATGGGTTAATTGCATCATCCTTTCAAGAGTATTTTTCCCTCTAGCAGTGCCCAACTCCCCCTCCCATTTCTGAACAAAATAGGGTTCACCCCGTGCATCTAACTTTATAAGTAATTTGTATAATTTTGACACAGTGCCCCTTGAGTTCTCTATTCTACATAATTTCTCTAGTGGTGTTAACTCCTCCCCAGTCCGTAGAGGGCGGGGGAGGTGTCGAACAAAATGCTGCAACTGAGAATACCGCCACCTGTCCAGATTCCACCAGTCGGTTCGTGATTTCAATTCTTCATATATCCTAATTTCACCATCTTTTATTATGTCCCCCAAGTGTACTTCCTTTTTTTTTAATCCAGTTCCCCCCAATTTTTTTTCCCCTGGTGCGAAATATGCATTTTCTTTTAAGTTAATTAGTGAAGAATTATATTTCATATCCAGTTGTGCCAAAGTCCTATCCCATGCTCTCAAAGTGTCTCGTGTTAAATCAAAAACTTTATTGTTTAAATCTCTACATTGTGCAGGAATCCAAATTATATTACTTAAATGTGCCTTAGCTTGTGCTTTTTCTATTTGAACCCACCTCTTACCTTGCCTATCTCTGGCCCATTCTACCACTCGGGACAGAACCGCCGCTTTATGGTATTTCCTAATATCAGGCACGGCCAGGCCCCCCCCCCCTTTTTATCTTGTTTTAAGATTGCAAGAGAAATCCTGTGCTTTTTATTTTTCCAAACGTAATTCAAGAGTAATGAGTTCAGGATTCTGAGGTATTGCTGCGGTAGGGCTATCGGGATCAATTGGAATTTGTAGAGTATTTTAGGTACTAAGATAATTTTTATCGTATTAATGCGACCTATCCAGGATATGGGCCTATTGATTATTTTTTTAATCTCGTTTTTAATCTCATTTAAGAGAGGGATGAAGCTTATTTTATAAATCTTTTTCACCGAATTAGCGAGCTTAATACCCAGGTATTTTCATTCTTTTGTCCAAGAGAAATGACAGATCTCTTTCAACCTCCTTTCATCCTTTTTATTTAAGTTTATATTTAGAATTTCAGACTTTGTAACGTTAATCTTGAAATTTGAAATATCGCCAAAAAGTAATGAAACCTTAAAAGAGGATATCATCCGCAAACGCCAAAAGTTTATGTTCCTCCCCCTCCACTTTGACCCCATTAATCCCGGGGTCTCTGCAGATCGTGGCTAGTAACGGTTCTAGGGATAGGATAAAAAGTAAGGGGGAGAGAGGGCATCCCTGCCTTGTACCATTCCTCATTTCTAAGGACTCCGATAGAGTGCCATTAATTTTGATTTTTGCCGAAGGGGAGTGATATAATGTTTTAACCCAGCTAATAAATCTCTGCCCCAGTCCCATCGCCTCGAGGGTTAGGATCATGAGTCCCCAGTCTACCCTGTCAAATGCTTTTTCGGCATCCACTGACAGGAATAGACCTGGGGACTCATTCTCTCTTATTTTTTGGAGTAAAAGAAGTGCTCTTATCCCGTTATCTTTGCCTTGTCTATCAGGTACGAAACCCACCTGATCCGGGTGAACCAGAATGTGTAGACACTCTTTTAATCGCTCCGCCAGAATTTTGGCAAAGAGTTTTATGTCTGTATTTAATAAAGAAATTGGCCGATACCCTGAACAGCAGGAGCCGTCCTTCCCCTCTTTTAGAATTAATGTAATTACGGCTGCAAGTGCTTCCTTACTCATGTCATACTCTACCCCGAGGCCATTAAAGTAATTGCACAATTTCGGTATTAAAATAAAATATAATAAAATACGGTAAACCCGTCAGGTCCTGGGCTTTTCCCCCCCCGCTGAATTTTTCAAGGCCATCTTGATTTCTTCTTCAGTTATTGGTCTGTCTAGGCTCAGTCTATCAATGTCCCCTATCTTCATAAGTCCTGCCCCTTCTAAGACGTTTCGAATTTTAGCCTCTTTTTCTCCACTTTTCCACCTATTCTGGCTAATCGTATACACCTCTTCGTAATAATTTTTGAAAGTTTCTACTATCTTTTTATTAGTATACACCAACTCCCCATTTTCTTCTTAATTTTCTCTATGTAATTTCTCGTTTTCTTTTTTTGAACCATTTTGGCGAGATGTTTACTGGGCTTATTACCCCATAAGTATCTCTCTCTGGCTATACTGTTTAAACTCTTATTAGCTTCTTGATCTAGAATCTCCTTGAGTTCATCCCTCTTTAACGTTAGAGCAAAATACGTCTCTTTTAGACCCCGATTTTTATGTTTTTGTTCAAGAGTCGCTATTTCTTTAAACAAGGCGTTGAGTTTGGCCATTCTCTCTTTTTTCTCCCTCACCCCCTCCGAAATTAAAATCCCTCTGATATAGGCTTTATAGTGGCACTGGAGATCCCTTCCGTGTCATTCGCTAAGAAAAATTGTTTAAGTTCTTCTTCGACCCTTCCTACCCTTTCTTCATCTCTTATCAGATCTTCATTAAGGTGCCAAGGGGGATGTTGATCCATTTGACCATGGGTTCTTCTAAGCAGTTGAAAACTGAAACTGAAAATAGTTGACACTCACAAAGCTGGAGAAGGCTATAAGAAGATAGCAAAGCGTTTTCAGATGTCAATATCCTCTGTTCGGAATGTAATTAAGAAATGGCAGTCATCAGAAACGGTGGAAGTTAAAGCAAGGTCTGGAAGACCAAGAAAAATATCAGACAGAAAAGCTCGCAGGATTGTGAGAAAAGCAATTCAAAACCCACGTTTGACTGCACGATCCCTCCAGAAAGATCTGGCAGACACTGGAGTTGTGGTACACTATTCCACTATAAAGATATACTTGTACAAATATGGGGCCAGATTCACAGAAAAAGTACGCCGGAATATCTGCTGATACTCCGGCGTACTTTCAAATTTGCCGCGTCGTATCTTTATTTGTAATTCACAAACAAAGATACGACGGCTTTTGGCTAAGATCCGACAGGCGTACGGCTTCGTACGCCTTCGGATCTTAGGATGCAATACTTCGGCGACCGCTGGGTGGAGTTTGCGTCGTTTTCCGCTTCGGGTATGCAAATTAGCTGTTTACGGCGATCCACGAAGGTACGCGCGTTCGTCGCATTCTCTTACGTCGTCGCTAGTCGGTTTTTCCCGTCGCAAACTTACGCCTGCTATTTCATGGCTTAGATTTAGACCAGCCATTTTAAAGTATGGACGTCGTTCCCGCGTCGAATTTCAATTTTTTTTTGTGTAAGACGTCCGGGAATACGAAAGGACGTAACGCACGTCGCCGTTCAAAAAACACGTCGGGGCACCGTAATTTCGCGCACAGCACGGCGGGAAATTTCCTAACGGAGCATGCGCAGAATGTTAGGCGCGGGAACGCGCCTAATTTAAATGGTACACGCCCCATTTGAATTAGGCGGGCTTGCGCTGACCTATTTACGTTACACCGCCGCAAGTTTACAGGCAAGTGCTTTGTGAATCAAGCACTTGCGCTGAAAACTTGCGGCGGTGTAACGTAAACGAGATACGTTACGCCACAGCGCAGGTACCTGAATCTGGCCCATGGTCTTCATGGAATAGTCATCAGAAGAAAACCTCTTCTACGTCCTCACCACAAAAATCAGCGTTTGAACTTTGCAAATGAACATATAGACAAGCCTGATGCATTTAGGAAACAAGTTCTGTGGACCGATGAGGTTAAAATAGAACTTTTTGGCCGGAATGAGCAAAGGTACGTTTGGAGAAGACAGGGCACAGAATTTAATGAAAATAACCTCTGTCCAACTGTTAAGCATGGGGGTGGATCAATCATGCTTTGGGGTTGTATTGCAGGGAACATTTCACGAGTAGAAGGAAAAATGGATTCAATAAAATTTCAGCAAATTTTGGATGGTAACTTGAAGTTAAAGAGAGGATGGCTTCTACAAATGGATAATGATCCTAAACACACCTCAAAATCCACTGGGGATTACATTAAGGGGCGTAAACTGAAGGTTTTGCCATGGCCTTCACAATCTCCTGACCTCAACATAATTGAAAATCTATGGATAGACCTTAACCACTTAAGACCCGGACCTTTAGGCAGCTAAAGGACCCGGACAGTTTTTGCGATTCGGCACTGCGTTGATTTAACTGACAATTGCGCGGTTGTGCGACGTGGCTCCCAAACAAAATTGGCGTCCTTTTTTTCCAGAAATAGAGCTTTCTTTTGGTGGTATTTGATCACCTCTGCGTTTTTATTTTTTGCGCTATAAACAAAAATGGAGCGACAATTTTGAAAAAAAAATCTATATTTTTTACTTTTTGCTATAATAAATATCCCCCAAAAATATATATTAAAAAAAAAATGTCCTCAGTTTAGGCCGATACGTATTCTACCTATTTTTGGTAAAAAAAAATCGCAATAAGCGTTTATCGGTGGGTTTGCGCAAAATTTATAGTGTTTACAAAATAGGGGATAGTTTTATTGCATTATTATTATTTTTTTTTTTATTACTAATGGCGGCGATCAGCGATTTTTTTCGTGACTGCGACATTATGGCGGACACTTCGGACAATTTTGACACATTTCTGCATGCATTGTTTACTGTGAAAATGACAATTGCAGTTTGGGAGTTAACCACTGCGCTGAAGGGGTTATGTATGACCTCATCTGTGTTTCTAACTGTAGGGGGGTGTGGCTGTAGGTGTGACGTCATTGATTGTGTATCCCTATAAAAGGGATCACACGATCGATCACGGCGCCACAGTGAAGAACGGGGAAGCTGTGTTTACATACAGCTCTCCCTGTTCTTCAGCTCCGGGGGACCGATCGCGGGACTCCAGCGGCGATTGGGTCCTGCGGCCGTGGTCACGGAGCTTCGGAGCGGGTCGCGGGGAGCGCGCCGGCGACCCCACGGCTGGGCTTAAAGAGCCACGTACATGTACGTGGATGTGCCCAGCCGTGCCATTCTGCCGACGTATATCGGCGTGAAGGGGTCCTTAAGTGGTTAAAAGAGCAGTGCGTGACAGACAGCCCAGAGATCTCAAAGAACTGGAAGACTTTTGGAAGGAAGAATGGGCAAAGATACCTCAAAAGAATTGAAAGACTCTTGGCTGGCTACAAAAAGCGTTTACAAGCTGTGATACTTGCCAAAGGGGGCAGTACAAGATATTAACTCTGCAGGGTGCCTGAACTTTTGCAGATGCCATTTTTTTGTTTTCTGTAATTTTGAAAGTGTAAATGATATAAATAAAACCTAACTTTTTTTGACATATGATAAGAATGTCTAATCTGTAATTTGATGCCTTTTGGAGATTTTTTCATCTTTCCTTGGCTTCGTTATGCACATTAATACAAATTTTTACCTGGGGTGCCCAAACTTTCGATCCCCACTGTATAGTATTATGCAGCTGAAGTTACTGTATATGTGTATTGAAACCTCTGTGCTTAGTGTGAACAAGTCCAAACATTTTAAAATTAAGGGCCAGATCCACGCAGATCGGCATCATTTTAAGCAGGCGTAACGTATCGTAGTTGCGCTACGCCGCCGCTACTTTGAGAAGCAAGTACTGTATTCTCAAAGCACTTGCGTCTAAAGTTACGGCGGCATAGCGTAAATTTGTCGACGTAAGGGCGCGCAATTCAAATGGATAAGATGTGGGCGTGTTTTATGTTAATTCTACTTGACCCCAAGTAAAAAGCCGAAAAAAGCCTTACGTAAACGACGTAAAAAATGCGCGGACGTACGTTTGAGGATTGGCGTATCTAGCTAATTTGCATACTCTACACGGAAATCAACGGAAGCGCCACCTAGCGGCCAGCGTAAATATGCATAAGACGTACGTCAGTCGGATCAAGCCCACATTCAGTCTTATCTTGTTTTGTGGATACAAAACAAAGATACGACGGGGCATCTTAGAACTTACGCGGCGTATGAATAGATATGTCGGTGTAAGTTCTTTGTGGATCTGGGCCTAAATGTTCATCTCAGAGAAAGCAGCAATCTAAACAGTATTTGTATACCCGAACACTCAAAATAACTCAATACATTTAGTTTATTGTAGCATATATTTTGCACAGACTATTTTGCACTTATTGGCCCAGATTCAGGTAGAATTTGCCCCTTTTTTACGGAGGCACAGGGCAGCGTTTTTGCCCTGCGCCCCCGCAAATTTACTGCACTGCGCGCGATTCACGGAGCAGGAGCTCCGTAAATTGCGCGTGCGCTCTTTAAAATTGCCCTGCGTAAGGGCGCCTAATGTAAATGATCCCGTAGGTGGCGGGAATCATTTAAATTAGGCACGCTCCCGCGCCGAGCATAGAGCGCATGCTCCGTCGGGAAACTTTCCCGACGTGCATTGCGGCAAATGACGTCGCAAGGACGTCATTTGCTTCCAAGTGAACGTGAATGGCGTCCAGCGCCATTCACGAATCACTTACGCAAATGACGTGAAATTTAAATTTCACGACGCGGGAACGGCGGGTATACTTTAGCATTGGCTGCCCCTACTATTAGAAGGGGCAGCCTTACGCTAAAGACGCCGTACGGAAACTCTGTAACTTGCGTACGCAGGGCCCACGCAACATTGTGAATCGGTGTTAGTATGCAATTTGCATACTATACACTGAGCACAATGGGAGCACCCCCTAGCGGTCATCGCAAGAATGCAGCCTAAAATCTGCGTGGCATAAGAGCCTTATGCCACGCAGATTTTAGGCTGCAGTCGGCGTTATGATGTTCCTGAATCAGGAGCATTCGTAACGCCGGAGCAAGTCAGCAATTGAGCTGCGTAACTATGGTTACGCAGGCGCAATTGCTCTCTGAATCTGGGCCACTGTGTGTATGAGATTATAATCATTTAAAGGCGACAGCGCACCTAATTAAATGTTTATAGCTGAAGTAGTATGCAAATATTGTCTTCACCTTTGGATCTGCCCCACCTTCTGAGCTTCTCTGCTGTATCAGGTATTTCTGACCAATATTGAGACCTAGTAGGTGGTGAGGCAAGACAAAATTAGTATTTTACAGCAAAAGTCAAGCTTTTTTTATACAACTTCATCTGCTTCTATCTCTGTACCTACTGATAAATGTCCTGTTTTTCATGTTCTCTTTGTAGTTTGCACTATAAATAAATAAATAAACTATTATTTCTTATTTCTGCAGTGCTATGGAGTGTGCTCCCTCGGCTTAGAAAAGCTTCCATATTTAATCACAGTGTATGGGTTATCAGCCTCTGTCTTCTCCACCCTCGCCCTGTGTTTCCTTCACCTACCACGCCAAATCCCCCTGACTGGGGGTGCCATAGTGCACATTTGCATCCTGATTGCCTTGATGTTTTGGAGTCCACAACCCAAGCTGCAAACGCAGGGGCCTGCGCTTTATGTGATAGCAGTGCTTTGGGGTTTGGGCAGTGCCCTGAATAAGACCGGCCTCAGCAGTGAGTGATATGTTGGGGTAATAGTATGGGTGTTGGGGTGTGGCGGATGTAATGTTATTACCTAACCAACTCGAATTTACTAAAATATGATTTGTGATGGATGCTACAGCTTATTAAACTTGATTTGTTTATATATATATATATATATATTGCCTGGCTGAATAAGCCTGATACATTCAGTAATATCTTGCAAATAGACACCATATGCCCATAAACCTTGTGTTAGATTCAATTGTCTTCAGCAGAGTGAACTCTACTTAGCTCTTTATCAAATGAAGCATGGTTCACGGCTGTGTATTAAAATATGTTTATTTCAGATCAAGTTGTTTTAGAATGGTACAGGCATTTATCTGATTGATCTCCAATTGGGGGTTAGGCAGGGCCGTGTGTCTTGTTGGCTTCCAATGAATAATGGCCAAAATGTCACAAAACCCTCTTTCCCCAACTATGGAATGGAAGCACGAGCAACAAGAATTGGAACTTTAACCTGTAATCATGAGATCAGGACCATTCAGGCTGATTCTACATATTTTATTTGATGGCCTCTAACTGGCAAACAGGTATAGCTGTCATCATAATTTTTTTTATTGATTTTTACTGTCTTCTCTCCAGTTTTAATAGGGATGTTCTATGAGGATAAAGAACGTCAAGACTTTGTATTTACCATTTACCACTGGCTCCAAGCTCTCGCCATATTTATTGTCTACTTGTGGGCAGAGCTGCCAATGATGGTAAGAAAATCTAATTTACATTTTACATACTATATTTCTTTTAGAAATATTCTGTTTTCATTATTTTTACTTGTATAGTTTACACATAACTTTGCTTAGCATGATGTGTCTAAATGAAATGTAAAGCAGTTTGTATGCATTTCCTTCATATGATCAGATTATAATCAGAGTTTAAAAAAAAAAATGTAACAAATCATTTTCTTTTTAGTTAATTTTGAAAGTATATACCTTTGCGTTTGAGTCGAGGACGGGGCTTAGGGGCATTTCTAATATGATACACTGGGCTGGGAAGTACTTTACCATTTGGGCATTAATCAAAGTAGGACCCATGTTATGAAGCTACCTGCTTCCTGTTCAGACCATGATCACTGGACCTGGCAAAGGGATATCTTCCAGCCTCAGCTTTTTTGCAGCTTTGAGATGTCATAAGACCAAATGCGGAGAGCCTCAAAGGTAGGTGAGGTGAAAAGGTGTAAAAATAAACCATCAATCACCATGGAACCATGGTCCACTTTGCATATTAGACTTTCTTCCGTGTATGAAAATCTGTTCCTGCTATCGCCTGGTTCACTTTGCCCCTTGGACAAGGTTTCCCAGTCCCTGCTACCATTTTACTTATTTAGCAAATAGAAAGTGTTTTCTCTAACAATGCAGATGCACTTTACAAAACTGTATCCTATTAAAATCCCTGTTTCTTTCATCATAGGCCAAACTTGGGATTATGCTTGCCTCAGCTTTAATTTCTGTCCTTTCCTATCTCTGGATGGAGCGTAAAATAAGCTCTAAATGTAGGCCCCGCATCCCCAAGATCCCTGCCCCTCGCCACAAGATGAAGGGTTACCGCTACTTGGAAGAAGAAAACTCTGACGAGTCAGAATCGGAGGAGGGGAATGAAAGTGGTGAGAGATCTGGAAGTGAAGCGGAAAATGACGAAGAAGAGCAACCAGCTCGAGCCCGGAGGAGGCGCAGGAATGAAGAACACTGCTATAAGCAGGCAATAGATGAGGAGTAATGCAGGAGGAGGAGTAACCATTTCCCCAATCCAAAAAGACAAAAAAGAGAATACAATTGGTTGGGGTGGACAACAGACAGTTCTTTCTCCAAAACATTAATGAGGCCCTTTTTCTTTTAACCACTTAAGACCCGGACCAATATGCAGGTAAAGGACCAGGCCCCTTTTTGCAATTCAGCACTGCGTCGCTTTAACTGACAATTGCACGGTCGTGCGACGTGGTTCCCAAACACAATTGGCGTCCTTTTTTTCCCCACAAATAGAGCTTTCTTTTGGTGGTATTTAATCACCTCTGCGTTTTTTATTTTTTGCGCTATAAACAAAAATAGAGCGAAATTTTGAAAAAAAATCAATATTTTTTACTTTTTGTATTAACAAATATCCCCCAAAAATATAGAAAAAAAAGTTTTTTCTCTTCCGTTCATGGACGGACACAGCAGCAATTGACCTTAGGTTATATATCCTTCCTTTCAGGAGAGACTAGGCAGAAAAAATAGCACTTCAAGTGTTAAAACACTTCTCTCAGTACAGCACCTCGCAGAGGGAGGGTCCCCCGGGTACATCCCACTCTCTGCCTCATGCAGCTCCAGTTTTTTTCTGCCTAGCGTTAGGAGAAGACATGGCCCTTCTGGAGCCCATGTGCTCTGGAGATTTTTTGCGATTTTTTTCACTTTATTTGATTTTTTCCTGCATTTTTGGATCCTGGGATCTACAATCAACTGCTGACTGGGTGACAGGCTGGATCCTCGATCCTTGTAGTCCCCCCATGTTCAGCCATCGAGCGTGTGGCAGCCTTTAGCTATGCACTGGGCCGTCCACGACATGCCCCGTTGCTCCAGGGGTGGACAGTGAACTATATGCTACAGGGCACACATATGACCGGTCTCTATGGCTGAGTCACAGTGTGCCGGGCTGACAGCCATGCCGTATCTGCTGCGGACGTTGGGTCTTCTTCCCCGCTTTCTGGGTGGCGGTCGTGAGGTGGGGGGTCCACCTGGGGGGCTTCGTTACTACCAGGGGGCTGCGCTGCTGTGGGATGCTATTTTTTCATGTACTTTATGGTGCCGTGTGTGCTGGGGGGGGGGGGCCTGCAGGGTCTGGTGCCTTTTACTGTGTTCTGCTGTGTTTGTCACTGTGTTTTTAAAACGCGTGTATGGCCGCCATTTTGCCACTGACGCGCCTTTTTTGAATCGGCGGCCATTTTCTTGTAGCCCACGTGCTGTTTTTCTGCATGTCTGCGGCCATCTTGGAAAAGTTTTTGGTCTCTAGTGACCAAAATAACGGCGCCACAGCTCTCAGCACACTTCCTGAGGGACGGCACAGCACGGGCAGCGTTCTCAGCTTCTCAGCAGCACTGCAGCCTGGTCGGGTGGTGCTCTCTGTTGCGGCTGGGAGGGTGACCTGTGGGTCCTGCCTTGCAGTACAAGGGAGGCATATATGGTGGGTCAGCATGGCGTCCGAACCGGAGGCTTCTACCCCAAGCATGCCAGAGTTAACCCTTAGTGCCCCTGTTCCTGCAGCCTCGGTGGATACTATGACGGCAGTCCTTGAGGCGTTTGTTGCCGGGATTGAAGCGGCGAGTGGCCAGAAGGGGGGTAAAAAGCACCCCCTCCCTATGGCTTCTTCTGGGGATGTCTCTGACACGGCCCTGCTACTGCACCTGGCCCTGGTTCCGTCAGGGTGAGGATGACTCTGCTTCAGGGTCAGCGCATGATAAGGCGTTGTTGGAGCTCTTATCACTGCGGTGCGGGATATTCAAAAACTTGAGGATTGTGCGGAGGCATCAGACATGCCAGTCCCTTTTGGGTTCCGCAAGCCACCCCCCACCGCGAAAGTGTTTCCTTGTGTTCCATATCTGGACAAACTGTTATACAAGGAATGGGATCAGCCACAGAAGGTTTTGCTGTTCCAAAATACTTTGCTGTCAGTCCAGACTGAACAAGGCCACCACGTTACCTGTGGAAGGGGCTCCCGTTTTTTTCAGGACCCCGCAGATAGGAGAGCTGAGGCTGTGGCTCGCTCCATGTTCACAGTGGTGGGTTCGGCGGTGAGACCGGCTTTGGCCGGGGCTCTGGTGTCGCAGACACTTACCGAACGGGCAAAGTCCTTGCTGCAGGAGCTGGAGGCGTATAATGCTCCTGAGGCCTGTGTGGACCTGGCCGACCAGTTGGTGCAGGGCCCAAAGTTGGTCTGTAAATCGGCCCTGGATACGCTCCCCTTGCTCTCCAGGGCCTCCGCCTACGCGGTGGTGCTACGCCGCCTTGTGTGGCTGAAGTGTTGGTCTGCGGACCATTCTTCTAAAAAGGCCTTGGTGGTTTTACCCTTTAAGGGTGAACGTTTTTTTGGGGCGTCCCTGGATGACATCATAAAGGATGCCACAGGTGGTAAGAGCACTCTGCTCCCGCAATCTGGGAAGGGTAAGGAGCCTCGCCATAAGCAAGGGTACTCTTTTACTACCCCCAAGCGTGTTTTTCGCCCGCCAAGTGTGGCAGGAAATCATTTTCAGGGTGCTAAGGCTCCCGCTGAAGGGCAAAAGCGCACCTGGTACCGCAAGCCGAACAAGCCTGCCTCTGCATGAAGTTCTGCCCTCGCCCACATCTCGGGTGGGGGGCCGGCTTCGCGAACTCACGGCTCGGTAGAGGTCTTTTCTTTCCGAACATTTGGTTTTGCTAAGTAGTTCCTCGGGGTACAAGATAGACTTTCTCTCTTGTCCACCAAACAGATTTTTTCCCTTCAACCTCCGGCTCGCCGGAAGGATCTGTCAGGGGTTGTCCAGGATCTGCTGGTCAAGGGGGTGATTGTACCGGTTCCCTCAACAGAACGGTTTCAGGGGTTTTATTCCAATCTGTAGTCCCCAAGAAGGAAGGGGTCCGTCCAAGCCTGGACCTCAAGGCCCTCAATTGTTTTGTCAAAGTGCAAAAATTCAGAATGGAGTTGATTCGCTCTGTAGTGGCAGCGCTCCATCAGGGGGATTTCCTAGCATCCTTGGATATCACGGACGCATACCTGCATATCCTCATATGCCAAAACACCAGAGATTCTGCGTTTTGCGGTCGGAGAGGACTACTTTTAATTCGTGGCCCTCCCGTTCGGCCTGGCCTCGGCACCACGGGTTTTCACCAAGGTGCTCGCCCCGATTCTGGCCCTGCTGAGGCAGCGCGGGATCGCTATCGTAGGTTACCTGAACGACTTTCTTCTGAGAGCTTCTTCAAGCTCAGAATTAGAAGAGGATGTGTCTATCACCTGTCAAACCCTCAGAGAATTCGGTTGGATATTGAATGCCCAGAAGTCAGTACTGGTACCGTCTCAGCGGCTGGAATACCTGGGGTTAGTCCTCAGAGGCGAGGGTTTTCCTCCCAACGGAAAAACTTCAGACACTGCAGTCTGCGGTACAGCGGTTGGCGACCCAGAGATGGGCGTCGCTTTGCTTTTGCATGAGAGTACTGGGTCTGATGGTGTCCTTTTTCGAGGCAGTTCCGTATGCCCAACTCCACACCCGAGTGTTGCAGAAAGAGATTCTGTCACGTTGGGACAAGCTTCCTTCGTCTCTGGATTATCAGATTCGGGTGAGTCAACTGGTCAAGTCCTCCCTAGTGTGGTGGCTGACGTCTCCGGTACTTCGGACCGGGAAATCGTTTCTGCGGTGCCATTGGACAATGGTCATGACGGATGCCAGCCTCTCTGGCTGGGGGGTGTCTGGGGTGTCCAGTCAGCCCAGCGAGCGATCAAGTTGTGTCTCTCCAAGTGGTCTCTGGGTCTGCAGGACCGACCGGTCAGGATCCAGTCTGACAACGCCACGGCCGTGGCTTACGTCAATCATCAGGGAGGCACATGGAGCTTGGCTGCAGCGACGGAAGTCACGCACATCCTCCGGTGGGCCGAAAGGTACGTTCCGGCTCTGTCGGCCGTGGACATTCCGGGGGTGCTGAACTGGCAAGCCGACTACCTAAGTCGCCAAGCACTAGACCAAGGAGAATGGTTGCTACACCCGGAGGTGTTTCAGAGTCTGTGCCAAAAAATGGGGCACTCCAGACGTGGACCTTCTGGCGTCCCGTCTCAATCGGAAGGTGTCATGGTTCGTGGCCTGGTCAAGGGATCCATGGGGTCACTATCGCCTAATCTTCGCCTTCCCTCCTCTGAAGCTTCTTCCTTGCCTGCTGCACAGAGTGGAAGCCGAGGGGATACCAACTGATCGCTCCGGATTGGCCGCACCGTCCTTGGTACGCGGACCTGGTGCATCTGGTGGCAGACGTCCCTTGGCGTCTACCCTGAGAGAAGATCTTCTGTCGCAGGGTCCTATCTTTCATCCTGCTTTACAGTCGCTGGCTTTAACGGCGTGGCTGTTGAGAGCCATGTGCTAAAGGACCGAGGCCTTTCGGGCTCGGTGATCTCTACCATGCTACGAGCACGGAAGTGTACTTCACGAAAGATTTAACATCGTACGTGGAAGGCCTACATCTCTATGTGTGAAGAGATGAAATGCACCCCCGTACATACGTGATGTCCCGGATTCTGCTGTTCTTACAGCGTGGAGTGGATCAGACTCTCGCCTTAAGTACGATTAAGAGTCAGATTTCGGCTCTAGCTGTTTACTTTCAGCGACCCTTGGCGGCGCCCTCCACTGCCTCCATGGGACTTGAATTAGTCCTTTCGGTGCTTCAAGAGGCCCGTTTGAGGACATTCGGAAGATTCTCTTGTTGACTGTCCCAGAAGGTGTTTTTTCTGGTGGCAATTACCTCGGTCAGACGGGTATCTGAGCTGGCGGCCTTGTCTTGCAAGGCTCCTTATTTAGTCATCTTAAGGATAAGGTGGTGCTGCGGCCGCAGCCGTCATTCCTTCAAAGGTTGTTTTGG
Source organism: Rana temporaria (assembly GCF_905171775.1). Classification (NCBI taxonomy): domain Eukaryota; kingdom Metazoa; phylum Chordata; class Amphibia; order Anura; family Ranidae; genus Rana; species Rana temporaria. The sequence continues at coordinate 151,425,865 of NC_053496.1, forward strand.
CTTTTCACATTAATGAGGACATTGTTTTGCCATCTCTATGTCCTCGACCGAAGAACCCGAGGAAGCCACTTTGCATTCCTTGGACAGAGTTCGGGCCCTACGGGTGTACTTGTCTGCTACGGCTCCGTTTCGAAGGTCGGACTCACTGTTCGTGTCGGTGACTGGTCCTAAGAAAGGTCTGGTGGTCTCGGTCGGCCAGCATTTCTAGGTGGATCAGACAGGTCGTGCTCCAGGTCTATGCCCTAAAGGGGCGGGCACCTCCCTTTCAGGTTACGGCGCATTCGACCAGGGCGATTGGTGCCTCTTGGGCTTTCCGCCATCAAGCGTCTGTTTTACAGTTGTGTAAGGCAGCGACCTGGTCATCTATCCACACCTTTTCAAAATTTTACAAGGTGGATGTGAGTGCGGATGCCTCTTTTGGCCGCAAGGTTTTACAGGCGGCTGTTTAAGGTTGGAGTTCCTCCGTTGAGAAACTCTGGCTTGTTTGGGGTGAAGTTTGGTTTGCTGTGATTTTTCCCACCCCTCGAAATTTTTGACACTGCTTGGGGACGTCCCCAAGGTCAATTGCTGCTGTGTCTGTCCATGAATGAAAGAGAAAATAGGATTTTTGTACTCACCGTAAAATCCATTTCTCTGAGTTCATGGACGGACACAGCACCCGCCCCTTCTTTTGTTTGTACTGCTTGCTTACGACTGGAGCTGCATGAGGCCAGAGAGTGGTGTTTTTTCTGCCTAGTCTCTCCTGAAAGGAAGGATATATAACCTAAGGTCAATTGCTGCTGTGTCCGTCCATGAACTCAGAAAAAATGGATTTTACAGTGAGTACAAAAATCCTATTTTTTTTCCTCAGTTTTTTTTTTGTGACTGAGACATTATGGCGGACACATCGGACAATTTTGACACATTTTTGGAACCATTGTCATTTTCACAGCAAAAACTGCTATAAAAATGCATTGTTTACTGTGAAAATTACAATTGCATGTTGGGAGTTAACCACTAGAGGGCACTGAAGGGGTTAAGTGTGACCTCATATGTGTATCTAACTGTAGGGGGGCGGGGCTGGATGTGTGACGTCATGGATCGCCTTTCCCAATATCAGGAAACCAGACGATCAATGACAGCGCCACTGTGAAGAACGGGAGGTGTGTTTACACACACCTCTCCCCGTTCTCAGCTCCTGTGACCAATCGTGGGACTCGGCGGCGAGCGGGTCCTGCGGTCACGGAGCTTCGGACCGGGTTGCGGGTGCGCGCCTGCGACCCACGGCTGGGCATTTAACAATCACATACATGATTGTGCCCAGCCGTGCCATTCTGCTGATGTATATCGGTGTTAGGGCGGTCCTCAAGTGGTCAAGCAGCCCTTTACTCTGTTATAACATCAATCTTTTTTTAATGCCACCCCCCCCCCCCCTTTTATGCCTTAATGGCAGTGGTGCATTCCTTTAGCAGAGCATAGATCTCTGTTCTTATTATGCCTTCTAAAGTACTGCAGTTTTCCACTCAAGTATTTGTGGAGTGTGTAGTCATTTAAGTCAAAATACAAAAAAAAACTATATAAATCAGGATCCATGTGCAGGAGGTGCTAAGCCAATTACTGTCTGCCCATAGGTCCCACCCCCGGGCCATGACCTAGTGCTGGAGGTAACACCGTGAACAGTGTCAAGCCCAGGCCCCTGTCAGTAGGAATTATAGGTGTCGTGTGGGTAGATTCATGTAGAAACGTAAGGGGTTGAAATATACTGGTATTTATATATTATGATTTTGACTTCTTAATAAAGCCAGAAAAGATAAAAGTTGATTACTTCATCTCTTGCTTCTAATTGGGTGCATCTGAAATCTTGATGATACCACCAAGTTAAAGGGGTTGTAAAGGTACTTTTTTTTTTTTTAAATAACAAACACTTACCTCCACTGTGCAGTTTGTTTTGCACAGAGTGGCCCCCGATCCTCGTCTTCTGAGGGGCCCATCTTCATAGGATGCATTAAGGTGAAAAAACACAAAGCTTTACAAGCCCTTTAAAGATTCAGTAGGACAAAATACTCAGTTCCAGTCCTTACATAAACATGATCACTTTGTCCATCAAGTATCTATGCAATACATAGATTCCTCATATAGCCATGAGATTTAAATGTTAATGTTTCTGTTATAGTCTTGAGATTTTGGGTAAAATGAGAATGGTATGGTGTTCATGTTCTCTCCGCAAAGTTTCGTATTTGTCAAACCTCACTCTAGTAACCACACTCAGTTCTGAATAAACAGAATAATCCATACTTAAATATAATATGCAGAAGTTTTATTCAAATATTACATGATTTTTTTCCAAAACAATCTTACATGCTAAAATAGAATACTGAGATTTGTATAGATATACAAATGAGACCAACTAAGTGTAAATTTGAAACTATAAACCCAGTAAAGACTCTATAAAAAGCTGTAAGTAAAAATCAAAACATAAGTTCTGGCAAAACCGATTGCTCAGTTTATGGTAGAAGTGGCTTTTATAATGTTGAGGTAGCCCATCAGGGAGAGCTTCCCATGGAATTCCAGCTATGCCTCTCCTTTCTTAATTTTATAACAAATGTAATCATGCTGAAGCATTCATAGATTTACATGCAGTTTTATCCCAATACTAGTGAGAAAGTGGCTGGGGTCAACAAAAAAAGAAACAAAGAACAAAAAAAGTCCAGTGAGTGAATATGTGCGAATAACAAATCACCAAATTTAGGCTATTGCAAAGGTTTGCCTCTATAATAAAAAAAAAAGACCCTTGTTGGAGACCTTGAGATGCATCACATTTTTTTTAGATGTGAAATGACAATCTTGAATTCCTCTTCAGTGCCATTGCAGGTAAAAATTGTCTGTTCAAACTAATTTATTGTCCATGGTAAATGCAGAAAATATAACTTAATGCCAAGCACAGGTGCTGTTTTGGCCGTCAAATTTGAGGGTGGAGTGATCTCGCCACCACTAGAAAGATTATAAAATAGTCCCCCACTTATCATTTAAAGCAGGCATGTCCAAAGTCCGGCCCGGGGGCCAAATGCGGCCCGCGTTTTGGTTTAATGCGGGCCCCACTGGTAATTTGGACATATACATATTTTTTGTGGCCCCCAACGAATCCCAGAGCACCGCATGGCACTCTGGGATTCGTTGGGGGGCCACAAAAGATATATACCGTATTATCGTTCTGGCAGCCTCGGAGGGGAAGGGAGGGGGGTGGAATGAGTGCTGTCAGATTAACATACAGGAGAATCTCCTGTTTACTTGGCGGCCTCTGTAATAGGAAGGTCACCAAGAAAACAGGAGATTCTTCTGTATGTAATCCGTTGGCACTCGTCCCACCCCCCTCCCTGTCCCCTACGAGGCTGTAGATGGGCATTGATCCAGCTGCACTGATAGCAATAGTGAGGCTGCATTCATGGCAATGGTGAGGCTACATTCATGGCAATGGTGAGGCTGCATTCATGGCAATGGTGAGGCTGCATTCATGGGCATTGATCCTTATTTTGCTTAACAGTTCATTATTTAAAATTGTATTTGAATTGTATTGAAACTTCCCTCTTAAAATGAGGGTGCGTGTTATACGCTGATAAATACGGTATATCCAAATAACACGCCCAAGCTCATTCTTAGACTCTTCACCACACACAGCCACAAAGGCAAGAGAATTCTCGTTGGGCAGTGTATTCGTTAATTTGCATTTAATTTTAATGGTTCAAAAAATGTCAGGAAAAATAGTCGGCCCTCACGCATGTTCACTTCATCAAATCTGGCTCTCTTTGAAAAAAGTTTGGACACCCCTGATTTAAAGTGTATCTTCAGTCCAAACATTTTTTTTTGTTCTGGATTGGGTAGGAAACGGTAAAATACAACAATTAGGTTTTTTTTTTTTTTTTGTTTTTTTTTTGCTGTACCCCTGCTGGTGAGTTTTATCCTCTCTATTTGGCCTAGTGACAGCAAGTATACAATTCAAATATTAAATCTAAAATGTTATAGCTGCCAACAGGAAGTGAGGGGGAATCTTGGAATCCAGGATAACTGTTTCAATGACAACTGTCTAAAAGGGATTTTCCTCCCATTTCCTGTTTTGTCTCCAGGGCAAAAGGTGAAGGAAAAATCTCTCAAGTGAGACACCAAAACCCTCAAAACATTTCAACCAAAACTGAAAAATTTCTTGCCAGGAATTTGCTTCAAAGTAAAATACCCCTTTAACAAGCTGACATGTTGCTTTGGTATTTAGTGTGTTCGTCTTCTCAGGGCAGGAACAGACACCCGGACCTTCTCAGCCAGTATAAGCGCAATCTTCTTCTCATAATAAGCAGCTTCGTTAATAAAGGACTGGGTAAAGGGGCTTCTCTCCACTGTAATGTATTGATTGTCCATCTAGACTCAGAAAGAGCAGGTCCCCAGGGTGTAGCAGTGAAAAATCTTTATCCTACAAAGACATGTTATTGTTTGCATAAATCATATGTACGTTTCATTTAGTGCCAGTTAGCTTGAACTGAACTCGTGTCATGGTAATACAAGTATTTACATATTCACAGGCAGAAATTGAGCATTAAAGGATCACTAAAGGAATTTTTTTTTTTTTTGCTAAATAGCGTCCTTTACCTTACTGCAGTTCTGGTTTCATGTCCTTATTGTTCGTTTTTGCTTTGAAGTTGCCTGTAATTCTGCTGTGATCTCCACACTTCCTGGTTGCCTGTTTCCTTATAACCACAGTACTGAGAGCTTTTCACGGTGGTCTAAGCTGGTCAATACTGTGTGTTTAAAACTTAACAGAAACCAATCAGATTCATTTTAAAAACACAACACTGCCCTGGATTTGTTTGTTTTTGTTCTGTGTGTCTCTCTAGTTCACAGGAACATGAAACCAGTTTAAAAGTGAAACTAACCTGCAGGCACATGATATGATTGATTTTTATCTATTTGTAATCATTTTTTAAAAAGGAATCAGTTAACTTTTATGTCTCTATACCCTGTAAACAGTCATTTCAGAAAAAATGTTTTTTTCCTTTAGTGACCCTTTAAAACAAGCCTGCACTGACTTCTGGCGCTTCAGGTACTGTGCAGCAACTCATCTTCAAAGTTCAAAGCAACCCTCCAGCCTTCTAATCTCTAATGTAAACACAGAGAAGGAGCTCTGGGAAGGAAGCAGGGGCGTCGGGAGACCCGGGCTTGGGAGGCTGGAGCACCGAATGGGTCCCCGAAAAGCCCAGTGTCTCCGGCATTTAGGTCTCCATTATTAGCCCCGAGCGGCGAGTGACTGGACCGATCTGATCCCGAGCACCGCCGAGTGTGGCCGAGCACTGCCGAGTCGCTGGGACCGAGCTGATCCGGACCAGACCGAGCCTTGCCGATAGTGGCCGAGTCCTGCCATCTTGACAAGTTTCATAGGAGGTCCCGCCCTCTGGAGCCTGGGCAACGCCTATGATGGACGTCCTACTGGTCCAATGCCGGACCACAGGACGTGTGACGTCCATCATAGACGCTGCAGACTCCAGAAGGCGGGAATTACAATGTGGCCGCCGCGTCACATCCCCTCTCGGCGCTCGGGCGGGCGGCTCTCCTCTCCTCCCCGGCTCTCCTCCCCTCACGGAATGACTGTCTGACTACAGTAGTGCCTGTTGTGACAAACCGCTGAGCGGAGGTAGGTCAGACAGCACACACAGTGTAATGTGTATGTAAATGTCAGTGTGTGTGTGTAGGTCAGGTCAGTGTATATAGGTCAGTGTATGTAGGTCACTACCATCAGTGTATGTAGGTCACTACCGTCAGTGTAGGTAGGTCAGTGTAGGTAGGTCACTACCGTCAGTGTAGGTAGGTCACTACGGTCAGTGTAGGTAGGTCACATCAAACCACCCCCCCCCCCACGCTTCTGGCCTTCAACCTCGGGCTGAAGCCCCTGATCTTTTTGCCACCTAGCAACGCCCCTGGAAGGAATAGTAGGGAAGGTTGAGCTACAGAGTCGCTGCTGGAAATAGGGAGCTAGCTGCTGAGAGCATGACTTGAACAACTACCTCACAGTGCCTACAGCTACAGAAGTCAGTGATGCTTAGCCAAAGGTTCACCTTGATGTAAACCTATAGACTCTTGTTACTTAAGATGGCAATACAAGATGCTTGCTCACATCCTTGGATGATTTTCATAAAACTCAAGGATCCTAAAACCCAGGTGCTCTATGATGCAAATACCAAATGTAGCTTCTATGGTCAAGATCCGCTTCCCACTCGTGAGAAGTAGTCAGACAATCCCCTCCCCTGCGCACTGCTTTAATCAAAATGCTTCTCAGGGATTGGAGCACTGTGCAGGGGGCTTATGTGACCACTGGAGATCTGGACTCTTTGTGAAAAGCAGCAGTCTGGATCTCCAACATGCACTAAAAAATGCATAGGTGTAAACTAGGCTTAAAGCAGAACTTCAGGCAGATCTGGAAGACATAAAAGTAGGCCTGCAATTATTAACTACTTCAATACAGGGCACTTTATCCCTTCCTGCCCAGTGCCCAGACACTGATGGGAACTGATAGGTACTGATAGGTGGCACTGATGGGGCTGCACTGATGTTCAGTGCCCTGATTATCTGTGTAGATGTCCCCTGTCACACTTGCCAGTTACTGGCTCTCCTCACGCTGTAAAAGCGTGTGTAGCACTGACCCCCGAAGGAGCTGCTGGTTTAATTTGGGCCTGCACTCTACCAATAAACCCCACTAACTTGGCTCAATCCCCTTGGCACAGCTGTGATGCAATGCAATACAATACAATGTAAGACAATACAAAATATCTGTATTATAACCCCAGGATCCACTGACTGCACTTGGAGTGAGAAAAACAGTACGCCACAACAACTGGATACTTACCAGAGATATATTTTACTGTGAAATATGCAAAGAAGTGATTACAGTAATTGTGGCTGTCATCCCAACGTAAGACAGCACAATTGATTTAAACATAAGCTATTTGAAAACAGTATACATAAACATTTTATACCTGGGAGCTCCCCCTACTTTATTAGCTATGCGTGAGATCTCACTTAAAGTACTTGGGTCTTGGATCTTCTTTTCTTCGCTAGCTAAAGTGATTTGTAATCCACAGTTTTGATGAGTCAAATTGAAGTGAAAATGCTCCTGGTGTAACTGCAACAACTATTTGAAATCGCTTGAAACGTCAAATTAGATAGGCCTCAAGCCTTCTCAGTGTCAGTTTCTCTGCTCCTCTGTGGAACTATAAATCCCAGTGAGGCCTGTATATGAGTCTATCTGCGTGTAAACTTAGCAAAATAAGGGTCGTGACCCGCCTCAACCCACTGGATCGGAGCTCCGGGTAGTAACTTTTGTTCAGGGTCCTGTGACAGCAACTTGCTCTCCGTCAGCTCCGTTCAGCTCCGCTGGATGGATCCGGTTCTCCGATGCTCAGATGAGTGTCTCTCGGTCTCTGCAATCCGGTCACTGTCCCTCGGGCACCCTCAGATCACTTGCCCCAACAACCAGGATTGTTTTCCCCTGTCTCTCCTCGTCTCCAAGGCAACCAAAATCCTCAACAAAACATCTCTCTGCATTACCAGTTTTGGTCACTAGATGGCTCCAAATACTTAAACATAGCAATGTCCATAGACGTTGTATTAAAGTATGCAAACACACATCAATATACAAGAATGTCAGCGCTACACACTCCCCCTACTTTATCTCTTTGGTCCTCCAAAGAGGTTTAATTTGCTAACTCTATTCTGCATTTTAGCCTCTATACGGTCATACAATACAGACAGAGGAGCTTCCCACCAATTGTCATATGATGGGGAGCTATCCTGTGCACTCACAGCTGATACTACTGTGTCTGGTACAGATGTGCCAAGGGGTGAGGTGGGGTTGTCCCTTACTGAATCAAAAGTAGAGGGACCAGACAGTTCAAGGTTTCTTTTGCTGAGAAAACTGAGATGCTTCAGAGCAATCGCTCAATGTATCATAAGTCAGTCTGGCGTGGTGGGCGAATGTCTCTCTTTGCACTTTCGGGGTATCCATTCCTTTTTGACAAATGTCGTCATCCCTCCTCTCAGTGACTAAAAATGGAGAGTAAATAAGAGTACTTGGGCTCTTCTGCAAGATGAGTTGCCGGCACAAATTCTGGGGCCTCTGCCCTGAGAGTTCCGTTATTATCCTCCTCTACTTCTGAAGAGATATGGCATTTGTTTTCTGAAGTTTCCGGAGGCCACAGCCAACTCATCTCCACTTCCTCATCTTCATCTGTAGAGGGTGCAAGCTGAGATCTGGTTATTGGCTTACACACATCGGTGGATGTGGATGGGAATTCCTCCTCTGTGCTTATCCTGGACTGCCTTCAGTGAGAGTAAAAGGTGATTCCGATGCCAGGTTTTTATTGGCCCAGTGTTTCCTTCTGGCTTGATTTCATACACTGGGAGCCTGGAAGCTTCCTACAACACACAATAAGGCTGTGATCTCAACAATCCAGCCAACTTATGCTTGCCCTGGGATGCCTAGATTCCTCAGCAAAACCCGGTCATCCTGGTTTGAACATCCTGAACTCTTACTTTCAGGTCAAAGTTTCTCTTGTTCCTGTTGACTCTGGAGTTTCGAGGTGGCTTGAGCCTGCTCGTAAGCTATCTTCAGGCTCCTCCGCAGCCTGTCCACATACCCTCTATGGGAGGTCTCTGATGTGTGATCCAAGGAGGAACCAAAAGCCAGGTCCGCTGGTAATCGGGCTTCACGGCCGAACATCAATCTGTAAGGTGAATACCCAGTGGTGTCACTTTTGGTACTGTTGTAGGCATGAACCATGTGCAGTAATGTGTTTACTCCAATGGGGTTTCTGTTCTGCAGTCAACGTCCACAACATATTCAGGAGAGTCCTGTTGAACCTTTCAAGGGTCCCCTTGTGGGTGATAAGGAGTAGTCCTGGACTTTTGTATGCCTGGTAGACCAACAGTCTTTTTATTAATTTGCTCTCAAAGTCCCTTCCTTGGTCCAAATGTATCCGTTGAGGTAAGCCATAATGGACAAAACTTTTCCACAAGAGTCTTTGCTACTGTGGTTGCTTGCTGGTCTCTAGTAGGAAATGCTTGGGCATAACGGGTAAAGTGATCTGTTACCACCAAGATGTCCCCCTGCCCACTCAGATCGGATTCCAAACAAAGAAAGTCTATGCGGGGGGGCGTGGCCTGGAGCGCATGTAAGCGGACGTCTTTCCTAGCAGCTCCGAGATCCCTCTGTACAATCCTGCACCATCCTGCCAATCCTGCCCTTATACACCGACGGATAACCTTGCCTAATCCCTCGGGGACCCCTTGGGATACTTTTCGGAGGAGTCTGGTGGATGGGAAAGAGGAAAAAACAGCCCGCGGCCCAGGATGAATGTCACCACGCGCTCCGGCCATGATGGCCGCCGCAGCATCGCGCCACTCTCCTCTCATGGCCATCTAGCGCGGAGTTGTTTGCAGATGACCCGGAAACATCTCCCCCACCCTCTCCCAGGTCCTCCACCACGCCAGTGCTGCCTCGCCCTGGGTCGCCAGTGAGGATGGCCTGGAGGAAGGCCCGGAGCGGAGCCTACGCTGCTGGAGGTCCTCAAGTTAATGAAGGTAAACCATGCAGACACTATGGGAAAGATGGAGGAACTTAAGCTGGACATAACCATTATGCGCCAGGACATGCACAAGATGCGGGACCGCGTTAAGGAGACAGAGGCGCCGTATCAGTGACCTGGAGGATACGGTGGGGCCCGTCCTTCCTACTGTTAAAGCCAGGGTGTAAAAATTCGCGCAATAGAGGACAAAATGGACGATTTGGAAAATCGTTTACGTAGAAAACAACCTGCGCTTTGGTGGGCCTTCCTGAACGGGTCGAGGGGTCCGACCCGGTAGCTTTCCTGAGAGCTGGTTTACCCAGGAATTTGGGAAGGACTGCCTATCCCCCTGCTTTGTCCTGGAACGGGCCCACAGGGTGCCGGGCAGGCCGCTGCCTGCCGGAGGCCCCCCTCGTACTATGGTAAATGCGCCTCCTTAACTACAGGGACCGGGACTCTATCCTGAGGGCCGCCGGATTAAGGGGAGCCTAAAGATCAAACAACGCCTCGGTGTCCCTCTTCCCGGACTACTCCCCTGCGGTCCGTGCCTCGAGAGCCAAATACCAGCATGTCAAGCAGAAGCTGAGGGAGAAGACCATCCAGTATTCTATGCTGTTTCCTGCTACGTTGAGAGTGGTACACAGGGCCAGGTGAATTTCTTCCAAACCCCTGCCAACGCCTTATCCTGGTTTGAATCCCTGCACCAGCCTGGCCGAGCATCTGACAGGGCATCCGATGGGTGATTCCTCTACTTTTATTGTTTTATTTTTTCATATCTTCGTTTTTCTTACCTGGGATAGCCCCCCTTGGGGCTTTTTTCTTTTGTTGAACTCCGCTCCACCAGAATGCCTCCGGGGCAGGAGGTTTTTCAGATACTCACCGTTACAAGAGAACTAAGGTCTCCTCAAGGTGACTGTGCTGCTATTATTTAGCCTATAACCATTCTGTTTGAAACACGTTTATGTCAGTCAAGTGAACATTGACTGTTCCTAACTCGCTTGCTGGCTTGCCTGCGGCGGGCCATGTTTCCCTGTGTCCACAGGTAGTTCGGGGTTAAAGCCAGCCCCGTGTTTTTTTGGGGGCCTGGCAGGGGTTAATTGTAAAGGGTTGCTGTTTAAGATGTTGTATGTTTGGGAGTGTGATTGATTTCCTGCATGTGGTGTTGCGTGTTGTGTGCTTGTGTGTGTGGGTTTCTGGCTCTCTCACTGCCCCCGCCTGTGCCCTGTCTGGGTCACTGTCACTTGATCCGCCCTGTGTCCCATTGTATTTAAAGCTTTAACATGTCTGTGGTAAAGTGTATTTCATGGAATGTTCGGGGGTTAAACTCTAAATTTAAGAGGGCTTTATTGTTTGATTTCCTTAAGGCATACAACCCCCATATTTTATGTCTGCAGGAAACGCATCTGTTGGGTTCTGCATGGTTTCCATTCCACCTACTCTAGCTATGCACGGGGGGTATCCATTTTAGTGAGGAAGGGTCTCCCTTTCTCCTGCGAACGGGTAGTGTTAGACCCCAAGGGTCGGTATGTGTTCCTCCAATGCACAGTGCATGCCACGCCACTATTGTTGGTAGTGGTATACGCCCCCCCCCCTGTAACGGCAGACATTTTTACAGACTTAAGTGTGCAATTTGCTGCCTTCCCGGTTATGGCTGCCCTTATAGTGGGTGACTTCAACTCGGTGCTCGACCCTGTGCGGGACCGCTTGAGGCCCATCCCCTATGGACTCTAAGCTGTTTAGTCAGTGGTGTGACTCCTTCGGTTATGTAGATCTCTGGAGGCTCAGTCATCCAGGGGCTCAGGAATATACATGCCAGTCCCGGACGTACCGTACTCTTTCCAGGTTGGACTATGCTCTGGGGACTCCAGACTTGATTCCCAGTGTACAGACAGTTTCCCACTTACCTCAGACGTTGTCTGACCATTCCGCAATGACTGTGGACTTGGTGATGGGTCATAGGCCCTCCTTTCCGGGTGTGGCGGGCTCAGTCCTTTTGGGTCTCCGCGCCTGAATTCAGGAACCGATCAGGCAGGATATGTCCACTATTGGGGGTACAACGCTGGGTCGGCCTCCTTTGGTCCCACCTGGGACGCCTTTTAAGGCGACGGTGAGGGGTTCATACATTTCTAACATCTCCAGTCATAGGAAATCCTCCCGGGCCGCTCTTTTAGCCTGGAGTCCTCCCTGGAGAATGCCAGGGCTCAATACTCCGCGCACCCCACCCCGGACTCCCATGGGGCCCTGGTGGGGGCGCACAGAGCCCTTGACCTTCACAGGGTGGATGTGACGCGGAAACAACAGCTATATTTGACAGCTAGGCATACTTGAGCATAGTGGTAAGATGGCAAGATGTTGGCATTTCTGTCCCGCACGGAGTACGTGGATCGGACGATATCCCGTATTCAGTTGCCGGATGGCTCTGTCGCTTCGGACCCCATAGCCATAAATCAGGCCTTTAAATCCTTTTATGAAAGTCCTGTACGCCGCCCTCCCCCCCCAGACGAGGAAGAGACATTGGGATTCCTAGAATCTCTTCGGTTCCCAGTCCTAGAGGAATCACATGTTTCGATACTGGACAAACCCCTAACAGTAGAAGAAGTCACCGAGGCTATCTATTCACTTCCCCAAATAGGGCCCCTGGGTTAGACGGCTTGCCCTCCGAGTTGTACAAAACTACGCGGAAGAGTTGGCACAGAAATTACACTCCTTGTTTGGGCAGGCTCTGCAGGAGGGTGAGCTCCCCTCCTCCATGTGTGAAGCCCTGATTGTGGTGCTCCTAAGCCTGACAAGGACAAGTTGCTATGTGGGTCGTACCGCCCATTTCGCTACTAAACAGTGATGTGAAGGTGCTAGCTAAAGTTTTGGCCCTAAGGTTACAGAAGGTTATTCTCCATCTTATTCACAGAGATCAGGGCGGGGTTCATGCCTGGAAGGAGTACGTACAACAACATCCGGCGACTCTATTTGCACATTCACAAGGGCTGAGGCCAGGAAAAAGGGGGGTTTGGTGCTGTCTTTAGACATACTAAAGGCCTTTGACACCGTCAACTGGTCGTTCCTGTGGGAGGCCATGCACCGAATGGGCTTTAGTGCCCGATTCATCAGGTGGGTCCGCTTGCTGTACACCAATCCCAGAGCCAGGGTTAGCACTAATAAAGATGTTTCAGATGTTTTTACTTTGCAGAGGGGTACCAGGCAGGGCAGTCCGCTCTCGCCATTCCTGTTCGCATTGGCCATTGAGCCTTTGGCTCTGGCGGTGCGACAGACGGCGGAGGTGGCTGGGATCTGTTACGGTTCCCTCTCTGAAAAGATATCTCTATACGCGGACGACGCCCTGATTTACCTCGACGGTACGGAGCGGTCCTTTGTCTCCCTGATGAGGGTGGTGGAGGAATTTGGGAAGGTCTCGGGTTGAAAGTTGGTTGGGAAAAATCGGTTGCATTCCCTATAGGCCCTAGCCTTGATTACTCTACCTCTCAGGTCCAAATTGTCCATTCAACCTACCTTTAAATACTTGGGGATAAATGTTAACGCAGACCTGTCTTCCTACGAAACTCTAAATGTTACCCCAATTGTTACACACATGGAGACTAGGCTCAAAACCTGGACCTCCTTGCCGCTTAACCTTATCGGCCGGGGTGAACATTTTCAAGATGATTTACCTACCAAAATTTTTATATGTGTTTCGGGCATCCCAATTTTTTTGTTAAAGAAACTTTTTAAAAAAACTTGACTCGATCCTTTTCACCTTTTTATGGCAGGGATCGAGCCCTCGCTTGGCCAGGGCCTCTCTCCAGGCGCCTAAGCTGGAGGGGGGTCTGGCTTGCCCTAACCTACGTCGGTATTTTATAGCGTCTCAACTAACGTATGTCTATGATTGGTTCCTGGAGCCTCCCCATCATGCTCCACTGCTCTACTGACTGCTCAAGTGGGCTCCAGGGACTCGTTGGTCGATGACCTTCTCAGGTCAAAGGCGGGAAGATGCTCCCGTTACGCTCCGTCAGAGGTAGGCTGGTTGGCGTGGCACGAGGGCAATGGCTTGCTCACTGATTCAGGCGGGGTATCTCCTAGGGCCCCCCTATGGTATAATCAAATTTCCCTGAGCTCCTGGCCATCCCGACTCTGGGTGGTGGACCCAGGTTGGGATCACGCGTGCTTCCCACATTTTTATCAATGATCGGTTTCTCTCATTTGAGGAATTGCGGGCTCGAAATGGGGTACAGCAGCGAAATTTCTATTCAGATACATGTCCCTCCGCCATGCGGTTCGGGCACAGTTTGGGGGTCTGGCCCAGGGGGCTCACAGAATCGCCTCTGGAGGCTCTCATGTCCTACTCAGATATAGAGAAATTGGTCACAGCGTTCTATACACGCCTACAGTCAGTGGGGGTTAAACCCTTTCAAATTGCTCAAAGAAAGTGGGAGGTGGATATTCCGGGGCTGTCCGAGGAGGGGTGGGAGGAGCCTCGGAGGCGTGCTTCCTTGATCTTATAGGCTCTAAATGATCAATACATACAATTTAAGTTCATCCCACCAGTTGCACTATACCCCTGCCAGGTTGGCCCGTATGGGTCTGAATCCCAGGGCTTCCTGCCCCAGGTGTGACTCCACCGAGGCCAACTATTCACATATGTTTGGTCATGTCCAGCTGTTTTATTATATTGGAGGGAATTATTTCTTTTTTTTAAGGACACTTTACACATCTCTGTTCCCTCGCCCCCGGAGACCGGATTGTTGGGGGTGCTAAATGACTCTGTACCTACCACCCATGCTCGAACTTTTATACGAATTGTTCTATCTATGCCAGGAAACTGATTTTGTTACATTGGAAGAGTGCCTCTGCCCCGAATACCCTAATGTTGTTTCGTATGGTGAATAAGGTATTACCTATGTTTAAGTGTATATATAAGGGAAGGGCCTGTCCCAAGAAGTTTTACAAGATTTGGCAGCCCTGGTTGGACATAGCGGACTCACTTTTGGGGGGATACCCCTCTCTCTCAGCCATAACTGGACTGTGGGGCGGGGGGGGCTCCGGGCGGCCTGGGCTGGGGTGTGTGTGTGTGGGGGGGGGAGGGGCTATGAGGTCAGTATGAGTGATGTGGGTGTGAGGTTGGAGTGAATGTTGGCGGTGTATGATATGTCATGTTTCTATCTGTTCCTTTTGCTGACAGCCAATGTTTGCGCCGGTGGACCAGCTTGGGCCCAGGCCGGAGTCACCTGGCGACAAATTACCCCTCCCGTTGAGGGACTGGTGCAGCTATGTTCCGGGAGGGGATGGGGCATGGGGGTTTGAAATGTTTGTTTCTATGCCACCTCAATGCTGACTTTGTGACAACCAATGTTCCCTTTCTTCCTTTCCGGAAGTGTATGTCAAAGTAAAACCAATAAAAATTGTTTTAAAAAAAAAAAAAAAGAAAGTCTATGCAGACCAGGTCCATTGGTCCCTGGCTCTCCAAATGGCCCATTGGGCAGCCCTCTGGGGCAATGTCTTTCGTTGTATACACCTGAGGCAGGGAATGACAGTAACTCTCCACTTCTTTCCTCATGTGAGGCCAGTAGAACCTGTCCCTTACTAGTTGGAAAGTCCTCTCGGCTCCAAATGACCATGATGATCGTGTAAAGCAATCAGTACCCTCTCTCTGTGCTTTTCCGCAGAGCAGCTGCCACTTTGCTTCTGGATCATCAGAGGGGCCCCTTCGGTAGACCACCCCTTGTTGCAACTGCAACCGATCCCATTCTTCAGTATCAGCCGGGCTTTCTTCTTGGGCTCTTCTGCAGCACATCAGACTGTTGATGTTCCAATGCCTTCAGCACCAGCCCACACAGTGGATCTTCCTCCTGATCTCCCCTGAGATCCTTTCTGGATAGCTTGGGGAGACCCTCTTGTACAACCTGGGAGACGTTGCAATAGCACCTGGGTACTCCGCTGAGGATACTCCCACTTCTTCAGCTCTGCCCCCCACCTCTCCCGTGTAGACTTGTCCCTTCACAAAGGGCTCTTACCCCTCTGGAGTAAGTTGAGTCAGTCTTCTGATGGATTTCGGGGGTCATGAGGCCTTCTTGATAGAGCATCCGCATCTCGATTACCAACCCCTGGTCTGTACTTCAGGCTGAAGGTAAATGCCGAGAGAGCAGCTAGCCACCTGTGACCGGTGGCGTCCAGCTTTGCAGTGGTGAGCAGGTATGTGAGGGTGTTGTTGTCCGTCTTTACCACGAATTCAGCCCCGTAAAGGTAATCCTTCAAACTTGTCTACCACTGCCCACTTCAGAGCCTGAAATTCAAGCTTGTGAGTCGTATAGTTTCTTTCGGCCGGAATCAAACTATTTGCTCACTTAGGCGATCGGCCGCAGATGCCCTTCATGCTCTTGATAGAGCACTCCTCCAGTCCGTCACGGCTGCATCCCATGCAACTCGTTTGGTTTTGGCAGGGTCTGCATAGGCCAAAACCGGAGCAGTGGTAAGGCTCCACTTCAATTGTCTGAAGGCTTCCTTCACATCCTGGAGTCCACTGGTCCTGGATGGACCTTTTCTTCCTTCTGGGCCCTTCTTTTGGCTTCCTTGACTGATCTGGGGCTTACACTAACTTCTTCCTGTTTCTTCAGGAGCTCAGTGAGTGGGTGGGCTATTTAGCGAACCCTCCACGAACCTTCTGTAGTAAGAAACAGAAGCCTAAGATGACCTGAGTTCAGTCACGTTGGTGGGCCTTGCCAAGAAAGTGAAGCTTCTAACTTCTTGGGATCGGTTGCCACTCTCTTCAGACACACTGTGTCCAGGTAATTCACTGAGGGCTGGTAGAACTGACATTTTTCCATAGAGAGCTTCAGACCTTCATCATGAAGTCTCTTCAGGACCTTCTCCAGGTGTTCTTCGTGCTCTTCCAACGTTCTTCAAAATACTATGAACGTCATCCAGGTAAACTAGTACTTCAAGTAGGTTCATGTCACCCACTGTCTTTTCCATCAACTCTGGAACGTTGCTGGGACCCAGACAGGCCATGCGGCATCCGTTTGAACTCAAAGAATCCGACTGGGGTGATAAAAGCGGTCTTCTCTTTGTCCTTCAGGGCACATGGGATCTGATAATACCCACTCTTTAAGTCCAGCACACTGAACCACTCTCGCTCCCGACAGGCTCTGCAGAGCATCCTCTATCCGAGGCTGTGGTGTACTGGTCAGGAATGTCTCCGGTTCAGGGTCCTGTAATCGATACATAGGCGTAGGGACCCGTTCTTCTTCCTGACCACCACTATTGGGGAGACATAAGGACTCCTGGACTCCCGGATAATGCCAGTCCTCTTGAGTTCAGCCAGTTGTTCCCTCAAATCTTCCAATTCTCCCATTGGGATTCGCCTAACCCTTTCACGACCGGCTTGTCTTCCTCCAGTCGAATTCGGTGGGTGGCACTCTTTGCCAAACCCACATCAAATTCACTTTTTGAGAAAGCTGCCCTCATCTCAGAGTTGGGCTTTAGCTCTTTCTCTCCATGCAGAGTAAGAGGCGTATTCTTTGGCAGAATCTTCTACAGGGATTTCTGCTGCTGGTTCCTTCCGTCGAACCACATGCTGCAACTGGAGTTGCTGGGCTGACCTGTCCTAACAGTAGTCTGGCTGGCACCCTCACTGGCACAGCTGCTGTGTTGCAGACACTGATGGAAACTTTGCGTGAGTCCTCCTTCCTATGCCCTGGTGGGCAATACTTCAGGGATGAGTTCTAACCCCTTTTTTCTTCCTGGCTTGTATTTTCAAGGACAATGAAAGGACCTGTTTTTTTCCAGCTTAACTTGAAGGAGGCTCTCAGGCAGACTACTTCACCCGGCTGGACTAACCTCTTTCTCCCTATCCAGGAGCCAGATTTTTCCCACACATCCTCTTCAGGAGCCTCTTCCTCCTGTCTAAGGTCTCGGTATGTCTGGGCCAACATTGGATGTATTTAGTGGGGAGGGTCCCCTTCTGCAGCACAAGCGGTGCAAGTATGCTCCTCACCAAGTCAGTGTTCGTCCAATGATGAGGGAATTTTTCGTCAGCCCCTGGGGGACGAGGGCACACTATGGCCAAGGTGTCGAAGTCTCAGCCTCTCCTGCTGTACTTGTGTCGAAGGTGAGTCTGACCGGCAGGTAACCATCATATGGAAGTTCTGAGTGCCTAATCCCATATCTCTAGTTCCTCACAATTTCATGTAACGGCAGGGTGCTTGAGATGTCTGTCATAGAAATCCCTGTAGAGCAAGGTTACTTGGGCTCCAGTGTCCAGCAGGGCTTTTGTATACATCCCCTTACTTGGATGGGAACAACTTGGGGAGGGTCCCACTAGCTTGGGGGAAATCCACTGATTGCAGTACCTTTGACTGCCTGGTGGCTTGTACCTTCGCCTTTGGTTTGGGGGTCTCTCTCTTTTCCATCCTGGCTTGATGGTGACCTCAGTGGTCAGGCGGTATATGAGTCGGTGTGGAGTTCGCTATTGCAACCGGGCGCCCAGTTGACTCCTTCACTGGGGCCCTCTGAAGTTTTTCCCCCAGTTGTTTGGATTTTGTTTCAGTTTACTGGGCTTGGGCACACTCGCCTGAGATGTCCCACTCCTCCACATTTGAAGC
Organism: Rana temporaria; assembly: GCF_905171775.1. Lineage (NCBI taxonomy): Eukaryota > Metazoa > Chordata > Amphibia > Anura > Ranidae > Rana > Rana temporaria. Next base: position 151,444,031 of record NC_053496.1, read on the forward strand.
AGACTCTCTGTGTTTGTTTCATAGGATGGTTAATGGTAGGAGTCTCTGGAGCCTTGAGTGGCAGGACTTCTTCTGTCTGGGTTTCACCAGACGAGTCATCAACATGGTCATCATCTCCAGTATTTCTTTCTGGGTCTGGAACAGCTTCTCCAGTTCAGTCTGACCTAGGGGTAGGTGGTAAATAGGTGAAAGCCACTGATCCCTGTTCAACGCTTGCTGCCAATACATTAAGTTCCTGAGTGTCTGAGGGGACACCTATCTGCTGTATTTTAGCACTTGTTGTGCTAAGAGGTTGAAGTTTCCCCTGTTTTTGGTCCCTCTCAATCTCCATTTTATCCGCTTCATTCACTTTCTCAATGACGGACCTCATCCGGAGTTGAGGGATCTTCCAAATACTGCTTCAGTTGTAGCTTGATATAGTCACTCCTCAATCCGTAGTCACAGATCTCCTAAATTTCCTCTTAACTAGCTCGGCTCCAAAATGCTCTCCATTTCCTTCTTCCTTTGATGTGAACAGCAGGCGGTCCTTGAGCTCATGGCCCGAATAGGAAGTTCTGAGGAGTCTCTCTACTATCCTGTGTCATATTTATCAGTCGATGAAACAGCTCAGTGGCATCTTCCTCCTCATAATAGCTTTTCAGTATCCTCTTTAGCTGGTTCAAGGTCAATCCACTCTTCCTCTCCAACATGCCCTAACACTTGAACCTGGGCTGATGGCATGGATTACAGCCTCTCTAATTTCCGATTTCCAGCATATCCTTTCTGTAGCCCCAACTCTATTTGGTGTCGGAGGCTGGTGTAGGACAGTTTGTCTTCTGCCCTCTTTCTCCTATCTGGCCGTCAATGTGGAAATCCTTCGGATGGTTACTTCCTGCAAGCGGCCCTGGGTGCATTTCTTCAGTACCTTTCCAGTAGTTGGGCGTTATCTGGCCATCTTCCCTGGTCCTCCAAAACGACACGTAACCCATTAATGCGTTCAGCTATCATACTGGAGGTCTCCTGAAACCTCTCCAGTATGTTACAGTACTTTCGCTTCAGATCAGCCAGCTGTCGTTCTGCCAGTGATTTAACAGCAGCCTCTGCTTTCCTGTCTAAAGGTTCTAACTGCTTTTGACTGGGAGAGCGCCCCTTCATGTTTGCTGGGGTGTGTCAGGTGGAACTCTGTCTTTTCGGACAATTTTAGACTGGCACAGTGGAAGTTTTCATGGACATCCCGTCCCCACTCTATCAGTGCATAGGCTGCAAGTGGTCCCAGGATCGCGTTTTCACTGCGACACGTAAGCCTTTCTGTCCAGGGACAATGCTTGTACCACCTCTTTAATTTGTTCTTTCCCCAGTCGCTCCCTGGAAGTTCAATGCACCCGCTCGCTTTGAGCGTGTCCCTTCTGCTTCGCACCATTGGACAACTTTGATGGGGTCCATGATAGTGTGAAGGGGCGGGCTTGCTTGTAGAGTGACAGGAATCCTGGACGAGCCCCCACGTGTAGCACTGACCCCCGAAGGAGCTGCTGGTTTAATTTGGGCCTGCACTCTACCAATAACCCCCACTAACTTGGCTCACTCCCCTTGGCACAGCTGTATTGCAATGCAATACAATACAATGTAAGACAATACAAAATATCTGTATTATAACCCAGGATCCACTGACTGCACTTGGAGTGAGAAAAACAGTATGCCACAACAACTGGATACTTAACCAGAGATATATTTTACTGTGAAATATGCAAAGAAGTGAATACAGTAATTGTGCTGTCATCCCAAGTAAGACAGCACAATTGATTTAAACATAAGCTATTTGAAAACAGTATATATAAACATTTTATACCTGGGAGCTCCCCCTACTTTATTAGCTATGCGTGAGATCTCACTTAAAGTACTTGGTCTTGGATCTTCTTTTCTTCGCTAGCTAAAGTGATTTGTAATCCACAGTTTATGATGAGTCAAATTGAAGTGAAAATGCTCCTGGTGTAACTGCAACAACTATTTGAAAATCGCTTGAAACGTCAAATTAGATAGGCCTCAAGTCTTCTCAGTGTCAGTTTCTCTGCTCCTCTGTGGAACTATAAATCCCAGTGAGGCCTGTATATGAGTCTATCTGCGTGGTAAACTTAGCAAACTGTGGGTCGTTGACCCGCTCACCCACTGTATCGGAGCTCCGGGTAAAAAACTTTTGTTCAGGGGTCCTGTGACTGCAACTTGCTTCTCCGTCAGCTCCGTTCAGCTCCGCTGGATGGATCCGGTTTCTCCGATGCTCGGATGAGTGTCTCTCGGTCTCTGCAATCCGGTCACTGTCCCTCGGGCACCCTCAGATCACTTGCCCCAACAACCAGGATTGTTTTCCCCTGTCTCTCCTCGTCTCCAAGGCAACCAAAATCCTCAACAAAACATCTCTCTGCATTACCAGTATTTGGGTCTCTCCTCGTCTCCAAGGCAACCAAAATACTAAACAAAACATCTCACTGCATTACCAGTATTTGGTCACTAGATGGCTCCAAATACTTAACATAGCAATGTCCATAGACATTGTATTAAAGTATGCAAACACACATCAATATACAAGAATGTCAGCGCTACACGTGCAAGGAAAGGAATTCCGATAACCGGCAAGTTTGTTTACATGTGATCAGCTGTGATTGGACACAGCCAATCCTATGGTAAAGGACTGCTGTGATTGATGCCCTTTACCCCATCTGTGATCACAAAGCACGCCAGATGCATGTCCACGTGGCGCCTGGGAGTTGTGGTTTAGGGAGAACGTCTTGCAGCTATAGCACGGGAATTCATTGTTTAAAACTGTAATTCCAGGTTTGTGTATTTTATACTTAGTTAAAAAGATCAAGCTTAGACCAAGATAACTATATATGTATATACAGTATATGTATATACAATGCCTGGCTATTGCCCCTGGAAGCTGGAAATCGGCGACCCTAAACACTGCTACTTCAGTGATCTCCACTTGCTTCAAGGTCCTGTACGGAGTGGCTACCCTTCCACTGAACACAAGAGGTCGACTGCCTTAGCATGGGCACCATTCAGAGAATGCTTTGCAATTGGAGGGCGTGACGTCGCATATTACAGTCTATATAGAAAAGTAAGTGACAGAGGATAGCTAATGGTATGTTTGGATAAATAAAGCACTCTGAAGTTGCACACTGTCTGATCATTCTGTTCCGAATGCAGATTAGTAAAATTCATATAAAAGCCAGTTACAAACGTATGTTTCTGCCAAACATTATGATGTTCAATACTGCTAGATAAAATAAAATATCCAGTATAACACGATTGCAAATACAATCCAGTGATTTAATAATATGATACTGCACGTACCTGTAGGGAAGGATGTACGACTGCTGATATTTCCCCATCTGATGATCGGGGAAAATCTACCTGACCAGCACACTGGTATGTATCTGTTTCAAAAGCGGGAAATTCCATTCCTGCAAGGTAATGTTAAACACATGTGAGGTTCTACCTTGGAGCCCAGTTGTTTAAGTTAACCTATCATCACAATACCAAGATGGAAAATAAACTCCTAACCGGAGTCATGTCTAGACCCAAGTAAAAGTGCTCCTCTGCAACCTGACATGCCACAATGCAGGTGAATTCCATGTGTAAATATTGACTTGATTAGGGATGAGCCCGATGTTCGAGTCGAACAATTTGGGGTGTTTGCGGCAAATTCGAAAAGCCGTGGAACACCTTAAAATGTCTATGGGAGAAATCAAAAGTGCTAATTTTAAAGGTTAATATGCAAGTTATTGTCATAAAGAGAGTTTGGGGACCTGGGTCCTGCCCCAGAGGACATGTATCAATGGAAAAAAAAGTTTTAAAACTGCAGTTTTTTCAGGAGCAGTGATTTTAATAATGCTTAAAGTGAAACAATAAAAGTGAAATATTCATTTAAATATCGTACCTGGGGGGTCTAAAGTATGCCTGTAAGGTGGCACATTTTTCCCGTGTTTAGAACAGTCCCTGCACAAAATGAACTTTCTCAAGGAAAAAAAGTCATTTAAAACTACTCGTGGCTATAATGAATTGTCAGGTCCCGGCAATACATTTTGCTTAGTGGCAGATTACTCCATTTTGCGCAGGTGGACGACAGGTCCATCTCCGCTCACTGTGCAGAGACGGACCCGTCAGAGCCCTGCTCTCTTCTATGGGGAGATCGGATGAAAATGGACTGCCTGGAAAATAGGGTCACCATTCGTCTTTATTTCACGGACAGGATTGGATCGGCGGATGTCAGCGGACATGTCACCACTGACATCTGCCACGCCATAAAAGTGAATTGAGTTTCCAATCAGGTCTGCCTAAAAACTGACAGGTGTACCTGATCGGAAAGCCCGTGTGAAAGGCGCCTAAAGGATTTGACTTTGTTAGGGGTGAGAAAGGTTACATACCTGATGCAGAACTGGTATCCAAAATTGGGTCTATAGAATCTAGTCTTAGCTGGGTCAGGCTATTTTTATCAAAAGACATGCTGTATAATCTATTTTTGACAGGCACATGTTAGAGCTGCACGATTCTGGCTAAATGAGAATCACAATTTTTTTAGCTTGAAGATAGATCACAATTCTCACACGTTTCTCGTGGCGCAACATCATCTTTAACATTAAACTAAAAATTGGGCTTATTTTAGTGTATTTTTCCCCCAAAAATGTAGTTTTGAAAGACACTTTGCAAATACAGTGTGACATAAAATATTGCAACAATCGCTATTTTATTCCCTAGGGTCTCTACTAAAAAAATATATAAACTGTTTGGGGGTTCCAAAGTAATTTTCTAGCAAAAAATACTGATTTTAGCTTTGTAAGAAACAAGTGTCAGAAAAAGGTTTAGACTTTAAAGTGGAGGTTCACCCTAAAAACAAATATCTAACATTCCATCCAGCATACTGACGACATGTACAGTATGCTGGTAATTATTTCTTTTTCGCCGTACGTACCGTTTAATTGTTATTTTCAACCCCGGCTTCCGGGTTCTGATTCCCGCGGGACTGGACGTTCCTACTGAGAGTTTAGATGATTGACGTGTTGTGAAAAACTTCCCATGGCGCATAAAGCACATCACCAGTTTTCCGTAAATAGCCGACCTGCGAGTGGGCTCTATATGGCGCCTGCGCCTGTCGTGTAGAGCTGACTGCGCAGGCGCCATATAGCGCCGACTTGCAGGTCGGCTATTTACGGAAAACTGGTGACGCGCTTTATGCGCCATGGAAGTTTTTCACGACACGTCAATCAATCTAAGCTCTCAATAGGAACGCCCAGTCCCGCGGGAATCAGAACCTGGAAGCTGGAGTGAAAATAACAATTAAACGGTACGTACGGCGAAAATGTTTTAATTACCAGCATACTGTACATGTCGTCAGTATGCTGGATGTAATGTTAGATAATTGTTTTAGGGGTGAACCTCCACTTTAAGTGGTTAAAAGGGGCTGTAAAGGTTTGTTTTTATTTTCTAAATAGGTTCCTTTAAAGTGGAGCGATCTTCTCCGCCGCTTCCGGGAATGGGCTGCGGGACTGGGCGTTCCTATTTTGATGACAGTCTTCCGACGGGCTTCCGACGGTCGTATCCATCGCGTCACGAGTAGCCGAAAGAAGCCGAACGTCGGTGCGGCTCTATACTGCGCTTGTGCACCGACGTTCGGCACTTTCGGAAAATCGTGAACACGATGGATGCGACCGTCGGAAGCCTGTCGGAAGACTGTCAATCAAAATAGGAACGCCCAGTCCCGAAGACCATACCGGGAAGCGGCGGAAAAGATCGCTCTCTACAACGGTAAGTACAGCTTCGATTTTAAACGACTAGCCGATTCCCCTAGACAAAATGAGCATCAATCTAAGGGTAAAAAAAATGTTATGGTGTGAACCTCCGCTTTAAGCTAGTGCATTGTTGGTTCACATACCTTTTCCTTCAATTTCCCTTCTAAATGTTTTTTTTCTTTGTCTGAATTTCTCACTTCCTGTTTCTCCTCAGTAAGCTTGCCCTCATCATCCGAGCTGTTCTGGCTGGGGGTTAGTCAGCCAGAACAGCTTACTGAGGAGGAAATTCAGACAAAGAAAAAAAACATTTAGAAGGGAAATCGAAGGAAAAGGTTAGTGAACCAACAATGCACTAGCTAAAAGGAACCTTTTTAGAAAATAAAAAACAAACCTTTACAACCCCTTTAAACTTCCTGCATTTACACACAGAAGTTTTATCCCTTTGATCTAAGTAGGAAGAGTTACAATGTTTCTACTTATCTACAAGCACAGACTATTAGCCGGATTCAGAAAGACTTACGCCAACGTATCTGTTGATACGCCGCGTAAGTTCTAGGATGCGCCGTCGTATCTATGTGCCGTATCACAGTACGAGATACGCTGCATTTTGCCAAGATACGACCGACGTAAGTCTCCTACGCCGTCGTATCTTGGGCTGCATATTTAGGCTGGCCACTCGGGCGCTTCCGTTAATTTACGCATCGAATATGTAAATGAGCAAGATACGCCCATTCACGAACGTACTTGCGCCTGTCGCTGTAATCTACGTAGTTTACGTAAGGCGTTTTTTCCGGCATAAAATCAAACCACCAAAAAGCTGGTCTAAGTCGTTTAGGGTATGGAGGTCGGAACTGCCGTCGGATTTTACGTCGTTTACGTAAAGTCGTACGTGAATGGGGCTGGGCGTAAGTGACGTTCACGTCGTACGCATTGAGCCGTCGTATCTTAGGGATTTGCGACGTGATTCTGAGCATGCGCCATTCGTTCGGCCATACATTTACATGGGGTCACGCTTCATTATAATGCTACACGCCCACCGGCCATTTTACGTTACGCCGGCGCAACGTTGGGAGCAGGTGCTTTGTGAATACTGCTCTTGCCTCTCAGATTTACGTCGGCGTAGCGCATATGAGATGCACTACGCCGACACAAAGATGCACCGCTCTACCTGAATCCGGCTAAATGTTAAAAACTTGGCAGACTGCCAAAGTGAGCAGAGAACTCTCTACACTTGTTACATGAAAGAATTGGGAAACTCTGCAATAGAGATTGTGGTTGGGGGGGGGGGGGGATGTTTAAATCGAGATCACATTTTTTTAATGATTAAAGGGGTTTTAAAGGTTCAAATATAAAAAATAATAAAAAATAACAAACATGTCATACTTACCTCCACTGTACAGCTCGTTTTGCACAGATTGGCCCCAATCCTGGTCTTCTGGGGTCCCTCGACGGCTGTCTCGGCTCCTCCCCGCATCACTTAACCCCCTTCATGGGAAGCTCTCTCCCAAGGGGGTTAGCTTGCAGGGACGCTCCCATGATTCAGCCGGCTGTTATAGCCGCCTGACTGTATCACTCCGCCCCTCAGCACGCTGCGTCATTGGTTGATTAACAGCAGTGGGAGCCAATAGCTGCGCTGCTATCAATCATTCAATGAATGAGTCGGGAAGAGCCAAACAGCCCGGTCGAGAAGCCTGCTCGTTCAGGATGCGGGACTTTCAAGGGCTCAGGTAAGTAAACTGGGGGGGCGGAGGAAAACATCAGATGTTTTTTCACCTTAATGCATAGAATGCATTAAGGTGAAAAATGAATGAACCTTTACAACCCCTTTAATTGTGCAGCTCTAGCACATGTCAGATCTACTGTATTTAGAGAAAATGTAAAGTTTAAAGGTAACCCCCTCGGGAGAGCTCTTCTCCAAGGGGGTTATCTAATGCCGGGAGGAGTAGCAAGAGCCACCGAGGGACCCAGAAGAGGATGTTCGGGGCCACTCTGTGCAAAACGAGCTGCACAGTGGAGGCCAGTTTGACATGTTTGTTATTTATTTTTATTAAAAAGGAACCTTTAGTATCTCTTTTAAAAAGGTGAAAAAAAAGTACCTAGCAAAAAGGTTTGACTTGCAGAGCAGAGAAAAGAATACCATCCTAATAGGACACTAGCAAAAACTGAGGCATGCTGAGAGTAGGAGGAGTTATTATGGGCTGGCCCATCATTTTCTTGTTTGCCAGTGTTCAATCATCCTGTGGGTGGCAGTAAAACCTGACAGTCAGGACCTCCTGTGTCTCTCAATGGACGAGAAAGAAATAATTTTTATGTGGCAACAATCAGCTTTGGTTCTCAGTAAATATCATCTCATTCATACCTTTGTTGAGGTGATTAATAAAGTCCAAAGTGACTTCAACAAGTGTCTTCATCTTCTGCAGTATATCAGCACGGATGACCCCCTGCGGTTGAGGACCTAACTCAAACCCTGCAGCAAAAGACACACAAGACATTATAAAAAAGATACAGCTACTTATAAATCATAGAATTCTACAAAAGTATATAAAGTATAATTTTATTTACAAACGATCAGTAAGCTCTTTTGTGCCATGTGGTAATCCTAGTGGCTACATGACAGAAACAGGATACTAAGGGCACGTTCCCACGGACAGACTTCACCAGGCCAGCACATCCGCCTGCTCAGAGGGGAATCTGTCCACTGATCCCCCCTGAGCACGCAGATGACAGGTCCATGTCCGTATCACTTATGCAGAGCGGACACAAACACAAACCCGCTGTCCTCTATGGGTGGTCAGATGTAAAAATACCACCTGTCCATTTATATCCGACTGTCATCCGATCCCCCAGCCATCTGTTTTAAGGATCAAATTGGATGTTGGCGAGTGCGGGTGTCCGTTTACTGTACATCTGCAGCTCCATAGAGGGCAATGAAGGGTCCAATCAAGTCCGCCTAAAAACTGACAGGCCAACACGATTAATCCGCCCACGTGAAAGTGGCCTAATAGAGCAGAGAGAACAATCACCTGCTCTCGTGTCACTCCCTAACCAGAAAAATGCTTCAGAATTTTTCGCTCTATTCCAGAACAAGGTAAAACAAAATCCCTTGTGCACCAAGGAAAAAAAAGGCTTGCTTTCTTTTATTTTCACCTGGTGATCCTGCCAGTAAGTCTGTTTTCCTGACGCATTCATGGCAGCACACACTGGTTTGTGACTCCGACCCCACAACCTGACAGGATTGGTTAGCTATAAATTTGAAGGGGAGACGGCCCGCACCATTCTCTCTTTTAATCCTCACCTGACGGACAAGCAGCATGCCTCTTACCGCAAATCACCCCAGCAGGTTCAAGCCTCTCCTGTTTGGAAGTTCCTCCTATACAGTCTCTAAAAGAGCTCCTATGGAGGGAACCCCGTTATGGTGGTCTCAGGGGCACAAAGATATGTTCTACTGGCAACATGACAAGCTTTAAAGAAGCTTAACATTTTTGCAGTGGTCTCCACTAGAGTTGAGCAGACACCTGGATGTTTGGGTTTGGCCGAACTTTGGAAAAAAAGTCCGGGTTCGGGACCCGAACTTGACCCCGAATCCGAACCCCATTGACGTCAATGGGGACCCGGACTTTTGACTACTAAAATGTCTCTAAAAAACGAATGGAAAAGGGCTAGAGGGCTGCAAATGGCAGAAAAATGACGGTAAGAGCATGGTAAGTACTCTGCAAATAAATGTGGATCGGGAAATAACTTAAAATAACATAAAAAAAAATAATAATAATAATCTTGACCTAGGAGGACGAGGTCCATATGAAGTAGGAGGTTGGACGTTAGGGTTGGGGGTTAGGGTTGGCTAGAGGGCTGCAAATGGCAGCAAATGTCGGGAAGAGCATGGCAATATAATTCTCTCCCTATAAGAACAAGCAGGAACCTTGCCCTAAACTATCTAATGCAGAGTATCTCACAGAAAGAAATGCAGTGCTGCTGCAATATGCAGAGCATCTCACAGGAACAGATGTAGTGCAGCTGAAATTTGATTTGTGAACCAGGACTGACTCCTTTATAATTCTCTCCCTATAAGAACAAGCAGGAACCTTGCCCTAAACTATCTAATGCCAGAGTATCTCATAGAAAGAAATGCAGTGCTGCTGCAATTTAATTTGTGAACCAGAACTGACTCCTATATAATTCTCTCCCTATAAGAACAAGCAGGAACCTTGCCCTAAACTATCTAATGCAGAGTATCTCACATAAAGAAATGCAGTGCTGGTGCAATATGCAGAGTATCTCACAGAAACAGATGCAGTGCAGCTGCAATTTGATTTGTGAACCAGGACTGACTCCTATATAATTCTCTCCCTATAAGAACAAGCAGGAACCTTGCCCTAAACTATCTAATGCAGAGTATCTCACAGAAAGAAATGCAGTGCTGCTGCAATTTAACTAGTGAACCAGGACTGACTCCTATATAATTCTCTCCCTATAAGAACAAGCAGGAACCTTGCCCTAAACTATCTAATGCAGAGTATCTCACAGAAAGAAATGCAGTGCTGCTGCAATTTAATTTGTGAACCAGGACTGACTTCTATATAATTCTCTCCCTATAAGAACAAGCAGGAACCTTGCCCTAAACTATCTAATGCAGAGTATCTCACAGAAAGAAATGCAGTGCTGCTGCAATATGCAGAGTATCTCACAGGAACAGATGCAGTGCAGCTGCAATATGATTTGTGAACCAGCACTGACTCCTATATAATTCTCTCCCTATAAGAACAAGCAGGAACCTTGCCCTAAACTATCCAATGCAGAGTATCTCCTAGATAGAAATGCAGTGCTGCTGCAATTTAATTTGTGAACCAGGACTGACTCCTATATAATTCTCTCCCTATAACAACAAGCAGGAACCTTGCCCTAAACTATCTAATGCAGAGTATCTCACAGAAGGAAATGCAGAGCTGGTGCAATATGTAGAGTATCTCACAGAAAGAAATGCAGTGCTGCTGCAATATGCAGAGTATCTCACAGGAACAGATGCAGTGCAGCTGCAATATGATTTGTGAACCAGGACTGACTCCTATATAATTCTCTCCCTATAAGAACAAGCAGGAACCTTGCCCTAAATTATCTAATGCAGAGTAACTCACAGAAAGAAATGCAGTGCTGCTGCAATATGCAGAGTATCTCACAGGAACATATGCAGTGCAGCTGCAACATGATTTGTGAACCAGGACTGACTCCTATATAATTCTCTCCCTATAAGAACAAGCAGGAACCTTGCCCTAAACTATCTAATGCAGAGTATCTCACAGAAAGAAATGAATTGCTGCTGCAATATGCAGAGTATCTCACAGAAACAGATGCAGTGCAGCTGCAATATGATTTGTGAACCAGGACTGACTCCTATATAATTCTCTCCCTATAAAAACAAGCAGGAACCTTGCCCTAAACTATCTAATGCAGAGTAACTCACAGAAAGAAATGCAGTGCTGCTGCAATATGCAGAGTATCTCACAGGAACAGATGCAGTGCAGCTGCAATATGATTTGTGAACCAGGACTGACTCCTATATAATTCTCTCCCTATAAGAACAAGCAGGAACCTTGCCCTAAACTATCTAATGCAGAGTATCTCATAGAAAGAAATGCAGTGCTGCTGCAATTTAATTTGTGAACCAGAACTGACTCCTATATAATTCTCTCCCTATAAGAACAAGCAGGAACCTTGCCCTAAACTATCTAATGCAGAGTATCTCACAGAAAGAAATGCAGTGCTGGTGCAATACGCAGAGTATCTCACAGGAACAGATGCAGTGCAGCTGCAATTTGATTTGTGAACCAGGACTGACTCCTATATAATTCTCTCCGTATAAGAACAAGCAGGAACCTTGCCCTAAATTATCTAATGCAGAGTATCTCACAGAAAGAAATGCAGTGCTGCTGCAATTTAATTAGTGAACCAGGACTGACTTCTATATAATTCTCTCCCTATAAGAACAAGCAGGCACCTTGCCCTAAACTATCTAATGCAGAGTATCTCACAGAAAGAAATGCAGTGCTGCTGCAATATGCAGAGTATCTCACAGGAACAGATGCAGTGCAGCTGCAATATGATTTGTGAACCAGCACTGACTCCTATATAATTCTCTCCCTATAAGAACAAGCAGGAACCTTGCCCTAAACTATCTAATGCAGAGTATCTCACAGAAAGAAATGCAGAGCTGGTGCAATATGTAGAGTATCTCACAGAAATAAATGCAGTGCTGCTGCAATATGCAGAGTATCTCACAGGAACAGATGCAGTGCAGCTGCAATATGATTTGTGAACCAGGACTGACTCCTATATAATTCTTTCCCTATAAGAACAAGCAGGAACCTTGCCCTAAACTATCTAATGCAGAGTATCTCACAGAAAGAAACAGTGCTGGTGTAGATTTCTGAAGCAGGATAGTCCTATCTAAATCTCTCCCTCAGATCAGCAGCAGCCTTTCCCTACCCTAGCTAAAGCAGAGTGACGAGCTGTGCTATGTGTCTCTAGCTTATATAGAGGCTGGGTCACATGCTGCACTGGCCAATCACAGCCATGCCAATAGTAGGCATGGCTGTGATGGCTTCTAGGTAAAACAAGTAAAACAAATGGTGATTGGCTGCCCTGCAGCGCACCATTACATTGCCGAACACCGGACCCGAACTTTCAGCAAAATGTCCGGGTTCGGGTCCGGGTAAAAAAAAAACAAAGTCCGTACCGAACCCGAACTTTACAGTTCGGGTTCGCTCAACCCTAGTCTCCACCTATATGTTTCCGTTCTCACACTGCCCCAAACTGTGTTTATATTTCTTTCCTATGTTAGACCGCACTATAGACTTATTTTAAACACTTAGGCCCAGATTCTCATACATTAGCGTTGCTCCTGGGCAGCGTAATGTATGAGCTCTACGTTTCACCGCCGCAGGTCTACAGGTTTAAATCCTGATTCTCAGAACACTTACCTGTAAACTTGCGGCGGTGTAGCGTTAGATTGCTCGGCGCAAGCCCGCCCAATTCAAATGGGGCGGGCACCATTACCCGACGTGCATTGCGCTAAATGACGGACGTCATTTGCCTAGATGTATACGTAAATGGCGTCCAGCGCCATTCACGGACGTCTTACGCAAACAACGTAATTTTTATTCAATTCGACGCAGGAACGACGGCCATAGTTAACATTGGTTGCGCCTGCTAATTAGCAGGGGCAACCTTACGCATTGGGTACGCTACGCAAACTACGTTAATTCGCTGCGTCGACCTTGCGTATGTTCGGGAATCGCCGTACTTACCTCATTTGCATAGACGACGGGGAAAAGCGACGATGCGACACCTAGCAGCGGGAAAAAAATTACTTTTAAGATCTGACAGCGTAACAGCCTTACGCTTGTCAGATCTAATGGGTACCTATGCGCAACTGATTCTAAGAATCAGTCGCATAGATACCCGGGGCCAGATGAGGTGTTACAACGGCGCTAATGGTGTTGCGCCGTCGTAACGCCTTTGAGAATCTGGCCCATACTGTCCTCCAAGGGGAAAGGGAATAGCCGCTCCAGGTGGGAACCCAGACGAACATCCACCGTTGCAGACAACTCAGGTGCAGGCAATGCACTTAGCAAAGCAGGAACAAAGATTGTCTCTGGACAGCCGCACACTGAACACATTTTAGCCTTTATTGGAAAAAGGACAGCACTACCAGTCACAGCAATGTGAAATAAAATAAAACCCAACTGCTGATGCGTTTCGCACTAACACTAGTGCTTAGTCATAGCTAAAAGATACAACAAATGATAGCAAATATATATATATACAACCTTAATGAGACCATATGACTGAAAACCCAAGAAACAGATGGTGTCTAATTGTCAAATTAGTTGACAAACCAATCAGTGAATGGGAGTGTCATGTGAAAAACCCTCTAATGAAATAGAGAAAATATGTGCCTGGTGATCTACACGTGTATACCTTTATGTACATACAAGGATTATATAGAGAATATTAGCTAGATTCTGGTAGATGGGCGTATATTTGGGCCGGCGTAACGCAACGTATATGCGCTAAGCCGGCATAAGTCGGAGAGCAAAGTTGATGATTCACAAAGCACTTGCTCTCCAATTTGCGCCGGCCGAACCTAAAATTGGAGGCTTAAGCCGGTGTATGTGGAAGTGGGTATGAACTTATGCAAATGATTGTCTGAGCGTGGTGCAGTGGCTTACGCCCGGCCTTACTTCAATGGAGCATGTGCAGTGATGTCTAAGTCGGAGCGCTTTCTTGTGCGCATGCGCGCATCTAGGTCGACCGAACTTCCCGTTGTACGCCGGCCTATTGGCTTGCGTCGAGCGCATAAATACGCCCAGACATACGTCCGTCCAACGCAAAATTACATCCTGCTTTTCCCCCCCCTGAGCAAGGTAATTTTGCTGTTTGCTTTTGGATTCCTCATTTTCCTTGATGATGGCTGCTCCCGTCAGCAAGCGTAAAAAGAATTTTACTGCCCAGGAGAGGGCTATAATCATTTCTGGGAGTGAGGAGTTTGATCAGTTCCTCCATGGTCCGGAGAGTCGGGATACCACCCGTGCCAGGAAGCAGGAGATCCTGGACATTATAGCCACTCGGGTCAATGCCCTTGGCAATGTCCCCCGCATCGGAAAGGACATAAATAAAAAGATAAATGATATGCGGCTTCGTGTGCGGGAGAAGCTGGCAAAAATTCATAAGCACCAGACTGGCACTGGGGGTGGACCACCCTGCGATGTCGAGCTGACCCCGGAGGATGAGAGGGTTGCCCGGTGTCTGCATAGGGAGCAGGTGGAGGGAGTAGAGGGGCTTGATTCCCGGGAAGAGGTCTTGAGGACAGGTAAGTGTGTTTTATATCCCCTATTTGGTGTGTAGCATGTGTGGGGGTGGAAGGGAACATGTGACAAGTGTGTGGGTCCCCCAACATGTGACTGCTTTATGTCATCCACAGATGTGCAGGAGGGGCGGGCCCATCTGGTGTCGGTGGCCGACCCACCACATCTTCCGAGGTGCAGCCTCAGCAAGACCCCCAAGATGCTGCGGTGGAGGGGACTGTGCACACTTCTCCTCTTGAGGTGGTGCTTGAGCAGTCTGTGGACCTTGGGCAGATCGGTCTGATAATAGAGGAGTCCATTCTGATGGTTGGGCCCTCTCACACCTCCACCCCCATGATGGGAAGCCCCTCTGCATGTCAAGGAAGCATGAATCAGACGTACAACACAAATAAATGAATAAGGGGATTTTATTGAAAATCAAACAGCAAGATCAAAGTCCACGCTGACGATCGAAACTGCCAGAAGAGTCATCCAACAAAGCCAGGGTAGATAGCCAGGGATGGGAGTCAGCCAAGCCGGAGTCTGTAGCCAGAGACGGGGTGAAACGAAGCCGGGAATCAGGAACCAGAAGGAACGTCTGTAGCCGGGTTGGTCACCAGGAGCAAGCAGCACGATCATGGATGAGGTATCAGACGAAAGGCCCAAGCAAGGAAATGCTGCAGCTGCCGTGATATATATATGCTGAGCAGTCAGCTCCTCCCAGTGGGAGGGAGGAGCCGCAGGGTGAGGCAGGTTACAAGAACCCCATGAAGCAAGATGGCTGCCAGCACATGTCAGTGAAGGGAAGCCTGCAAAGAGGTAAGACCATGACAGTACCTCCCCCTCAAGGGCCCCTCCTCCGCGGCGCAAAATACGGCTTCTGGGGAAAGCGCGCCCATGGAAGGCTCGGAGGAGGACAGGAGCATGAACATCTGCGGAAGGAACCCAGGAACGCTCCTCTGGACCATACCCACGCCAGTGGACCAAGAACTGCAACCGGCCACGGACCAAGCGTGAGTCCAGGATATCGCTCACCTCGTACTCTTTATAATCGCCCACCTGGACAGGACGAGGCCCGAGGAGGTAAAATGATTGCATATTAGTGGTTTCAACAGAGACACGTGAAACACATTGGAAATCCGCATACCAGGAGGAAGCGCAAGAGCGTAGGCAACCGGGTTCACCCTGCGAAGCACACGGAAGGGACCCACAAAGCGAGGAGCCAGCTTAGGAGTGGGCACTCGGAGGTTGAGAATGCGAGTGGACAACCATACCCGATCTCTGACCTGGTAGGAAGGAGCAGGCAACCGTCTGCGATCAGCCTGAAGCTTCTGGCGCTGCGCAGAGACCCCGAGGGACCTCTGGATCTGTACCCATGAAGCATGTAGGGTAGAAAGGTGGTTCTCCACAGCTGGAACATCTTGGGGAGAGAATGACTCTGGTAATACGGCAGGTTGGAACCCATAATTGGCCAAAAAGGGAGACCTCCCAGAGGAAGAGTTAACCGCTGTGTTCCTGGCAAACTCAGCCCATGGCAGAAGGTCAACCCAATTGTCCTGATGACATAGCAACGAAGAAATTGCTCCAGGGCTTGATTGGATCGCTCTGCGGCCCCATTGGACTGAGGGTGGTAAGCCGAAGAGAAGGAGAGTCGAATACCCAACTGAGAGCAAAAAGCATGCCAGAACCTGGACACAAACTGGCTCCCTCGATCCGAAACTATCACCTTAGGCAAACCGTGCAACCGGAAGACCTCCCTTGGCGAAAACCGTGGCCAACTCCTGTGCAGTGGGTAACTTCCTGAATGGAACACAGTGGCACATTTTGGAGAACCGATCCACAATCATGAGAATGACCGTATGGCCTCGGGACACGGGAAGGTCCACAATGAAGTCCATCCCCAGGTGTGACCATGGGCACTCCCCATTGGTAATGGGCTGTAGAAGTCCCAACGGAAGATGCCGGGAGATTTATTCTGGGCACAAACAGAGCATGCCGCTACGTATGCGGCAATGTCAGACCGTAGAGAAGGCCACCAGAACAAACGTGAGACAGCCCAAGATAGCTGATTCTTACCAGGATGCCCCGCGGTCTTGGAATTGTAGGTTCGCAACAGCCGGGTGCGCAACTCCTCGGGCACGAAGCACCTACCATTGGGTCTCCCGGAGGGAGCACCAGATTGGGCCGCCAGAATCTGCTCTCCAAGGGGAAAGGTCAAGCTGGTGCGGATGGCAACCAGGATCTGATTTGGAGGTATGACCGAAGTCGATATCGAATCCTCCCTGGACAGCTCGGAGTATTGACGTGATAAGGCATCCGCCCTGACGTTCTTGGAACCGGGTAAGTAGGAGACCACGTAGTTAAAGCGTGACAGGAACAGAGCCCATCTGGCCTGACGGGGTGTTAATCTCTTGGCCTCATAAAGAAACATCAGATTCTTGTGGTCCGTCAGGATGAGAACCGGAACCACAGAACCCTCGAGCAAGTGCCTCCATTCTTTGAGAGCCTGCACGATAGCTAACAGCTCTCTGTCACCAATCTGGTAGTTGCATTCCGCAGGAGACAGTTTCCTGGAGTAGAACCCACATGGAAGCAGGGGCCCCTCTGGTGTCCGACGCTGAGACAGAAGGGCGCCTACTCCCTTCTCAGACGCATCCACCTCAAGGACGAAGGGCAACCCAGGATTGGGATGAGACAGTATAGGAGCCGAAGCAAAGGCTGATTTTAGAGCCTCAAAAGCCAGGATGGCCTCGGACGGCCAATCATGGGGATTACTGCCCTTTCTGGTCAGATTCATGAGAGGCTTGGCCAGCATGGAGAAGTCCCTGATGAACTTCCGGTAATAATTGGCGAAGCCCAAAAAGCGCTGCAGGGAACGAAGACCAGTGGGCTGTGGCCACTGTAGGACTGCCGAAACCTTCTCAGGGTCCATGGAGAACCCCTCCGCGGAAATGATGTAACCCAGGAAGGTTACCTGGGACCGGTGAAATTCGCATTTCTCAAGCTTACAGAAAAGCTTGTTCTCTAGTAACCGTTGCAACACTCGCTTGACATCCAGAATGTGGACCTCCATGGATTCGGAATATACCAAGATATCATCCAAATAGACCACTACACACTGCTGCAACAGGTCACGAAAAACATCATTGATAAATTCCTGAAAGACTGCGGGCGCATTGCACAACCCAAAGGGCATAACCAGGGATTCGTAATGACCGGTCCTGGTGTTGAACGCGGTCTTCCACTCATCACCCCGCCTGATCCTTACAAGGTTGTACGCAGCCCTCAGGTCGAGTTTGGTAAAGACCGTTGCCCCCTTGAGACGGTCGAACAACTCGGAAATCAACGGAATCGGGTATGCATTCTTAATTGTGATGCGATTTAGGCCCCTATAGTCGATGCACGGCCTCAATTCTCCGCCCTTCTTCTTTACAAAGAAATATCCAGCCCCCGCTGGGGAAGAGGATTTGCGAATGTGCCCCCGGGAAAGCGCCTTCCTCACGTACTCCTCCATGGCTTCATTCTCAGGAACCGACAGTGGATATACCCTGCCACGAGGAGGAATGGCACCAGGTTGTAAATCTATGGCACAATCGTATGGGCGGTGCGGAGGCAGGGCACCAGCGCGCACCATATCGAATACATATAGGTACTCCCTGTATTCAGAGGGCAACACGGAGTCCGAGAAGGCACACAACACCTTGACAGGCCCATGGATGCAACTAGCCCCACACTGTGGGGACCACGAGAGGATCTCAGCCGATCTCCAATCGAAAGTCGGATTATGCCTCTGGAGCCAGGGGTACCCCAAGACCACCGAGTAGTGAGGAGACGAAATGACTTGAAGGCAGACCGACTCCCTGTGAACGGCCCCAATGGCTATCTTCACTGGAAGGGTCTCATGAGTCACCTGCAGCGTCTGAAGGGGTCTGCCGTCAATCGCCTCAAGAACCAGCGGAGAAGCTCGAGCCTGCAGAGGAATGGAGTTTGCGGCAGAAAATCTACTGTCGATGAAAAGACCACCAGCACCAGAATCCACCAACACCTGGGCCGTCACCGAGCCCCCGGCCCAGGAGAGGACAACGGTGAGCAGTGGTTTATCAACACGGGAAACCGGGGACGAAGAAACTCCACCCAAGATCTGTCCCCGACAGGATCTCAGGTGCGAGCGTTTCCCGGACGATTCGGACATGACAACCGAAAATGCCCACTGAGACCGCAGTACATGCAACGACCCTCATGTCTCCGAAGTGCCCTCTCCCCCTCAGACAGGCGAGCAAACCCCAGCTGCATGGGCTTACCCCCAGACACGTCAACCCCAGGAGGCGTGGGAGGAGAGGGAGGCACGGGTGGGACAGCAAACGTAGGCGCCAATCTGCTGAGAGGCCTCCGCAGGCTCTCCTTAAAGGAAGGTCTCTCCCTGAGTCTGGTGTCAATCAATATCAGGAAAGAAATGAGAGCCTCAAGCTCCACGGGTAGGTCCTTAGCCGCAATCTCATCTTTCAGGGTGTCAGAAAGACCATGGGAGAAGGCCGCCACCAGGGCCTCATTATTCCAGCCCACCTCTGCTGCCAGGGTACGAAACTCAATGGCGTATTCGGCGATCGATCGTGAACCCTGTCTGATGGACATGAGGAGCTTCGCAGCAGAGGCAGAGCGAGCCGGCACATCGAAAGCCCTCCGAAGAGAAGCAACAAAATCGGAAAACTCGGCAACCACCGGATTGTTGTTCTCCCATAAAGACTTGCCCAGGCCAAGGCCTTGTCCGAGAGCAGCGAGATCAGGAAGCCCACCTTTGATCTCTCAGTAGGAAAAGCATGTGACAGCAACTCGAAATAAATGCCCACTTGGTTAAGGAAGCCTCGGCACTGAGTTGGCTCACCCCCAAAGCGCTGTGGGAGGGGGCAGAACCGGTCATTCCCCACCACACTGCAGGCGCAACAACGGGTGCCGGGGTAGACTCTGGCGCAACAACCGGAGCGGCAGTAGGAGCGAAAACAGGAGCGACAACCGGCCTATCAGCAACAGGAGCGAGATGAGCAGTGCGTGCAAGCAGGGTTTGCAACGCCTGAGCGAACTGACCCAGCAGGCGATCCTGCTGATCAAGTCTGGAAACCAGCATGGGTAGCGTGGATGGCCCTGTACCGTCAGGATTCATGGCTTGGGCCTAATGTCAAGGAAGCATGAATCAGGCGTACAACACAAATAAATTAATAAGGGGATTTTATTGAAAATCAAACAGCAAGATCAAAGTCCACGTTGACGATCGAAACTGCCAGAAGAGTCATCCAACAAAGCCAGGGTCGATAGCCAGGGATGGGAGTCAGCCAAGCCGGAGTCTGTAGCCAGAGACGGGGTGAAAAGAAGCCGGGAATCAGGAACCAGAAGGAACGTCTGTAGCCGGGTTGGTCACCAGGAGCAAGCAGCACGATCATGGATGAGGTATCAGACGAAAGGCCCAAGCAAGGAAATGCTGCAGCTGCCGTGATATATATATATGCTGAGCAGTCAGCTCCTCCCAGTGGGAGGGAGGAGCCGCAGGGTGAGGCAGGTTACAAGAACCCCATGAAGGAAGATGGCTGCCAGCACATGTCAGTGAAGGGAAGCCTGCAAAGAGGTAAGACCAAGACACTGCATCTCCCACCAGCAGGGGAACCACCTCAAGGGGCTCCCCCTACACCCGCTCAGTCGCCTCTTCTGCCCCAAGAAAGGCGACCAGGAAGACGAGGGGTGTACCCGGTAATGTCCAGGACCAAATTGCCCTGGATCAAAGCCAGCAGACCCGGCATATGGGGGAGATAGCCGGGCACCTCCAGCAGATGGCTCAGAATGCTGGCCAAATACGGGAGGCAGTGCAGGAGGTGAGCTGCAACAGCTCTGCAGTGGCCACCTGTGTGGTTGACCTGCAGGCCACCACTACCAACCTGGTGACCAAGGCGGATAGCCTTATTGAGGCTTTAAACGCCAACACCGCTGCTATACAGGAGGAGGGGAGACGGAGGCAACGGAATGAGAGGGATAACCTCACCCGCCAGCTGAGGATGCAGGCCCAAACAAATCTAGTACTCACCCGGATTGCTGTTGCCTTGGAGGGCAGGCAGCTGTCACCTGCCAGGACTGGCCCACCTGGGGATGAGCCACCTCCAGATGGGGCCACCACCCCACCCCAGGCTCCCCCCCAGGCAGCTGAGGAGCCAAACAGGTGGCAGCAGGCACAGCCAGCGTAAGACAAAATAACTGCCTTTTTTTTTTTGTTATCTGCTCAGGTGATGAGCTTCTTTTTTTGTTATCTGCTCAGGTGATGAGCTTCTTTTTTTGTTATCTGCTCAGGTGATGAGCTTGATTTTTATTTATGTGCTCAGGTGATGAGCTTGATTTTTAAAAAAAGGCTCAGGTGATGCTTTTATTTGATTTGTTAAAGCACATGGTGAGGAGTGCTGCTACAGTGTGACTGGTGTGTGAATGGGGGGGGGTGTCACTCCTGTCGGCAAAGGGGTGTCACCCTCTGCCGTGTGAAAGGTGTATGAATGTACAGTGAGATAATTGGAGCCGTGGCGTTGCTGCTCCCTAGTACCGTGCGGTGTACTTTGGTTAATCCAATTTGATGTGGATGTGGGGTGTGTGTGCTAGGGACCACAGTGGTGTGCATGCGTGCATTCTACTTGTGACATGATGAATGTGTGTGTTTAACGTGCAAAGATGTCTTCTGTGAGGCGTCTTCTGACTTCTGCTCCCACAGCAGACGGGTTATCCTCCGTTAGGGGGGGATTGCGTGGTTCGGGGGTCAGGTCATCACGTAGGTCAATCTCCAGGCCCTTTCTCATGGTGTAGTTGTGCAGAATGCAACATGCCCCGATGATCTGGCACACAAAGTTTGGGGAATACAACAGGGTCCCCCCGGACTTATCCAGGCATAGGAAATGGGACTTCAGGAGGCCAAAGGTGCGTTCCACCACTCCACGGGTAGGTGCGTGTGCTTCATTGTATCTTCTCTCTCCTGGGGTTTGGGGAGTCCGATATGGAGTCATGAGATGGGGCCCAAGTGCATATGCAGAGTCACCTGGAAGGGAAAAGACAGGAGGATGTTAGTCGTGCATGTGCACCTCGTGATGTCTGCATCATGGGGGGGGGGACAGTCATGCCTGACACCCATGTCATTCACCAACCCCATACATGTTCTGGTCAAAATCTGTTGGGATGGTGCTTTGACGGTATATGTAGCTGTCATGGCTGGACCCTGGGTGTTTGGCACGGACGTGCCATATGAGGCATTGGGCATCGGCTATCACCTGTACATTGATGGAATGCCAATGCTTCCGATTGCGGTATATGTGCTCTGTCTCACGGGGGGGCCGTAGTGCCACATGTGTGCAATCAATGGCCCCCACGGTGCGTGGGAATCTGTCAATTCTGTAGAAATCTGTCATTGCCTTCTGCTGCAGATGCTCCTGGGTGGGTCTGATGAAGTGGTGGGACATGCGTCTGAGGATTGCGGGGACAACCTGGTGCACACATATGCTCATGGTGGATTGTGACATCCCAGACAAGACTCCACTTGTACGCTGAAAAGAGCCACTGGCAAGGAAATGAAGTGTTGCCAGTACTTTGACCAGTGGCTGCACTGCATGAGCGCGATGTGTCTTGCTGGTGATGTCATCATGCAGGGTTGTGGCTAAATCCAGGATGGCTTCACGGCTGAATCTGAAGATGCGATACACCTCCGAATCACCCATGCCAAAGACGTTCATGTGCGTTCGGTATATCCGCTCCCGTGCCCTCCTACGAGTCGGACCTATTAGTAGTGCTAGGAGCACGCCTGCCCCTGGCATGTTGGAACACAGATGTGTTGTCCTGCAAGTGTGGGTGCTCAGCTCATCCGTAACGCTGCTGTAGCTACTTCATTTGCATATTTAAATAGGAAATCAATGCGAGCGGAAGATGCGTCGCGCCTAAATATGCGCCCAAGTTAGGCCGGCGTAGAAAAGTTGCGTCAGTCGGAGGAAGCCTATTTTCAGGCGTATCTTGTTCTGTGGGTACGGAACAAAAGCGCGCCGGCGCATATTTACACTTACGCCGCGTATCTGTAGATAAGCTGGCCTAACTCTTTCTGAATCTAGCTATCTCTCTACAAAAAAGCTTATAGATGGTAAATGTTACACAGATGTAAAAACAACAAAACAAAAAGGCTAAAGCACACAAGTGTGAATATGTGTGGGCCCCATGTGCCAGTGAATAAATGTGTGATGTGTGTTGCAGCACGAGGACATGAAGTTAATAAAGGGAAAATAATGAAATCTCTCGTAAATGTACAGTGAAATAAGGAAAAGTTGATTGTACAGCTGGAAATGGACAAAGGTTGTGTATGTGTATCATAAGTGATTTGAATATTAGTGTGATATATAACACAAATGTGAAAATAAATGTGTACACCGTTTAAAATAAATAAGTGAAAAGTAAGGTGAGTCCAGTTAAGTGTATACTATAAACTAAAAATGAAAAGTAAAGACAAATGTGAAAAGAATGATAAAAAATATAAATAAAAAATATTTTGGTATATGTCAGGATACTGTGCAGGCATCATATGAATGAAGATGACATGCACAATAAACAGACATTTCATCAAACCTGTCAAACAGGAGATATATATAAAAGGATGTCTATATATATATATGTATGTGTCAGGACACTATGCAGGCAAAGAGGATGGCAGGGAAATGACAAGGAGAGATCGACAAAGGGGATTAATACTAATAATGGGAAACATCCCATTAGAAATTCATCCCTGCCAGTAATCTGGTATGTAACATGAAAGTCCAGTAAACCTCTCGCCTGCACAGAATCCTGAACATGTAACCCCTCTAATGGGATTCTAATTGTGAAGATCCTAGGTATATATATGATTTATATTCATTTATTTTATATACATGAAGTATACAAAAAATAGTAGTGTGATAGTATACATCTGTAAATAAACAATATATGTGAATGGCATAAATATATATAGTTTAGTGAAGTAAACATACAAACGTGCAGAAAAGTGTGGTCATATGAAGATAGAGCTATAGTAAAAAGATTTTATATATATTGTGACAGGAAGTCAGGTAAATCTGTGGGTGTTGTCACAGACGGGACATACATTTCTGCCTTGTTTAGACAATACACCAATTGTTATTAGGCGTCGGCTGAAAAAGTAGCCAGAAAAGGTCCAAGGGCGTTGGAAAACTTCAGCTGTTCAGAATGAGACAATTAAGGCCTCTATAAGTAATCCAGAGGATTACCACTGATTTGCTGCATCCTGAGGCTTTGTGAGTGAGGAGAGCAGTGTACTGAAAGTCTTCTGAGGAGGTGACTGATTTTCCTGTATGATAAAAATCAAAAGACTATTGTTTTTCTGCTGTATGACGAGAAGTGTCTGCCCAACACTAGGCTGTGCCAGACTCCATAGATAGGTTCCTGTGTGGTGAAGATAGACGCCCCAAGTGGCCAGGGTTTATTTTATGTTTGATTTTGTTCATGCTGTTTGGATGCCTCCACTTGTTTCCAGCAAGATGGAAGAATAAACCAAAATCTTTGTTTTCAACCGTCTTCGACTGCCTGTCTATATAAATTCAGTGTGTGGTGAACCCATCCAAGGAGTCATGCACCCCGCTACCGAGCTAACCCCTTACACATGGTGGAGTGCCGCGGGCAGTTAAAGTAAACCCAAAATGGAGGAGATACTGAAACAGCTGGCTTTAGCAAATGCAAATCAACAACAGACAAATGCAGGTTTGCAGCGGAGCCTTGCAGCTCAACAACAGGCTCACGCAGCTCAACAGGCTCACCAAGAGAGCATGGCAGCTCAACAACAGGTTCACCAAGAGAGCCTTGCAGCTCACCGAGAGAGCATTTCAGGCTTGGAACAGAGACACCAGCAGCAAATGGAGGCCATCCTGAAACGGCTTCAGAGACAGCAGACCGAGGCTGGGAGTCAGGCCAGTAACATACCGACTTTTCGGGTAAGACACTTATTGCCAAAGATGACTGCAGATGAGGAACCTGAGATGTTTCTGACCATGTTTGAGAGAGCAGCGGAAAGAGAGAGTTGGCCTAAAGACCAGTGGGCTGGACTAGTGGCCACCCTATTATCTGGAGAAGCCCAAAAGGCATATTTTGATTTGGAGCTTGCAGATGCAAAAAACTATGATCGATTAAAAGAGGAAATATTGGCACGTTTCCGTGTAACGCTGGGTGTCCGTGCTCAGCGGGTCCACAATTGGAGTTATCAGCAGAGGAAGCCACCTTGGTCGCAGATATATGACCTCATCCATTTGGCTAGGAAATGGCTGCAGCCAGAAACTTTGTCCGGACCAAAAATTTTGGAGCGAGTAGTCATGGACAAATTTCTTAGGTCTCTTCCTAACACCCTGCAGAAATGGGTGAACCATGGTGGTCCGGAAACCGCAGACAAACTTGTAGACCTGGTCGAAAGGTACCTAACAACAGAAAATTTGTCCTCTTCCACCAGAGACGCACAGACTTTTCACCCCAAGACCAGACCCTCCCCACCTATAGGTAAGACTGCATCAAGGGATGGGGGTGGAGAGAGGTACCAAGGAGCAACTAAAGGAATTATCGGGACTACTGCTAATGTTTGGTGAGAGCGGCCTGGAAGATCCATCCCACAGGAGAGGACCAGAAGGTTGATTTGTTACCGTTGCCGGGAAGAGGGACATGTAGCAGCAGTTTGCCCAGCGGGTGATGAACCCATGCAGTGTGACTTTCTGACAGAGACGACAGTCCCTTTTTGCAGCCACATGCACTGAGAAACCTTTATATAGAATGTGCTTAGATGGTAAAAATGTTGTGGTATTGTTGGATTCAGGTAGCCTGGTCACCTTAGTGAAAAGTGATCTAGTGGTGGAAAGAACCTTACATCCGAGGTGTGGCTTCTTCTTTCTATGCTCAATAGCAGTTTGTACGTTTAAAAAGTGAGTGATTAATGTGACAATTGTGGTGATTTACTAAAACACAGAAATACATTTGGCACTACAAGTGCACTAGGAGAACCAGGGAGACAGATAAAAGAAACACAAGCAAGAATGACAAAACTGTAATTTCAAAGATCAAATGTTGTGTTTATTTTTATTTTTTTGTATTTTTTTTAAAAAGAAATATGCTCTGGCATAGCGATGGCCCCCCTACCCGTGAAGTACTCCACGTATCTATCTCGGGCATCTCGAGTAGTTTGGGGGCCAAGCCAGTATGACCAGTGTCCAGGCCAGTAAGGTTGTCTGAATGTCTGGCCTCAGGCCCAAGGTTTGTAAGGTAGGTCTCTGAATGCCTGCGCAAAAAATTGTGAAGTATGCAGCAGCAAAATATGATACTGTTTCAGTTTGTATTCCGCCATGTGCATGGCTGTCAGGAACAGGCGGAACCGGCTGGCCATTATCCTGAAGGCATTCTCGACATCCCTCCAGGCTCTGGCCAGCCGGTAATTAAAAACCCTCCTCTCCGGGGTGAGGGTTCTCTGGGGAAACGGCCTCATGAGGTGAGGTGCAAGCCCGAAAGCTTCATCCGCGACAAACACGAAAGGGAGTCCCTCCACATTGTCTTTATCTCGTGGCAGTGCCAGGCCACCAGTCTGGAGACGTCGGGCTAACTCCGTCTGCGCGAATACTCCGCCGTCGGACATCCGGCCGTTCTTCCCCAAACTCGTACTGTGCTGACACCACCGCCATCAACAATATACTATTAAAACCTTTATAGTTGAAATAGTATGACCCCGAACAGGGTGGCGGAACTATGTGGATGTGTTTCCCATCTATTGCCCCTCCACAGTTCAGAAAGTCCCACCGCTGGGCAAATTGGGAAGCCACAGTCTGCCATTCCTGTGGCGTGAAAGGAAACTGTGGAGTCAAACAAAAAGAAAAATTATTATTTTGGCATATAAACATTGCAATCACAATACAAAAGACATCCTTGTCCAACATCAGTATAACATTTATTTGAGTGAGTATTTCATACCAAAAAAAAAAATAGGCCCACTTATCAGACTCCTTACCCCTCTGATGGGTCATTAAACATTTTAAGGGGGGGGGGGTTCTAGCTGAGTTGGGGCCCAGAAAAAAATCCCTCTAGCACTCTGCCTAAATTGAATGAGAAACAAGACATTGGGACACATTTTAAGGGGGGGGGGCAGAACTACAATGGAGCAGACAAAAAACAAGTTTGAAAAAGACTAGGCTAGGTGTGTTTGGGCCTAGGATAGCATGCTGGAGAGGTTAGTGAAGGGAAATATGCATGTAGGCCAAAAAAGGAGCATTCAAAGCTTACAGCATGCATGGGGACAAAGGGGACATTCACAGCATATTACAATCATGGTAATTAGGGATTGATGCAAGAAATACAAGACATTAGCATACATTAAAGACATAGATTGTGATGTTAAAGGAGAAAACTTACCTTAATATAGTCCTTCTGCATCACTTGGATGATGGCAGAACACGTCTCCGGGATGATGACCCAAGCGCCTGGGGGGGAGATGCCTGTTGAGAACTTGAGGTCCTGCAGGCTTCTCCCAGTCGCCAGGTACCTCAACGTGGCAATGAGCCTCTGCTCGGCCGTGATGGCTTGGCGCATCACAGTGTCCTGACTCGTGATATAGGGGGACAGAATATCCAAAAGACGGAGGAAAACAAGGTCCGTTATCCGGAGAAAGTTCCTGAAATCATCAGGGCTATTCTCCTGGATTTCCCTAAGCAGAGGCATATGAGAAAATTGGTCACAATGACGCAACCAATTCTTGGCCCATGAACTCCTCCTCGCCCTGTTCACGGCCACAGATCGGGAAACATTATGAACTGCAGAAGACAGTCCATACGCAGCACGAACTAGAGAATGAGAACGCACTTCCAACATGACTTCAAACCGGTCGGCTGGTCAGAACACATTTAAAACAGAACGCACCCAGGAACATCAAGGCCTGTAAAGAACGAACTGATAAACAGAAATTGAGCGGACAGGAACGCACTGCAAAACAGATACGACCTGACTGCAAGCACTGAAAGACAGATACGAACCCACAAGCACAAACTGAACACGAGAAAACGATCTGCAAAGCACGGAGACTGAAAAGTGCGAATCGGCTCTAACCAAACTTTTACTAACACGCGGTAACACGGAATCAGCAAAAGCAGCCCCAAGGGTGGCGCCATTGGATTTGAACTTCCCCTTTATAGTGCCGTTGTACGTGGTTTACGTGACCGCGTTCTGACACAATCGTTTTTTTAACCAATGGTGTGTAGGCACGACTGACCATCAGTCAGCTTCATCGGATAACTGATGGAAAAATCCATCAGACCGCTTTCATCGGATTGACCGATTGTGTGTACAGGGCATAAGGCTGGGTTCACACTGATACTACACGACAGTGATACGACTTTCATCCTACTTTGCTCTGCGACATCAGTCCTACATTGGTCCGAAATCAATCCGACTCATGAACAGGATGCTACTTTGATCCGACTTTGTGACAGTCTGACTTGTCCTTTGACCAATCAAAACAATCCCAGTGTGAGATAAATTCCTTTTACTGCTGTTGTAATCATCATGTCGGATGTCAAAAGTTGGATGGTAAGGACAAGGCTCCTACTTTGGTCCAACTTCAATGATATTCAATGGGCTGAAGTAGGATCAAAGTCAGACCAAAGTAGTACAGGGAGCATTTTCAAAGTCGGACTGACTTGTGTCGGACCAGTTAAGACGGCTCCTATAGGGAAACATTGATTTTCACACGTCATGCGACATGAGCTCCCAATGTTGGAGCGTTTGTCGTACTAGTGTGAACCCAGCCTAAGGCTGGCATCAATTTTCAGATTCCTGCTGCGGCTGTGAGTGGCTACGTGCAGCCATTGTCCCATTCACTGTAATGACAGATTGCCTGCGGCTGCAGCTGTTTACAGCTATCTGCACAGGCAATGATTACCTGTGGTGATCATTACTGGATGCACTTTGCGGATTTGCCTAGCCGCTCACAGCTGCAGCAAGATCTGAATATTCCGGCCACTACAATTCGAACCTGACTTAATCACTGGTATGAATGTAGCCTAAATTTGTTGGTACATCTAACACTTCACTCCCCCCAGACTGACTGTGCGCTGTTCAAAGGTGCCCCCTGTGCTCCTTCGTCCAGAGTGGGGGCACTCTAATACAGGAGGTGTGTTACTGGCCAGATCACCAAGGAAACTACATCTAATGATTGGTAAGCTGCAATATATAAAAGTTTTGGGTTTAATACCACTTTAACTCATTTTCATTTTAGATATTATTAGGTCCATATCTTATGTTTATTCCATTGTTTTACTCTTTTTTTTTCATTCATTCAAGCATTCTGTAGTCTAAAGCCCAAATCCTGGCCCCATCCTCCCCCCACCATGCTCTCCTCCCCCCGTAGTATTTTATGTTTTTTTTTTTTTTCATAATGCTTGCAAATATAATAATAGCCTAGAGTTTGGCTTTCAATACTTTTACCACAAAGAACTCCTTCGCAAATGGATGGAAAAATCATATTTCTTTCATACAGAAATGATGTCCCCTTGTCCTTTGTGCATGCTTAGGGAAACATACAGCACATTTGTCAAAACTTTATACTGACCTTAGCAATATTTAATTTAATTGCATCATCTCTACGTTTCTCTGAACTGAACATGCCCAGTTTCTTTAACTTTTCACTGTAAATTAGATTTTCCATCCTTCTGATTTATGTAATTGTCCACTTCTGAACCATCTCCCAAACACAGTTTACAATGTGGTGCCTAAAACTGGAGCCCCTATTCCTATTGTGGCCACCAGTTAATAATAATTGTATTTTCAATTACCACATGAATCTGTCTTTGTAGCCTCATATTCCAATGTTCAGCAGCATTTAAACAGAGGTGGGAAGGCCAGCACTGCAAGCCAATCAGACTATAATGCATTGCACGGCTTTTAGTGTTGCTGGGTCTTACCCTTTTGACTGAGGTCTTTACAGTCATGCATAACTTTATGATCGAAATGGCAGTAACATCTTCCTCAGATTAATCTTGAATTTCTTTTCCCCATTCTTAAAACTTTTAAAATCAATTTTAAAATCAAAGATTTTTAATTATACTAATTTCTAATAAACATATTCCTTAGGGTTATTTAAAACTGGGGAACATTAGCAATGTACATTTTTTATATTTTGTATAGATGTTGTTCTTTACATGAAGCTCTGATTGGGTTGAGCCTTAGAGACATATTAGTGATGTCCCGCACCAACCATGTAGCAGCTCGATCGTTACACTCAGTGATGATTGCGCTGATACACTGCATGTTCTATCCCAATCATGGCTCTGATTGATCAACCCAATGTTAGAGCAATATGGAGATGCCTTTAGTAAGAAGCCTCTGGAGTCAGGATGCCGTGCGGCGCTGGGATTGCATGTTTGGAGATCACATGTTTATTAACACCACCCACTGGCCCCACCCTGCCTACATAACCCACAATGCCCCGTGGTCAGACACGCCCCCCTGATGACGTGTAAACCACGAAACAATTGTCGGCGGCGAGTCTGACAGCACAGCTCCCCAGCTGATCCCGCTCCTAGGTCCCTGCACAGACGTACTACCGCTCCTTCACATGGCAAGCTAGCAGACCCACATGGGGTTATGTAAACCACGCATGCAGTCCTAGTGCCGGGTAGGCACCTACACAAGTAAGAGGCCAATTCAGCTTTGCTTTTATGTAATTTTTTAATAAAAACGATAATGCACTATAGTTTTTCTCCTGCTTTTTTGTGGATGAAACTTCTGGGACACCAATGATCTAACCAGAGTGGCAATCTCCAAGTGGCATAGTGTACATGCACTTAAACCTGTCAAGCCTGTTAGACCTACTTTTTTACTAAAGTGGTCCACATTTTCTGGTAAGCATATACCCACATTAGAGCACATCGGGTGAAAGTTTAATCAGATGGTGGTGGCTACAGCAATATCAAGACTCATTGCATGACTATCCAATGAAACATCATGTGAAAGAGATTTCCTATGAATAGTGTTAATCACTGTGGCAATTCAGAGACACTTTTTCACTTTTTTCGTTGATTTTTATGTTCCATGGTCAATTTTTGTGTGTATGCATAATTTAATTGATTTCACTTTGTACTATTTTTTGGACTTTGTTTGATTAATAGTTCAATATTTGGGCAGAGTGTCCATTCACAGGACTTTGTGAGTACTCCTATTTTATCTCACCAGAGATTCAAGCTGTCACTTATTGAGTGTTTAATTTATTAATATTGTTTAGCCATTAGTATTTATAAGATCTTCCTGCTAGGGCAGCACACCAAGGAAGATTTTTTCACTAGCGCCCTCTACCTCACCTTTATTCAATTGCACTATATAACCTTTATATTTTGAACCAGAGGAGCGGCTTGGTAATTTAAGTAATTATTTATATTTTTGATGTATAACTAATATACTTTTCATATTTGGTGCGGAAACACACCCCATTCAAATATAATAATAGCCTAGAGTTTGGCTTTCAATACTTTTACCACAAAGAACTCCTTTGCAAATGGATGGAAAAATCATATTTCTTTCATACAGAAATGATGTCCCCTTGTCCTTTGTGCATGCTTAGGGAAACATACAGCACATTTGTCAAAACTTTATACTGACCTTAGCAATATTTAATTTAATTGCATCATCTCTACGTTTCTCTGAACTGAACATGCCCAGTTTCTTTAACTTTTCACCGTAAATTAGATTTTCCATCCTTCTGATTTATGTAATTGTCCACTTCTGAACCATCTCCCAAACACAGTTTACAATGTGGTGCCTAAAACTGGAGCCCCTATTCCTATTGTGGCCACCAGTTAATAATAATTGTATTTTCAATTACCACATGAATCTGTCTTTGTAGCCTCATATTCCAATGTTCAGCAGCATTTAAACAGAGGTGGGAAGGCCAGCACTGCAAGCCAATCAGACTATAATGCATTGCACGGCTTTTAGTGTTGCTGGGTCTTACCCTTTCGACTGAGGTCTTTACAGTCATGCAGAACTTTATGATCAAAATTACCCTGTTGTTTGCTAACTTACTGAGGCAGTTTGTACCACTCTCAAGCTACCAGTGCTATTTCCAGCCTCGTCATATAGGGCCCCACTAAGGTTGTTGGGCTGGCGCTGCTTTAAATTTAGAGGGGACTCTGAGTGTTAGTTGACTCAGATATGTATAATTTTGGCTAAATTTGGCATTTGTTTCAGCCGTGGCTGTGCTGAGAGTGACCACCATTGTTTGTCTGGGGTGTTGTTACCACCCCAGACCATGGGTGGCAGCAGCTAAGTCAGGGTGATATTGGGTGTCTCCCCTTGGCGGCCAATCAGTGGGGGGTTGATCGTCCTGCTGTGCATGCTGGGGAGGGGTACTTAAGGAACAGGTGTCACTGAACTGAGGTCGTCGATCCTTGGTCTGTCGTCCCACATCCTCGTGGCCCTCCTGGCCGGGAGTGAGTGCTCCTGCAATCCTGGCTCCGGGACCACGTTGGTCCGGGGTAGGGTTCGGTTCGCACCAGAACGTTCGAACAGACCGCGGGTTCGCACGAACATTTAGAACCCCATTGAAGTCTATGGGACTCGAACGTTCGAAAATCAAAAACGCTAATTCTAAAGACCAATATTCAATTTAATGTTGGAAAACGTCTTTCAGAACCCGGGTCTTGTCCCAGGGAACATGTATCAATGGAATTTTTTTAAAAAAAAACGTCCGTTTTTCCGGAGCAGCGATTTTAATGATGCTTAAAGTGAAAAAAAATTAATAAAAATTAAATATCACACCTGCTGTGTGTCTATAGTAGTGGCACGTGTTTAGAAATGTCCCTGCACAACATGAAATTATTATAAGAACAAAGTAATTTAATACTGCTTGCGCACGTGCTGTGTGGCAACAATATCTCGATTATTTTAGGGGTGGTGGGGGGGGCCATTATTTTTTTGTGAAAGCAAAATTGTAGAAAAAAGGGCACCCCTCAAACATATTGTAATTGGAGCGCAACAAAGAGCCACGTGCAAAGTATTGCATCAAAACATTTTATTAGGCGCCCCTGTTTCACAGGGGCACAAAAATTGTGCCTTAGGCCAGGTGCAAAGTATTGCATCAAAAATTGTTATTAGACGCCCCTGTTATACAGGGGCACAAAAATGTGTTTTCGTAGGCACAACACAACACTGCAACCCCTCCCAATATCTGTAATTGGAGCGCAACAAGGAGCCACGTGCAAAGTATTGCATCAAAAATTGTTATTAGGCGCCTCTGTTACACAGGGGCAGAAAAATTAGGCCTTAGGCACAACACAACACTGCAACCCCTCCCAATATCTGTAATTGGAGCGCAACAAGGAGCCACGTGCAAAGTATTGCATCAAAAATTGTTATTAGGCGCCCCAGGGGCAGAAAAATTAGGCCTTAGGCACTGGTGGCGGAGCACAGAAAAACAACATTTCTTACTAGCTATCAGCAAGAAAAGTGAGGAGGAGAAGGATATTCCATCAGCAGCATAACAGGACAGTCACTCAGCATCAGCAGTCTCAAAGGGATCTGACATTTCAACAAAAAATTATTATTCAGTAACATCAGCATCAGGTGCTTGGTAGCTGGTGTTGATCCAAGCCTGATTCATTTTGATAAAGGTCAGTCGATCAACAGAGTCGGTGGAGAGGCGCACCCTGTGATCGGTCACAAAGCCTCCAGCAGCACTGAATGTGCGTTCTGAACGAACACTGGATGCAGGGCAAGCCAGTAGCTCAATTGCGTACTGTGCAAGCTCTGGCCAGTGATCCATTCTCAAGACCCAGTAAGCCAGAGGATTTTCCATGGGGAAGGTGTCCAAGTCGGATCTTGCCGCTAGGTATTCCCGGACCATGTAAACCAGACGCTGGCGATGGTTGCTGGAACCGGTCAGACCTTGGGGCTGCGGATTAAAAAATTGTCTGAACACATCGGTCAGACGGCCACCTTCTCCACCGCTCCTTCTCTGACTCACCGAAGCCTCAGCAAGACGTTGTCCAGGGCCAGGTCTTGGTAATCCCCCCGGTTCTGGGAACGCATTGCACAGACCCTTCTGCAAGGCCTCCCGCAGAAGTTTCATCTTCTGCTTCCTCTGCGATGGCAACATAAGGTCCGCTACCCTACTCTTGTAACGTGGATCAGGGAGAGTTGCCAGCCAGTAATGATCCCTCTCCTTGATAGCACGTACACGAGGATCCTTACGCAGGCTTTGCAGGATCAGGGAGGCCATGCAGCGTAGGTTTGCAGAGGCATTTGGGGCAGAGTCCTCTGGGTCACTGAGGACGACAGGATCCGCAGCCACCTCATCCCAGCCACGTAAAAGTCCACGTGTTCCTTGGGACTGTAAATGATCCCTTGAAGACTGCTGCTGTTGATGCTGAGTGCTAGGCTCCGCCTCCATGCTGCTGATACAATCCTCCTCCTCCTCATCCTCCTCCTCCTCTTCCTGTGTTCTAGGTGGGCAAGCAGGAACAGTGTCTGGATAAAGGGGGCCTTGAGAGGTAAGGAAGTCCTCCTCTTCCTCCCTCTGTTCTGCCTCAAGGGCCCTGTCCATTATTCCACGTAGGGTGTGCTCCAACATGTGAATAAGCGGGACAGTCTCACTGATGCATGCACTGTCACTGCTCACCATCCTCGTGGCCTCCTCAAATGGTGACAGGACAGTGCATGCATCCCTGATCAAGGCCCACTGGCGTGGTGAAAAAAACCCAAGCTCCCCTGAGCCAGTTCTGCTGCCATATTGGCACAGGTACTCATTGATGGCCCTCTGCTGCGTGTGCAACCGCTGCAGCATGGCCAACATAGAGTTCCATCTGGTGGGCATGTCACAGATTAGGCGGTTCTTGGGCAGGTTGTATTCCCTCTGGAGGTCTGTCAGCCGAGCAGTGGCATTATATGACCTCTGGAAATGCACACAGACTTTCCTGGCCTGCTTCAGGACATCCTGTAAGCCTGGGTACCTGCCCAAGAACCGCTGCACCACCAAATTGAGAACATGCGCAAAACAGGGTACATGGGTGAGTTTTCCCTGTCACAGGGCAGAGAGGAGGTTGGTGCCATTATCGCTGACCACCATTTCAGGCTTCAGCTGGCGTGGCGTCAACCACCTCTGAGCCTGCCCCTGCAGAGCTGAAAGAACCTCTTCCCCAGTGTGGCTCCTGTCTCCCAAGCACACCAGCTCTAGCACCGCATGGCATCTGTTGGCCTGCATTCCTGCGTAGCCCCTCGTACGCCTATGGAGCACGGCTGGTTCTGAGGAAACATCACCACAGGAAGAGGCCACAGAGGAAGAAGAAGAGGAGGGGGTGGAGGAGAGAGGTGTGTCACAAGCAGTAGTAGTGTTTTGGAGGCGTGGTGGCGGAACAACCTCCAAAACTACTGTACCTTGCCCTGCGTCCTTCCCAGCTGCCAGCAGAGTCACCCAATGGGCCGTAAAAGACAGGTAACGTCCCTGTCCATGCCTGCTGGACCATGAGTCAGTGGTAAGATGCACCTAACCACTGACCGCCCTGTCCAGCGAGGCATGGACATTGCCTTCCACATGCCGGTAGAGAGCCGGAATCGCCTTCCGTGAGAAAACGTGGCGTTTGGGTACTTGCCACTGAGGTACTGCACATTCCACAAACTCACGGAATGGGGCAGAATCTACCAACTAAAAAGGTAACAGTTGAAGTGCTAGCAATTTTGCTAAGCTAGCATTCAACCGCTGGGCATGAGGATGGCTGGGAGTGTACTTCTTTCGGCGCTGCAGCAGCTGGGGCAGGGAAATTTGTCTGGTACTATCAGTAGATTGCCCGCATGTACTACCACTACTAGGTTGTGACACACCTATTTCTACAACTTCAGTGCAGGCTTCAGAGAGGACTGGGGGTCTAGTGGGGTTGGAGGTCACAGAAGGGCAAGGGGAGGTCCGCTTTGGTCTTTGGTGTGGGTCTTTCTGGTATGCTTGCCAACGAGCTGCATGGCAGGTCGACATATGTCTGGACAAGCATGTGGTGCCCAAGCAGGTGATGTTTTGGCCACGCGAGATACGCTTGAGATATATGTTGCAAACAGCAAAGGTACGATCTGATGGATATGTTTCAAAAAAGGCCCACACCAAAGAACTTTTGCTGTACCGTTGAGACACAGCAGCGCCATGCACAAGCGAAGATGTGCTACGGGCATCCTGCCTCTTTGGAGATGTGCCTGTGCCTCGTCCTCCTCCTCCTCTTCCTCCTCCTCTCTCCTATCAGCCACCCAGGTAGAGCCAGTGACCTCATCATCCCCTCCCTCCTCATCATCACTGTCGAAAACCTGGCAGTATGCTCCAGCTGGGGGAACATCACTCCCAGATTGTTGTCCCTCTCGGCCACCCCCTCTCCCTGGGCTCACAGCAATGCCTTCCTCTATCTGTGTTCCGTCATCGGAGTCTTCAAAACGCTGCGCATCTTCATGCAGCATGTACCCAACACTGTGTTGAAACAGTTCGGGGGACTCCTCAGGAGGACACGGTGGGACTAGGGAAGGATTGTGTGATGCCATTGTGCAGAGGGAAGAGGACGCCTTGGCAGCTGCTTTGCCAGACAAACTATGATCAGTCCGTGTGAGAGAGGATGAGGAGGATGAGGATGGCTTGGTCATCCACTCCACTAATTTCTCTGCATGTTGAGGCTTAACACGGCCAGCTCCCGAAAAGAAGGACGAGCGGCCTCGGGCTGAAGAGGATGCACCACATCCACCACCAGCGTTACCTCTAGATGCAGAGCCTGCTTGCCCTCGTGACTCTCTGCCTCTCTTTGTCCTTCCAGCCATATTTATGCGTTCAGGTGCTATGTAACTGCACACGCGCAGTAAGAGCGACTGCGTTCAGGTGTTAATAAACTGCACACACGCAGTAAGAGCGAATGCGTTCAGGTGCTATGTAACAAAACAGACGCAGTCACACCAACTGCGTTCAGGTGTTAGTAAACTGCACACACGCAGTAAGAGCGACTGCGTTCAGGTGCTATGTAACAAACAGACGCAGTCACACCAACTGCGTTCAGTGTTAGTAAACTGCACACACGCAGTAAGAGCGACTGCGTTCAGGTGCTATGTAACAAAATTGTCGCAGTCACACCAACTGCGTTCAGGTGGTATTAAACTGCACACGCGCAGTAAGAGCGACTGCGTTCAGGTGCTATGTAACAAAACAGATGCAGTCACACCAACTGTGTTCAGGTGTTAGTAAACTGCACACACGCAGTAAGAGCGACTGCGTTCAGGTGCTATGTAACAAAATAGTCGCAGTGACACCAACTGCGTTCAGGTGTTAGTAAACTGCACACACGCAGTAAGAGCGACTGCGTTCAGGTGCTATGTAACAAAACAGACGCAGTCACACCAACTGCGTTCAGGTGTTAGTAAACTGCACACACGCAGTAAGAGCGACTGCGTTCAGGTGCTATGTAACAAAATAGTCGCAGTGACACAACTGCGTTCAGGTGGTATTAAACTGCACACGCGCAGTAAGAGCGACTGCGTTCAGGTGCTATGTAACAAAACAGACGCAGTCACACAACTGCGTTCAGGTGTTAGTAAACTGCACACACGCAATAAGAGCGACTGCGTTCAGGTGCTATGTAACAAAATAGTCGCAGTCACACCAACTGCGTTCAGGTGGTATTAAACTGCACACACGCAGTAAGAGCGACTTCGTTCAGGTGCTATGTAACAAAACAGATGCAGTCACACCAACTGCGTTCAGGTGCTATGTAACAAAATAGTCGCAGTGACACCAACTGCGTTCAGGTGGTATTAAACTGCACACGCGCAGCAAGAGCGACTGCGTTCAGGTGCTATGTAACAAAACAGACGCAGTCACACCAACTGCGTTCAGGTGTTAGTAAACTGCACACACGCAGTAAGAGCGACTGCGTTCAGGTGCTATGTAACAAAACAGACGCAGTCACACCAACTGCGTTCAGGTGTTAGTAAACTGCACACACGCAGTAAGAGCGACTGCGTTCAGGTGCTATGTAACAAAATAGTCACATTGACACCAACTGCGTTCAGGTGTTAGTAAACTGCACACACGCAGTCACACCAACTGCGTTCAGGTGGTATGCAACAGCACCCGCGCAGTAAGAGCGACTGTGTTCAAGTGCTATGTAACAGCACACACGCAGTGACACCAATTGCGTTTAGGTGGTATTAAACAGCACCCGCGCAGTAAGAGCGACTGCGTTCAGGTGCTATGTAACAGCGACTGCGTTCAGGTGCTATGTAACAAAACAGACGCAGTCACACCAACTGCGTTCAGGTGTTAGTAAACTGCACACACGCAGTAAGAGCGACTGCGTTCAGGTGCTATGTAACAAAATAGTCGCAGTGACACCAACTGCGTTCAGGTGGTATTAAACTGCACACGCGCAGTGAGAGCGACTGCGTTCAGGTGCTATGTAACAAAACAGACGCAGTCACACCAACTGCGTTCAGGTGTTAGTAAACTGCACACACGCAGTAAGAGCGACTGCGTTCAGGTGCTTTGTAACAAAACAGACGCAGTCACACCAACTGCGTTCAGGTGGTATTAAACAGCACCCGCGCAGTAAGAGCGACTGCGTTCAGGTGCTATGTAACAGCACACACACAGTGACACCAACTGCGTTTAGTTGCTATTAAACAGCACACACGCAGTAAGAGCGACTGCGTTCAAGTGCTATGTAACAGCACACACGCAG
The DNA here is from genome assembly GCF_905171775.1 of Rana temporaria. Taxonomy (NCBI): domain Eukaryota; kingdom Metazoa; phylum Chordata; class Amphibia; order Anura; family Ranidae; genus Rana; species Rana temporaria. The sequence continues at coordinate 151,482,404 of NC_053496.1, forward strand.
TGACACCAACTGCGTTTAGGTGGTATTAAACAGCACCCGCGCAACATGTTACAGCATACACGCGGGGGCGTGGCCGGATGTAGGAGCGGTGTGTGTGGTGTGGGAATGATGGAGTGAGCGTGTGTATCAGCCCCCCGCTCCATACCGCTCCATACCCCTCATATATGCCCGATTTATAGTGCACCTTGCCCGAGCCTTTCCTTCTCCCTAAGCCTTTCCCTCCTGTGACAGCAGTGGGGGATCGGAGACCTTCCAGCACCTTGCAGCATCGCCCCCCTCCCCCCCGTTAATCGGCTCCTACCTTGTAGTGGATCGCGGATGGCCTTTGGGGAGCCCGCGCGGTGTGCGGTGTGAGAGGCCGGTAATTGGGGGGAGCCGATGTTTGCGGAGTACGGGGGTCGGCAGCAGGAGAGGAGTCCCGCTTGAGATATCGCGAGACTTCAGTAAGGCGACTGCTGCAGTTGGAGCCAGACCCGGAGCTAGCTGAGTGGAGAGAGAGAGAGCTCTGGAGTACTCTGCTGCACCCTGCTGGGGAAAAAACAGACTGCAGCGAGTATGTTCTGTAAAGAGACAAAGAGACAACTCTTCTAGCAAAATAGAGATGTGGAAAAAAAACAAGATCCAGGTGAAACACTGCCCTTTTTGCTCATTTTTCTTACTAGGTTAAAGTGAAAATGTTCTCATTTCATAATTAATGACTTTGTTCGATTATTATTATTGCAATGTGGAACAGAGGTATACTATCAAGAGCCCACCCCAATGCATGTGTATTGAGCAGTCGTAACTAACATTACCAATGACTACTCTTATATGTTACACCTGATCCTCCGTTGTATTTCCGCCCCGACATCCAGTAAAGAGGAGGAAAGGAAAGGAAAAAGCTAAAGTTAAATTCTCTCCCGAGACTCTGTGAACAATCTCTTTATTGACCATTCGGTGCTGGAACCCCCCCCCCCTTTTTTTTTTCCTCCCCAGGCTTTTTTTTTTTTTACTATTTATTAACATAACTGTAGCCCCGTAGCGGGGGAGGCGAGTTGCTTCCTGTACGCATTTTTTTTTTCCTAATATGTCCAAGGGACAGGCGGGAGCCCTAATTACACGATCCGCAAAAAGCCAGGCAAGTGCATTAGCGTCTTCAGCAATATCTACAGCAGCTGTAGCAAAACTTAATCGCTTTGCTCGAACCTCTTTGTCACCGGCGAAGGCGGTCCAATTGCAGACTGCACAAGCAGGAGCACCCTTGGACAGGAGAAGTAGGGGCACGACGACAACTAAATCAGCAGCTGTACCCCCAACAAAAACTGAGAGTACTAAACGGGCTGGTGGAGGAAAAGATTACACGGAAAACGCGGTAACGAATACAGCAGTAAAACCAGCCAGTTTACCCCAAAAAATTATGGAGGGGGGCACAACAGGAAGCGAGACCTCTTGCATGCCATCAACTCCTGCAGGGACTCAATAACAGGCCTAGAGACCCAACTGAAAGGTATCAAGGAGGATTTATGTTCAATGGGGGATAAGTTGAGTAAGACCATGGAAAGAACATCTATCCTAGAGGAAAGACTAAGTACAGTCGAATATGATCTATTCCCGCTTAAACAAGAAATCTCAGGGTTAAAGAAACAAATGGACATGCAGGGGGCGAAGATCGATGACCTGGAAAATAGAAGCCGCAGAAATAATGTTAGAATTATTGGCATACCGGAGCGTAGCGAGGGAGCTAACCCCATTGCATTTCTCAAGGACTGGTTTAGAGAGACTTTTGGTGCCACATCTTTTTCACCCTTTTTCGGCATTGAACATGCCCACCGGGTTCCCTTTAAACCACGTTTGCCAAGTGAGCGCCCTAGACCACTCCTTGTCAAAATATTTAACTATAACGACAAAGTGACTCTACTGCGGGAAGGCTAGAGAAAAAGGGGAGATTTTATATAATGGGGTTAAAGTCTCGCTGTATCAGGATTTCTCCCCTGATCTGCAGAGGCGCAGAGCTGAATTTATTTCAATCAAGCGAACTCTTCAAAAACATGGACTTCCTTATGCTTTGCTTTACCCAGCCCACCTGCGAGTCTCTGCATTGGGTGGAACCTTTTTTTTTTATTCACCGGCAAGTACTGCGAAGTGGCTTGAGGACAATAAGAAAGACCTATGACCCACAGAGAGAAGGTGAAGTGGAGGAGGAAAGAGAGAGAAAAAAGGAACTTGGATTTTTTTTTTTTGTTTTTTTCTCTCTTTTCGGTTACTTAATGCACTTTTAAATATGTACATTAATTTAACAATATTGCTATATGGTAATGTGCTGAATTCAGACTAGTTAAAACACAGGGATTCTTTTTTCTAACATAATTAAAAGCACTTAAACTTCACAAAATGGGACGAGGAGAGGGGAGAAAGTAAGAGGCACTGAAATAAGGTTAGAGGGAGGGGGTGGGGCAGGGGGGTAGTATGGTTGTGGTTTGTATAGGGAGGTATGGAAGTTGGGAGGTCCCAACAATGGTGTGCAGTGTGGAGGCCACAGGTAGAGCCCCCAGGGGAGGCCCAGGAGGGCCAAGGGAGGGAAGGGGGTGCAGCAGGGGGAGGGATAGGAGGGAGGGACGTATTGGGGAGAGGAGGGAAGGGGGCAGGGGGGGCGGGGGTGAAATGGTTGGGTTACACACCACTATTAAGCGTTTGACACTACTCACAATTGCAATTTCCCTATTTAGATTGTTTTCATTATTTTTCTGTTTTAAGGTATGGCGAAGTGGGTAACGCTTTTTGCGGGCTCCCCCTTTTTTTTCCCTTTTTTTTTTTTCCTCCTCTTTTTTTTGCCCTTCCTTTTACTGCTTCAGTGACAGGGGAGTCGTATTACGCTCTCACTTTTGTTTAAAGCAATGCCCCGGGGTGGTTTTTTATATAGTAACACATTATTCCTGGAAGAACGTGTTTTTTCTGGCTCTTTTTTTCAGTATATACAATTTTTTGGACTGATGTGTGTTTTTTTGGGCCTTCTCCACTCTCCTTTTACTACCAGGACCCCCTTTTTTTTTTGGGTCCCCAAGATACTGGGCAAAGGTCAAGGGTTGCTAAACCTAACTATAACACATGGCAGATAAGACGTTCTGTATAAAATCCCTGAATGTGCGTGGAATGAGGGACCCAACCAAGAGAGCAACTATTTTGGATATGTTGGGGGGGGGGGAGGTGCTGGTCTGCTCTGTCTACAGGAGACACACTTAACTGCAAGTGCAGCTACACAGTTGTGCGGCCCAAAATTCCAGGCCACTTACCACTCGTATCACTCATCATACTCTAGGGGAGTGAGCATACTGGTGGGGAAAGGATTGGTATTCTCATGTAGAGAGAGCAGGGTAGATGATCAGGGAAGGTTTATATTTTTATTTTGCTCAATTGAAAATAAATTATTTGTGATAGCTAGTGTTTATATCCCCCCCCCCCCCCATTTAAATTTGAAGTCTTGCATAAATTGATCGAGTTTACATTGGACAAACCAGGAATACCGATAGTTATTATAGGTGATTTTAATGAAGCCTTAGATAGGACCCAGGATAGGTTCCCGCCAGGAAATAGATCTAAAACAAAAGGAGAGGACCGATTAATGCTATTTTTGGATGAAGTGGGGCTATGTGACATTTGGCGTACGCGCTATTCGCAGGAACGTCAATACTCCTGTTTTTCGAAGACTCACCACACTTTATCCAGAATAGACATGGCGATGGGTAACGAGGAGGCAGCATCACTAGTAATAAATATAGAATATGGCCCAAGAGGAGTCTCTGATCACTCGCCGATGGAGCTGACAATAAAAACTAGGGGTAAATGGTACCCAAGAGAATGGAAAATTAGCCCTCACTGGCTCGAATTAATGAGTGAACATAGTATGGTGATGTCGGCTCTTAAAGAATTTTTACAGATAAATGAGGGAACTGCATCAGTGGGGGTGGTATGGGACTCCCTAAAAGCCTACCTCCGAGGCCTCCTGATCCAAAAGATAGCAGGGATTAAGAGGAAGAACAGGGAGGGAGAGAGTGGGACAAGGAATCAGTTGCTACAGGCAGAGAAGAGATACATCGAAACCCCAACCTCTCATAGTTTAAAAGAGTGGCTAGAAAAACAACAAATATACAAAATGACTATATTAAAAAGAACAGAGGGAAAAACAAATATTCCAGAAACAGAATCAGTTTGGAGAGGGAGAGCGAGTGGGGCGTTTATTATCTCTGCTCATTAGAACTAATTCCCCCCCCCCTCCACTGTTACAGCAGTTAAGTTATCAAACGGTGAAATCTCCTTTGATAAAACCGTGATATTAAATACCTTTAGAGAATTCTTTGTATCCCTTTATAGCTCCAAGAGAAGGGAGGGGACTGAAGGACTGGAAACATTTTTCCAGGGACTGCCCGTCCCGACCCTATCGGAGGAAGAAAACATTAACATGGAGGCGCCAATTACTCTAGGAGAATTAGAACATGCAGTGGCGGGGATGTCAACTCAAAAGTCACCAGGCCCAGATGGGATGCCCGTAGAGATCTATAAAAGATATGGGGATATCCTGCTACCAGAACTCCTAAAGACACTAAATTGGGCATTGACTCAGGGAACACTTCCCATCTCTATGAAAGAAGCTACTATCATTGTCTTGCATAAGGAGGGGAAGGATCCAAGAGAGGCTTCATCTTATCGCCCTATCTCACTTCTATGTACTGACGCCAAGATCTTGGCCAAAGTGTTAGCAACACGTCTTAACCGGTATATCCAATCGCTTATACATACTGACCAATCCGGCTTTATCCCCAATAGGTCAACCAGTACCAACATCAGGAGAGTGTTCCTGAATATGCAAATTCCAACAGAGGGAGAGAGCTCTAGAGCCGTCTTAGCCCTGGATGCTGCCAAGGCTTTTGACAGTCTGGAATGGGACTACCTATGGAAGGTCCTAGAGAAATTTGGGTTTGGCCCCAGGTTCATAAGTTGGGTGAAGTTGTTATACAATCAGCCAAGAGCAAAAATTAAAATCAACAATGAATTTTCTGAAATGTTTCAACTAGAGAGAGGAACGCGACAGGGCTGTCCTCTTTCTCCCCTTCTGTTCGCTTTGGCGATGGAACCATTAGCCATTCAAATTAGGAAAACTAAAGATATACAGGGGTTCCACAGACAGACTATAGAGGATAAGATCGCACTGTTTGCGGACGATGTCCTCTTCTTTTTGGGAGACGTTGAAACCTCGTTAAAAAATTTGATCAAAGTAGTGGGCGAGTTTGGGCTATGTTCCGGGTTGATCATTAATTGGGAAAAGTCAGCACTACTGCCAATTGACCCCCTTGGTGCCCAGATACCTCATGGAATCCCTCAGTTAAAAGTTGTAGTTATGATGAAATATCTCGGGATATGGATCACGAGGGACATTAATAGCTTTGTCCAAAATAACTTAATTCCTCTTTTGTCTAAATGGGAACATAAAAGAGATGTCTGGTGTAGACTACCATTATCCATAGCGGGACGGTGCAATCTGATAAAGATGATATGGCTGCCCCAGTTACTCTATATCCTCCATAACTCCCCAGTCTGGATAGCTCAAAAATGGTTCAAAAAGCTAGAATCCCTCTTCAGAGAGTTAATTTGGAAGAAGGGACAAGCTAGGATTTGTCTCCAGACCATGCAGTTACCTGCTAAAGAGGGGGGAATGGCAGTACCTCACCCGAAAACATATTTTCTAGCCTCACAGCTACAACAGCTTGCGAACTGCGGACTGGAGGGAGGGGGGAATTCCGGTAGATTGATGCTAACTGGGGCACCACATAGGACAATAGTGGAGGCACTTGAGGCAGGTTCGTTCGTCCATAAATGTCCAACTATAAAACTTAGCCTTAAAGTGTGGCAAACAACAAAAGCATTGATGGGCTACAAGGGAATAACAATATTCGCCCCCCTCTGGTGCAATCAAAACTTAAGAGAATTAAAAGACATTGAAAGATGTAAAGAATGGGAGAGACATGGGATAATCCGATTAAACCGAATGTACGATGGAGAACAGATGAAATCCTTCGCAGACTTGCGTCAGGAATTTAATATAACAAATCAAACATTTTACAGATATCTACAGATACGACATGCTATCCAAGCCCAGTTTGGGTTACAACCCATTGTATGGTCCTCGGCCCCTACCCTCCTGAAAATAACCTCTTCCAAAACAACTAAAGGCCTGATATCTGAGTTGTACTCTAGAATAGGAGCTAAAACCATAAGTAGGGCAGGCCCCATCAAGAGCAGGACAGTATGGGAGAAAGACTTAGGTCAAATGACCACGGAACAGTGGAGTGCGATCTTGAGGAGGGGGGTATTGGTTTCAATCTCCCCATCTCAGAAGGTATCACACTTGTTCCTCTTGCATAGAGTATACTATACCCCCAGGAAAATGTTTAATCTCGGGTGGAGAAGTACTGACGAATGCCCAAGGTGCAGAGCGACAGGCAATCTTATCCACATGATGTGGAAATGCCCTAAGCTATTTAAATACTGGGAGGAGGTGGTGGACAGAATAAATAAAACTTTTAAAACTAAGCTAGAAGCTGAGTCTAAGATATGCTTGCTAGGTAGCATAGAGGAAAATAGAGTGCCAGCCATCTCCCTTTAAGTGGTACTGAGATGCCTCTTCCAGGCAAGGAAGTTAATTGCGTTGAGGTGGCAGGCCCAGATGCCACCCACTGTCAAATCTTGGGTTGAAGCTATTAACGCAATGATTTGGAGTGAGAGAGTGACACTTACTCGACAGGGGAATTATAGTAAGTTTGTGAGGCTGTGGAAACCCTGGTTAGACGAAACAGGATGTTCTATATAAAAATCGCCATTCAAATTCAACAAATATCTTAACCCGCTATCGGGCATTCCTTTATGGGGAATGTGATGCATTTGCCTATATGTCTCAGTTTAATGCTCCCTGCGAGCCATGTGTATTAGAGGTAGAAAGGAATTTCATGTGTGATTCATTCCTCTAACAGGTTATTGAAGTGCTAATGTCCCCTCACTATTCTAAACGTTAATTGATCTATTGTGTTGTGTGAAGAAGATCTGTGTTTACCCTTAAAAGATGTGTATTGTATCATCAGGCTAAATGATTAGAGAAGTGGTATGTTAATTATTCTGATTGCTTCAGTGTAGTAATTAACTCCACTGATGTCTTTATCTAAAGAAATGTGTCTGCATGGTCGGCTCCGACTTGTCTCCTATAATCTGTATGGGAAACCCCACTGTGTGAGGGGGGGGGGCGGAGATTTCATTGTTCCTAACAGGTTGTAACCACATATAAGCTGAGTTTTTGTGTCATTAAAGTCTCTCTTGTTCCAGCATTAAGCCTTGGCATGTGTGGCTTATTATGGCGATTCCAGGAGGGGATGTTCTTGTATGGGGAGAAGGGAATGCTTGACGGGGATATCATTCTAATACCGTCACAAATGGTTGGCAGCAGCGGGATTTTCCCTTCTATTCCCCTTTACACCCAAATTCCAAGCAGACACTGGAAGAACTACTGGAAGTTCGTGGAAGGATTGCTAGCAACAAAGCCAAGCGGGTCATCATAGCAGAATTAATGGAGCTAGACCAGGAGGACGGGATTGCAGCAACGCCAGCAGTACAAGAGATGGAGAGACCAGTGATTCAGGAGGAGTCACCAACCAACAAGCTAATGAGAGAGAAGCTAGCTTGGTTCGGTCCGAACCCAACGCCGGATGTGGTGCTGAAAGTGATGGACCTGTTAGTAAACGCAGAGCTACAGTTAAAACTGGCAGCAGTCCAACAAGCAGCCGCACATTCTCCAAACAGTGAGTACAGCACAGCAGACGCAAGGAAGATTCCGTTTAGCGCTTTTAAAGCTTTTGATGAAAAGGACTGTGAAATTGATAACTACCTGGTAGATTTTGAGAGACAATGTAACCTGCACCGAATAGCTAGAGGAGAGTGGGTTGCAATATTGTCAGGCAAACTGTCAGGCAAAGCTTCTGATGCTTTCCGGACCGTGCCAGATCAGGATATCCATAGCTACGCCAGGGTTAAAGAATAGTGTTGAGCAGAATATGCCATATTCGATTTCGCGATATATCTCGAATATATATTCGAATATTCGAGATATATTCGCTAAATTCGAATATTCGTGATATTTTATCGAAAGTAAATGATTGCGATTTTTCGCTATTGCGAATGCGAAAATAATTGCGATTTTTTGATAACTGCGGTAGGAGCACTCTGATTGGCTCAGAATATTCGTGATATTTTATCGAAATATCGCAACATGCGAATGCGATATTTATTGCGCAATTTCGAGAAATGCTGGAGGAGCGCTCTGATTGGCTCAGAATATTCGTGATATTTTATCGAAATATCGCAACATGCGAATGCGATATTTATTGCGCAATTTCGAGAAATGCTGTAGGAGCACTCTGATTGGCTCAGAATATTCGTGATATTTTACAATACAAAATAATTGCGAATATTCGGCAAATGCGGAAGGAGCACTCTGATTGGCTCAGAATATTCTTGATATTTTACAATACAAAATAATTGCGAATATTCGGCAAATGCAGAAGGAGCACTCTGATTGGCTCAGAATATTCTTGATATTTTACAATACAAAATAATTGCGAATATTCGGCAAATGCAGAAGGAGCACTCTGATTGGCTCAGAATATTCTTGATATTTTACAATACAAAATAATTGCGAATATTCGGCAAATGCAGAAGGAGCACTCTGATTGGCTCAGAATATTCTTGATATTTTACAATACAAAATAATTGCGAATATTCGGCAAATGCAGAAGGAGCACTCTGATTGGCTCAGAATATTCGTGATATTTTACAATAGAAAATAAAAAGTGTTTTGCATTGGTGGTGATTCTTTACTCTATCCATCTGTCACAGCCGTTTGTCAATCAAACACCTTGAAGATTGAACACGTTCATGCTGCATGCTTTGGACTTTTTTTCACTTCACATATCAAAGACATTTTTATGAAAGATTATTTTTCTATTATTGGGACTATATTTCTTTATATATTTGTTTCACTGTGTATTTCACAAGTTATTTGCGCTTGCTTATTTTATAATTTGCCCACATGTCTTGTCACTAGACATATTTTTTATTCTTGTAGAGCGACTCCATTTTCTGTCTTGTATTAATTTATGTTGTATAACATTTTTGAGTTGCTGCTGTATTCTCCCCTTTTTTAAAGGTATGCGCAATTTTTTCCTTCTTACAAAAAATAATAATATCAAACATACAAATATTCATAACATACACATACACAAAGCCCCCCCTTTTGCATCAGAGACAATCAGAGTTCTCCTACCACAGTTATCGAAAATTCGCAATCATTTTCGCATTCGCAATAGCGAAAAATCGCAATTTTTTTTTTTTTCAATTTGGCAACATAAAAGGATCGCCTCAGCTTAGCTACTCGGCCCAGGGTCTCTAATCATACCAGCAATGCTTTTAGACGTCGATAGGATGTGATCTGTTTTAAAAATCAAATTGAAAAAATGTGAATATTCGGAATTGCGAATATTCACCGCGAAATTCGAAATATAGCGCGATTTCTCGAATATGCTATATTCGAGTCGAATATTCGCAATGCGAATATTCGTGAGCAACACTATTAAAGAAGCGCTCCTGGCTCGTTATGCAGTAACCCCAGAGTCCCACCGACAGAAGTTCAGGGACTCACGCAAAACCACGAAAGACTCTTACGCGGAATGGGCATGCCAGTTGTCCCTGTCGGCCTCTAACTGGGTTAACAGCAGCCAGGCCACCACCGCAGAGGACATTTTGCAACTAATGCTCCTGGAGCAATTTTACAATCACACCCAGACGGATGTCAAAGATTGGGTGAGAGATCGCAGGCCCATGACTCTACCAGAGGCCGCGAAGTTGGCGGATGAATATGCGGATACTCGCAAGACAAACCAGGTCACACCACGGGTACAACCTCCACGACCAACGGTGCCCTCACACCCACCAGCCGCTAGATACCAACCTCCTAACAGACCGATGACATCTAGCCCTCGCTATCCACGCCAGGAGGACAACGAACAACGCTGCTTCCGGTGCAAACAGCTGGGTCACTTCAAGCAGAATTGCCCCATGAACGACAACACCAAGTCAAATTGGTCTCAACCTGGGTACCGCCCACCAGCAGCAGCCCATTGTGTAGACTCGGCTTGGGATCTCCAGGAGCTGGGTCCGGAAGAACCATTGGACACCATTTACGAAGTCCTCACGGTACAATCTGGTTTTACGGACAACAGGGAACACCATTGTCAGCTGGTCATGGGCGACAGCCATGAGCCGGAGGGGCCCTGGAGGGAGCTGGGCAGAAAGAGGCACCGCCGGCTACCCCCCAAGAAGAAGAGGTCCTGGAAGCCGTTCCTGTTCATCATCATCATCAGTTCCTGATGATGAAGGACCACGTGGAGAGCCTGCAGGACATGAGCAAGCAGGAGCTGATCCGTGAGTACATAGAGCTGGAGGAGTGCATAAGCTGCATGGAGGAGGAGAACAACCACCTGAGGTCACAGCAGGCTGACCCCCCCAGGCTCCATGAACTGGAGATGGAGCTGGAAAAGCTCAAAGAGGAGAACCGGCGGCTGCGGAGGGAGCAGAGGGTGGCTGACCCTATGGGGCACTGATCCCCCCCCCCCCCGAACTCTGAGCACCAGTGCTACAGCATTTCAACAAATATAACTTTTTCTTTTTATGAATCTCCTGTGATTGTCACTTCAGAGCCATAACCTGCCCCCTCCCATAGCGGGACACCTAGATGGCGGCGCACAGACCCATTCGCCGTCTTCACACTGACTTCTGGTGACTCTGCAGATCACACAAAGACTTGGGGACTGACCGGCGTGTGATCTGACGACCCGGTGGCATACCTGAGTCGGAAGCAGTTGCCAAGGGAGGTCAGTTACGCCAAACGGAGTTAACCTCGGACTAAAAGCTCTGAACCCGTCAACCCTACTGGACCAGGAAAGGTCCAACCGGGTTTGCCGGAGCAGGGAGCAAAAGGGGGGCCATTGTGATGCATTTGCCTATATGTCTCAGTTTAATGCTCCCTGCGAGCCATGTGTGTTAGAGGTAGAAAGGAATTTCATGTGTGATTCATTCCTCTAACAGGTTATTGACGTTCTAATGTCCCCTCACTATTCTAAACGTTAATTGATCTATTGTGTTGTGTGAAGAAGATCTGTGTTTACCCTTAAAAGATGTGTATTGTATCATCAGGCTAAATGATTAGAGAAGTGGTATGTTAATTATTCTGATTGCTTCAGTGTAGTAATTAACTCCACTGATGTCTTTATCTAAAGAAATGTGTCTGCATGGTCGGCTCCGACTTGTCTCCTATAATCTGTATGGGAAACCCCACTGTGTGAGGGGGGGGGGGCGGAGATTTCATTGTTCCTAACAGGTTGTAACCACATATAAGCTGAGTTTTTGTGTCATTAAAGTCTCTCTTGTTCCAGCATTAAGCCTTGGCATGTGTGGCTTATTATGGCGATTCAAGGAGGGGATGTTCTTGTATGGGGAGAAGGGAATGCTTGACGGGGATATCATTCTAATACCGTCACAGGGAAGACGAATTTAACGAAGTATATTAACTTCAAAAACCGGCTCACGGTGTGATAGGAGGGCGGGCGAGGGTTTGCGGGGTGGGGGAGGGGAGGCGAGGTATGAACAAGTGGTCTTTCATTTATTCACAATGTTATAAAGAATGAGGGTAGGAAAAGATAAGGGGAAAATAGGGAAAAACTTTTGGTTGTGTATTGTTTATAATACGTACGATGGTGTAACACTTTTTGTATCTTTTTATATGCAAACAACAATAAAAAAAACATTGAAATTAAAAAAACAGCACACACGCAGTGACACCAACTGCGTTTAGTTGCTATTAAACAGCACACACGCAGTAAGAGCGACTGCGTTTCTGTGCAATTCAATAGCCCACTTGCATTAACAGCGACTGCATTTCTGTGCAAATAAATTGCACACGTACAGTAACGGGTAATGCGTGTATGTGCAATTAACTAGCACACGTTAAATAACACAGAGTACTATGTTTAAGCTAATCCCTAATGCAGGCAATACAACACGTTAGAGCACTGCATGAAGAACAATCTCCTGCCTGATAAATACTAATAGCAGATCTAGCTGAGCTATACAGTTTATAAATATATTGACAACTCCTAGGGATGTGAATATATTCTCTACAAACTGTAGATTTAACTATACTGACTAGCCTTCCTGCTCTATCTATCTATCTATCTATCTATCTATCTATCTATCTATCTATCTATCTATCTATCTATCTATCTATTTATCTATATATCTATCTGGTAGAAAAGACACTGGGGCTGATTTACCAAGCCTTTACTCCATGACTCATGGAGTAAAAGCAGGAGTAGCAGCCGTTTTGCCATTTACTAAAGAAATACGCTGCTAGTGCAGTGTATTTCCCTAGTTACTAATGTGCTCCGTGCGCCCAGGAGAGGGTGCATTGTGCACCAGTACAGACCTGGCGCACGGCACATTGAAATGTAAATTGCGGGGGTTCGGGCGGGAGTTTATTAGGGGGGGAGGTGGGGGGATGCAGGGGAAGTGAAGTGACATGTGTTTTGAAGTGTTTGGCGGGCCGAATTGAAAGGGAAAGTGTTTTTTGAAAACAGATCCCCGTACGCTTGCACAGTGCGCCTGAACCTCGGGAGGTTCATTTGCATACTGGGCATGCGCAGAGAGAAATTTCGGCGCTTCCCGTGCGCCTTGTCAGTACGCCGTGAAAATCTTGGTAAATACCAAGCGGCGTACCCGTGAATGCGCTGCGTGACGCGGAGCACGGGAATCTCCGAGCTGTTTTCAGCCCTGAAGGGGAACTCCGCGCCAAATTTCAAACTTGAAATCGGCGCGGGTCCCCCTTCAGGGCTACATTAGGCTCTTAGGCTTGGTCCGGAACGTGAGGGGTTAAACCCGCGCCGATTCGGCGCGGGCCCCCCCCCAGATCCAAACCAAGCCCTCCCAAGCACGCAGTCTGGCCCGGACAGGAATGGGGGTGGGGACGAGCGAGCGCCCCCCCCTCCTGAGACGTACCAGACCGCATGCCCTCAACATGGGGGAGTGTGTGCTGTGGGGGAGGGGGGCACTGCCCCCCCACCCCACAGCACTCTTGCCCCCATGTCGATAGGGACAAGAGCCTCTTCCCGACAACCCTTGCCATTGGTTGTCGGGGTATGCGGGCGTGGCTAATCGGAATCTGCGAGCTCCCTTTAATAAGGGGGCCCCCAGATGCCGGCCCCCCACCCTATGTGAATGAGTATGGGGTACATCGTACCTCTACCCATTCACATGGGGGAAATGTAAAGTAAAATAAAACACCACACAGAATAAAATATTTTATTAATCTGCTCCGGAGCCCCCCCTTTCTTCTTTAGCTCTCTTACAAGGGGGGGTTTCTTCTCTCCCGATCTTCTGCCGGGACCCCGGACTTCGGGGTCTTCTGCCGGGGGATGGCGCCTATCCCCCGGTCTTTCCGGTGCCTTCCGCCAGGGTTCCGGTCTTCTGCCGGGGGTGGGCCAACTCCCAGGTCTTTTCTCTTCTGTCTTCTCTGCTCCCTCTTCTGCCTGGCTCCCCCGCGGAGCCAGGGCTTTCTTCCGTCTTCTTTCTTCTCTCTTCCTTCTTCTGCCTGTCTCCTCCGGGAGCACAGGGCTTGTCTCCGCTGTCTTCTTCCTTCTCTTCCATTGGATGTTGACACGACGAGGTTCCGCGCTGACATGCCGTGTCAGCGGCGGGCATGGACTTATATAGGGTAATGCCACCATGTGACCTCAACCCATGTGACATCACATTCCCTGGGCATGATGGGAATGTGATGTCACATGGGTTGAGGTCACATGGTGGCATTGCCCTATATAAGTCCATGCCCGCTGCTCAGACGGCATTCCAGCGCCGGGCCTCGTCGTGTCAACATCGAATGGAAGAGAAGGGAGAAGACAGCGGAGACAAGCCCTGTGCTCCACGGAGGAGACAGGCAGAAGCGGAAGGCATCGCAGAAGCCCACGGGTGTCGCGCCCCGGCGGAAGACACCGTACAAGCCCGGGACCCTCCCCCAAAGGCAGGAGCCTCACTGGTGAAGGGGGTCCCGGTGAATTACGGCGCTGAAGACGGGGGTGGGGTGCCAGTGCACCCCCCCCCGCAGAAACCGTCGTAGAAGCCCAGGACCCTCCCCCAAAGGCAGGAGCCTCACTGGTGAAGGGGGTCCCGGTGAATTACGGCGCTGAAGACGGGGGTGGGGTGCCAGTGCACCCCCCACCGCAGAAACCGTCGTAGAAGCCCGGGACCCTCCCCCAAAGGCAGGAGCCTCACTGGTGAAGGGGGTTCCGGCAGAAGATGGCGAAGCCCGGGGCCTAATGGGGTGGTGGTGGGGGGCCCCGGCAGAAGACCCCCGGCTGACTAATAAATTAATTTTTAAATGTGTGTGGTGTATTATTTTTTTCCATTTTTTTCCCCAGGTGAATGGGTAGGGGTACAATGTACCCCATACTCATTCACATAGGGTGGGGGGCCGGAATCTGGGGGCCCCTTTATTAAAGGGGCCTCTCAGATTCTGATAAGCCCTCCGCCCGCATACCCCGACAACCAACGGCCAGGGTTGTCGGGAAGAGGCTCTTGTCCCTATCGACATGGGGACAAGAGTGCTTTGGGGTGGGGGGGCAGTGCCCCCTCCCCCACAGCACACACTCCCCCATGTTGAGGGCATGTGGTCTGGTACGGCTCAGGAGGGGGGGGGCGCTCGCTCGTCCCCACCCCCATTCCTGTCTGACCAGACTGCGTGCCTGGGATAAGGGCTTGGTTTGGATCTTGGGGGGGACCCCACGCTGTTTTTTTTTGCGCGGGTTTAACCCCTTATGTTCCAGACCAAGCCTAAGAGCCTGGTATGCACCTGGAGGGAACCCACCTTATTTTTTTTTTGGGGGTCTGGAGTTCCCCTTCATGAACAGCGATCTGTCATTTACACATGTCAGTCCCCCCCCCCTACAGTTAGAACACACCCAGGGAACATATTTAACCCCTCCCTCGCACCTAGTGTTAACCCCTTCCCTGCCAGTGGCATTTTTATAGTAAGCAATGCATTTTTACAGCACTGATCGCTAGAAAAATGCCAATGGTTCCAAAAAAGTGTTCGATGTGTCCGCCATAATGTCGCAGTACCGATAAAAATCGCTGATCGCCGCAATAACTAGTTAAAACAAAAAAAAGCCAGATTTTGTAGACGCTATAACTTTTGCCAAAACCAAACACTAAACGCTATTTGCGATTTTTTGGAACCAAAAAGATGTAGAATACGTATCAGCCTAAACTGAGGGTTTTGTTATTTTTTAGAATATATATTTTTTTTGGGGATATTTATTATAGCAAAAAGTAAAAATAATTTTTACATATGTGGGCGGGACTTACGCAAGTCCCGCCCACATATATAAACATCTTTCAAACCACACATGTGAGGTATTGACGCGTGCGTTAGAGCGAGAGCAATACTTTTACCACTAGACCTTCTTTGTAACTATAAACTGGTAACCTGGAAAAAAAGAAAAAGGTCGCCTATGGGGATATTCACGGAATTAATTTTGGCCCCATTGCAGGAGTGTTTCCAATAGTAAAGCGTGACATGTAAGGTATCTATTTACTCGGTGTAACATCATCTTTCACATTATCCCCAAAAATTGGGCTAACTTTTGTGTTTTGTTAATTTTTAACCACTTGAGCCCTGGACCATATTGCTGGTCAATGACTGGGCCAGGCTGGAAAGCATGAGATCAGGGGAAAAAAAAAAAAAAACTCTCATGCTATTGCAGCTTGGTTCCTACATGTGTGATGAACTGAGTCTGCTCAAACACTTAGAAAAAATCCTTTCTTTTTAAAAGGTGAAAATCTCTTGGATGGTCATAGAGCGTGGGTTGGGTTAATTAACCAGGTGTAAGCTCACCCACACTAGAGACTGCAATTTGTTCATGTGATTTCAATTGCTTCATTACTAGCACATGTTATAAAAACCGTGCATCGATCAGTCCTCAGCTGCCCTCATAGGGGCAGGTAGAAATGCTGTTGTGGAACACAAATGTGGTTTGTTGCATGGGTTTTTATTTTGCCAATGGTTTTTGTTTATTTTTAAATGATGTTCACTTTGATGTATTTGTCTCTGCTGCCTAATTTTATGAAAAAATTGTGAAGATGTTGCGACTTTAAATCTGTTTATTTAGATTTTTGAAATGTATTTTTGTTTGTGTGTGTTTGTTTTTTTTCTTTCCTTGTTTTGTTGACCAATAAAAATTAATTTTGAAGTTTGTTTTTTGTTACTTTTTCATGCAACATATTTTGACAGCTGCAGCTGAACTAGGTTAGGGCCTAACAAATTAGGTGTGATTTTTGTCTAAGCTTCTTTCCTGGTGTGTAATCATGAAATGTTTGCCATGTTTATTCCCCATGACTTTAAAGACAAAAACTGGTAAGTATTTTCTTTTAACTGTAGTGGTCCTCAGCCCTCAAGTACCCCCGACAGGACATGTTTTGTGGATTTCTCTTATCAAGAATTGCTGTCCAGACTGTCTTTTAAAGCACATGTGCAAGATGAAGGAAAACCTGCAAACATGGCCTGTGGGGGGGGGGGGGGGCTATTGGTGGACAGGCTTGAAGTGCTGATTTACAGCACTGTGCTTAAATCTAGGGCAAGGCAATCCTATTCTAATTGTGGGTGTTTGAGGGAAGCCAAGTGAGTGTTAGAACCCCTGCTTGTGGTTTTTTTTTTTGTGTTGAGCTTTGTGTCCCTTTTCTTAAAATTGGCTTCACTTCCTGTCACTCAGCTGAACAGGAAGTGAGGTTAAAACCCTACCAGTGTCTTTTCTTGGGGACACAGGTCAATCTAACTAGTGTCCCCATTAAGCAAATTGCACTCCAGCACTGCTGTGTACACCCCAAAATGATTATTTAGTTTGGGGTTTAGTAAAGGCAAAGCCACTCTGCAGTACAAGCATAGTTGCTGAAAATCAGAGAGGAAGCACTGATGGTTTTAACATCCAATCCTGTAGAAGCAAAGTTTTATTGTTTTCTTCCTTGCTTTGCACTTGTAGGAGTGGATTTGCCTTTAGTAAATGGACCCCAAAGTCCAAGATCCCTAATAATTTGGGGTGTACACAGCAAAATACTAGAGTGCAATTTACATAATGGGAAACTATTTAGATTGATCTCTGTGTCCCCAAGAAAAGATATTAGTAAGGTTTTACCCTCACTTCCTGTTTGGCTATGTGACAGGAAGTGAATGAATTTGAATAAGAAAGGGTGAAGACACCTCACAAATGTTGTCACTATCAGGGGTGCAGACATCCCCAAAAAATGAGCAGATAATACTCATTTGCAAATTAATAATTTTTTAGTTAACATTGGGTGGGGTGCTCTAACACACACATTCATACATATTAGCCACGCGGTATCCTGGCCTATTGGCATGGTTATATTTTCTTCGGCCTCTCAATAAAACTCTATGAAATTTGTGCTTAAACTAGAACCAGGGGCAGACTGACAACTCATGGGGCCCCCGGGCAATAGAAGAGTATGGGGCCCCTCTGGCTTACAGATGGCCACCACGCCAGGAGGTAGTGCAGAGGCGGGCAGCTAAAATCTTGGGATATTCACATTAAAAGCATGTCATTTTCGGACATATCAGGGACAGATCTAAAAAAAACACAGATTTTTACATACTGTCCCTGGTTTTACTGAGCCTGGCAACCCGGATGGGGCCCCCTAGTGGCATGGGGCCCTCGGGCAGTGCCCGAGTGACTCAATGGTCAGTCCGCCCCTGACTAGAACTATAATCAACGCTTTTGATTTTCTTTAATTTTGGATAGAGTGAGGGAGGGTTATAGGCCCTGTCAGTTTATTTTGTATTATCTGTGTCCAATTGGGGAGATTTGCCTTCACTTCCTGCCCCATAGCCAAACAGGAAGTGAGAGAAAAACTATGCAAATTAACCACTTCCCGCCCAGCCTATGGCCGATTTACGTCCGGGAAGTGGTTACACAATCCTGACAGGACGTCCTGCAGGATTTCATGCCGCGCGCGCCTGTGGGGGCACGCAGCGCGGTGATCGGTGATGCAGGGTGTCAGTCTGACACCCTGCATCTCCGATCTCAGTAAAGAGTCTCTCACGGAGACGGAGACTCTTTACCACGTGATCAGCCGTGTCCAATCACGGCTGATCACGATGTAAACAGGAAGAGCCATCGATGGCTCTTCCTCACTCGCGTCTGACAGACGCGAGTATAGGAGAGCCGATCGGCGGCTCTCCTGACAGGGGGCGTTCGCGCTGATTGTTTATCAGCGCAGCCCCCCCTCGGATGACCACACTGGACCACCAGGGTGGGCAAAAAAAAAAAAATATGGAAAAAAAAAACAAAAAGCATAAAAAAAAAGAAAAAAGATGCCAATCAGTGCCCACAAATGGGCACTGACTGGCAACCTGGGAAAATCAGTGCCACCCCACAGTGTCCATCAGTGCCACCCCACAGTGCCCATCCATGCACAGTGCCCACCTATCAGTGCCCACCTGTGCCACCCATAAGTATCCATCAGTGCCACCCATAAGTGCCGCCCATGAGTGCCCATCTGTGCCGCCCATGAGTGCCCATCAGTGCCGCCTATGAGTGCCCATCAGTGCCGCATACCAGCGCCGCCAATCAATGCCACCTCATCTGTGCCCGTCAGTACTACCTCATCGATGTCCATCAGTGCCATCTCATCGGTGCCCATCAGTGCCGCCATATCAGTGCCCGTAATTGAAAGAGAAAAACTTATTTACAAAAAAATTAACCTAAAAAAATAAAAACGTTTTTTTTTTTTTCAAAATTTGCAGTCTTTTTTTAGTTGTTGCGCAAAAAAAAATCGCAGAGGTGATCAAATACCAACAAAAGAAAGCTCTATTTGTGGGGGAAAAAGGACGCCAATTTTGTTTGGGTACAGTGTTGTATGACCGCGCAATTGCCATTCAAAGTGCGACAGTGCTGAAAGCTGAAAATTGGCTTGGGCGGGAAGGTGCGTAAGTGCCTGGTATGGAAATGGTTAAGGGAATCCAGTGCCCCCCTCCACCCCAGAACTAGTGTGTGGCAAGGGCGGATCCAGAGTCTAGTCTCGGGAGGGGCACTGCCAGAAAATAAGGTGTTGCTTACAGAACTCAATTAGGTGTCCGATGTGTCCGCTGCAATGTTGCAGTACCGCTAAAAAATCAATGATCGCCGCCATTACTAGTAAAAAATATTTAAATATAAATGCCATAAATCTATCCCATAGTTTGTAGACGATTGTCAGGGACTGCAGACATGGTACAAGAGATGGTCAGAGACTGCAGACATGGTACAAGAGATGGTCAGAGACTGCAGACATGGTACAAGAGATAGTCAGAGAATGCAGACATGGTACAAGAGATGGTCAGAGACTGCAGACATGGTACAAGAGATGGTCAGAGACTGCAGACATGGTACAAGAGATGGTCAGAGACTGCAGATGTGGTACAGGAGATGGTCAGAGACTGCAGACGTGGTACAAGGGATGGTCAGAGACTGCAGACGTGGTACAAGAGATGGTCAGAGACTGCAGGCATGGTACAAGGGATGGTCAGAGACTGCAGACATGGTATAAGAGATGGTCAGAGACTGCAGACATGGTACAAGGGATGGTCAGAGACTGCAGACATGGTATAAGAGATGGTCAGAGACTGCAGGCATGGTACAAGAGATGGTCAGAGACTGCAGACATGGTACAGGAGATGGTCAGAGACTGCAGACGTGGTACAAGGGATGGTCAGAGACTGCAGACGTGGTACAAGGGATGGTCAAAGACTGCAGACGTGGTACAAGAAATGGTCAGAGACTGCAGACGTGGTACAGGAGATGGTCAGAGACTGCAGACGTGGTACAGGAGATGGTCAGAGACTGCAGACGTGGTACAGGAGATGGTCAGAGACTGCAGACGTGGTACAGGAGATGGTCAGAGACTGCAGACGTGGTACAAGGGATGGTCAGAGACTGCAGACGTGGTACAAGGGATGGTCAGAGACTGCAGACGTGGTACAAGGGATGGTCAGAGACTGCAGACATGGTATAAGAGATGGTCAGAGACTGCAGGCATGGTACAAGAGATGGTCAGAGACTGCAGACATGGTACAAGGGATGGTCAGAGACTGAACACATGGTACAAGAGATCAATGCAGCCTCATCAGTGCCCACCATTGCAGCCTCACTGTGCATATGAATGCAGCCCCACCTTTGTGTATAAATTCAGTCCCACTTTTGTATATAAATTCAGTCCCACTTTTGTATATTAATGCAGTCCCACTTTTGTATATTAATGCAGTCCCACTTTTGTATATCAATGCAGACCCACTTTTGTATATCAATGCAGACCCACTTTTGTATATCAATGCAGACCCACTTTTGTATATCAATGCAGCCCCACTTTTGTATATAAATGCAGCCCCACTTTTGTATATAAATGCAGCCCCACTTGTGTCTATGAATGCAGTCCCACTTTTGTATATGAATGCAGTCCCACTTTTGTATATGAATGCAGTCCCACTTTTGTATATACATGCAGTCCCACTTTTGTATATGAATGCAGTCCCACTTTTGTATATGAATGCAGTCCCACTTTTGTATATACATGCAGTTCCACTTTTGTATATTAATGCAGTCCCACTTTTGTATATCAATGCAGACCCACTTTTGTATATCAATGCAGACCCACTTTTGTATATCAATGCAGACCCACTTTTGTATATCAATGCAGACCCACTTTTGTATATCAATGCAGCCCCACTTTTGTATATAAATGCAGCCCCACTTTTGTATATAAATGCAGCCCCACTTGTGTCTATGAATACAGTCCCACTTTTGTATATGAATGCAGTCCCACTTTTGTATATGAATGCAGTCCCACTTTTGTATATACATGCAGTCCCACTTTTGTATATGAATGCAGTCCCACTTTTGTATATGAATGCAGTCCCACTTTTGTATATACATGCAGTCCCACTTCTGTATATGAATGCAGCCCCACTTTTGTCTATTAATGCAGCCACACTGTGCATGGCACTCACCATGGCATTGCCTCGATCACACACAGCAGGTATCTCCTCTCCCGACGTGTGTCATGGAACAAACAGGAGCTGTAGGTCTGTGTTCGGCTCTAGCAAAGTCCCACCCTAGACGGGCTTGTGTGATAGACAAAACACTGATTCAATCAGTGTTCCATCTCCATCTACTATCACACGAGCAGGTCTAGCACAGGCAGCACAGCCGAACACAGACCCAGCTCTCACACACAGCCAGAGATGCCCGGTGTCATACACGCAGGAGAGAGGGGAGTGCTGCAGTCAGCTACAGCTCAAAGCAGCCTACCAGCCCTGGTGATAAGAGAGGGAGAGAGAGTTAGAGACTCGGCAGCGGGAGCTGCAGGCACCGCAAAGCAGTTTAAAAGCCAATGTGACATGATTGCCTCGGGGGGAGAGCAATTGCCATGTTGCCCCCCCCCCCTGGATCCGCCGAGGCAATCATGTCACATTGGCTTTAAAAAAAAATATATATATATATTTTTTTTTTTTTTACTATTTTTTTTTAAACTGCTTTGTGGCACAAAGCAGTTTAAAAAAAAATAGTAAAAAAAAATATATATATATTTTTTTTTTAAAGCCAATGTGACATGATTGCCTCGGGGGGGAGCAATTGCCATGTTGCCCCCCCCCCTGGATCCGTCGTTGCCACAAAGCAGTTTAAAGAAAAATAGTAAAAAAAAAAAAAAAAAATGTTTTTTTTTTTTTTTTAAAGCCAATGTGACATGATTGCCTCGGGGGGGGGGGGGGCAATTGCCCTGTTGCCCCCCCCCTGGATCCGCCATTGGTGTGTGGGTCCCCTGAAAATTCCTGGGCGGGTCATACAAAAACAGGGTGTGACCTTGACAGGAAGGGGTGGGTCATTTTTCTATTAGGAGGTGCAGATATGTAGTCAGGCCTAGGGCAGAACAAAACCTAAATATACTACTGCATATTAGGGCTTATTTAGACCGGATCCGATTTACAGCGTGTTTTTATATTGTGGGAGGAAACCCACGCAGGCACAGGGAGAACATGCAAACTCCATGCAGATGCTGTCACGGGCGGGATTCGAACCAACGACTCTTTTGCTGCTAGGTCAAAGTGCTATACACTACACCACTGTGCTGAACGAACATGATTGCAGCTGAAAGCATGAGATCTTTTATTTTTTTTTTCAATACCATGCTTTCCAGCCTTATTGACCCCGCCTCTCTCCATAAAGAGGACCTGTCACACACTAGTCCTATTACAAGGGATGTTTACATTCCTTGTAATAGGAAGAAAAGTGATCCAAAATCAAAAAAAGTGTCAAAAAAGTGCAAGAATAAAAATATGAGGTAAAAAAAACAAACAAAAAAATAAAATAACGCCCCTGTCCCTAGAAGCTCGCACTCAGAAGCAAATATGCATGTAAGTCCTGCCCACATATGTAAACCATTCAAACCACACATGTGAGGTATTGACGCGTGCGTTAGAGCGAGAGCAATAATTCTAGACCTCCTCTGTAACTCTGAATTGGTCACCTGTAAAAAAAAACAAGCATCGCCTATGGATATTTTTATGTCTCGAAGTGTGGCGCCATTCCATGAGTGTGTACAATATTAAAGCGTGACAAGTTAGGTATCTATTTACTCGGTGTAACATCATCTTTAACATTATCCATAAAAATTGGGCTAACTTTACTGTTTTTTTTTTTTTAATTCATGAACCGTGTTTTTTTTTTGGGCCAAAAAAAAAAGGCGTTAGAAAAATTATTGTGTAAATACCATTGGAAATCAAATAAAAAATGACCGCTAACTTTATTCCCTAGGGTGTCTGCTAAAAAATTATATATAATGTTTGGGGGTCCTGATTAATTTCCCAGGAACAAAATATAATGTTTACATGAAGGAGAGAAGTGCCAGAATAGGCAAGGTATGGAAGTGGTTAAAGTGAAATAATAAAAGTGAAATATTCCTTTAAATTTCATACAGGGGGGGAGGGGGGTACACGCATGTTTCCCGTGCTTAGAACTGTCCCTGTACAAGATGTCATTTCTGAAGTGAAACAAAAAAAAGGAAGTTTAAAGTACTCATGGCTATAAAGAATACAGTCATTGCTCATTAAAAATAATAAAAAAAAAAAAAAAAAAAAATGGGGGTCCCTCCAAATTAATCTGGAATGGATATTAAGGGGAACCCCGCCGTAAAAAAACCCCAAAAAAATGGCGTGGGGTCCCCCCAAATATCCATTCCAGACCCTTCAGGTCTGGTGTGGATTTTAAGGGGAACTCCACCCCAAATTGAAAAAAAAAATGGCGTGGAGTCCCCCTAAAAATCCACACCAGACCCTTATCCGAGCACGTTGACCTGGCCGGCCGCAGAAAAGAGGGGGGACAGAGTGCGGCCCCCCCTCTCCTGAACCGCACCAGGCCACATGCCCTCAACATGGGGAGGATGTCCCCATGTTGATGGAGACAAGGGCCTCATCCCCACAACCCTTGCCCGGTGGTTGTGGGGGTCTGCGGGCGGGGGGCTTATCAGAATCTGGAAGACCCCTTTAACAAAGGGGACCCCCAGATCCTGCCCCCCCCTATGTGAAATGGTAATGGGGTACATTGTACCTCTACCATTTCACCCCCAAAAAAATGTCAAAAGTGTTAAAAATGACAGTAGCCGGTTTTTGACAAATCTTTTAATAAAATCTTCTTTTCTTCTTTCCTTCGGGTTTCTTCCGCTGCTTCTTTCTTGGGTCTTCTCGTCCACATCTTGCCCGACGTCTTCTTCTATCTTCTCCGTCCGTCCTTCAGCCTTCTGGTCCCGCATCTTGCCCGTTGTCTTCTCCTGTCTTCTTCTCCGTCCGTCCGCCAGCCTTCTCGTCCACATCTTTTTCTTCCCCGGACCCAGCGTTTGAATTTGATTTGGCCGCCGTGTTCCCGCTCCTGGGACCCGCCCCCCTCTGACGCCACAAGTAAACTCATATGAAAGTCCGCGTGTGGCATATGTGCGTCAGAGGGGGGCAGGGTCACATGAGTGCTTGAAATTGAATTCCCCCGCTGTGTGACGCTCTGTGACCCCGCCCCCCTCTGACGCACATGACCTTCTAAGGAGTTTACTTGTGGCGTCAGAGGGGGGCGGGTCCCAGGAGCGCAACACGGCGGCCAAATCAAATTCAAACGCTGGGTCCGGGGAAGAAAAAGATGTGGACGAGAAGGCTGGCGGACCGAGAAGAAGACCGGAGAAGACACAAGATGCGGACAAGGAGGCTGGCGGACGGACGGAGAAGAAGACAGGAGAAGACAACGGGCAAGATGCGGGACCAGAAGGCTGAAGGACGGACGGAGAAGATAGAAGAAGACGTCGGGCAAGATGTGGACGAGAAGACCCAAGAAAGAAGCAGCGGAAGAAACCCGAAGGAAAGAAGAAAAGAAGATTTTATTAAAAGATTTGTCAAAAACCGGCTACTGTCATTTTTAACACTTTTGACATTTTTTTTGGGGTGAAATGGTAGAGGTACAATGTACCCCATTACCATTTCACATAGGGGGGGGGGGCAGGATCTGGGGGTCCCCTTTGTTAAAGGGGTCTTCCAGATTCTGATAAGCCCCCCGCCCGCAGACCCCCACAACCACCGGGCAAGGGTTGTGGGGATGAGGCCCTTGTCCCCATCAACATGGGGACATCCTCCCCATGTTGAGGGCATGTGGCCTGGTGCGGTTCAGGAGAGGGGGGGCACACTCTGTTCCCCCCTCTTTTCTGCGGCCGGCCAGGTCAACGTGCTTGGATAAGGGTCTGGTGTGGATTTTTAGGGGGACTCCACGCCATTTTTTTTTTCAATTTGGGGTGGAGTTCCCCTTAAAATCCACACCAGACCTGAAGGGCCTGGAATGGATATTTGCCGGGAACCGCACGTCTTTTTTTTTTTTGGTTTTTACGGCGGGGTTCCCCTTAATATCCATTCCAGACCTGAAGGGCCTGGTAATTTATTTTGGGGGAACCCCTACACATTTTTTGTTTGTTTTATGAATGAATCCCTTTAGAATTGTCAGAGCCGACAATTCATTATAGCCGCGTGTGAATTTTTAAATGACTTTTTTCCTTCTGAATGTCATTTTGTGCAGGGGCAGTTCTAAGTGCGCTATTTCACATGCTGACATTACACCCCCCCTAGGTACGAAATTTAAAGGAATATTTCACTTTTATTGTTTCACTTTAAGAATTATTAATTTCACTGCTCCCGAAAAAACGGCCGTTTTAAAAAAAAATAAAACATTGATACATGTCCCCTGGGGCAGGACTGAGGTCCCCAAACACTTTTTAGGACAAAACTAGCAGATTAGCCTTTAAAATGAACACTTTTGATTTCTCCCATAGACTTCTATAGGGAGTTCGGCGCGGCTTTACATATTACTTTCAATGCGCCGGCTGCTACGCTGGTTCATGCGCCCAATTAAGCCTCCACCCGGCGCACTAATTAAGGCATGAACCAGCGCAGCGCACAGAGCATAGTAAATCAGGCCCACTGTGTCTCTATCTATCTCTCTCTCTCTCTCTAACTGTCTGACTGCTCCTCTCTTTCACAAAGTCGGAACACACTACACGAGGCCGCCGTGCAGGCTGCCTTTTAATAGTGTGGGGTGTGTACTAATCCCCCTGAGCCATAATTGGCCAAAGCCACCCTGGCTTTGGCCAATTATGGCTCTTCGTTTTTTGAGCGCTGTGATTGGCCAAGCATGCAGGACATACAGCATGCTTGGCCAATCATCAGCGCTCAACGCCGCAGTGAATTATGGGACGTTTTGCGTCACTCGAATTTGGCGCAAATGACCTGTTTTGTTCGAGTTTCGACGAACAATCGAACGACCGATGTTCGAGTCGAACATACGTTCGTATCGAACGCGAAGCTCATCCCTAGTCCGGGGTTGTGATCTGTTAAGTAGGCCCAGTAAGCAGACTGGGTTTACGGTTTCAAGGTGATTCTGTGCTCTCCGTCCTGGAGGGAGGAAGCCACTTGATGAAGGACCTATCTTGGAGAGGACCAAGCTGGAGGTTGGTATCTCGGGAGAGGCCTGGAAGCTTTATCGAAGGATGCACCATGTACTAAGAGGCTTGATGGTGATCGCCTATCAGATTTGAATTCTGCAGGAATTAATCCGAAGAGATCCGGGTGCTGAATCCTGTGCTAGGGGATTCTGGACCGAAAGTAACTCAAAGGATGGTCTGTGGCAGAGACTGTACTTTGTTCCGTGCGCCACTCCTTTTGCTAGGCCAGTGAGAGAGTCCTATCCGGGTACGCAATACCCACTCTGGCTAGAGTGGCGACGAAGGCTGTGTTGCTGGAAGCAGAAGTGTTTCTGGATTGGAATTTTGCTCCTGAACCTATCTACTTGTTACCCTTCCACCCTTTTTCATCCACTTCTTCTTTCCTTATCAAGTTCTACAAATAAATCTTAGAAAAACAAGTGTAAAGTGTGGACATTAAACTTTGTCAACTCTCACCTACCACCCTAGACGGCAAGAAGATAGAGGTAACATGCCGCCCGAAAATATCCAGCATGGGGGTAGTGCTACATGTGCAAAATCTTTTCACCAAATTATCCAGCTGTTTATCTGTAGAGATTGGAGGCACCATAATAAGTAATTTGTTCCCCCAAGTGCTTGCTAGTTTTGTATCCATTTTGTGAGAATTGTGTTCAGAAGTGGTACATTCCCACCATGGATCTGGCTGTCTTACCTTAAAGTGGTTCTAAAGCCTATTTTTTTTACCTTAATGCTTTCCTAATGTTTAGGCATCAGCATCCCCCCTCACCACCTCGAAGACTTACCTGAGCTTGCTTGACCTCATACTTATTTGATCCAGCGTTGGGCAATTCTGCAGCTCTTCACTCCCTTTACACCCGGGTCTCAATGGTTTTGCTGGGGCCATTGGCTCCCAGACTTTCAATCAAAACCAGTGATGAGAGAGCAGGGGTCGGGGCTGAATCCTGTTGGCGTAGCAGATGAGTCTAAGGAGCAGACTGCAAAGCCATCTCACTCTCTACCAGATCTCTATCAGGCCCTCTTTGGTCTCAGGCTTGGTGGCTCAGGAGCCAAGCTGTGTCCTGAGAATCTTCCAAAAGTCAGGAAGATGCCAGCCTATTCAGCTTGGGGGAAGGGCAGACTTTGTTGGAGAAGGGAACTTGGTTGTTGAAGGAATCTTGCATCCTGATAAACACCTTAGAGAATTGGGTGGTTTGATTGATCCTTCAGAGTCAGACTAACCTGTTGGAGGGACATCTGATCCATATTAAATTGGTAAATGCCAGGACAGTTGCATACCCCAATCACCAGGGAGAAAAAAAGTGTCAGAGTGGCAAGAAAGGTACAGCAGATTCTGTCCTGGGCAGGACTCACGTTTTAGCTTTGTCAGCTATACACATACCAGGTGTAGAAAATTGGCAGGCAGATTTCGTCAGTAGGCAGTGTCTAGATACGGGAGAGTGGTCTCTATACCTGGAGTAATTCCAGGACCTGTGCCACAGGTGGAGAATGCCAGATATGGACCTCTTGGTCTCCTGGGTTCATCAAAAAACTGGTCAGGTAATTTTCCAGGTGAAGGGATGAACTGGTGGAAGCAGTGGATGTTCTGGTGGCTATGTGGGATCTACCGTTTCTCCCTTGAAACTTCTTCCTTGCCTGCTGCACAGGATTTATATGGAGGACATTTGGGTAATCCTCATCGCCTCACATTGGTCCAAGCCTATTGTCATACATGGACCTGGCAACACCTCTAGCTGATGCATCTTAGACCTACTGGATCTACTGTCCCAAGGGCTGATTTCCAGTCCTGCTTGTTGGTTGCTAACTTTACTGGCATGGCAGTAAAAAAACAGGTTCTATGGGGACAGGGGCATCTTTGGGTCTGTGATTGCTATGATGCATAAAGCTAGCTAGGCTTACTTCACTTGATGAGAGTCTAGGGGCTTTCACACCAAGAATTTCTTCATGGACAAATACTTTTTCTGCAGTTGGGTCTGAACCAGCATTTTGCTTTCCATCAAAAGTCAAGTTCCTGCTCTTTCCATTCAAATTCAGAGACCAATGGCCTCTCACTCTGATAAGGAGCTTTGTGTAGGGGGTTCTTCTATTCCCCCTATCTATTCCCCTGTGTCTCCATGGACTCTAAATCTGGTTCTCTCTGCACTTCTGCAGGTTAAACCCATTAGAGACACTACTCTTCTCTCACCCACAAGGTTGTTTTCCCTGTGGCTATCACTTCTACTAGACGAGTGTCTGAACTGACAGACTTTCATAGTTAGAAAAGAAAAGAAAAGAAAAGACACAAGTTCACCCAATAGAGAAAAAAAAATAGAAAACCTCCACATACAGAATCCTATACCCACATTTATCCACAGTTGATCCAGAGAAAAGTAATATATCTTGTAAACCTGTTTAGGTCTTGCATAGGGACAAGATGCTGCTGAGTTCTAGTACCTCTTTACTGGGTCTCCTGCCGGGGCTCTGGGCTCCTCCTCCCTTCCCAGTACCCCCATAGCAAGCTACTTGCTATGGGGGCACTCATGTGGGCTTGATTCTGAGCTGGGCTGTGTGCATCTCTAGACAGACACAGCGTGGCTCAGCCCAACCCCCACTCCCTAATTACAGAATTTAATTAA
Source organism: Rana temporaria (assembly GCF_905171775.1). Classification (NCBI taxonomy): domain Eukaryota; kingdom Metazoa; phylum Chordata; class Amphibia; order Anura; family Ranidae; genus Rana; species Rana temporaria. The sequence continues at coordinate 151,511,206 of NC_053496.1, forward strand.
CAGCAGCATGAGCCAACAATGGCTCCCTCTGCTGCCTCTGTGTCCAGGGAGGAGAGAGAAAGAATTAGCAGCCCTTCTGCTCTTGGGCACAGAGCTGGATTGCGATAGGGCTCATGTAAGTATTTAGAGGGGCTAGGGGGAGCTGATCATGAAAAGTTTTCTACTTTAAAGGAGAAGTGGATCACAGGAGTGCAGTTTGTTCTGCACTCCTGTGACCTGTTTTCAGCCAACAGCGGAGCACTGAGAACTGAGCGATCAGCGGTGTTTGATTGCTTAGTTCTCAGTGTTAGAGACAACGGGGGACAGATGCAGCATTGGACTGATGCTGCATCCACCTATTGTAAGTATGATTTCTGAAAAAAAAAAAAGAATAATTCTCTTTTAATGCAGAGAATGCTTTACGGGAAAAAAAACTTTAGCCTTACCAACCACTTTAATCAGTCCCTTTTGTCTGGCTTCATCAAAAGAAAATTTCCCTCCATTGTCTGGATGTGGTTCAGGATGTGTGGCTGATCTCTGTCACCACTTGCTTCAGAAAAATCGATTCTTTTTTTTGTCATTTGGGAAGGGCCCCAAAACAAAAGTGTGCCGTGTCTTCTTGTGCCACCATTTCTGCCACCAAGCTTATGCTCTGAAGGATCAGGTTCCCTACTTTCTTGTTAAAGGCGGCCATACCCGGTTCGAATTTCGAAAGAATTTTCTTTCGAAAATTGTATGAAAGAATTTCCGTTCATATTTCACACCGTTAGTGGGCTGCAGCAACAGCCGATTTTCGTGCGGCAAGCAAATTTGAGAAATCCGACATGTTGAACATTTTTAGAAAAATAAACGATTCTCTGATCAATGATGGGAGAATCGTGCGAGAAATGTAATAGAAAAAAAACGCGCATGTGCAAGAAAAGAATATTCCCGGAGAGAAAAGAATATTCCCGGAGATAAACGAATATTCCCGGAGAGAAACGAACATTCCCGGCAACATGAATATTTTGTTGGCCGAATTTCGAAAATCAATAGTGGCATCATCGGATCACAAAAAAAACGATCTTTCTGATTTTGAAAAGAAAATTTGTTCGAAATTCCACCGTGTATGGCCTGCTTAAGGCTCACTCTGCTAAGTCTGTGAGAACCTCTTGGACTGTTTAGCATCAGGTAACTGTTTTCCAGATTTGTAAGATTGCCATTTAGTCTTCTGTTCACATGTTCTCTATCTAAAGTAGATTTAAACCTGATTCATGAAATTTAACCTGGGCACATATATCTCTACTGTTTTTTTATCTCCATTCAAAGTCTAAATCCCCTGGCTTTCTCCTGCTCCATTATTCTGTTATCAGTATGATAACTTCTGACAAGTGCTCCGACACATGCGATATAACTAGGGCTTTTCTGCCGGAACGCAGCGGAACTGCGTTCCAGATCCTCTGTCAGACTCCCCTCTCCTCTCCTGCCTGCATGTCTTTTAATACTGAAGCCAGTAGAGGAAGTTTTCTGCACAGCGCACTTCCTCTACTGGCTTTTCTGTGCTAGTGCTGGGTACTCCAGGGTGCTGCACTCGATCACTAGTGAATGCTTCCGATCGCAAAATTTAGCTGCTGCAGTGATTCGGGAGGAAGCTTCCATCCCTGACTGCCACTAATCAGCCTTTGTAGCACAGAGCTGAGGAGCCCTGAAACACCTCCTCAGCTCTGTGCTACAGTAGGGGGAGCTCTCTTGTCCACTGCACTGTGCAGGGAAAAAAAAGCCTGCAGTGATGGAGGAAAGGGTGACTCGGGACCTGTCACTGTGAAACACCAGAGAGAACTTTTGCAGCGTTCGTTCAGAAAGGAGTGCACTATTAAAGTATGTGGGGGAGGGGAAATCAAAAGGTAAAGTTTATGTGTGGTTTTAACAGAGGGGAGAACATTGTACACAGAGGAGAGCTTGGGGGAACTTGTGCAGAAAGGGGAGCTGAGAAAGTATGTGTGTGAGCAATTTGTGATGAGAGGGGAGCTGGGGCAATTTGTAATGAGAGGGGAGCTGGGGATATTTGTGATGAGAGGGGAGCTAGGGAGATTTGTGATGAGAGGGGCGCTGGGGAGATTTGTGATGAGAGGGGAGCTAGGGAGATTTGTGATGAGAGGGGAGCTGGGGAGATTTGTGATGAGAGGGAAGCTGGGGGGATTTGTACAGAGAGGGGAGCTGGGGGGATTTTTACAGAGAGGGGAGTTGGGCAATTTGTACAGAGAGGTGAGCTGGGGGGATTTGTACAGAGAGGGGAGCTGGGGGCATTTGTACAGAGAGGTGAGCTGGGGGGATTTGTACAGAGAGGTGAGCTGGGGGGATTTGTACAGAGAGGTGAGCTGGGGGGATTTGTACAGAGAGGTGAGCTGGGGGATTTGTACAGAGAGGTGAGCTGGGGGATTTGTACAGAGAGGGGAGCTGGGGAGATTTGTACAGAGAGGTGAGCTGGGGGGATTTGTGGTGAGAGGTGAGCTGGGGGAATTTGTGGTGAGAGGTTAGCTGGGGGATTTGTAATGAGAGGTGAGCTGGGGGGATTTGTACAGAGAGGGGAGCTGGGGGGGATTTGTACAGAGAGGGGAGCTGGGGGGGGATTTGTACAGAGAGGAGAGCTGGGGAGATTTGTGATGAGAGGCGAGCTGGGGAGATTTGTGATGAGAGGTGAGCTGGGGAGATTTGTGATGAGAGGGGAGCTGGGGAATTTGTACAGAGAGGTGAGCTGGGGGGGGGGATTTGGGGAAATTGCCTTATGCGATACACAGTTCTAAGCCTTAACTCATAACAATCTTTTAGTGCTGCTGTAACGCTCTCCTCTAAGGAAGGTGTGGCTGGGGGCAGTGTTTGGGCATGGCCAGGGTGGAGTTTGAGCGTGGTTGGGGCAGAGAGTTGGACAGAGATGGTGAGTCCCTGCACCTTTTTTCTGAGAAAAAAAGCCCTGGATATAACCAGCCTGAAATTTGTGTCAGGGTGGGTGCTATAAATCGATTAGCAGAAAGCTGATCTACACACAGGACAGCTCTGCAAGTCTCTGCCTATCTGGAGGGGGTGGTGTGCCTTTACTCCAATCAGCTGTCTCCCAGTGTAATCCAACACTACACTGCTACTGCTTAATAAGGAAGTGAAAATTATAACACAATGTGCACATTCTAAACAGTATATAAAGCTGAAGATATCAGAAATACATGTAAAACTAATGTAGGGGGATTTGTTTCTTTTTTGTGTATCATCTGAGGCTGGGTACTTGTGAGGGTTTATATCCACTTTAACAAGTTCTACCAGGTGGAAGTTTCTGCCTCTTCTAATGCCAGCCTGTCACGATCAGGCATCAGGCTTGAAGACCAGTAGCTACAGCAGTTGTGGGACAGGTATACAGGCAGTCACTTCAGGCAAATGACACAGGCTCACCTGAAGTGCGGAGTCTTAGGAATTGGCCGGTATTGACCAGAGCTCCTGATGGTGGAGATTGATTTGATTTGATTTTCCAGATAGCTCAGTGGGAAGCATCAGTGCCAGACATAGAAGAGGTCCCGGGTTCAAGCCCAGGTCCTGACACAGCTGTGGGTGTAAGATCCTTCAGGCAACTATTTAAACTGCAGGCAGTCCCTAGTTTTCTTTTGTTGCAATAGGTCTGTTGTGCTGCTCAGCCATATGTTTGATTGCTTTTGGACATTTCCAAAAGTTTAAGACTTTCTGTGCCCCTTTATGGACGACAAAAAAACTAGTATTTTTGAACTCATCGTAAAACCCTTTTCTTGAAGCCCCACCTCTCTGCATGTATGATCATGTTTCTCGGTGCTTTGCTACACAACTAAAGCATACTAGTAGTAGGCAGGCCTAACAAAAATGTTGTTTACCAGTGTCCAGACCTTCTGCAGGTGACATAATTACCCAAAGTTTTAAGACTACCTGTGTACCACAGTGGACTCCAAGATTAGCTTTTACAGCAAGTTAAAAAATCCAAATTTTTGCAGGTTTATTACTTTGAGGACGAGAGAAAAAAAAATTGACAGGTTTTCTGAAATATTTGGATGTTGGAGACTCAGTCCTTTTGAGTTCAGATGTTAAAATGAGCAGACAGATGAGCAGACTCATCTGTGGTAGTGGAACATACTAAGTTTACCTTACTGTAATATAAGACTACTTCTTGCACTCACCAAGACCACATGTGGCAACAGAGTCCACGCTATAGCGGTCTCCCCCAGGCTTTGCATACACGTATATTCTTGGATTACAATGTGGAAGACGAGTCTAAAGAGGAAGAATAAAAAAAAACAAAGATTCAAATTAAGGGTCATATGAAGATCACATGACTAGGGTATAAAAGATGTTACCCACCCTACCCTCAAAATTTGACACCAACTGGGATTTAATGGCCATGGCAGCCACTTTAGTTACCAAAATTATCAATATAAATAACAAATTAAATAACCATATAAATAACAAATATATTTAACTAATATACTAAATACCAAATATACTAAATACAAAATATACTAAATACCAAATATATAACTAGCAAAAGACTGAATGTATACTGGAGTCTCAAGGCCCCTTGTAAGAAATCAAGTAGTATCTATGACCCATAATGTAGGCCTCCAGCTGCACATCATCTACTTGGAGACAGGGTCAGGTACACTATTTACTGCAAGAAAAGGTACTAAAATGCTACATGTGTGCAATTACCTAAAGCAGCCATTAAAGTTAAAAGGCAGGTAAAAATAGCAATGACTTTGTAGGATTGCAACTTCTTTATACGGTATTATTCACCATACAACCAATCTAGTTTAAAAGCCATAACAGCAGAACCCTAAGGCGCTGCTAAACATACGTTCAGAGGCATTTGGACACTTTTTTCAACTGCCCCTGAACTCACTCAATGTTATTCTATGTAACCATGTACACAGTATCATTTATTGCTGTTTTTAGGCAGTTGCGTTTAACAGCGTTACTTTGAAAGCAAAAAAATGGGTTCAGACGCAGAAGATTTTCACTTTTCAGATACCAAACGTGACTAAGCGCGGTAACCAGCATTTAGCCGCGTTTCGTTTATAAGCGTTTTTTTGCCCATTTAAAAAAAAAAATTTTATTGAAGAGCTTCTAAACGCAAACGCGGCAAAACGTGACATGTAAACGCGGCAAAACGGGCGTTTTATCATGGATTATTTTTATTGCTTTTCACATAAAAACTTTTACATACTTTACGAACATTCACTTTACCAACATTTATAAAAATACAAAACTTCTCAAATTCACATAAATACATTCATAAAAACATACAATAAAATATATATACGGGTACATAGAAAGGTCCAGTCTTCTAGGCATATGCTTCGAGTAATCTTATCTATACCCCAGCGCATTCTCTTTATCTTCCGAAATAAACAGAGGGATCGAAAATCCAAAGGGATGCAGATTCCTGGCCACCCAACCAACCCCCCTCCCACCCCCATATTTTAATCCTACCCACCCATAATTACCCGACTAGGTGCATCCTAATTCTATACCTGTGCCCGTATACTCACATACAGTATATATATAGATATACGTATACATACTGTCATGGTTATGCAATAAAGTCTGGCAGCTTACCTGTCTCATGTGTCCATTAGAGGCCTGACCCTCTTTCTGGCTGTCTTTTATCACCTTCCTCTCTGTATGGCCCCACCCAGGCCATCCCAGGAAGTCTATATTAACTGTTGCACTACAGGTCTGCACTGCTGTTCAACCTTTGTTTGTAGCTTGTTCCTGTCTGCAGTGTGTTACGTTTACCCTCCTGTGTACCGACCTTGGCTCGTCTCTGACTTCTTCTGTTTGCCTGTTTACCTGACCCTTGGCCTGTTCCTTGTTTACCCTTGTCTTCCTTTTGCCCTGACCTCGGCTTACCCATCACTATCGCTTGTCCTGGTTGCTGCTTCCCCCCTCTCCCTGCGGAGCGTGACCTTGGGGACCCCAGGGGTTGCGACCTGAATCCAAATGTGGCGAAGGCCATCCTCAACACCAGAGGCTCTGGTGAACACAAAGCTGGGTCTTAGACTCTGCGCCCTGGGGAATCTTGGGCTCAAGCTTCCTCTCTGATCGCAGCAGTCGGCCATAGGGTTCTCTACCCTGTGGTGCATCCCTGACCACAACGGGGTGCACTTGTCACCTGGCCACAGGTGACCTGACAGTTTGAACAGCCATGAATCCGGCCGACTGCTGCTCCCCGCAGACGATCCATTACAGAGCATTGTTGGCAGACTTGAGATGCATGAAGCTAATCAGACTCAGGTGATGCGTTTCCTACAGGATCTGGCTTCCCACTTTTTTTTTTATAAATTCTTTATTTTATATCCTTTTCTTTCTCTTCTCAATAGCTCCTTCAAAAATACATACAGCTTACATAACGTAATACATAACGTTACACTTTCATATACAGTTTTCCAATAATCAATATTCCTTTTATCGGCAACTTAATAGTCCAACTTCCTATCTAATATATGTAGCCATACCATTGTAATCTCCCCTTACCCCCAAACCCGCCGTACTCCTAGTTCCTCTCCCTCCCTATTCCCCAAATAAACCTGAAAAAAAAGGGCCCACTTCCCCTTTAATGCATGTCTCTCTCCCTACCACTCTCCTCAAGGATTCTGCTCTCTGTATCTAATATATGGGGTCCATACCTGTCTATACTTCTCCTCTTGCTCTCTCATTCCCATGGTCAGATATTCCATCTGTTGGATTTCTCTTAATCTGCCCAGCCATTGCTGCCTTGTCGGTGTGGATGTACTCTTCCTCAAAATTGGAATGCAGGCCCTGGCCGCCATCAACAAATGTCTAAGCAGAGAATTTTTTAACTTTACCATGGAAACTGGGAAGTCATACAGTAAGTAGGTAGCTGGATTGTCTCCTAAATTCACCTCGGTGATTTATTTTACCGTATCAGCAACCATTTTCCAAAATTCTTTCAATTTTGAACATTCCCAAAATACATGTATCATGATGCCCTCTGCCTCCCCACATCGCCAGCACTGATCTGATACTTCTGGGAATATCCGTTTTAAAGCTACTGGGGTTTTATACCATCTGGTTAGGATTTTATAACCCCCCTCCTGGTATCTGGTAGCTAACGAGGCCTTATATGTGAACCTAAACATTTTTGTTTTCTGGATCTCTGAGAATGTGGTCCCCAACTCTCTTTCCCATGCTTGTATGAATGGTAATTCCTGTGGGGCTTCTGACTCTACGAGCAGGCTATACATTAATGAGAGACCATGTCTCATTGGTTCTCCCCTTAAGCATAGTTTTTCAAACTCCGATAGGTCTCTGGTCGTTCCACCTTGTAATATCATTGCTCTAATAACAGCTTTCAATTGGATTTGTCTCATTGGGTCCAGTTCCCTCCTAACTACCTCTTTCCCTTTCTCTACCAGGTGTCCTTTGATTATCACTTTCAAAATGTATTAGCCTACTCATTCCCAATCGTCGTAAATTATTAAAGTGTAAATCTGTAAGGCCTATCTCAAATCTGGGGTTTCCAAGGACCGGTAGAAGTGGGCTTGGGTATTTCGAGATTTTAGTTTTCCTGAATATCCTTTTTATGACTCGTATTGTGGCTCCTATTGTGGGGTGTTTCTTCACCCCTTGTGGGATGTCTGCCTCTTGGATCCACGCCATTCCCTCAAGGGGAATATTTGTGATTTTTTGTTCCATGTGGATCCAAGGTTTTTCCTTCTGGTGTGTGCACCATTCTACCACCCTTACCAAATGAGAGGCATCATGATAACCCATCGGGTCTGGAAGTCCCACCCCTCCCTTCTCCTTTGGTAGTGTCAGAATATCTCTCCGCATTCTCGCAGGTTTTCCTACCCAAATAAACTTTGCAAATCTGGATCTTGAATCTCTCATGAATCCTAGGGGGATCCTTACAGGTAGGGTCTGGAATAGGTATAGTAATCTCGGCATTACATTCATTTTTATAATATTAATTCTCCCAAACCATGTAAAGATCTCCCTATCCCGTCGTTGGAGATCTGCTTTTATCTGTCTAACCAAAGGTGCAAAATTCAACTCATAGGTTCTATTTAGGTTTTTCGGTATTTTTGTTCCCAGGTAACATATATGGGAACCTGTCCACTTAAAGGGGAAATTGGCCGCTAGTTGCTGCTGCATCAGCCCATTCACTTCCACCCCCATCGCCTCCGATTTACTATAATTCACCTTGAAGTTGGACAGGTCTCCATATTCCCTTATTTCCTTCAACAAGGATGGTAGAAATAGCACTGGGGACGTTATCGAAAACAGAAGATCATCTGCAAATGCAGCAACTTTGTACTCGTCCCCTTTAACCCGGATATCTTTAATATCTGTGTTTGCCCGTATAGTTCTCAGAAATGGCTCAAGGATAAGGATAAAGATAATCGGAGAGAGTGGGCATTCTTGCCTTGTTCCGTTATGTATTGGGAAAGGGTCAGACATTACCTTTGTTTATCTTTACCCTTGCTGTCGGGCAGGAGTATAGGCTTGTAATCCAGTTTTGCATCCCCTTTCCTAGACCCATATGTTGTAGTATGGCTCTCAGGAATCCCCAATCCACCCTATCAAAGGCTTTCTCAGCGTCAGTTGACACTAGTACTAATGGATTTTGATGGAATTGGGACAGATAGATGGTACTTAACACTCTGAGTATTTTCCCTCCCTTCCCTGCCGGGGGTGAACCCTACCTGGTCTGGATGTATTAAGGAGGGTATATGGATCACTAATCTATTGGCAAGTATTTTCGAAAATATCTTCAGATCTACGTTCAATAGGGAAATTGGTCGATAACTGGTACATATCGTAGGATCTTTCCCCTCTTTAGGGATCACTGCTATATGTGCCCCCAGTGTTTCTCTAAGCATCGGTTGTCCCTCTTTTAATGAGTTAAATGCTGCTATGAATTTTGGTGTCAGTTTTTCATAGAAGGTTTTATAGTAGAGTAAAGTGCATCCATCTGGACCCGGAGATTTACCCGGTTTCATTGCTTTAATCGCTTCTAAAAGTTCCTCTGATGTGATCGGCCCCTCTATGCTGCCTGTAATTTCTTCCAATATTTTGGTCATTCCTGAAGCCTTTATGTATTCCTTTACTCTATCTTCTTTGACTTTTCGCTGTTACTGATTGTCTCTCCAGTTGGTACAGGTCGCTATAGTAGTCTCTAAAAGCTTTCGCTATTAACTATGAAGAACTGACTAGAGTATCTCCTTGAGTTTTTATTTTTTCAATGTGATTTTTTGCTCTCGTCTCTCTCAACGCATTTGCCAACATCCTGCTTGGCTTGTTCCCATGTTCATAGTATGCCCTCCGGCATCAAATTAATTTGGTTTTCGCCTTGTCCATAAGTAGCAGATTTAGTTTATCTCGGAGGCACGTTAGCCTCTCTTCGATGTGTGCTCTTTGCAATTTCTTATGCTCATTTTCTAATATTCGGATCTCCCCAAGCAGGCTGTCCAGCTTCGCGTTGAGAGACCGCTTTCGATGTGCTCCTAGTGAAATGAGAATTCCTCTCAGATAGCACTTGTGTGCCTCCCATCTACATAGCGATGATGTTTTGTCGTCTTCATTCATTACAAAAAACGTTTCTATTTCCTGATTTATCTTACTCTCATATTCTGGGTCTTTAATTAGTGTTTCATTAATCTTCCAATTCCATTCCCTCGGGCCTGCTGCAGTTAATGTAACAATTAACTGAGGCATGGTCTGAGATCGTGAATGAGCCCATTGCAACTTCTCTTAATTTTAAAAGTATGTTTTGATCCAAAAATATATAATCAATTCTTGTATATGTTTTATGTTTTGATGAGTAAAAACTGTAATCTCTCTCATGAGCATCTAAGGTCCTCCAGCTATCTATTAACTGTAGGTCTTGTAAGATTTTCCTTGCTTTTTGCAGTTTTGTGTTGGATATGTAATAGGATCCCTTAGAGGAGTCTAGTCTGGGGTCGAGTACCATATTCAGGTCCCCTCCCAGAATCAGGACCCCCTCTTTATTTTGATTTACCACGTCTGAGTACTTCTTCATTTGGGAGGTAAATATTCACCAAAGTAACCTTTTGTTCGTTTACCGTCCCCTTTACCATGAGGAAGCGACCTTCCTCATCAGTTATTACCTTGGATTCCTTCCATACTATCCTTTTAGCCAACAAAATTGCTACTCCATTAGCTTTTGAGGTCTGGGAAGAACCCAGGTACACTACAGGAAATCTTTGATTCCTCAGCTTTGGAGTCTTGTCCTTTCTAAAATGCGTTTCTTGTAAAAAGACAATTTGTGATTTTAGTCTCCCCAATTCCATTAGTATTTTAGATCTCTTTTCTGGGATATTTAGCCCTTTCACATTTGTAAGTAGTGATATTTATTCTATTCATCTTGGCTCCTGTCTTCCACGCCCCCCGTGACCTACACTAGGGCCTCCTATACCGGCAAAAGAGAGGGACGGTGGAAGGTAGAGAGAGAGGGAGAGACACCCACACCTCCCCAGAGAGAAAGAGAGAAGGAAAAAAAAAACCTGTATCTCGGATTCTAGTCCTCCGTCCGAGTATCCGAGTATTCCCTACATCCCACTGCAGTGGTGTCCACTAATCCTTATGGTGATCCACTGCTAGTGGAAGGTATACCAAAAAAAAACAAACAATTGAACGTCTCCGACTTCCCTCCACACGGAGGAGAGGCGCTCTAGTGGGGGTAAGTATAAGAGCATCGCGGAGAGCCTCGCCTTGTGCTAATCCGGGTTCACCCTGCCCCTATTCATAAAAATTGTTGTTTCCCCCCCCAGAAGTCTCCCCCCCCAGCATTGGCACATCTGGCACACCAGAGCAGTTACCACAACAACCACAGTAATAACATACTAACCCCCAGAATGTAATAAGAAGATGAGAAAATGCAAACCCCCCGAGAGAAAAAAAAAAAGAAACTAACTGAACAGGCCTTTAACCAAAGGCGCAGAGGGGTCTTCCCTTGTCCTTAACCATCACTATCTTCTTTACTGCTCCTCCATTTCTTCCTACATTTATTATACATTTGTTAAGTTGATTACATAGTGTTCCTCTCTCCCATTATTGTCCCCCCCCACACCTATCCTAACCTAATCTCCTCTGGTCCCTCTCTGCTGGGTGCTCCTATATTGCGCCTCTGAGTCTCTAACCCTTCCACCATTCGCCCTAGGTCACACTCTTCCCTTCCCCCTTCCCCTCTACTTCCCCATCCCCCCTCCCCCTTCCCTTGTTACCAAAAAAAATCACTGTGAAAAAAAAGAAAAAAAAACACCCCTCTTCCCGTGGTAGGGCTCAGATAGTATCCTCTGAGGCTCTCTAGTGTCTTTGTGTAGTGAGTCAATGTGTTGTGTGTGCCCATATTAACCATTATTGGGGTGAATGTGTATCTTATATCTACCTATGTGAGATATCCTGAGATCCCTGTGTATCACTAAGTTAGTGCTATGCACATTGTAATATACACAACACCAACCCAGTGATACAGTCATAACCCCCCCCCCCTAATAAACCCCACTCACCAATAAAAAAAAGGAGATTAAAATCCCCTAGACCCCCAAAAATTAGGGAAGTGTGCGAACATGTTGGGCAACTTAGTAGTTTACTTTATAGTCTCCTGTATTCCAGTCCTGCTGGGCACCAAGACAAACAAAAAAAAAAGAAAAAAGGAGAAAAAATATGACTACTTTCATACTTTCATATGTTCCGTGCGCAGACCCATATGCTTATATTTGCAAGTGCCCAGGATGAGCTCCGGGTATCAATATCCATAAAAAACACAGGGGGACCCAAACACAGGAGGAAAAGAAAAAAAACACACACAAAAAAAAAAAAAATATTAGGGACCAGTATAGTAGGGACGGTCGTTTTTTGAGATAAAAAAAACGTCATTTTTTAGCATGAAAAAAAACGAAGTTTTTCAAACTTAATTTTAAACAATGACGTAGCATACACACCATCGTTTTTTCAAAAAGCTCTAGCAAAGCGCGGTTACGTACAGCACGTACAACGGCACTATAAAGGGTCATTTCCATGCGGAAGACGGCCTCTTTTGCTGATATCGTGTTGCTGCGTGTTAGTAAAAGTTTGGTGAGAGACGATTCGCGCTTTTCAGTCTTCGTGCTTTCAATTTCGTTTTCTGTCGTACAGTTTGTGCTTTTGGGGTCGGATCTGTCTTACAGTGCTTGTATTCAAGACGTATTTGTTTTGGCAGTGCGTTCTTGTCTACACATTCCTGTTTTGCAGGTCGTTTTTCAGAGGCCTTTCTGTTCTTCAGGGCGTTTTTTTTAGTCCGATCTGATTTGACGACCGTTTTCTAGCCATGTTGCGGGTACGTTCTTGTCGCCGAGATCGTGCTGTGCTTGTTGTTCGGATGTTTGCTGCATCCTGGCAACGGTCCATGAACAGGGTGAGGAGGAGGTTGTGGACCAAGAACTGGTTTCTTCGCAGGGACCAGTTCTCTCATATGCCTCTGCTGCGGGAGATCCGAGAAAACAACCCTGATGATTTCAGGAATTTTCTCAGGATGTCTGACCCCGTATTTCAGCAGCTTTTGGCTTCGGTGTCGCCTTATATCACCAGGCAGGACCCTGTTATGTGGGAAGCCGTCACTGCTGAGCAGCGGCTAGTTGCTACGTTGCGCTCCCTTTCAACAGGGCGAAGTCTGCAGGACTTGAAGTTCTCGACGGGCATCTCCCCCCAGGCTCTGGGCCTCATAATCCCCGACCTGTTCTGCCATAATTTAGGTTCTGCAGGAGGACTATGTTAAGGTAAGTGGTGTCCTTTCAATGCACAAACTATGTATTTATTGCATGCTTTTTCTTTTTTTTCCAAACACTCCCTAATTAACCTGTTTGTAATATGCTGTGAATGTTCCCTTTGTCTCCATGCATGCATGTATTTTTTTTTTTGTTTGGGCCTACATGCATCTTTTATATAGCCAACCTGTCCAGCATTCTATTTTGTGGCCAAACACACCTACCCTAGTCCCTATATCCCCCTTTATTTTTTAGCTCCATTGTAGTGCTGCATTTTGTGTGTCCCTATATCCCCCTTTATTTGTGGCCTCCATTGTAGTGCTGCATTTTGTGTGTCCCTATATCCCCCTTTATTTGTGGCTTCCATTGTAGTGCTGCATTTTGTGCGTCCCTATATCCCCCTTTATTTTTGAGCTCCATTGTAGTCTACGCCCAAATTTACGAACGCATGCGCTGTTCGTAAAAGAATCCCAGTGCGTATGCTCGAAATTCCGCCGCAAATCGTCAATGCTTTAGACGTGAACGTAAATTACGTCCAGCCCTATTTGCGAACGACTTACGCAAACAACGTAAAAAATTCAAAATCAGACGCGGGAACGACGCCCATACTTAACATTGCGTACGCCTCATAGAAGCAAGAGCAACGTTACACCGGAAAAGCCTTACGCAAACTACGTAAAAAAATTCCGCCGGGCGCACATACGTTTGTGAATCGGCGTATCTAGGTCATTTGCATATTCTACGTCGAAAACGACGGAAGTGCCACCTAGCGGCCAGCATAAATATGCACCCTAAGATATGACGGCGTAAGACTTACGCCAGTCGGATCTTAGCCTAATTTCGGCGTATCTTGCTTTCTGAATACAGAAAGAAGATACGCCGGCGCAGCTTTGAATTTACGCGGCGTATCTATAGATACGCCGGCGTAAATTCTTGCTGAATCCGGCCCAAGGTTTTTTTTTTATCATTTACAAATATACAATCAAGGTTTTAATATTTTTAATATTTTTTATCATTTACAAATATACAATCAAGGTTTTTTTTTTTTTTTTATCATTTACAAATATACAATCTAGGGGCCAGATCCACATACATTTGCATCGGCGCAGCGTATCAGAGATACACTACGTCGCCGTACCTTACCTGGTGTATATTCGAATCCTCAGCGAGTTCGCGCCGTAAGTTACGGCGGCGTAGTGTATTTCTGGCGGCGGATTTGAAATTGGGCGGGTTTAATTTAAATGAAGCGCGTCCCCGCGCCGAATTAACTGCGCATGCGTCGTCCCGAAATTTTCCGCCGTGCATTGCGCTACATGACGTCGCTAGGACGTAATTTTTTTAACTTAGACGTGAGTTACGTCCATCCCTATTCACGGACGACTTACGCAAAAAAAAAAATTAAAATTTCGATGCGGGAACGACGGCCATACTTAACATGGCAAGTCTATCTATACGCCGAAAAATACCAGCTTTAACTATACGCCGGAAAAAGCCGACTACAGACGACGTTAGAAAATGTGACGGCCACGCGTACGTTCGTGGATCGTCGTAAATCGCTAATTTGCAAACCCGACGCGGAAAACGACGCAAACTCCACCCAGCGGGCGCCGAAGTATTGCATCTAAGATCCGAAGGCGTACGAAGCAGTACGCCTGTCGGATCTTACCCAAAAGCCGTCGTATCTTGGTTTGAGGATTCAAACTAAAGATATGACGCGGGAAATTTGAAAGTACGCCGGCATATCTACTGATATGACGTGGGAAATTTGAAAGTACGCCGGCTTATCTTTAGTTTGAATCCTCAAACCAAGATACGTCTGTGGATCTGGCCCAAGGTTTTTAAAAAACATAATCAAACAAACATCAAACCTTAAAAAACAAAAAATCAAACCCTCCCCAGAACATCAATCACATTTTTGAGCTGTAGTTCCAGCCTTTTTGCTTTCTCACGAATCTCTCTTGATGCAAGACGGATGTCTTCTACCTGTGCCCTGCACGACAACACTTCTGCAATCAAAAGCTGGGCACTATATGTGTCAAGTCCCTCACCAGCACGACTTGTTCCTGAAATGTGGGACCAAAACATGTATTAAAATTTTGTAGGCCTACATCTAGATTACCTGAAGCTGTGGTATATGATACTTTACCGGACGTTGTGGCAGGTTCCCCTTCGTCAACATCCCTCGGGGGTGTGGCTTGGTTTTTTTTGGCCTCCTGCCTTGCCTCCTGCCTTGCCTCCTGCCTTTCTGCTTCATTGTGCCCTACGAGATTGAAGAAAAGGTAAACATGAGCTTAAAAGATTAGAGGCCTGAAAGAAAAAATAAATATGTTTTTTCAAAAAATGATGGGACTATTGTTGGTTTTAAAAACCCTTCTAAAACCAGAAAATAGTATTTTAGCCATTCCCAATGCACTTTAAGGGCCAGATCCACAAAGCAGATGCGCCGACTTAACTCGAGATACGCGGCGTAATTAAAATTTACACAGCGCGTATCTTTGCGCCTGATCCTCAAAACGAGATACGCCTTAAAATCATGTTTTTCCGTCCTACCTAAAATAATTACACCGGCGCTTTTCCGTGCGCAAATTATAGGCAAAGATGCAAATGAGGGAGATGGGGCGATCCACAATATTAAGTGTGTGCGCCGTAGATTACGCCCTGTGCGCTTCTGTTAGTTTCAATGTGTAAATTTACACTTTATAAAAGGTGCCCTAATTTTACACATGCCGTGTAAAGGTCAGCTAAAGCAACACCATTAAGGAAGAGCTGAGCACACACACTTGCTGGACTACAATCTGTATGCCAACATGCCAGGGGCATCCATGCACATAGCTAGACTAGTGACTTCAGTGACCGAGGGTACCCCCTCTTCTGAAGGAACAGCAGTCAGGAGACGCCTCGCAGAATGCATCTTTGCACAGTAAACACACACATTAATTATGTCACAATGAGAATGCATGAATGCACACCCACTGTGGTCCCTAGCACAGACATATCACATGCACATCTAATTGGATTAGATCCAAGTACCCCCCCCCATTGGTACTTGGGAGCAGTAATGCCACGCCACGACTCCAATTCTGTTACTGTGCATTCATACACCATTCATGGACCTGGGATCACTTCTCCCTGGTCCTGGGGATCCCTTCTCCACCAAAACTGAGGGTGACACCCTTATTTAATCAGAAATGCCACCCCCCACATTCACACATCATTCACACACATAAACCAAATCATAAGTACAGTATAATAAACAAAATCATAAAAATAAAAAATAAATCATAAAAATAAAAAATAAAAAGTACCCCTGCAAATTAATTGCGGCGGCGATTGCTCCGTCTGGGCTGCCCACGGACACGGGCACGGCCACGGCCAACCGGAGGATCTTCATGGGGGGGTGTTAGCAGGGGAGGGAGTATCTTCGTGGGGGGGGTGTTAGCAGGGGAGGGAGTATCTTCATGGGGGGGGTGTGAGCAGGGGAAGGAGGAGCCTCCCCTGGTGTCTGTCCTCCTGCTGGCCTGCCCTCCAAGGCCACTGCTATCCTTGTCAGACAGTTTGTGAGGGCAGCCGTATTGGCCTGGCCAGCCCGGGTATTGTCCTGGACAGCCCGGGTATTGTCCTGCACAGCCTGGGTCAGGGCAGTCACCTCCTGGGCCACGCCTGTTGTGGCGGTCTGCAGCTCACACAAGCATGTGATGACCGCCAATGAGTTTGTGGCCACATCACCGAGTGACTCCTTCATTACACCCAGGCTGTGCTCCATCTGGGTCAGAGTCTCTTTTATCTGACCCAGATGGAGGGTCTGCCGGACATTGTCCTTCTGCAGACTGGCCGGCAGACGCTCGGCCACCCCCCTGGTCTCCTGGGTCGCCATCCTGCCTGCCCCTGAGGCTTGTGGCCTGGGAGGAGGGGGGAGAGTGACCCTCGTGGGTTGTGGCCTGTTGGGGGAGGAGTGGAAGGGGCTACCCCTGATGGTGGCCTGACTGCTGCCAGCCTCTGGGGTAGGCTCTGGGGTAGCCTCAGGGGTAGCCTCAAGGGTAGCCTCAAGGGTCATCATATCCGAGGCCAAAAGGAATTCCCGGACAATATCAAGATCTTCTTCCTCCACCCCCTCATCCTCCTCCCCCTCATCCTCCTCCCCCTCATGAGGGGAGGTTTGGCCACTCCCCTCCCCTGGGGAATCCTGCCCTTCTTGGGACTCATCAGCAGCCTCTTGTCTTTGGGGTGGTGCAGCAGCCTGGCCTGATGGCCCAGCAACCTCCTGGTCATCTGTGGAGGACACAAAACAATCACAGGTTTGAGGATCCACACACTTGGCACATCTTCCCTTCCCCCACCCACACATGCTAATCACCAGATAGAAAAAACAAAAACTTACCTGGCCTCACAGGAACACCTGACTGATATCCACGCAGGCCCACCACCTGCTCTGGCTGGAAACACCGGGCCACTGCCCATTCCTCCTCACTCAGATGGATGGGGCAGGGTCCTCCTCCTCCAGTGCCCGTGGTATGGGCAGTGATCTTTGCCACCTTATTACGGACCACGCTCTTTAGATCGTTGATCTTTTTTTGGATGCCAGCGGGGGTCCTCGCCCCCCCCCCGCCGCATTGATCTGATCCGTAACCTTTAGGCCCCGTACACACCATAGAATCCATCCGCAGATAAATCCCAGCAAATGGGTTTCAGCGGATAGATCCTATGGTGTGTACACGCCAGCGGATCTTTTTCCGCGGATATATCTCCCCTGGGATGGATTCCAGCAGATCGAATATTTGCTGACATGCACAACATATCCATCTGCTGGAGTCCCCGCATGCGTCGTAATGATTCAACGCATGCGTCATAATCGCGGCGACGGCGCGACACGTCATCGCCAGAGGATTTCGGCGCGGATTTCAATGCGATGGTGAGTACACTCCATCGCATTAAAATCTGCTGAAATCCTCGAGAGGATTTATCCGCGGAAACGGTCCGCTGGACCGTGTGTATGGGGCCTTAGAATCGCCTTTGGGCCGGGGAGGTGTTCCGGCTATCAGGGCCATGTAAATATCGGCCATATATGGCCCGAGCAAGAATTTGCTTCTCTACCTGATTAAAATTGAGCTTCCTGCGCTTGGGTGCCATCACAGACACCACTCAGCAACAAGAAGAAACTCACAGGACAAACAAACAAAAATACACACACAACAAACAAACCAAAAAACTCACAGAAGAAACACACAAAAAGCAAAACACACAAGCAGACAGCTACTACAAATTCAAAAACAAACATGCAAAAAACAAACACAAAATACAATCAGCAAAAAACAAACACAAAATACAATCAGAAAAAAAAACAAACACAAAATACACTTAGCAGAAACAAACACCAACTACAATCTACTACTCCTCCAAAACTTCTCTATCACACACAACTCACCAACAAACACCGACAAACGTTCAGAGCAGAAGCAACTTGCTCTAGGAAGGGTAACATAGGGAAATACTTTTGCAAGGGAAGTGTGTTTGTCTGGGGCTATTTATACACAGGGCGATCCTCAAACTAAGTACGCCTGGCCTTTTACCTATCTCACTGATTGCGCCAAGCCAAGTTCTGCACATGCCCAGTGAGAAGCAGATTCGTGCGCGCATGCGCAGTACGGCCGGCCCTTCATTTGCATGGGGTCACGGCTCATTACAATGAAGCACGCCCACTTCCTTCCCACTTGCAATAACCCCGCCTTACGCCTCGGGATTTAAGTTACGCTTGCGCAATTTTGTGCGCAAATGCGCTGTGGATACGGCACTTACGACACCAAATTAGGGCGCCGTAACTTAAATGACATACGTTTTGAGTAACTTAATTTGCGGTGCTGGCTGTGGATCTGGCCCTAAATTCTTTGGAGATTTGGTGTAGTTTTCTACATGGAAGCTAAGTATCCACTGGATCAGCTCACCTCTGTGTGACATCCTACATAGGTTGTTCTTGTGACAAAGAATTGTGCTACTAAATCCACATGTGTAACCAACTGCTGAGCAGACTGTCCTTTTTCTGTATATTAAGGTATTATTTAATCTTAAAATCTAGTAAGGAACACATCTACATCAATTCCACAATTAATGTCACCTCAACCCAAAAATATGTTGCTACTTTCATGTTTGTGGGTCCAAAAATTGGTCGTAGGAGTCGTCGTTCGTTCGATCAAAAATAATAAAAAGACGATCTTTTTGTTTGATACAGTGTTTCAACTCCCATTTGCCCATGCGAACTAGGCATGATGCCATTTCTCCCAAAGATCTACTTTTATTAGTTAAAGTCATCGAATGAACGACGACTCCGACGACAAAATATTGTGCCCACAATCATAACACAATTCAGTTCAAACTGAAAGAAAAACCACATGGCACAAAGAACACACCCAAATAATGATTACACATGAAAATTACTTACTTCTTCTTCTAATGACTCTTTTTATCCTCTCCAGTTGCTCGGGCTCTCTCAACTTCAGGTCCGACTATCTTTTTCGCAGTTGCTCTTTGGTCCTGCGTTCCCCAAATTTCTCCTGGAGCCTCCTGGTCACTTTCTCTAGTATTGCGGCCTTCACTTTGTTGGGATGCCTGTGCGGGCCATGTTTGGCATCATAGTCCACCCTCCTTAAGATGCTGACCATCTCCACGATTTCCTGGAAGGCCATGTTTGAGGCTTTGTACCTCCGCCTGGTTCTTCTGGCTGCTTGGGCCTGGCCTGCCTCCTGGCTCGAGTTATTAGTCATATTGCTCTGCTCATCCATAATTCTTCTTCTTCACAAAACGAGAGAGAAGGGGTGGGGCAAGGACGAGACCGAACGTCAGGGGCGGGGTATCGTGCGGAGCGTCACGCATGCATAGTGTAAAAAGGGATCCGACATGTTTGAAAGCAGCGTTCACAGTCTGTGGAAGAAGGCGGAAGTCACGATCGTTTTATACGATGGTACGTAACTGTATTTTTGTCCTTATTATTATTAGTGAACAGTGGATGAGTTTGTGGGCTAGATATGGTGTTAAAGCTTATTAGTAGTAGTGGCTGACATTAGGTTTTTGATTTAAATTTTGACTTGCAGAAATAATGGAGGCCTTCAAAGATCCAGAATTCGTGACAGAATTCATACAGAAATGGAAGGAACTTGCTGTACTGTGGCAAACTAAAAACAAACTAAATAAAAACAAAGATGCCAGGAAGAAAGCAAAGGAGAGCCTGCTTGAATTTGTAAAGACAAGGGTCCCCAACGCCACAACAGAGACTGTGAAGGCAAAAATAAATTCCATTAGGGGCACCTACAGGACCCAACGGGTCCAAGTTCTGGCCTCAATGAGATCTGGGGCTGCAGCTGACACAATCTACAAGCCTAACCTGTGGTACTATGGCCAGCTGCAGTTTCTGGACGACCACATTGAGGCCAGGACATCCCTGTCTACCCTTCTCCCAAGAGGTAGCTCCCATCTTCTCTGCAGTCAATCCTCCAGTCTTCCCTGCAGGCAAGAGCAGGCAACCTCAGAGGAAGAGCCAGAGTTTCTGGAGGTCCCTGATTGTGACCCATGGAGCCAGGTATTGCATTTTGCTACCAATTTTGGAAAATCAAAGTATAATAATGATGTCAAATTGATGTTACTAGTGTTATAAATTCCAAGGGAATGAACAAAAAGTGTTGAACATATCAATAGACAGTAGTGGCAAAACATGATGGGGACAAGATAGAAAAATGAAGGGTTCTGAATGATTGTGTGTCATTTTCTGGTACGCCATTAGGGGGGTAACGCAATACACCTGGAAGGGGTTCCGGATTTCAAACACCCTTTTTGCCAAAAATCATTTTGTCACAAAATAGACTACATTTCTGTTTTGGGTAAAGGCCACTTACTTCTCTATTTCTATTTCGGCAGCAACCCCCCCAGCTCTAGGGGGCCCATGTCTGAAGCTGTGTAAGGGGCCACATAATTATGGATGGCGACCCTGTGTGTAATATATATTAGCATTCAATTTGCAGATGTCATGATTTTCAAAATGTGTGTGATTAATGAAAACAACAAATAAACTATGTCCCTTTTTTTTAAACACAGACAGAGCAAAGCCAGGAGGGGGCAGGCCCCACAGGGAGCCAGGCCGAGGCAGGCCCCATAGGGAGGCAGGCCCCACAGGCAGCCAGGGGGAGGCAGGCCCCACAGGGAGCCAGGGGGAGGCAGGTACAACTGCAAGGCAGGAGGTGGCAGAACCCACTGGGAGCCAGGAGGTGGCAGGCCCCAGTGGGAGTCAGGAGGCACGCCGGCGTGATTCCATCTCCCGGATCCCTCCACTCCGCACTCCCGCGAAAAGGGCCAGGAGGCTTCTCCAAATGGAGGAGGAGACCCAGGCCATACTTTGCGAAGCAACTGCGGCCATCCGAGGGCCACCCAGGGAAGAAGAGGGGTTCGCAGCGCTCATCGCAGCCAAGCTCCGAAATCTGGAGCGGAGCCAGCGCGTGCGCTGCGAACTGATCATCTTCAAGGCCATAAGCATGGCGTCACTGGGGCAGCTCGATGACAAAACCGACATTGTGCGGATTGCTCCTCCTGTCCTTGCTACTCCTCCTGCTCCTGCTCCTTCTCCTGCTCCTGCTCCTTCTCCTGCTCCTCCTCTTCCTGAGCCTGCTCTGGCTCCTGGCACAACCTCGGCTCCAGGAACCCAGCCCCCGAGGACTCGGGCTGCAGGGAAGACTGTCCAAGAAATGAGATGGTGCCCCTGATGGAATTTATTTTTGCCTCACAGCCTGGATTGTTGGCTTGGTGGACCCTTGTCTTTATAAATTCAAGCACGCTCTCAAGTGCTGCCTTCCTTGGCATCTTTGTTTTTATTTAGTTTATATTTTTGGTTGCCACCATTGTATAATTTTGAATTTTTTATTCGGCCAGAATAAATGGCTTTTTGTTTTCTCGTCCAAATTTGACCATGTGTATTTTTTCAAAAATAGAGAGATCATTAGTGAGTGGGCAGACACATTTCAAAAAGAAACATATTGGGGGAGATACAGATAGAGATACGACGGCGTATCTCCTGATACGGCGTCGTATCTCCTGATACGCCATCGTATCTCTGAGATCCGACGGTCGGATCTATGCGACTGATTCATAAGAATCAGTTACGCATAGATCTCCCTTAGATCCGACAGGTGTGACTTACACCGTCGGATCTTAGGCTGCAATCTCCCGCCGGCCGCTAGGTGGGGCTTCCATTTGTATACGCGATGAATATGCAAATGAGGAGATCCGCCGATTCAGAAACGAACGCCCGCCCGTCGCCTTTTTTATACGTCGTTTGCGTTAGGCTTTTTCCGGCGGATAGTTACCCCTGCTATATGCGGTGTATCCTATGTTAAGTATGGCCGTTGTTCCCGTGCCGAGTTTTGAATTTTTACGTCGTTTGCATAAGTCGGTCGCGAATACGGATGGACGTAATTTACGTTCACGCTGAAACCAATGACGCCCTAGCGACGTCATTTGGAGCAATGCACGCTGGGAAATTTAGCCGGCGGCGCATGCGCATTTAAATCAGCACGGGGACGCGCCTGATTTAAATACTACACTCCCCCTAGCCACGGAATTTGAATTCCGCCGGGGGATTTACGATCCGCCGGCGCAAGTTTCGAGGTAAGTGCTTTCTGAATACAGCACTAGCCTCTCAAACTTGCGCCGGCGGATCGTAAATCAGATAGATTACGCCAGGCCCGGACTGGGACAAAAAAAAGGCCCGGGCATTTAAGACTGAGCAGCCCATTTTTCCCAGAAAAAAGGGGGGGGGGGTTTGGTTTCGGTAGGCATTCGCGGGGGGTTTCTGGTGTCCTTTACACTGTAATGTGCGGGGAAACTGTGATATAATGGGGACAGCACTGTAAAGTGGCACTGTAATGATACAGGTAGGTCCCTTTATATTACAATGCCCCTGCAATTATTCCCCCTTTTCTCTGTAATCACAGTGCCCCCTTTTACTCTCTGCTCACTGTGCATTTCTCCAGCTCCTCCTGCCCCCGTACATCAGAGTCCGCACAGACCCACCCTTACATCAGAGTCCGTATTGACCCCCCCTTACATCAGAGCCTGCACAGACCCCCCTTTACATCAGAGTCCACACACCACCCCCCTTACATCAGAGTCCGCACAGACAACCCTTAGAGTCTGCAGAATTTCCACTTACTGTAAGCTGCAAATCCACTGCGGGTTTCCGCATTGCACCGACTTGCACGGCAGTTCACACTGCCATATGTGAACTGCTGGGGAGTGTCATACTACATTAACGGCGCCTCCATTTCAGCTTGCATATCGTACTGCGAATTGACAGTTCGGACATGAACCGGATCACATAGGTGTGAACACCCATGCGATCCGATTCTGGTGTGGACCAAAAAAGTGTCCTGTGCGTGTTTGGTCTGAATGCGGTGCGATTTCAGCCATACTATCTGTATGGCTGAAATTGCAACGCACGGACATTGCATGTGATTTGCATTGCGAATCACATGCGATAATGCACAGCACACTAGTATGAACCGTGCCTTAAGGGGGGATCTCATGTAAAGTGCTGTTCTGAGAACCCTGATTTGGGCCAGGTTCACACTAGTGCGCTATGCGATATCGCATGTGATTTGCACTGCAGTGCAAATCACATGCAATGTCTTTGCAATGCAATTTCAGCCATACAGATACTATGGCTGATATTGCATCGCATTTGGACCAAACACGCACAGGACACTTTTTTTGGTCCGCACCGGAATCGGCTCGCATGGGTGTTCACACCTATGTGATCCGGTTCATGTCCGAACTGTCAGTTTGCAGTGCGATATGCGAGCGGAAATACGGGCGTCGTTAACCACTTCCCGAC
Source organism: Rana temporaria (assembly GCF_905171775.1). Taxonomy (NCBI): domain Eukaryota; kingdom Metazoa; phylum Chordata; class Amphibia; order Anura; family Ranidae; genus Rana; species Rana temporaria. The sequence goes on from NC_053496.1 coordinate 151,534,828, forward strand.
GGCCGTACGACTATATACGGCCGCCGGGTGGCTCTACTTCTCTGGGAGGCCGTGTTTTTACGGCCGCCCCTTTTCGCGTTCCCCGCGCGCGCTCCCGAGCGCGCAGCGGGGAACTGCTGTGCTGGCCGTGTCCCTTGGACACAGCCAGTCACAGATCGCCGTGAACGGCCAATCGGAGCGGCCGTTTCCTAGGCGATCTGTGCGGCCAATGAGAGATGATCTCATATGTTTACATATGAGATCATCTCTCATTCCCGGCTCTCGCAGACAGCGGTGCTGTCAGGGGAGAGAGGAGACGGATCTGTGTCCCTTGTACATAGGGACACAGATCGGTCACCCCCCCAGTCACCCCCCCTCCCCCACAGTTAGAACACTAATTAGGATACACATTTAACCCCTTCCTCACCCCCTAGTGTTAACCCCTTCCCTGCCAGTCACATTTATACAGTAATTAGTGCATATTTATAGCACTGATTGCAGTATAAATGTGAATGGCGCCAAAAATGTGTCAAAAGTGTCCGATGTGTCCGCCATAACGTCGCAGTCCCAATAAAAATCGCAGATCGCCGCCATTTCTAGTAAAAAAAAAATTTTATACAGTAATTAGTGCATATTTATAGCACTGATTGCAGTATAAATGTGAATGGCGCCAAAAATGTGTCAAAAGTGTCCGATGTGTCCGCCATAATGTCGCAGTCCCAATAAAAATCGCAGATCGCCGCCATTTCTAGTAAAAAAAAAAAAATAATAATAATAATTCTGTCCCTTATTTTGTAGGCGCTATAACTTTTGCGCAAACCAGTCGCTTATTGCGATTTTTTTTTTTTTTTTTTTACTAAAAATATGTAGAATACGTATCGGCCTAGACTGAGGATAAAAAAAAACGTAAAAAAAAAAAATTGAGCTATTTATTATAGCAACAAGTAAAAATATTTTTTTTTTTTCAAAATTGTCGCTCTATTTTTGTTTATAGCGCAAAAAATAAAAACCGCAGAGGTGATCAAATACCACCAAAAGAAAGCTATATTTGTGGGGAAAAAAGGACGTTAATTTTGTTTTCGAGCCACGTCGCACGACCGCGCAATTGTCAGTTAAAGCGACGCAGTGCCGAATCGCAAAAAGTCCTCTGGTCAGGAAGGGGTTTAAGTGCCCAGTAAGGAAGTGGTTAATGTAGTATGACACTCCGCAATCAAGCAATACAAAACAGTCAATAAGTTCCTAGAGAAAGTGAATAGCTCTATGCCTCTCAATCTTTGCCCACAATAAGCCCCATGACTTCCTAGCAGCTACTGAAAGCCTCCCTCCTATGTGTGAGCTCTGCTGTCTTTAATAGTCTGGTTTAGGGGGAAGTACCTATCCTCCCAAATTAACCCCTTATTAGCCATGTCATTAATATCAGAATGACAGAATGTGATAGTAAGCAGACCCCAATCTAACATGTTGGGAGACATGTCTCATTATCTAACCACTGAACAATTTTTGTGAGCACTAGAGATAAGCAAACCTGTCAGGATTCACTTTGAGCCAGGTGGGAACTCAGAACCCTGAGCTTAGTGCCAAACCCCAGTGAAGTCTAAAGGGAGAGAAAATACCTGTTTTTCTGGCCTGTTTCAGGATTTTGTTGGAAAAAAGACATGGGTAGCTGGGCACTGAACTGAAGCAGACAAACTAACAAAAACAATTCTCAGCAGAGAGCAGTTTTTTTTCACGTGTCACAAATGGCAACATTAAAAATACACACATTTAAATAACATGCCTTGGAGGTGTATTAAATTACTGGGAGGCAGGATAGAGGGTGATCTTACTCACCCCAGGAAAGGAGGCACATGCTGTCTGCTTCTCTCACTTCTCCCCGAGTGTGTGGGCGTGGCAGACACAGAAGCAGAGGGGCGGGAGGAGGAGGAGCAGGCCATCTGAGTGGAGACTGGAGAGCAGAGAGCGGAACTGTTCCTGTCGGCTCTGAGGCTGATCTGTGTGTGAGAGAGACACACAGCTCAGCCCATGCGCCGGAGAAGATACAGGCATCGCCGCCGCACAGCAGTAGGTGAGCGGCGGCCGCAGGCCTGTGTTAGCCCTGTCCAGGCCGCGGTCTTACCTCCTGCTGTGCGGCATGGACATCAACAACCACGGAGCGGGAGGCCCCGGCCCAAGCCATAGCAGCCCACCGGGCATATGCCCGGTCTGCCCTATGGCCAGTCCGGGCCTGGATTACGCGGATCTAAAGATCCGCTAATCTATCTGAATCTACCCCATTGACATTAACAAGGTACAACAACCTCCTTGTGGGTAAATTCAAATAAATAATTATGTTGTTGTGGTCACTTCACACACTCCAAAATCAACCCAAAATATATAGGTGTACGTTTAATAAACCGTGATAAGCGGAGATCATGATGATCACGGCTGATCACTGCTTATCTCAGAGCATTGCCGGTTTAATAAACTGTGATAAGGAGCAGAGAACACATTCTTCACTTCACATCACAGCACATGGATGTTTTGTCACAAACGGCCAGTTTAATAAACCGTGATCTGAAGATTTCACAGCTCTTCACCTGAAATATCCCCCTTCCAGATTCACCGGCTCAGAGGTGGAGAATCTGGCAGAGAAGCTGGTGTGATAAGAGGAAGAAGGCTTATTTCTTCCTAATATCAGCACCAGTGGGTTAAAAATGAATATTAACAACAATATACGTGTGTGTATATATGTGTGTGTATATATATATATATATATATATATATATACACACACATACAGTATCTATATAACACGTGTGTGTGTGTGTGTGTGTATGTATATATATATATATATATATATATATATATATACACATATATATATATATATATATACATACACATACACACACATATACTGTATTTATCGGCGTATACGCGCACTTTTTTCCCCTTAAAATCAGGGCAAAATTGTGGGTGCGCGATATACGCCGATACTTGCTTCCCACACTGTGTTTGAACTTTGCCGCCGATCCCTGCTTCCCGCGCTGTGTTTGAACGCTGCCGCAGACATATACCGAGCGCAGTACACTCGGGTACAGTCGGCCAGGCTCGGCTCCCTTCTAGGTTATGCGAGAGGAGCCGAGCGTGCCCGAGTGTACTGCGCTCGGTATATGTCGGCGGCGGCGTTCAAACACAGCGTGGGAAGCAGGGATCGGCTCAGAGACAGCACAGGAGCAGCGGGGAGGACACCACGAAGGTCGCAGACGGACGCCAGACCGGACAAGGCCGCCAGGCAAGACACCAAAACTGTAAGTAATAAAAAATAAATAAAATTCAGGAATTTCACGTCCAGAGTAGGGGTGCGCGCTATACGCGGCTGCGCACAATAGGCTGATAAATACGGTATATATATATATATATATAATATACATATATACACACACATACATATACATACAGTATTTATATATATATATGTAATTTTTTATATATATATATATATATATATATACTTTATCACATGTCTGAAAACATTAATTACATGTTCTTTTAAACGTTAGTTTCACTGTTTGAATTCGGCTGCACCATAATCTCACAATATCTCACGAGATTACAGGCAGTCCACCCACTTTTACACAGATCTCGGCTGTTTTCAGAGAAAAAAACTTCACCTCTGTTCACCATCTGAGAACTGAAGTTCTCAGTTTATTAAACTGGCTGCAGAGGAGATAATTCTCCTCATGAGAACTGCCGTGAACTGCTGTGAACTGAACGGAGAAAAAACTTCACAGTTTATTAAACGGACACCATATTTTGCAAAAAGTTTTTCCCAAAAAAATCCCCCCCCCAAAAAAAAATAACAAGATTTTAAATACATATTTTGAATTTTGGAGATGGAAGATACGCCTAAAAAACACAACACAAAACAAAACATTATATAACAATAAAGAATAAAGTAAAAAACTTGTCATAACTATGTAACAAGATCAGCCGCAACAAACAAGCATTTTAGTGTAGCATTTAAAAGCATGGTGTAATGCAGCGCATTCTTTTCTTCTATAATTTGAAAACTAACTAACGAATGTGCTTACTCCATTCTGAACAGTAGTTTTACCAGAACGAGCGCTGCCGTCTCCTAACTTGCTTCTGAGCATGCGCGGGCTTAAAACGTAGTTTTAGCCTACACGGTCATTTTTTATGACACAAAAAACAACGTTTTGAAAAACGACATAAAAAATTGAAGCATGCTCGAATTTTTTTTTTCGTTTTTCAGAAGACATAAAACAATGTTTTCCCCACACACGGTCATTTTAAATGACGTTTTTAAAAATTATGTTTTTTTTCATCTCAAAAAACGACCGTGTGTGCATTAGGATAGTCTTATCTCATCTTCTTATCCCTTCTTCTTCTTCCCTTCTCTGTTAACCTTCTGTCTATTTGGGTCTCTGTATATTTCTGATTCCTGATTCCTTCTTCTTGTCTAGGATATGTTTTAGTTTAGTTTAATTGCTTCTTGTTAAGAACATTCCATGGAATAATCCTTTTATTCTGTAGAAGTGTATCCTGCATAACACATCCCGAGGGTTAGTCTGATCTGGGTACCGTACTGTAGGGACTTTGTGCACTCTGTCCAGTTAAAGTGGTGTGTCTGGGGGGTTCTTTAAAACTTTATTCAGAATAGTCATAACAACTTCTCTTAGTGCCGGTCCCTCAAAGTTCTCAGGTATCCCCTTAATGCGTAAATTGTTCCTTCTGGTCCTGTTGTCCGCCTCTTCTGCATATAATTGCAACCTGACCATGTGTTGTTGCTGTCATGCCTGGAATCTGTGATACCTTGTTGTTTCTCCAGACCACATACCTTTTGTTCCCCCACCCCCACTCTTGTACGCACTTCTTCAATCTCCTCCCTCAGTGTGCCTGTTATACTCGTTAACATTTTCTGAATATCTTCTTCAGTTGGGAGAGCCTGGATGAGCCTACTGAGTTGTCTGATATCTGGGGCTAATTCCTAATCATTCCCCCATGTGTCCTGTGTGTTGTGTGGACGTATCTGTTCCTGCTCTTCTGTCACAGGAAGAGCTTCTCGGGCTTTAGCCATCTCTCTGTCCTGTTCAGAGCTCCTTATCTCCAAGTCAGGTACAATAAAAACAGTTAATGTCTCTACTGGAGCCTGTAAGGGTCTACTAAGTGATTGCAGTGTGTCTAGCGGTAGATTAGGAGTTAATAGTACCTCTGCCGGGGGTTGTGGAGTACCTCCCGGTTGTTCATGTATCTCCGCCTGCATCCCTGTTGGCTCTGCTTCAGGTGTTTGCGCTGGTTTTCCCGTCCGCTCCCTGCCCTCTAATGTTGTTAGGGTCTCTTTGACTTTCTCCTCCGGCCCCACAAGCGGTTGTGTTATAGGACACCCAGATCCTCCGGTCTGCTTTTTACTCTCCGCTGCTGCTTTTGTTGTAGGTATGGTTGGTGTGACCGCCGCAGCTGGGAAGGAGCTCTCAGTAAGTGATTCCCTCCTCGGAGCGCCGCTTGCTTTGATATCTGCCTGCTGTGCTTCGCCCCTTCTCACCGTCATGTATCGGGTGATATATGAGTGACTGGGCGCGAGCGCTCCCCCGGCACTTCTTCCGACGCTCCTTCCTCCTCTCCGCGACATCGACTGTAGTGAGCGACTCTTCCCCGCTCACTGGGGAGGGGGTCTCAGTCCACCGCTCTCCTGTATGGGTGCACCTCAGGCTCCGCTAGGCTCTCCTGCTTAGCGTACGCTCACTCCGCCATGCTCCTGTCACTCCCCCCGGAAACAGAAGTCTGGACCTGGCTTCCCGCTTTGATCAGCTTCAGACCTCGTTGTGAACCCAGAATCCGCAACCCCAAGTCCAACCAGTGGCTGCGCCTGTCGCACCAGTCCTAGAGTCGCATTCACTGAAACTACCACCTCCAATCCGTTTTTCTGGAGACTCCAAGGCCTGCAGGGGGTTCCTTAGCCAATGCACTATTCATTTTGAGCTCCTGCCCCAACACTTTCTGTCTGATTGGGCTAAGATAGCCTATATCATTTCCCTCCTCTCCTGTGAAGCCTTAGCCTGGGCTGCCCCTCTGTGGGAATCGAATGATCCAGTGGTTTCTAGCCTGTCTGTTTTTTTTAAACTTTTTCGGAACATCTTCGAAGAACCGACTCGTGTCTCTTCAGCAGCCAGCGCCCTTTTACGTCTCCGCCAAGAATCCCGTTCAGTGGGACAATATGCTCTTCAGTTCCGTATCCTCTCAGCTGAATTGAGCTGGAACAATGAATTGAGCTGGAACCTTTTTGTATGGCCTTTCTGATAGAGTGAAGGATGAATTAGCAGGAAGAACCATCCCCACTGATCTGGACGGAGTGATCTCCTTGTGTAACCAGATAGATATTCGCTTTCAGTAAAGGACACTAGAAAGGCGACGCCAGCATTCCTTGGTCCTTAGTCAGCCTGAGCTCCCCTCTCTTGGACCCGTGGAGCATCTCCTGCCAGCTGAGGAACCCATGCAGCTGGGTCGGACCAGGCTATCTCCCGAGGAACGTGCTAAGCGCAGAACTCTGGGCCTGTGTCTCTACTGTGGGGGCAAAGGTCATTTTCGTGACACTTGCTCTCTTCGCCCGGAGAAATGCTCGGGTTCAATACATCTGGAAGGTGGAGTATTGGACCCAGAAATATTACCTTCACCTTCTCGTCTTCTTCTTTCTGTGTCCCTTCATCTTGGTGCTTCTTCTTATTCGGTCTCCGCATATCTGGATTCCGGAGCCGCTGGCAACTTCATGGACTGGGAAATCATATCGTCCTTGAGACTTACCCTCTTGTTCCTCACCACGCCATTGGTGGTCTTGGCGATTGATGGCACTGTTCTCCTAGGGGGTCCTATTCGCTTCCAGACACTCCCAGTTAAGATGTCAGTAGGGACACTTCACCAGGAGTGGATATCCTTCCTTAGCCTACCTAAGGCCTCAGCTCCTATCGTTTTGGGTCTTCCTTGGTTAAGGCTCCATTCTCCACACATTGACTGGACTGCCGGACAGATCCTGGCTTGGGGTCCCTCCTGTTCCACGTCCTGCCTACCCAAGGTTGCCCCAAAAGAGAAATTTCCTGTTGCCAGCATTCCAGTATGTTTTGCTCTTCCTACCGCATGTAGTGGTGTCCTGAATGTGTCCTGTAATAGTCAGGCTAATGCACTTTCTAGCCAATGTGGCACTCTGGATGAGGAGTCCGCCTGTGAACCTGAGCAGATCATTCACTCCAGGTTACCGTTGTCTGTCCCTAAAACGCACAGCCAGGCTAACTTGTCTGCAAGTTCTGCAGTCGCTACGCCTTGTGATGCGATTCGGGTAGTCACTACACCTGACTATGCTATCGGTCTCTGCATCACCTATGCCAGGCCAGCCCATGCCCAGTGGGCCTCCTACCTTTTCTTGTTCAGGACCTTCTGCAACCTGTCTAAGGGGCTCAATCCATCCTTTGGATAGATTGCCTCATTCGGCCAAGTGGGGTTTTCTACCTTGTTTTCAGGGCTCTCTGCATTCTGATGGTTTTTCTGCTATCCAGCTTGACTCCTGTGTCATGTCACCTTCTAACCAACCTGACCTCAGGGTTCCTCTGACCTCTGCCCAGTCTGATGGTCCTGTGCTAAATGCCCAGTTCACCTTTAAGGGTCTGCTTGATCCTCCTCAGATTCCCGTTGATCCTCTCATGCCCTTACTTATTCATAAAAGGCCTTTGGTCCTCAATAAATCCTCTCGTCCTCTCCCTACTTCGGTTCTGGTCAATGAGGATAATCTAAAGTATGAGGTTACTCAAGTTCTGGATTCTCGTCTCTGCAGAGGCATTCTTCAGTACCTTGTGCTTTGGAGAGGGTTTGGTCCTGAGGAGGCGTCTTGGATTTCTGCATCTGAGGTCTTTGCGCCCCATTTGTTGAGGAGGTTTCATCTGGGATTTCCCTTTAGGCCTGGGCCCAGGCTGGGGAAAGGGAGGGGCCATAAGAGGGAGGGTACTGTCATGGTTATGCAATAAAGTCTGGTAGCTTGCCTGTCTCATGTGTCCATTAGAGGCCTGACCTTCTTTCTGGCTGTCTTTTATCACCTTCCTCCCTGTATGGCCCCACCCAGGCCATCCCAGGAAGTCTATATTAACTGTTGCACTACAGGTCTGCGATGCTGTTCAACCTTTGTTTGTAGCTTGTTCCTGTCTGCAGTGTGTTTACCTTCCTGTTTTTACCGACCTTGGCTCGTCTCTGACTTCTCCTGTTTGCCTGTTTACCTGACCCTTGGCCTGTTCCTTGTTTACCCTTGTCTGCCTGTTGCCCCGACCTCGGCCTACCCATCACTATCGCTTGTCCTGGTTGCTGCTTCCCCCCTCTCCCTGCGGAGCGTGACCTTGGGGATTCCAGGGGTCACGACCTGGATCCAGCTGCCGCGAAGGCCATCCTCACCGCTAGAGGCTCTAGTGAACACAAAGCTGGGTCTAATGCCGCATACACGCGATCGTTTTTCGGCATAAAAAAAACCAACGTTTTCCAGCATGTCCAAAAAACAAAGTTTTTCCAACTTCATCATTAAAAACAATGTTGCCCACACACCATCGTTTTTGAAAAATGATGAATAAAGCGTGGTGACGTACAACGCGTATGACGGCACTCTAAAGGGAAAGTTCTATTCGCCTTTTAGCTGATTCCATGTTAGTAAAAGACGATTCGCGCTTTTTTGTCTGTTACAGCATGATCATTGTGCTTACTCCATTATGAATGGTAGTTTTACCAGAACGAGCGCTCCCGTCTCATAACTTGCTTCTGGGCATGCGCGGGTTTAAAACGTCGTTTTAGCCCACACACGATCATTTTTTACAACCCGAAAAACAAAATTTTTTAAAACAACGTTAAAAAATGCATCATGTTCGAATTTTTTTTGTCGTTTTTCAGAAGCCGATCTTTTTTAAAAACATTGTTTTTTTTTCATGCCGAAAAACGATCCTGTGTACGTGGCATTAGACTCCGCGCCCTGGGCGATCTTGGGTTTGCGCGTCCTCTCTAATCGCAGCAGTCGGCCATAGGTTTCACTACCCTGTGGTGCATCCCTGACCCCAACGGGGTGCACCTGTCACCTGGCCACAGGTGACCTGACAATATAAAGATGAAAATAAGGTGTCAATACCCGTCTGGCCCCGGACTTTTCCCGCTCTTACTATTTTTAACCACTTAACGACAGCCCACTGTATATATACGTCCTATTTTTAAAGCTGAATATCTCGGTAACGGCAGCAGCTGCTGCCAGAACCGGGATATCCACCTTTACAGTGGGCTGCCGCGTAAACAATAACGGCGGTCTCCGCGGCTGAATTCGCCGCGAGATCGCCGTTATCGGTGGCGGGAGAGGGCCCCCCCCCCTCCCGCCGCTTTTCCGCGCCCTCCGCCGCTTACCGGAGCCGTCGGTAGCGGCGGAGGAGATCAGATGTTGCCGCCTGGAGAGTGAGGACTGTAGTGAGGGCAAGATGGCCCCCACCCGTCCTCATAGCTCTGCTGGGCGGAAGTGACGTCAAAACGTCAGTCCCGCCCAGCCTCTTAAAGAGACAATTTTTTTGTTGTCATTTTTTTAAATGACAAATTTTCCTTTTTTTTTTTTTTTCTTGCATTGAAGCCTAAATATGAGATCTGAGGTCTTTTTGACCCCAGGTCTCATATTTAAGAGGACCTATCATGCTTTTTTCTATTACAAGGGATGTTTACATTCCTTGTAATAGGAATAAAAGTGATAATTTTTTTTTATTTCAGTGTAAAAAATAATAAAATTAATAAAAATAAATAAGAAAAAAAAAATATTTTTTTTAAAGCGCCCCGTCCCGACGAGCTCGCGCGCAGAAGCGAACGCATACGCGAGTAGCGCCGCCATATGAAAACGGTATTCAAACCACACAAGTGAGGTATCGCCGCGATTGTTAGAGCGAGAGCAATAATTATAGCCCTAGAGCTACTCTGTAGCTCAAAAAAATGCAACCTATAGAATTTTTTAAACGTCGCCTATCAAGATTTTTAAGGGTAAAAGTTTGACGCCATGCCACGAGCGGACGCAATTTTAAAGCGTGACATGTTGGGTATCATTTTACTCGGCGTAACATTATCTTTCACAATATATACAAAAATTGGGCCAAATTTATTGTTGTCTTATTTTTTAATTCAAAAAAGTTAATTTTTTCCAAAAAAAGTGCGCTTGTAAGACCGCTGCGAAAATACGGTGTGACAAAAAGTATTGCGATGACCGCCATTTTATTCTCTAGGGTGTTAGAAAAAAAATATATAATTTTTGGGGGTTTTAAGTAATTTTCTAGCAAAAAAAAACTGTTTTAGTCTTGTAAATCCCGAATCTGAAAAACAGGCTCGGGGCTTAAGTGGTTAATTGCCTGCTGGATCTCATCCTTAGTAATCTCACACTCCATTTTACTTGAATCTTCTTTTGATATAGCTGCTAGCTCTATCTTCGGAAGATACTGTTCAATTTTTTTTTCTTATTTTGTTTCTCATCACTATCTTGACTGTCGCATACTTTATATAATGATTGATAGTACTCTAAAACATTTTTTACTGATATCTCTAGTTGAGTGTTTCAGCAGTCCCCTTTTATCCTTTATTTTTGCGATATAATTCCGGTTTCGTCAAGGTTTATTTACCCCCCCCCAGGCAGTCTCCCAGGTTTATTACCAAATTCATATTGTCTTTTGGCCGATTTTAAAAATACCCTTTGGTATCCTTTTGTATCCTTAAGTTCCTCAATGCTTCTTGCTTTCCTGTTAATTCTTTTATTGCTTTACCGTCAATTGGCGCTTTATGTAGCTGCTCCAGCTCCTAAATTTCCTGTAGGATCAGTTGTTTTTGTGCTACCCATATTTTCCTTCTCTTTGCCCCCTCTGCTATTAATCTCCCTCTCATAAATACTTTATGGGTTTCCCATAATATAGATGGTGCTATGTTTTCTACATTATTTTCTTCAAAAAATACGTTTAATTCCCTTTCTAAAGCATCAAAAACATTATGGTCATATAAAAGAGATTCATCTATCCTCCAGGTTCTCTGCCTATCTGGTATGTCCCCTAAATCCATACTGGCCATAACCGGGGCATGATCTGAGAGGGTTACTGGTTTCACCTCTACCTTCACTAGACCTTCCATAAGCTGGTGGTCTAGGAAGATATAATCAATTCTCAAGTGGAGTGTACCTGGGAGTAATATGTAAAATCCCTTCCCTTAGGGTGTAAGACCCTCCAAACCTCCACTAGTTGTTGCTGGTGTAGTGGTTCCGTGAGCGTGGGCGGGCACCGCCACATCCTCCCCGCCCCCCCCCCACCCCAAGCGAAATTGCACCCCAGCACCCCTACCTTTACCTATCTGTTAGCCTATTACTTATTTTCAACTTTAGGACCGCTATACCCTATTCCATAACCTTGGTTTTTAGCTATCAAACATGCTGGAAATCCCCATCTATAATAGATCCTTTTTTCCTGTAGTTGGTTAATCAGGGGTTTCAAGGCTCTTCTACGTGAGAGTGTTTCCTGCGACAGATCAGTAAAGAGAAGCACCGTGGCTCCCTCATATTCAATAGCTTCAGAGTTTCTCATACCCAGCTGAACTTGTTGTTTTTCTTTATATTGAGAAAATCTCACTATTACATCTCTTGCCATCTCAGGTGGAGCTTTCGCCGTTTTCTGCACTCTGTGTACTCTATCAAAAGCTATCGGTGTTTGCACTTCTTTTTTCCTTATTTTATTAAATATCTCACAAATCACATTTTCTAAATCTTTACTTTCCACAGATTCTGATAGTCCTCGGACCCTTAATATATGTTGTCTGTTTCTATTTTCTTGATCCTCAAGCTTGTATTGGAGGTTCCTCATTTCTATCCAGTCCCTGTCCGCCCTTTCACGTAGTTCCATGATGGCTTTTTTATGTTCATCTAATTGTGTTTTCGACTCTTCAACTCTCGTTAATACATTTTTAATATCTGCTCTAGTCGCATTCAGTTCGCCTTTAATTGCACTTTCTAGATGTCATCAGCTCTGTCATGTCCTGTTTAGTAGATGGTAATTGGGAATTATCTATTTCTTTTCGTGTCTCCTTGTCCTTTTTTTGCTGTTCTTCTTGATTTTTCTGTGGTGACTTTCTTGTCTCCATAATGGGATTTACTGTTGCTGACTTCTCTGGAGAGAGTACAGATTCTTCCGTCCTTTCGACCTCCTGTTCTACCCTTTTAATTACCTAAAGCAGCCATCAAGTAGCAAACACCAAAAACAGCCATCAAAGTTAAAAGGCAGGTAAAAATAGCATTCCTTCCTATGACTTTGTAGGATTGCAACTTTATACTGTATTATTCACCATGCAACCAATCTAGTTGAACCACTTCTTTACTTTGGGTGTTTTTCAGATTTGGTGTTTACAAGACTAAAACATTTTTTTTTTGCTAGAAAATTACTTAAAACCCACAAACATTATATATATTTTTTTTCTAATACCCTAGAGAATAAAATGGCGATCGTTGCAATACTTTTTGTCACACCATATTTGCGCAGCGGTCCTACAAGCACACTTTTTTGGAAAAAAATCACTTTTTTGAATTAAAAAATAAGACAGCAATACATTTGGCCCAATTTTTTTATATATTGTGAAAGATAATGTTACGCCGAGTAAAATAGTACCCAACATGTCATGCTTACAAATTGCGCCCGCTCGTGGCATGGCGTCAAACTTTTACCCTTAAAAATCTCGATAGGCGACGTTTAAAAAATTCTATAGGTTGCATTTTTTGAGTTACAGAGTAGGTCTAGGGCTATAATTATTGCTCTCGCTCTAACGATCGTGGCGATACCTCACTTGTGTGGTTTGAACACCGTTTTCATATGCGGGCGCTACTCGCGTATGCGTTCGCTTCTGCGCACGAGCTTGTCGGGACGGGGCGATTTAAAATTATTATTTTTTTTTCTTATTTATTTTTATTTATTTTATTATTTTTTACACTGGAAAAAAAAAATGATCACTTTTATTCCTATTACAAGGAATGTAAACATCCCTTGTAATAGAAAAAAGCCTGACAGGTCCACTTAAATATGAGATCTGGGGTCAAAAAGACCTGGCGGGACTGACGTTTTGACGTCACTTCCGCCCAGCAGAGCTATGGGGATGGGTGGGGGCGATTTTTCCCTCACTCGCAACCCCACACAGCTACCGAACGGAACCGATCTCCTCCGCCGCTACCGACGGCTCCGGTAAGCGGTGGAGGGCGCGGGAGAGCGGCGGGAGGGGGGGCCCCCTCTCCCGCCGCTGATAACGGCGATCTCGCGGCGAATCCGCCACGGAGACCGCCGTTATCGTTAACAGAACCGCTGACATTAAAGATGGATACCTCGGTTGTGGCAGCGGCTGCTGCCGTTACCGAGATATCCATCTTTAAAGTTAATGCAATAAAGTGGAGTTCGGCGCACCCTAACACGCAGACACGGTGAAAGAAAATGAAAAAATACCAATCTGTGAAGACGTGAAAGAGAGCACATAAATGCTCAATATATCAAGTGCAAAAAATGAATAAAAATAAAAAATATAATAGATATAAATATCCAAACTTCAAAGTACAATAAATTAAGATCCAATAAGGGTCACCAAGATAGGTCAATACCCGTGATAAATGTCCAAAGTGAGATGAAAAATATGTAAATAATGATGAATCAAGTGCTAATGTTCATATAAGCTGCCAGAGAAATGTCACTCATGTGTTCTCAAAACAATCCAATAAAAGTGTTGCCAGACGAGTGTAATAATCCCTCCCCGGGCTCCCGGGACTCTTACCTCCGCGTAGATAATAGAATGCCTCCACTATAGGTGTCACTCCCGGTCCTCTGTATACAGGCTCCACCAATCCTACTTAGATAACCATGGCCAGGTCCTCAGTATCTCCAGATAATGGGCATGTCCAGAAGGAAAGCAGGGGAAACACAAAGACAAAGGAGGGGACTCCAATCGTGAAGTAGTAAGGACCAGAAATATTTAATAAAGGAAAAAACTGCGCTTACATGCGATCTGACAGATAACAGCAAAGAAACTTTTAAAAACGCCGCTCGTTTTTAAAAGTTTCTTTGCTGTTATCTGTCAGATCGCATGTAAGCGCAGTTTTTTCCTTTATTAAATATTTCTGGTGCTTACTACTTCACGATTGGAGTCCCCTCCTTTGTCTTTGTGTTTCCCCTGCTTTCCTTCTGGACATGCCCATTATCTGGAGATACTGAGGACCTGGCCATGGTTATCTAAGTAGGATTGGTGGAGCCTGTATACAGAGGACCGGGAGTGACACCTATAGTGGAGGCATTCTATTATCTACGCGGAGGTAAGAGTCCCGGGAGCCCGGGGAGGGATTATTACACTCGTCTGGCAACACTTTTATTGGATTGTTTTGAGAACACATGAGTGACATTTCTCTGGCAGCTTATATGAACATTAGCACTTGATTCATCATTATTTACATATTTTTCATCTCACTTTGGACATTTATCACGGGTATTGACCTATCTTGGTGACCCTTATTGGATCTTAATTTATTGTACTTTGAAGTTTGGATATTTATATCTATTATATTTTTTATTTTTATTCATTTTTTGCACTTGATATATTGAGCATTTATGTGCTCTCTTTCACGTCTTCACAGATTGGTATTTTTTCATTTTCTTTCACCGTGTCTGCGTGTTAGGGTGCGCAGAACTCCACTTTATTGCATTTACTTATTTTGTGTACTGTAAACACTTTAGGTTTTGCAGCACCTATTGCTACACAATTTTGTTTTGGGTTATTACATTGAAGATCTATATTAGCGCAAAAGCACTGTCACTTTATTCATCTTTAAAGTTAGGCCGTATAAAGACGTACAGCGGTTTGGAAGTGGTTAAAAGCCATAACAGAACCCTAAGGCGCTGCTAAACATACGTTCAGAGGCAGTTGACGCTTTTTTCAACTGCCCCTGAACTCACTCAATGTTATCCTATGTGACCATGTACACAGTATCGTTTATTGCTGTTTTTAGGCAGTTGCGTTTAACAGCGTTTCTTTGAAAGAAAAAAAATGGGTTCAGACGCAGAAGATTTCCACATTTCAGATGCCAAACATGACTAAACGCGGTAACCCGCATTTAGCCGCGTTTCGTTTATAGGCGTTTTTTTGTTTTTGCCCATTTAAAAAATATTCTAAACGCAAACGCGGCAAAACGCGACATGTAAACGCGGAAAAACAGGTGTTTTAAACATGGGTTACTAGCTGTCAAGTTTAATCATTTAGGAGCAGTTGTAAAAGTGTCCCGTGTACATGGAGCCTAACGCAATTACCAAACACTAATGCCGCATACACACCATCACTTTATGTGATGAAAAAAAACGACGTTTTTAAAAACGTCACTTTAATTGACCGTGTGTGGGGGAAAACGTCGTTTTATGTCTTGTAAAAAACGACCAAAAAAAATTGAAGCATGCTTCAATTTTATGTGTCGTTTTTCAAAACGTCGTTTTTTACTTCACAGAAATTGACCGTGTATAGCAAAAAACTTCGTTTAAAAAGACGTTTTTACACCCGCGCATGCCCAGAAGCGAGCTTCAATGGAAAAAGTGGTGAGAACGTAACCTCGCTTTGCTAGAACATTGTGAGAAAAACGATGGTGTGTAGGCAACTTCGTCTTTGAAAATTGGCTCCACACAAGGAAAGGGAAAGACCGGCGACTCTGGTAACAAAAGGGAAGACGCCGGTGAGGGTGGAAAGGATGCTTCCGTTCCTAGGTAGGTATCCGGACAGGGCGGCTGCCCGAGTGCTGGAGGAGGGTTTCACGGTAGGTTTTAGGATCCCATGTAATTTGAAGGTGGTTCCCCCATTGGCCCGTAACCTGCGGTCTGCCCTGCAGCATCCTGGTGTCGTTTCTGAGAAACTGCAGAAGGAGGTTGCTTTGGGTCGCATGGGCGGTCCTTTCCCAGCAGCGCCACTTTCGGACTTGGTCGTATCCCTGTTGGGAGTAGTGCCCAAGAAGGAGCCCAATAAGTTTAGGCTCATTCACCACCTGTCCTTTCCTAAGGGCGGGTCGGTCAATGATGCGATTGATCAAGGGGTGTGTTCGGTGACTTATACATCCTTTGACGCAGCGGTGGGATGGGTTCGGCGCTATAGGCACGGGGCGTTGATGGCAAAGGTGGACGTGGAATCTGCGTTTCGGCTGCTACCTGTTCACCCGGACAGCTTCCGGTTGCTGGGGTGTTGTTGGAATGGGGAGTTCTACGTTGACAAATGTCTGCCAATGGGTTGCTCGGTATCCTGTGCCTTATTTGAGCTCTTTAGCTCATTTGTGGAATGGTTGGTGCGGGATTCCGGAGTGAATTCTGTGATTCACTACCTGGATGATTTCCTGTGCATCGGTCCAGCTTCTTCCAGAATCTGTGGGGTGCTCTTAGCTACGTTGGAAAACATCACAGAGAGGTTTGGCATTCCGTTGGCTCCTGAAAAGACTGAGGGACCTTGTACAGTCATCAAGTTTTTGGGCATTGTACTGGACTCCGAGGCTATGGAGTGCAGGTTACCGGAAGACAAACTGGTGGACCTAAAAAAGGGGGTGGCAGAGCTGATGGGATTGCGCAAGGTTCAGCTGCGAGTGTTACAGTCATTACTGGGAAAGCTGAATTTTGCCTGTCGCATTTTACCCATGGGGCGGATTTTCAGTCGCAGGCTTGCGGCCAGTACAGCTGGCGTTAGGTCACCGACGCATTTTGTGAGCCTGGCGAAAGAACACAGGGAGGATCTGAGGGTATGGCATACCTTTTTGGAATCCTTTAATGGCCGGGCATTGTGGATGGCGGGTCCGGTGAGCAATTTTGACCTAGAATTGTTTACGGATGCCGCGGGATCCTTCGGCTTTGGAGCTTTCTTTCAGGGTCGATGGAGTGCGGGTCTGTGGCCGAGGTCCTGGGTTGAGGCTGGTTTTACCAAGAATCTGGTTCTGCTGGAGCTTTTCCCGGTGGTTCTGGCGGTAGAGTTGTGGGGGACGTCTTTCGGGGATCTGAAAGTTCGGTACCATGGTGACAACATGGGCGTGGTCCAGGTCATTAACAAATTCTCTGCGTCTTCTCCGCCGGTCATAAAACTTTTACAGCATTTGGTTTTGCGATGTCTGCAACTTAATATTTTCCTGTATGCGGTACACATCCCGGGGGTGAATAAGACGTTGGCTGGTTTGGCCTTTTGGTTTAAATTACAGGGGCAGACTGACTTTACGAAGGATTTCTGGGTGCGCCAGGCGATGAAGGGATACAGGAAGGCTGTGGTCCGGAGGGATACCAGGAGACCTGTTACATTCAGGGTTCTGGGTGGCATTGTGGAACAGCTGCCGAGGGTGTGCTCGTCAGCTTATGAGGTTGCCTTGTTTAAGGCGACCTTTTTGTTGGAATTTTTTGGGGCTTTTCGGGTAGGGGAGTTGGTCAGTCCTTCTAAGAAGAATCAAGGTGTCAGGAGGTTGTGTGCGGTGATGGGGATTTGTGGTTGTTTTGGCGCAGGTCCAAGACTAGTCAAGCCAGAAAGGGTAGGTCCATTCGGGTGTTTGCAGTTGACGGTTCCAGTTTGTGCCCGGTAGGGGCAGTAAGGGCTTTTGTAGCTGTATGCCCTCAGACGGCGGGGTCCTTTTTGATCCATTTGGATGGGTCCCCCCTGTCACGTTTCCAGTTTGTGGAAGTTTTCAATAAATGTTTGGGGGGTCTGGGTTTGATCGATAAGGAATTTTCCTCTCACTCTTTCCGGATAGGGGCTGCGACGGAAGCAGCCAGGGCTGGCATAGATGGGGAGGCAATAAAACGGATTGGGCGGTGGGAATCCAAGAGGTTCCAGTTGTATGTTCGTCCTCACTTAGCAGTGGGTTTGTGAATTTTGGTGTTGGGGGAGGAAGAGAGCAATGGTGCATTTCAATTGTTTTTTGGTGATCCGTTTGTCACGGTTGCTGTTTTGTCCTCTTTTATTTTCAGGTGCGGTGACTGGATTGGTCTGGATATTGGGCCATTAGTATGTGTGCTGGGAGGCTCGGAGAAGTGATGCCAGACCGGAGGGTAGGCAGTTGGGCTTTTCCAGACAGGAGGCATGTATTAGGTGGTTGGGTGTCCCTGGTATGTTATGGGGGAGGATGTTGCCCGAAGTGCAGCGTTTTGCACAGAGGGATAGACCGCCTGACGTCTTAGTTTTGCACGTGGGCGGCAATGATTTGGGGATGAGAACAATGATGGACATCATGCGAGACATCAAAGTTGATGTGGAGCGATTGATGGAGGAATTTCCTGGCATGGTCATAGTCTGGTCGGACATTGTGGCAAGGACGACTTGGAGGATGGCCAGGTCTGTTGAGGACCTTAATAGGGCAAGGAAGAAAAATAAACAGTGAAGTAAGTAAGTTCATTGTGAGAAAGGGGGATTTGGCGGTGAGACATCTGGAACAGGAGCAGGACACGTGGAGATATTTGAGGGGTGACGGGGTGTACCTGAACAAAGTGGGTATCGACATGTGGGTGTTGGGGTTGCAGGATGGAGTGCAGAGAGCCCTTCGAATGTGGAGGGGCTCCCAAGGGTAAGGTGGTTCCCCTTGGGTGCTGTGGCAGGTGTTGGTCTTGGCAGGAGAGAGAAGATATGGTATAAGGATAAGTCTTGGGGACCCATCGTTGCTATGGGTCCCGATAATGGTTTCCAGCTAACAGAGGTTAGCTGGGAAGTGGTAATGGGGCACTGCGGTCAGTGGCTGTCTCCGGGCCAGTTTGTCGGCAGGAGGCCTATCTATACACTGTTAGGTACCGCAGTGCATTATGGTTTTCCCTTAATAGGGGTACTGAGTGCCTACCGAGACCAACACTAGTTAAATTATGGTTTGTGTTAACAGAGTTTATGTTATTATGGTATTTTATAGTATTGTGTTATTTATATATATTGTTTTATATATATATATATATATATATATATATATATATATATATATATATGTTTAATAAATTAGGCTGCTACGGCCTTGTTTTAACTCCAACACTGGTGTGGTCTCAGTTACTATAGTAAGGTTAATGGGGGTGTGGTACTTGGTTAATAGAATAAGTCCATCTGTTATACATTAGTCAAGAGAAGCCCGGAGCAATAGAATGCAATGGCATATGCGCAGGGCGGACATGACAGGGTTAACAGGGGAAGTAAAGTTGGTAGGAGTTTCATGTGGGAGTTGCCTAGGGTAGGGGTTGAGAGGCACATAAAAGGTTGGCCCATCCCATCAGAGGCAAGCACAGCGCGGGGGGAAAGTTCCCACCCACCCTCCCTAATTTTATGGTTTGAGGGGTCTTTGTTTTCCTATGGCGTTTTGCTTTGTGTTTTCTTTTTGCTTTGTTTTAACAGGAGATCGGATTCATTGGATGTCGTGGCAGTGGCGGGTGTTGGTCTTGGCAGGATAGAGAAGATATGGTAGAAGGAGGAGTCTTGGGAACCCATCGTTGCTATAGGTCTCGATAATGGTTTCCAGCTAACGGAGGTTAGCTGGGAAGTGGTAATGGGGCACTGCGGTCAGTGTCTGTCTCCGGGCCAGTTTGTCGGCAGGAGGCCTATCTATACACGGTTAGGTAACGGAGTGCATTATGATTTTCCCCTAATAGGGGTACTGAGTAGGGATGAGCCGAACATACCCGGGTTCGGTTCGCACCAGAACGTTCGAACAGACCGCACAAACATTTAGAAGTCTATGGGACTCGAATGTTCGAATTCAAAAACGCTAATTTTAAAGACCAATATTCAATTTAATGTTGGAAAACGTCTTTCAGAACCCGGGTCTTGCCCCAGGGAACATGTATCAATGGAAAAAAACGTTTAAAAACGGCCGTTTTTTCCGGAGCAGCGATTTTAATGATGCTTAAAGTGAGAAAAAAAAAAGGAAAAATTCCTTTAAATATCACACCTGCTGTGTGTCTATAGTAGTGGCACGTGTTTATAAATGTCCCTGCACAACATGAAATTATTAAAAGAAAAAAGTAATTTAATACTGCTTGCGCACGTGCTGTGTGGCAACAATATCTCGATTATTTTAGGGGTGGTGGGGGGCCATTATTTTTTTGTGAAAGCAAAATTCTAGAAAAAAGGGCACCCCTCAAACATACTGTAATTGGAGCGCAACAAAGAGCCACGTGCAAAGTATTGCATCAAAATTTTTTATTAGGCACCCCTGTTGCACAGGGGCAGAACAATTGTGCCTTAGGCACAACACAACACTGCAACCCCTCCCAATAACTGTAATTGGAGCACAACAAGGAGCCACGTGCAAATTATTGCATCAAAAATTGTTATTAGGCGCCCCTGTTACACAGGGGCACAAAAATAGTGCCTTAGGCACAACACAACACTGCAACCCCTCCCAATAATTGTAATTGGAGCGCAACAAGGAGCCACATGCAAAGTATTGCATCAAAAATTGTTATTAGACGCCCCTGTTACACAGGGGCACAAAAATTGTGCCTTAGGCACAACACAACACTGCAACCCCTCCCAATAACTGTAATTGGAGCACAACAAGGAGCCACGTGCAAAGTATTGCATCAAAAATTGTTATCAGGTGCCCCTGTTACTCAGGGGCACACAAATAGTGCCTTAGGCACAACACAACACTGCAACCCCTCCCAATATCTGTAATTGGAGCACAACAAGGATCCACGCAGGGATGGACTGGCCATTGGGACTACAGGGAGTTTCCCGGTGGGCCGATGGCTCACTGGGCCGGCTTCAGTGACAGTGGACCGCCACCCCCCTCCGCTCCTCTGTCTCTCCCTTCCTGCAGCGCTCACCTGGGGGGGAACAAAGAAGCAGGGGGAGGAACAGAGGAGCATGGGGGAGGGGACAGATAGCTGACTCAACAGCTATGGCCTGGGAGTTTCTCACTTCTGCCTAATCTTGTCCCATAAGGGGGGGGCACCGAACTGATTCTTTGCCCCCGGGTGAAATAATGTGTAGCTCCCCCACTGGTACTGCCTATAAAAGGACCAGTACCAGCCGTTCTACTCTAATAAAGTACAACAGCTAGAGGCTAGTGAAGGGGGAGAGGGGGCTTGGGTGGCTGGGGGGGGGGAGTTGTCCGGCCGCCATGGGAGTGACATGTCAAAGTGGGCCAGTCTGGATGAAGTCCAGGGCCAAATTTTTGTCCCAGTCCAGCCCTGGATCCACGTGCAAAGTATTGTATCAACATTTTTTATTAGACGCCCCTGTTACACAGGGGCACAAAAATTGTGCCTTAGGCACAACACAACACTGCAACCCCTCCCAATAACTGTAATTGGAGCGCAACAAGGAGCCACGTGCAAAGTATTGCAACAAACATTTTTATTATACGCCCCTGTTAACCAGTTAAGCCCCGGACCAATATGCAGCCTAAAGACCCAAGGTGTTTTTACAGTTCGGGACTGCGTCGCTTTAACAGACAATTGCGCGGTCGTGCGACGTGGCTCCCAAACAAAATTGGCGTCCTTTTTCCCCCCACAAATAGAGCTTTCTTTTGGTGGTATTTGATCACATCTGCGGTTTTTAGTTTTTGCGCTATAAACAAAAATAGAGCGACAATTTTGAAAAAAATGCAATATTTTTTACTTTTTGCTGTAATAAATATCCCCCAAAAACATATATAAAAACATTTTTTTTCCTCAGTTTAGGCCGATACGTATTCTTCTACCTATTTTTAGTAAAAAAAAATCGCAATAAGCGTTTATCGATTGGTTTGCGCAAAATTTATAGCGTTTACAATATAGGGGATAGTTTTATTGCATTTTTATTAATTTTTTTTTTTTTACTACTAATGGCGGCGATCAGCAATTTTTTTTCGTGACTGCGACATTATGGCTGACACTTCGGACAATTTTGACACATTTTTGGGACCATTGTCATTTTCACAGCAAAAAATGCATTTAAATTGCATTCTTTATTGTGAAAATGACAGTTGCAGTTTGGGAGTTAACCACAGGTGGCGCTGTAGGAGTTAGGGTGCACCTAGTATGTGTTTACAACTGTAGGGGGGTGTGGCTGTAGGAATGACGTCATCGATCGTGTCTTCCCTATAAAGGGAATGACGCGATCGATGCACCGCCATAGTGAAGCACGGGGAAGCCGTGTTTACATCCCGATCGGACCCCCCACCCGCTAATAGGCAAGGACGTACATGTACGTCCATGTGCCTGTACATGCCATATTGTGGACGTATATGTACATGCGGGGGTCGGGAACTGGTTAAACAGGGGCAGAAAAATTTGTTCTTAGGCACAACACAACACTGCAACCCCTCCCAATATCTGTAATTGGAGTGCAACAAGGAGCCACGTGCAAAGTATTGCATCAAAAATTGTTATTAGATGCCCCGTTACACAGGGGCACACAAATTAGGCCTTAGGCACAACACAACACTGCAACCCCTCCCAATAACTGTAATTGGAGCGCAACAAGGAGCCAAGTGCAAGTATTGCATCAAAAATTGTTATTATACGCCCCTGTTAAACAGTGCAACCCCTCCCAATATCTGTAATTGGAGTGCAACAAGGAGCCACGTGCAAAGCATTGCATCAAAAAAATTTATTAGGCGCCCCTGTTAAACAGGGGCAGAAAAATTAGGCCTTAGGCACTGGTGGCGGAGCCCAGAAAAACAAAATTTCTTGATAGCTATCAGCAAGAAAAGTGAGGAGGAGAAGGATATTCCATCAGCAGCATAACAGGACAGTCACTCAGCATCAGCATACGCAGTCTCAAAGGGATCTGACATTTCAACAAAAAATTCTTATTCAGTAACATCAGCATTAGGTGATTGGTAGCTGGTGTTGATCCAAGCCTGATTCATTTTGATGAAGGTCAGTCGATCAACAGAGTCGGTGGAGAGGCGCACCCTGTGATCGGTCACAAAGCCTCCAGCTGCACTAAATGTGCATTCTGAAAGAACACTGGATGCAGGGCAAGCCAGTAGCTCAATTGCATACTGTGCAAGCTCTGGCCAGTGATCCATCCTCAAGACCCAGTAAGCCAGAGGATTTTCGGTGGGGAAGGTGTCCAAGTCGGATCTTGCCCCTAGGTATTCCCGGACCATGTAAACCAGACGCTGGCGATGGTTGCTGGAACCGGTCAGACCTTGGGGCTGCGGACTAAAAAATTGTTTGAACGCATCGGTCAGACGGCCACCTTCTCCACCGCTCCTTCTCTGACTCACCGAAGCCTCAGCAAGACGTTGTCCAGGGCCAGGTTTTGGTAATCCCCCCGGTTCTGGGAACGCATTGCACAGACCCTTCTGCAAGTTTCATCTTCTGCTCCCTCTGCGATGGCAACATAAGGTCCGCTACCTTATTCTTGTAACGTGGATCAAGGAGAGTTGCCAGCCAGTAATAATCCCTCTCCTTGATAGCACGTACACAAGGCTCCTTACGCAGGCTTTGCAGGATCAGGGAGGCCATGCAGCGTAGGTTTGTAGAGGCATTCGGGGCACAGTCCTCTGGGTCACTGAGGACGACAGGATCCGCAGCCACCTCATCCCAGCCACGTAAAAGTCCACGTGTTCCTTGGGACTGTAAATGATCCCTTGAAGACTGTTGCTGCTGATGCTGAGTACTAGGCTCCACCTCCATGCTGCTGATACAATCATCCTCCTCCTCCTCTTCCTGTGTGCTAGGTGGGCAAGCAGGAACAGTGTCTGGATAAAGGGGGCCTTGAGAGGTAAGGAAGTCCTCCTCTTCCTCCCTCTGTTCCCTGTCCATTATTCCACGTAGCGTGTGCTCCAACATGTGAAAAAGAGGGACAGTCTCACTGATGCATGCACTGTCACTGCTCACCATCCTCGTGGCCTCCTCAAATGGTGACAGGACAGTGCATGCATCCCTGATCAAGGCCCACTGGCATGGTGAAAAAAACAAGCTCCCCTGACCCAGTTCTGCTGCCATATTGGCACAGGTACTCATTGATGGCCCTCTGCTGCGTGTGCAGCCGCTGCAGCATGGCCAACGTAGAGTTCCATCTGGTGGGCATGTCACAGATTAGGCGGTTCTTGGGCAGGTTGTATTCCCTCTGGAGGTCTGTCAGCTGAGCAGTGGCATTATATGACCTCCGGAAATGCACACAGACTTTCCTTGCCTGCTTCTGGACATCCCGGGTACCTGCCCAAAAACCGCTGCACCACCAAATTGAGAACATGCGCAAAACAGGGCACATGGGTGAGTTTTCCCTGTCGCAGGGCAGAGAGGAGGTTGGTGCCATTATCGCTGACCACCATTCCAGGCTTCAGCTGGCGTGGCGTCAACCACCTCTGAGCCTGCCCTTGCAGAGCTGAAAGAACCTCTTCCCCAGTGTGGCTACTGTCTCCCAAGCACACCAACTCTAGCACTGCATGGCATCTGTTGGCCTGCATTCCTGCGTAGCCCCTCGTACGCCTATGGAGCACGGCTGGTTCTGAGGAAACATCACCACAAGAAGAGGCCACAGAGGAAGAAGAAGAGGAGGGGGTGGAGGAGAGAGGTGTGTCACAAGCAGTAGTAGTGTTTTGGAGGAGTGGTGGCGGAACAACCTCCAAAACTACTGTACCTTGCCCTGCGTCCTTCCCAGCTGCCAGCAGAGTCACCCAATGGGCCATAAAAGACAGGTAACGTCCCTGTCCATGCCTGCTGGACCATGAGTCAGTGGTAAGATGCACCTTACCACTGACCGCCCTGTCCAGCGAGGCATGGACATTGCCTTCCACATGCCGGTAGAGAGCCGGAATCGCCTTCCGTGAGAAAAAGTGGCTTTTGGGTACTTGCCACTGAGGTACTGCACATTCCACAAACTCACGGAAGGGGGCAGAATCTACCAACTGAAAAGGTAGCAGTTGAAGTGCTAGCAATTTTGCTAAGCTAGCATTCAACCGCTGGGCATGTGGATGGCTGGGAGCATGGGTGTAGGAACCCTTACAAATCTGGGGGGGACAGCATTTTTCCTCGCCAGGTATATTCTTATCCAGTAAACTGGGAGTTGCTAGCGGCCGAATAGCGCTGCAAAACGACAGTAAAGCGCCGCTAAAAATAGCGGCGCTTTACCACTGATGCCTCAGTGTGAAAGTAGCCTTAGGGCCCTTTCACACATACGGACCGTATGTCCGCATTTTCATCCGTCTGTTTGCGGATGAAAACGGGACATACATGGGTCCCTTTGTGATTACGGGTGTCAGCGGATGAATATCCGCTGACACCCGTAATTTGTCCGCCTCCGCAAAGATCCGCATTTACAGACGGAAGAAATCCTATTTTTCTTCCGTCTGCCGGATCGGATGAACACGGACGTACGGTCCGTGTTCATCCGATCCCCCATAGGGGAGAGCGGAGGAAAGACAGGGCGGTCCCTGCACAGTGTGCGGGGAACGCCCTGTCAGCTGCCAGCTCAGCGGGGATTTTACGGAGGATCCCCGCTGAGCAAAGCGGACACACGGAGCGGATCATTACTGATCCACCCCGTGTGAAAGAGCACTTAGAGTGCCGCCTAATCAGTGGCAATGAGTGCAGCCTCAACCTCCTTAATGAGTTTGCATTGATTTCAGCATGCATTGCATGGAACACTTTGCACATGCTGAAATCAATACAAACTCGTTAAACAGACCACATTCATTGAAAGTTGATTAATATACAGATCATGATTTTGCAATGAAGTGATCCATGCTGCAAACTCATTAAACAGTCTCCACCTTCAGTGAAATTCCATGTACTGCAAAGTTTGCAAAACTTGAACTGTCGCTGAAGGGAGAATGTTGAGTTTGCAGCATGGATCACTTTATTGCAAAATCATGATCTGTATATCATGATAAGAGTATTTTATTAATTTGTACCTGCTATCCTTTGCAGGGGGTTCCCCTCGTGCTTCTCTCTCTCCTCCTCCTGTCATCAGACAGCCTCCCCCTCCCAAGAGAGGACCCAGTGAACAACAGCCGCACGGAGGGGGTGGGCGGAGCTTTAGCCTCCGCCTCCGCCAGTCATATTTGTAATCCATTAGTCATCAGCCGCTCCGTACTATCCCCCGCCCTCCACCCCTCTACATTGAACTCCGCCTCTCCAGCCCTCTACATTGCCGCTCCCTCCTACTACCCTCAGCATTCGTGAGTATAGCGGCAAAGCAGAGGGCTGGAGAGGCGGGGCGGTATTAGCATTCGTGAGGAGAATAGTAGGAGGGGGCGGCAATGTAGAGGGCTGGGCCTCCGCGCTGCACACAGACAAAAAAAAAGCAAAAAACAGGCTGAGACAGCGCCGCGGCCGTTTTACCTGGGGGGGATTTTACAATACCTGTCCCCCCCGCATTATTTCCTGGGGGAGATGCGTCCCCCCCATCCCCCCCGGTTCCTACGCCCATGGCTGGGAGTGTACTTTTTTCGGCGCTGCAGCAGCTGGGGCAGGGAAATTTGTCTGGTACTATCAGTAGATTGGCCACATGTACTACCACTACTAGGTTGTGACACACCTATTTCTACAACTTCAGTGCAGGCTTCAGAGAGGACTGGGGGTCTAGTGGGGTTGGAGGTCACAGAAGGGCAAGGGGAGGTCTGCTTTGGTCTTTGGTGCGGGTCTTTCTGGTATGCTTGCCAACAAGCTGCATGGCAGGTCGACATATGTCTGGACAAGCATGTGGTGCCCAAGCGGGTGATGTTTTGGCCACGCGAGATACGCTTGAGACATATGTTGCAAACAGCAAAGGTACGATCTGATGGACATGTTTAAAAAAAGGCCCACACCAAAGAACTTTTGCTGTACCGTTGAGACAAGCGAAGATGTGCCACGTAATGCAGTTGGTGTGCTGCCCTTACGCTGACCCCTGGAGGGCATCCTGCCTCTTTGGAGATGTGCCTGTGCCTCGTCCTCCTCATCCTCCTCCTCCTCCTCTTCCTCCTCCTCTCTCCTATCAGGCACCCAGGTAGAGTCACCCTGGTCGCTGCAGATTGGCACAGCACGCCTGGGGTTTTTCGCCTTCCTCTGGACCAATCGGGGAGAGAAGACTCAACGAGTGACGGCTCACTTGGACAGTCTTCCGCCCATCACCACATAAGACCCCCCCAATCAACATTACTTCCCTGCATTTTTTTCTGAGACCATGGGTTACATAAAATACTCTGCAGAAACCATCCAGGAACTAAAACCATTTGCCTCTATACTCCCAGTTGTCACCAAAAAAGCTCTAAGGAATGAGCGACTGTTGAGAATCAATCGACGATCAACAGTCAAAAACTACGCTCAGGTACCCCAGTCCAAGCGCATAATATGCGCTTTGGTCAACACAAGATCGGCAGTAAAACACCGACAAGAAATCTATGATTTCATCCTTCAACACGATCTAGACTGCCACTTCATCACAGAAAGCTGTCTGACAGCCGACTGCAACACCATTCTAACAGAATTGGTGCCAACAAATTATCGCATTCAAATGCAAAACAGAGAGGGGCAAAGAGGGGGGGGGCCTGGCGGTGATCCACAAGACTCACCTCTCGATCACCAAACCAGTCCTTCAAAACTCACTTCCATTCATGGAAACCCTCACTCTGCAGCTGCAAACAAATCCCCAAGATACGGTCCATATGCTACTTTGCTATAGACCACCAGGCCCAAAAACGCACCTTCTCACGTCAATGACGGAATTCATCTCCACATATACCCTAAACATCAAACACCTTTTGGTGGTTGGGGATTTCAACCTCTGGGCCAACTCCTCGCTGGACCCCGTAGTCGACGCCTGCATCGACCATCTGGAAGGATTAGGTCTGCAGCAACTAATACAAGGCCCCACTCATGCCTCAGGCCATACGCTCGATCTCATTTTCAAACAAGATTTGGAAATTGACGTCCTGGGAAATGAGCCGCAACCATGGACCGATCACCATGCCATCAAATTCACAATCACCAAAAATGGCAGCCAAAAAAAACGACAAAACCGGTGACAACTCACTGGACTAGATCTCAGAAGAAGCTCCACTCGGAACTCTTCAAAACAACACTAGGGAACAAAATAAAAACAACCCAACAAAAACAAACAACCACAGAAACACTTGACGCCATCAACAAGGCGCTACTACAGTCAGCTGACTTAGTAGCACCAAAACGCAAAACTTGCATCCGGAAAAACAACTCCAGCTGGTTTAATGACCAGCTGACGTTGCTAAAGCAAGAACATAGAAGAGCAGAAGCTGCGTGGAAAAGGTGCTCTTCAGATAAAAACCACAGCATTTACAAGATAATAACAAAGAAATATCACAAAGAAATCATTTGCAATCATCATCGCAAATGCCCTTAACCGCCCCCGAGAACTCTTCAAGCTGGTCACTCAGACTATGAATCCAGCTTGTTTAGAGGCCCCCAATTCTGATTCACAAGAATTTTGCAACGAATTATCGGATTATTTCATTAATAAAATTGAAAAAATCTGTGAAAGTATTCAGCAAAATGGAACCGTATACGGAAAATTCGAAATTGGAAAAGTGAAAAATGTTAAAATTCGAAAATGGAGAAATGTTGAAATTTTGTATTTTCGAAATTTCGAATTTTCGCAATTTCGTTTTTCGAATTTTTCTGTTTTGGAATATTCTAATTTTCTAATTTTTTAGTTTTCGATTTTCGAATTTCGAATTTTCCAATTTTAGAAATTTCGAATTTCGAATTTTTCAATTTTCGAAATTTCGAATTTCGAATTTTCCAATTTTCGAAATTTCGAATTTCGAATTCTTCAATTTTCGAAATTTAGATTTTTGACATTTTGAATTTTCGAAATTTCAAATTTCGAATTTTACGAAATTTCAAATTTCGAATTTTACGAAATTTCGAATTTTTGAATGTTTGAATTTTCGTTTTTTAAATTTTTCAATTTTCGAAATATGAAAATTCGGAAATACAAAAATTGAAAAATTCGAAAATCGAAATTTCTAATTTCGAATTTTTGACATTTCGAATTTTTCAATTTTCGAAATTTCGAATTTCGAATTTTTCCATTTTCAATTTTTTTTCGAAATTTCGAAATTTTGTATTTTCGAAATTTCGAAATTTTGTATTTTCGTATTTTCGTATTTTCGTAATTTCGTATTTCGAATTTTTCAGTTTTCCAATTTTCTAATTTTCGAATTTTTCAGTTTTCCAATTTTCGAAATTTCGAATTCTTCAATTTTCGAAATTTCGAATTCTTCAATTTTCGAAATTTCGATTTTTGACATTTTGAATTTTCGAAATTTCAAATTTCGAATTTTACGAAATTTCAAATTTCGAATTTTACGAAATTTCAAATTTCGAAATTTTGAATTTTCGAAATTTCGAAATTTTGAATTTTCGAAATTTCGAAATTTTGAATTTTCGAAATTTCGAATTTCGAAATTTTGAATTTTCGAAATTTCGAATTTCGAAATTTTCAATTTTCGAAATTTCGAATTTCGAAATTTTCAATTTTCGAAATTTCGAAATTTTCAATTTTCGAAATTTCGAATTTCGAATTTTTCAATTTTCGAAATTTCTAATTTTTAAATTTTCGATATTTCGATTTTCGAATTTTTCAATTTTCGAATTTCTAATTTTTCGGAAATACGAAAATTTCGAAATTTCGAATTTTTCCATTTTCAAATTTAGAATTTTTCAATTTTCGAAATTTCGAATTTCGAAATTTTCAATTTTCGAAATTTCGAATTTCGAAATTTTTCCATTTTCGAAATATCGAATTTCGAATTTTTCAATTTTCGAAATTTCTAATTTTTACATTGAAGTTCTAAAATTGTAAAATTTTTCAATTTTCGAAATATCGAATTTCGAATTTTTCAATTTTCGAAATTTCTAATTTTTAAATTTTCGATATTTCGATTTTCGAATTTTTCAATTTCCGAATTTCAAATTTTTCGGAAATACGAAAATTTCATGTCGAATTTCGAATTTTTCAATTTTCGAAATTACGAAATTTTCAATTTTCGAAATTTCGATTTTTGACATTTCGAATTTCTCGAAATTTCGAATTTTTCGATTTTCGAATTTTTCAATTTTCGAATTTTTCGATTTTCGAATTTTTCGGAAATACGAAAATTTCATGTCGAATTTCGAATTTTTCAATTTTCGAAATTTCGATTTTTGACATTTCGAATTTCTCGAAATGTCGAATTTTTCGAAATTTCGAATTTTTCGATTTTCGAATTTTTAAATTTTCGAATTTTTCGATTTTCGAATTTTTAAATTTTCGAATTTTTCGATTTTCGAATTTTTCGATTTTCGAATTTTTTAATTTTCGAAATTTCGAATTTCGAATTTTTCGAAATGTCGAATTTCGAATTTTTCGAAATTTCGAATTTCGAATTTTTCGAAATTTCGAATTTTTCCATTTTCAAATTTCGAATTTTTCAATTTTCGAAATTTCGAATTTTTCAATTGAAGTTCTAAAATTTCGAATTTTTCGGAATTTCGAATTTTTCAATTTTCGAAATTTCGAATTTCGAATTTTTCAATTTTCGAAATTTCGAATTTCGAATTTTTCAATTTTCGAAATTTCGAATTTTCGAATTTTCGAAATTTCGAATTTTCGAATTTTTCAATTTTCGAATTTTTCGAAATTTCGAATTTTTCGATTTTCGAATTTTTCAATTTTCAAATTTTTCGAATTTTCGAATTTTTCAATTTTCGAATTTTTCGAATTTTCGAATTTTTCAGTTTTCGAAAACTGAAAAATTCGAAAATTAGAAAATTCGAAAACTGAAAAATTCGAAAATTCGAAAATTCGAATACTGAAAAATTAAATTTCGAATTTTCCAGTTTTCGAATTTTTCAATTTTTGAATTTCGAAATTCGGAAATTTGAAAAATTCGAAATTTGAAAAATTCGAAAATTCGAAAATTGAAAAATTCGAAAATTGAAAAATTCGCAAATACGAAAATTGAAAAATTCGAAAATTTCAAAATCCGAAAATTTCCTAAATTCGTAAAAAAAAAACGGAAATATGAAAATTCGTAAATTCCTAAATTCGAATTTTCGGAAATACGAAAATTCGTAAATTCAAAATTTTCGGAAGTCCGAAAATTCGTAAATAAAAAAATCGTAAATACGAAAATTCGTAATTCACGAATTTCCGAATTTTCATAAAAAAACGAATTAGAAACAGAACGAATTGCACATGTCTAATACCTACATGACATGCCTACTACGCAGATTCACGCCCTTTATCCCGAAAGAGGACATTGCAGTCGTGGTGGGAACAATCATCAATTCCAGACTCGACTACGCAAATGCCCTCTATCTAGGACTCCCCAAATACCAAATCACTCGTCTGCAAGTCGTTCAAAATACGGCCGCTCGACTAGTGACTGGGAAAAAAACATGGGAATCAATCTCACCTTCACTGAGATCCCTTCATTGGTTGCCAGTAAAAGACAGAATCTCTTTCAAGGCACTCTGCCTAATACATAAGTGCAACGCCCCCCAATATCTATGCGAAAAAATAAAAGCCCATAACCCCAATCGCATTCTGCGTTTCACCAATCAAAACCTCCTCCAGATACCCAAAGCCAAATACAAGTCCAAAGGAGATCGAAGATTTGCAGTCCAGGGACCTCGCCTGTGAAATGCACTACCAACCACCATCCGACTGGAGTCAGACCACTTGGCCTATAGGAGAAAGATTAAAACCCATCTCTTCTGAGGTCAAGGGGTTCCTTACCCATGAAATGGATACAGCGCCCAGAGGCGATTCAGTTTGCATGTGTTGCGCTTTACAAGTCTCTCTCTCTCTCTCTCTGCTCTTTCACAAAGCCGGAACACACTACACGAGGCCACCTTGCAGGCTGCCTTTTATAGTGTGGGGCGTGTACTAAACCCCCTGAGCCATAATTGGCCAAAGCCACCCTGGCTTTGGCCAATTATGGCTCTTCGTTTTTTGAGCGCTGTGATTGGCCAAGCATGCATGACATACAGCATGCTTGGCCAATCATCAGCGCCGCAGTGAATTATGGGACGTTTTGCGTCATTCGAATTTGGCGCGAACGACCCGTTTTGTTCGAATTTCGATGAACGATCGAACGACCGATGTTCGAGTCGAACATACGTTCGTATCGAACGCGAAGCTCATCCCTAGTACTGAGTGCCTGCCGAGACCAACACTAGTTAAATTATAGTTTGTGTTAACAGAGTTTATGTTATTATGGTATTTTATAGTATTATGTTATTTATATATATTGTTATATATATATATATATATATATATATATATATATATATATGTTTAATAAATTAGGCTGCTACGGCCTTGTTTTAACTCCAACACTGGTGTGGTCTCTTCGTGCACCCAAACATATATATTTTTTCACATATACACACACTCCTACACTTTCTTGTTTTTCTTCACTCCCCTTTTTCTATTGGGTTAATATATTCGTTTATTCAATGTTCACTTATGCACCATGAATCTGTATGAGATATAGTCTACATGAGATGCTCTCTGATTATCTGTTGAGACACACCCAAAACTTCACAGGAGACTCTGATTAACTTAATTGTTTCCAGAGCCTCCTCCCATTCATTGGGTTGTAAGGTACTTATTCACTCATTTTACTGTTTACACACTAGCTATGAATAAGCACTAAGGCATAGTGCGAGACGTCAGCTTTTCTTTTGTTGTGCTGTTTTTTGCTGTGGCATGCGTTTTGTGATTTTTAATTAACCACTTGACCACTGGGCACGAAAACCCCCTTAATCACCAGACCAATTTTCAGCTTTCGGTGCTCTCACAATTTGAATGACAATTACTCAGTCATACAACATTGTACCCATCTGAAATTTTTGTCCTTTTTTTCCCACAAATAGAGCTTTCTTTTGGTGGTATTTGATCACCTCTGCGGTTTTTATTTTTTGCGCTATAAAAGAAAAAAGACTGAAAATTCTGTAAAAAAAAAAAAAAAAATCTAGTTTCTGTCATATTAGCAGGTTATTTCTCACACACAGCATATGCATACTACAAATTACACCCCAAAACACATTCTGCTATTCCTCCCGAGTATAGCGATACCACATGTGTGCGACTTTTACACAGCGTGGCCACATAGAGAGGCCCAACATGCAGGGAGCACCATCAGGCGTTCTGGAGCACCCAGGCCAATTCTGACATTTCTCTCCTACATGTAAAAATCATCATTTATTTGCTAAAAAAATTACATAGAAACCCAAAACATTATATATGCTTTTTTTTCAAAGACCCTAGAGAATACAATGGCGGTTGTTGCAACTTTTTATCTTGCACGGTATTTTCGCAGCAATTTTTTGAACGCGTGTTTTTAAAAAAAAAACAGTTTTGTGCTTAAAAAAAAAAAAAAAACAGTAAAGTTAGCCCAATGTTTTTGCATAATATGAAAGATGAAGTTACGCCGAGTAAATAGATACCCAACATGTCACCCTTCAAAATTGCACACGCTCGTGAAATTGCGCCAAACGTTGCTACTTAAAAATCCCCATAGGCGACGTATTGCAAGGTATTGGAGTATTGAGGGTATTGCGGAGTATTGGGGGGGGTATTGCAGAGTATGGGGGGGTATTGCAGAGTATGGGGGGGTATTGCAGAGTATGGGGGGGGTATTGCAGAGTATGGGGGGGTATTGCAGAGTATGGGGGGGGGGGTATTGCAGAGTATGGGGGGGGGTATTGCAGAGTATGGGGGGGGGTATTGCAGAGTATGGGGGGGGGGGGTATTGCAGAGTATGGGGGGGGTATTGCAGAGTATGGGGGGGGTATTGCAGAGTATGGGGGGGGGGTATTGCAGAGTATGGGGGGGGGTATTGCAGAGGATGGGGGGGGTATTGCAGAGTATGGGGGGGGGTATTGCAGAGTATGGGTGGGTATTGCAGAGTATGGGGGGGTGGGTATTGCAGAGTATGGGGGGGGGGTATTGCAGAGTATGGGGGGGTGGGTATTGCAGAGTATGGGGTGGGGTATTGCAGAGTATGGGGTGGGGTATTGCAGAGTATGGGGTGGGGTATTGCAGAGTATTGCACTCATCATTTTTATTTTGCAGAGTATTGCGCAGGGATGGCTGGATCTGTGACTGCAATTGTCACAGATCCAGCCCACAGTGCGGCGGCTGCTGCTGCCGCCCGATCCCCCCCCCCCCCTCCCTCTCCTCTCACACTGTACCGAACGGTACAGAGAGGAGAGGGAGGAACCGGCGTCATTACATGACGCCGGTTTGTTTACAAGTGATCGCGCCGTCATTGGACGGCGCGATCACGTGGTAAGGAGCCGCTTCCATTGGCTCCTTACCGCGATCCGTGTTGCTGCGGGTCCCGTGGACCCGCCGAGCGCCGGTGATCGCGTGTGCGCGCCCGCTCGGGCGCGCAATTGTGACTCTCTGGGAGGACGTATATTGACGCCCTCCTAGAGTTAGGTAACCGCCTTGTAGCCGTATTTCGGCTATAGGGCGGTTACCAAGTAGTTAAAGGAGGAGTTTTTTTGGAGTGCGGCTATCCCAGCTTCTTTTCATCCCAACCTGCACTGGTGTGGTCTCAGTTACTATAGTAAGGTTAATGGGGGTGTGGTATTTGGTTAATAGAATAAGTCCATCTGTTATATATTAGTCAAGACTTCTTTCCCGATAGTGGACCCTCCTGTGTCCAGATTAAACAAAGTGACCACGCTTCTGGTGGAGGGGGCTCCTGCTTTCAAGGACCCTGTGGATAGGAGGGCTGAGGCTGAGGCTGTGGCTCGCTCCCTGTTCACGTTGGTGGGGTCAGCAGTGCGTCCGGCTGTAGCCGGGGCCTTGGTGTCACAGACACTTACTGAATGAACAAAAATGTTGCACCATGAGCTGAAAGAGCAACAGGCTCCCTCGGCCTGTGTAGAACTGGCCAACCAGTTGGTGCAGAGACTTAAGTTTGTTTGCGAGTCAGCTTTGGATACGATTCCATTGTTGTCCAGGGCCTCGGTTTCTGCGGTGGTACTGCGCCGCCTGATCTGGTTGAAATGTTGGTCTGCTGACCAAGCTTCTAAGGCCCCGTACTAAGGCACCTCTGAAGTGGCCGTATGGCAAGATATGTGTACACACCATCAGTCCAAAATCCGATCGGGTCAGAACGCGGTGACGTCAAACACACGACGTGCAGAATAAAACGAAGTTCAATGCTTCCAAGCATGCGTCGACTTGATTCTGAGCATGCGCGGGTTTTGAACCGATGCTTTTCTGTACTAAGCATCGGTTTGGTCCGATGGGGCAGCGATCCATCGGTTCGGTTTTGAAGCATGTTTAGAAATTTTGGACCGAAGAAAACAAGACCGATAGCCTATACACACGGTCGGTTTGGTCCGATGAAAATGAACTTTGGTTCATTCTCATCGGACCAAACCGACCGTGTTTACGGGGCCTAAGAAGGCTTGCTTGATTTGCTTTTTAAGGATGATAGGCTTTTTGGAGCCTCGCTGGATGACATTATCAAGGATGCCACAGGAGATAAGACTACTCTGCTCCCGCAATACAAGAAGGGTAAGGAGCCACATCGTAGGCATGGGCCCGCCTTCTCCGCTCATAAGCATTTTTTTTGTCTGCCCGGAGCTGCAGGTAAGCGCTCCCAAGCCAATAAGGCGCCTGCTGAGGGACAAAAGCATCCCTGGTTTTGCAAGCCCAACAAGCCTGCAAATAAATCTGCGACCGCATGAAGCATAAATGAAGTAAAAAACGTCCTGGACAGCCGCACCCAAAAAATAAATAGCTTTTATTGGAAAATCAGAAAACACGCAAAAAGCATGCCACAGCAAGCGGGGTAAAAGCTGACACGTTTCACACCAAACTTATTCATAGCTTACAACATAGAAAGTGGACGTCCAGTATATATACAACTATAGGTCACATGACAAAAAGGATAGCAGCTGGGAACCCAATCAACAATCCAATTAGCAAGTTACCAATTAGTATCTGGTGTAAACCTAGACAAATCCAGATTGCATGGTTGAGGGAGCAAACACACATGTAAAATTTTAATTGAAGTTTAAAAAAAACACAGAACACATATAGTTATTCTTTTTCCAGAAATAGTCCTGAGAATGAGAAGAACAGATTAACCCCCTTAGCGGTATTCCCGAGCGTGACTCGGGGTTGTTTTTCAATGCAATTATCGGTAACCCCGAGTCACGCTCGGGGTAGATGTGCAGAGCCTGCAGCGCGCGCTGGCTTACCTTTTCCAGGCAGGGTTACTGTACTTACCTTGTCCCTGGATCCAGCGATGCATCCCCGCTGTGTGAGCGAGCGGCGTCCTCCATTCGATTCACACAGTGCCCGCGTGCCGCCGATCTCCGTTCCCTGCGACGTTACGACGCACGGGGGCGGAGACCGGCGGCAAATTCAAAAAAGTAAACAAACACATTACATACAGTATACTGTAATCTTATAGATTACAGTACTGTATGTAAAAAATACACACCCCCCTTGTCCCTAGTGGTCTGCCCTGTGTCCTGCATGTAGTTTTATATAATAAAAACATGTTTTTTGTGCCTGCAAACTGTATATTGTCCATAGCAACCAAAAGTGTCCCTTTATGTCAAAAGTGATTTTAGAGCAGCTAGAAAACAGCGATAATAAATTATAATCACTTGCAGAATTGAGCGATAGCGATTTGTGGGGAAATCCGTCATAAAAAATAAAAGTAATGACAGCGACAATTCTGCAACTGAGCAAATTTCAGTGATTTTGATTTGATTACATTATTGAATATTTTTTATTATAATTACATTATCATTTGTTATAATTATTTATAGTTATTTATTATATTATAATTTTATGATTTTGTGTTTCAAACTTTATCATACCCGGGATGCCTATTAGACTATTGTTTGGACAGATTTAAAGCGGAGGTTCACCGCTAAAATGCTTTTTTTACCCTTAGGCCCCGTACACACGAGAGGATCCATCCGCTGGAATTGATCCGCGGACCGGCTCCAGCGGATAGATCCCCTGGTGTGTACAATCCAGCGGATCTGTTTCCGCGGATTTTTATCCCCTGGGATGGATTTCAAGCGGATAGAAATTTGAAGACATGCTTTCAAATCTATCCGCTTGAATCCATCCCAACGGATTGATCCGCTGGTCTGTACAGACTCACCGGATCAATCCGTCCGAAGGGATCCCCCGCATGCGTCGTAATGATTCGACGCATGCGTGGAATTCCTTATATGACAGCGTCGCGCACGTCGCCGCGTCATCATCGCGGCGACGGCGCGACACCGCAAGGGGATTTCGGCGCGGATTTCGATCCGATGGTGAGTACACTCCATCGGATCCAAATCCTCGCAAATCCTCGAGAGGATTTATCCGCGGAAACGGTCCGGTGGACGGTATCCGCGGATAAATCCTCTCGTGTGTACTAGGCCTGAGAGTGATGCTCGTTGTGTCTAGGGGAATCGGCTAGTTGTTTTAAAATCGAACCTGTACTTACCTTTTTAGAGAGCGATCTTCTCTGCCACTTCCGGGTATGGGCTGCGGGACAGGCTTCCGACGGTCGCATCCATCGCGTCACAATTTTCCGAAAGTAGCCGAACGTCGGTGCGCAGGCGCAGTATAGAGCCGCACCAACGTTCAGGTTCTTTCGGCTACTCGTGACGCGATGGATGCGACCGTCGGAAGACTGTCAATCAAGAAGGAACGCCCAGTCCCGAAGACCCATACCCGGAAGTGGCGGAGAAGATCGCCCTCTACAACGGTAAGTAATGCTCAGGTTTTAAAACAACTAGCCGATTCCCCTAGACACAACGAACATCCATCTAAGGGAATCGAAGTAAAAAAAAACATTTATGGGAGAACTCCCGCTTTAAGTGAGTTATTCCTAAGAATTACAGGCCTACAGTATAAAACGCAGAATTTCCATGCAAAATAATTGTACCGCTTTTGGTACGTAATTCCAGACAGAATCATACCGCCAGGGAGGTTAAGTGAGTCAAAAATAAAAATAATGCTAAAGTGCCTGGCCCGGATTCAGATAGGAGATACGACGGCGTATCTCCTGATACGACAGCGTATCTCTGAGTGCGGGCCGTCGTATCTATGCGCCTGATTCAGAGAATCAGTTACCGGGGGCGTGGCCAGCACGGCATGTGAACGGACGCAGGTTCATAGAGCTCCGCACTGATCCTGACATAATCCGGTTTCCGGCACCTAGAACACCCAGATTTTTTTGTCTATGTGGGCAGGGGAACACTCCCCCATCACTCGGCTGCAATCTAACTGCTACGGGAGGGCATGATGACCCGGGGACAGAAGCAAGACGGCCCGAGGCAGGAATTCCAAGATGGCGCCGCCCCACCATCAGCTCAGAAGGCGCGCAGAGGGGACAAAGTGAAGGCGGGGGTGAGTAAACACCTGAAAAAGGTCAAAGAGGTCTCCGGAGACCCCCCCCAAGGACATGAGGTATTATGCCCAGAAGCTGGCAGGGAAACCCAGTATAGCGGACGCACAGCCCATGGATGATTGTGCTCCCCTCAGTGACACTGAAATGGAGGAGGGGGAGAATGTGCAGGGAGCGGGGGCCATCTTGGAACAAGCTGGGAGCAGCTCCAGCCTGCAGTGAGATACTAATGATGCCGAGGTGGAGGGGGAGATCAACCCACACTTGCTGCCATACTGAGGGCAATGAATAAATGCACAGCCTCTGTGAATGGCTTACAACTCAGATTTGGAAGTTTGGAGGAGGAGGTGAGCCTGATCAGGCATGATATACAGAAAATGAGGGAGAGGACCACAGCCGTGGAGGGGAGGATTAGTGACCTAGAAGACAAGCTACCCCCACTGATCAGAGAGGCCC
Organism: Rana temporaria; assembly: GCF_905171775.1. Lineage (NCBI taxonomy): Eukaryota > Metazoa > Chordata > Amphibia > Anura > Ranidae > Rana > Rana temporaria. Next base: position 151,573,610 of record NC_053496.1, read on the forward strand.
AGACCACCTTGAGGCTTGCCAGGGCTGTTGATATGCGCGCAGAAGATTTTGAGAACCGCCTTAGGCGCAATAACGTGCGCATAGTCGGACTACCAGAGAAGGTGGAGGGCCGGGACCCCACACAGTTTGTGGAGCAGTGGATGGCCGATGTGTTTGGCAAAGACGCTTTTACACATTTATATGCGGTTGAGAGGGCTCACAGAGTGCCAACTAGGCCTCTCCCGCCGGGCAATCCCCCCCGCCCGATCCTGGCCCGTCTCTTAAATTACAGAGACAGAGAAATAATATTGAGACTAGCCAGGGAAAAGAGGAATGTCCAGTTTAATGGCACGCGGGTCTCATTTTATCCAGACTTCTCTGCCGCAGTACAGGAGAGCCGAGCTTGGTTCACAGAGATTAACCACTTACCCCCCGGTAGGGTGACCACGTGTCCCGGATTGCCCGGGACTGTCCCTTAATTAATGCTTGTGTCCCGTGTCCCGGACACACTCATTACGGGACAATACAGAGTCCCGGAATTGGCCTGGGCAGATCTAATGCCCCCTAAAATAGCCTTTGTATACATCATCTCTGTCTCAGCCTATGGTGGACCCCTAGCTGACAGAGAGTGAGACCCCTTTTTACTTTATTTCTACCCCTGGCTCAGTGCCCAAACTGGTTGCTACCTGGCTGCCTCCCGCTTGGCGTGTAGCAACCAGTGACGTCAGAGCAGGAGAGAGGCAGAGACCTATCACAGCGGAGGAGAGTTTAACTTCCTCCTCCGCGCCTTCTGTTCAGCTCCACCCACCTCCTCCTGTATGTTCTGGAGTCCAGCCGGCAGTCAGAAGAAACATCGGACTGTGAGACAGACTGCAGGGTACAGATGAGAGATGGTACAAACTAAGGCAAGTAACATTGCAAAGCTCTGACCAGCAGATCCATCCGTGTTATAATCCTGTCGGCTCTCCCTCAGCAGTCAGAGTTCAGCACTTGTAAGAAGCTGGAGTGTCTGCACAGGACACTCAGAGGCTTGCTCCAGGCTGAGTAAGATAAGGCAGATAAGGGTCGGCAGGAGAGAACAGATTACACATGACACCCTGGATGGAAGGAGGAAACATCCTTAGATATCAGGGCAGGGTTCATGCTGGGACTTGTAATCCTTCACTTTTGGGGATGTGACTTCCCCCCCCAAAAGTGAAGAACTACAGGTGCCAGCATGAACCCCTCAGAGCTGAAGATGTTTCCTGCACACATGATAACTCCTCACACCCAGTCCTGTCCGGCTGCTCAATGTCTCTTCTCTCCCACTACTTGTTTGCCTCTCACTGCCCCCCCTCACCCTCAGCCTTTCATGTTCTGCCACCTCTTCACCCACTAGTCTTGTTACCCCTCTGTATACCAAGCAATCCTCTCAGGAGTGGCTCATCAGCGACTATCACAACCTCAGAATCCTGCCAGCATTCCATTTATTGCTCCTTCAACCTGACAGAAATGTTTTAGTTACTCCACTGCAGCGGTGTAACTACAGGGGGCGCCATTGCAACCCAGCCTCATACTCCAGGGGGTCCATGCAGCTTCCCTCTAAACCTGGATAGGAGAGGCGGCATATAGAGGAACTGATGCCCCCCATGTTCTTCTTGCAGCCACTGAATGCCTGCATGAGGTAAAGGAGGAAAAGCGGGCATTCAGTGACTGCAAGAAGAACATGCGGGGCATCAGTTCCTCCTATCCAGTTTCCTTCTGCTGCCCACAGGTCCCTCAACACTCTCCTGGCTGATCTTCCCCAGTAACTTCTCTGCTCTCTCCCACCTCACCCCCCATTCGCCAACCCCCTGCTGTCCTCTGGTCCCACCCTGTGCTGTTCTTCAGTCCCCCCCTCCTGTGCTGTCCTCTGGTCCCACCCTGTGCTGTTCTTCAGTCCCCCCTCCTCCTGTGCTGTTCTTCAGTCCCGCCTCCTCCTGTGCTGTTCATCAGTCCCCCCCCTCCTGTGCTGTCCTCTGCTCCCACCCTGTGCTGTTCTTCAGTCCCACCCTGTGCTGTTCTTCAGTCCCTCCTCCTGTGCTGTCCTCTGCTCCCACCCTGTGCTGTTCTTCAGTCCCACCCTGTGCTGTTCTTCAGTCCCTCCTCCTGTGCTGTCCTCTGCTCCCACCCTGTGCTGTTCTTCAGTCCCACCCTGTGCTGTTCTTCAGTCCCTCCTCCTGTGCTGTCCTCTGGTCCCACCTGTGCAGTCCTCCGGTCCCCCACCTGTGCTGTTCTCCAGTCCCCCACCTGTGCTGTTCTCCAGTCCCCCACCTGTGCTGTTCTCCAGTCCCCCACCTGTGCTGTTCTCCAGTCCCCCACCTGTGCTGTTCTCCAGTCCCCCACCTGTGCTGTTCTCCAGTCCCCCACCTGTGCTTTTCTTCAGTCCCCCACCTGTGCTGTTCTCCAGTCCCCCACCTGTGCTGTTCTCCAGTCCCCCACCTGTGCTGTTCTCCAGTCCCCCACCTGTGCTTTTCTTCAGTCCCCCCTCCTGTGCTGTCCTCTGCTCCCACCCTGTGCTGTTCTTCAGTCCCACCCTGTGCTGTTCTTCAGTCCCTCCTCCTGTGCTGTCCTCTGGTCCCACCTGTGCAGTCCTCTGGTCCCACCTGTGCAGTCCTCCGGTCCCCCACCTGTGCTGTTCTCCGGTCCCCCACCTGTGCTGTTCTCCAGTCCCCCACCTGTGCTGTTCTCCAGTCCCCCACCTGTGCTGTTCTCCAGTCCCCCACCTGTGCTGTTCTCCAGTCCCCCACCTGTGCTGTTCTCCAGTCCCCCACCTGTGCTGTTCTCCAGTCCCCCACCTGTGCTGTTCTCCAGTCCCCCACCTGTGCTGTTCTCCAGTCCCCCACCTGTGCTGTTCTCCAGTCCCCCACCTGTGCTGTTCTCCAGTCCCCCACCTGTGCTGTTCTCCAGTCCCCCACCTGTGCTGTTCTCCAGTCCCCCACCCCGTGCAGTTCATCAGTCCCCCCCTCCTGTGCTGTCCTCTGGTCCCACCTGTGCTGTTCTTCAGTCCCCCCTCCTCCTGTGCTGTTCTTCAGTCCCCCCTCCTGTGCTGTCCTCTGCTCCCACCCTGTGCTGTTCTTCAGTCCCACCCTGTGCTGTTCTTCAGTCCCTCCTCCTGTGCTGTCCTCTGGTCCCACCTGTGCAGTCCTCTGGTCCCACCTGTGCAGTCCTCCGGTCCCCCACCTGTGCTGTTCTCCAGTCCCCCACCTGTGCTGTTCTCCAGTCCCCCACCTGTGCTGTTCTCCAGTCCCCCACCTGTGCTGTTCTCCAGTCCCCCACCTGTGCTGTTCTCCAGTCCCCCACCTGTGCTGTTCTCCAGTCCCCCACCTGTGCTGTTCTCCAGTCCCCCACCTGTGCTGTTCTCCAGTCCCCCACCTGTGCTGTTCTCCAGTCCCCCACCTGTGCTGTTCTCCAGTCCCCCACCTGTGCTTTTCTTCAGTCCCCCACCTGTGCTGTTCTTCAGTCCCCCACCTGTGCTGTTCTTCAGTCCCCCACCTGTGCTGTTCTCCAGTCCCCCACCTGTGCTGTTCTCCAGTCCCCCACCTGTGCTGTTCTCCAGTCCCCCACCCCGTGCAGTTCATCAGTCCCCCCCTCCTGTGCTGTCCTCTGGTCCCACCTGTGCTGTTCTCCAGTCCCCCACCTGTGCTGTTCTCCAGTCCCCCACCTGTGCTGTTCTCCAGTCCCCCACCTGTGCTGTTCTCCAGTCCCCCACCTGTGCTGTTCTCCAGTCCCCCACCTGTGCTGTTCTTCAGTCCCCCACCTGTGCTGTTCTTCAGTCCCCCACCTGTGCTGTTCTTCAGTCCCCCACCTGTGCTGTTCTCCAGTCCCCCACCTGTGCTGTTCTCCAGTCCCCCACCTGTGCTGTTCTCCAGTCCCCCACCCCGTGCAGTTCATCAGTCCCCCCCTCCTGTGCTGTCCTCTGGTCCCACCTGTGCTGTTCTCCAGTCCCCCACCTGTGCTGTTCTCCAGTCCCCCACCTGTGCTGTTCTCCAGTCCCCCACCTGTGCTGTTCTCCAGTCCCCCACCTGTGCTGTTCTCCAGTCCCCCACCTGTGCTGTTCTCCAGTCCCCCACCCGGTGCAGTTCATCAGTCCCCCCCTCCTGTGCTGTCCTCTGGTCCCACCTGTGCTGTTCTTCATCCCCCCCCCTCCTGTGCTGTTCCTGATTTGGAGGAACTGTCCCTCATTTAGAGCATTGTCCCTCTGCCCCTCTGTTCCTCTTTCCTCCTTGTTTGTCCCTCAAGGAGCCAATATAAAAGAATAGTAGTGGTAAAAAAGCACCTGTGGGTTTAACCAGTTTTTCTTTGTTTATAATTCTCCTACATATTTTTGCTAATAGGTGTCCTTCATTCCCATCTCAGAAAGTTGGGAGGTGTGCCTCTATCCATCCCACTGCCCCTCTGACTACTCTGTGCCCCGACCACTCAGTTGTTTTTCTTGATGCCTAGGGCCCACTTTTGATCGCGCACATGGGCCCGCTGATTTCATACGCCCCTGCCCCAAAAATCTGCAAAAAAATGGGGGGGGGTGTCCCTGAATGGCAGTTTGCAAATGTGGTCACCCTACCCCCCGGACCATATTGCTGCCCAAAGACCAGAGTACTTTTTGCGATTCGGGACTGCGTCGCTTTAACAGACAATTGCGCGGTCGTGCGACGTGGCTCCCAAACAAAATTGGCGTCCTTTTTTTCCCACAAATAGAGCTTTCTTTTGGTGGTATTTGATCACCTCTGCGTTTTTATTTTTTGCGCTATAAACAAAAATAGAACGACAATTTTGAAAAAAAATGAATATTTTTTACTTTTTGCTGTAATAAATATCCCCCAAAAATATATAAAAAAACATTTTTTTTCCTCAGTTTAGGCCGATACGTATTCTTCTACATATTTTTCGTAAAAAAAAATCGCAATAAGCGTTTGATTGGTTTGCGCAAAAGTTATAGCGTTAACAAAATAGGGGGTATTTTTATGGCATTTCTATTAATATTTTTTTTTACTAGTAATGGCGGCGAACATCGATTTTTTTTCGGTATTGCGACATTATGGCGGACACTTCGGACATTTTTGACACATTTTTGGGACCATTGGCATTTTTATAGCGATCAGTGCTATAAAAATGCATTGGATTACTATAAAAATGCCACTGGCAGTGAAGGGGTTAACACTAGGGGGCGGGGAAGGGGTTAAGTATGCCTGGGTGTGTTCTTACTGTGGGGGGGGGGTGGCCTCACTAGGGGAAACACTGATCCTAGGTTCATACATTGTATGAACCGAAGATCAGCATTGCCCCTCCTAACAGGAACGAGAGCTGTGTGTTTACACACACAGCTCCCGTTCCCCGCTCTGTACCGAGCGATCGCGTGTGCCCGGCGGCGATCGCGCCAGCCGGGCACACGCACGGGAGTCGGGGGCGAGCGGGGGGCGGCTAATAGACAGGACGTCATATTACGTGCTCTCGCCTAGGAGAGCCACCTTGTGGACGTATTTCGGCGGTGCGCGGTCGGCAAGTGGTTAAGAAACGCCTGCAGAAGGTGCAGGCCCCATATGCCATGCTGTATCCTGCAAGACTTCGAGTCATTTTGAATAGCCAGGCTCACTTTTTTGAACACCCTGCTGATGCCTCGGACTGGCTGGATGCTAATGAAGGTGCACTCCGGCAGGTTCGGAGACCTCCTGTGGAAGATGACTGACACTCTGATTGAATATCACTTGCCCTGCCTAAGTTGACTCCTCGGATGAGGGAACTGCCGGAAACACACAACTAGACATGTGCACAGAAAATGTTTTCGTTTTTTTTTGTTCTGTTTCGTATCGTTCCGTAGGTTCGTTTCCGTTCGTTTTTCGTAAGACGCCCGTTTTCCTGTTCGTTCCCGTTCGTTTTTCGTACGACGAGATTTTTTCGTATTCCGATCGTTTCGTATTTTCATTACCGTTTTATTTTCGTACATGCGGGATGGTTCGTTATTCTGTTTAATTCATGTTCGTTACTTCTTAGACAATAATTTTCGTGAATTTTCGTCAATGATTTGCATTCTGTGTTTTGGATTCCTTTTTCTGTTCGTGTTTTCGGTCGTGTGTTCGTGTGACATCTATGACAATTTGTTGTGGATGTCATGTGGGCTTGCGACTGAAGATACGAACAGAAAAAGGATTTTCGTCATTTTGTACTTTCGTAAATATATTGCGGGATTCGCGGCACTTTCAACACGCGGCTCATCCATATTAACGATTGTTAAGCCCCATACACTTGGTCAGACTTTTTTAACAACAAACATAAAAACGATCGTTTTCCGTTCGTTCTCAGAAAATTTGTTCGTTTTTAAACTCCATCAGAAAACCATTTTTGGGTTCAAAAGTCTGGCCAACTGATCTCCCTTCAGATGAAAATCCACAGAAAAGTTTATTTGGCTTTACTGTACTACTCAGTACAAAAGAGAAGCTGCTTTACTTACTACACTCACTGCCCATTCAAAAAAACGAAAATTACATCTGTGGCAAGGGATTTGCATTCTGTGTTTTGGGTCCTTTTTCTTTTGGTGTTTTCGGCCGTGTGTGTTCGTGTGGCAAAAGATTTGCATTCTGTTGAATCCAAAATACGAACAGAAAAAAGGAATTCAAAATACAGGGTGTCTTTTGTTGTGGATGTCGTGTGAGCATGCGACTGAGGGTGTGGACAGGGAAAGGATTCAAACAAGATACAGAGTGCAAATCTTTTGTTGTGGATGTCGTGTGAGCATGCGACTGAGGGTGCGAGCAGAGAGGGGATTCAAACAGGATACAGAGTGCAAATCTTTTGTTGTGGATGTCGTGTGAGCATGCGGCTGAGGATACGAGCAGAGAGGGGATTCAAACAGGATACAGAATGCAAATCTTTTGTTATAGATGTAATTTTCGTTCTTTTGCCGTTTTCGTTTTGTCGTATTTTCGTCAGATCGTTCGTTCGTATTTGCGGTTGTTCGTTATGCGGCTCATTCGTAAACCCGTAGTTTTCGTATTTTGGTGCTTTAATTTTTTCGTATGTACACATTATTCTGCGGGTACGAAAATGAACATTTTCGTATGAAAATAACATTCGTACGAACGGGAACGCCCCAAAGTTTGAGCTTACAAAGGGCCTACGGGCAGATGGGTGTACACCCCTTACAGGCGAATGGCCTGCAACGAAAGAGATCCGCGGGTTTAATTGATGCACGGCTGTGTATCTCAGTTTGCTGCCTAATTCCAGTTCACTCCAGAGCCTTCTACAACTTTTGTTTTCTTATTCTCACTATGGGAGATCACGTTCTTTTACCAGCACTTGGTTGACTGCCCTGTACCTATCACATGCCCAGGCGGCCGTCCCAGCTCCTTTAACTGGGTGGGAGGCAGGTGGATGGGGTGAAGGAGTTTTTTCCCCGTTCAGAGATATGCCTTAACTCCCCTGATGGCGGCGGTCACTGTGTTATCATGGAATGTTCGGGGACTACAGGACCCGCTGAAGCAGACTATGGTGTCGTCCTTGATGAGGAAACAGTTGCCAGCTATTTGTGCCCTTCAGGAAACTCATTTAACCCCTGACTCTGTGTCTTGCTTGGGATATCGGTGGGTGGGTAAGGCGTATCATTCCACTCACACCTCGTACTCAAGGGGGGTGAGTGTGATGGTACATAGTTCACTGGATTACGAGGAGCTGAACGCTGATATAGATGCTGATGGGAGATATGTTTTTCTTTTATGCAAGCTGTTCGCCTTTAAATGTATCCTTGCTTTTGTGTATGTACCCCCCCCCGTACAACAATCAGGTGTTGAGGGCCTTGGTTGAGTTCCAGGTGTGGTTCCCGGAGGTGCCATTGTTTGCCTTCGGGGACTTCAACTGCTACATGGACCCTCTCATGGATAAACATCCACCGGGAGGGGGAGGGAGGGGGACACGCCGGACGGCCCTGAGAAAGCTGGCGGAGGAAGTGGGGTGGAGGGACCCTTGGAGGGCTAGGCACCCAGGGGAAAAACCATTTTCATGTTTCTCTAAAAGCTACTCATCCCTATCTAGGATAGATCTATGCCTGTGTTCACATGCTGCTGAGAGATATGTTTTAGATGTGGCGTATGGTCTGAGAAGTGTTTCGGATCATTCTCCACTGATTGTATCCTTGGAGGTGCGTCCCTCTTCCGCAGTGGCCAAGGCCCCGTGGAAGATGAACACCTTCTGGCTGAGCCTTTTCCCGTCCCACGAACATATAGAGGCCCGCATTGAGGAATACTGGCGTATACATACTGACACCGACAACATAGCGGTCACTTGGGAGGCCTTTAAAGCCGTCCTGAGGGGCCTATTTATCACGGAGATTCAGGCCATCAAGGGACGGACAAATGCACAAAGAGAGGGGGTGGAACGGATGGCGGAGAATCTGGAGGCCACATTCATTGCAGACCCATCTGACACAAATAGGGAGGCGTGGCTCTCAGCGCAGGATGCTCTGTACCGAATCACGACCTCGGGGGCGGAGAGGAAATGTTTTTTCCAAAAAGCGGCATTCTACGAGGAGGGTGAACACACTGGTCGCATGTTAGCAACTATTGCCCACGCCCAGCAGATGTCTCCCTCCATAGGGGCGCTGCACACTTCTGGAGGGGGGGTGACGAACTCCCCTGGCCAAGTCCTTGCCGAACTAGTCGGGTTTTACTCCTCTCTGTATGACTCCAGGAGCACATGCTCTCGGGACTCACTGGGGGGAATATTTAGACCCCGTTCAGTTACCAATGCTGATGGCCTCCAATAGGGAGATGCTAGATGCCCCATTGACCCTGGGTGAACTACAGATGGCGACCAGCCTGTTCCCTAACTCAAAGGCCCCTGGAGATGACGGTCTTCCTGTGGAAATATACAAGCAATATGGGGAACTGATACTTCCACACCTGTTGAAGGTGTTTAATGCCGCAAGGGAGGAGGGTACTCTTCCCATGTCTATGACCAGGGCGAACATTGTCCTAATTCTGAAACCTGACAAAGACCCGCTCGACCCGGGGTCCTACAGACCAATTTCCCTTTTACAAAATGATGTAAAGATTCTCGCCAAGGTCCTGGCGGTCAGACTGAATGGGGCCATTTCCACTATCATACACTCTGACCAATCAGGGTTTATGCCGCAGAAATCAACGGCAATAAACTTGAGGAGACTCTTTCTCAATATGCAATCCCGGGCAGATAACATGGGGGACAGAGCCTTGCTGTCTCTCGACGCCCATATGGCGTTTGACAGCGTCGAATGGGATTATCTCTGGGCAGTGATGTGGAAATTTGGGTTTGGGGATGGATTCATTAATTGGGTCCAGCTCCTATACTCATCCCCGGTGGCGGCGATAAGGGAGGGAGGGTCTCACGCACTTTTAATCTACACAGGGGTACACGGCAGGGATTCCCACTGTCTCCCCTCCTCTTTTCCCTGGCCATTGAGCCTCTGGCAGCCATGATTCGGACAGATCCTTTGGTTCAGGTATTCCACTATGGAGATCTGCACAAGAAGATCATGCTATACGCAGACAATACCATGTTCCTTCTGGGAGATACCTCCGAGTCACTGACTGAGGCCATGACTGTGGTCCGACGGTTCGGCGAATACTCGGGTCTGACCATTAATTGGACTAAGTCTTCTCTCCTTCTGCTTGATCGACGGCCCCTTCCGCCCATAGGTACAATACAGGACATCCCAGTCTCTGAATCTTTTCAGTACCTCGGCATCCAGGTTACCGCATGCCCGCTAGACTATGTTAGTATCAATCTCACCCCCTTGATTAATCGTTGTCGGGACCGGGTCAAGGTATGGAGTAAGTTAAAACTGTCACCGGTTTGGAGGGTGAACCTGATAAAGGTGATCCTTATGCCACAATTACTCTACATATTACACAACTCCCCAATGGTCATCCCTCTGAAAAAGTTTAGAGTCATTAATTCTATTTTCCGTTCTCTGATTTGGCTCACGAAGCCCCCTAGGTTTGAACTTGAGCAACTGCAGTGTCCGAAGGAGGCCGGTGGATTAGCATTGCCCAATCCCTGGCTCTACTATTTGGCCTCTCAGGTGCAGCACATTGCGAGGGTGGTAGGCCCTCAACAGGATCTGCAGCTGAATCTGAGGGATTCCTCGGTTCGGTTGCTCAGATTCACGACTGGGGGGGAGGTGATGGAAGGATTGGAGGCCTTGCAGTCCGCAAAATCTAACAAACGGTTCCCCACATATGTACTCATGCAGAAGATCTGGAATAAGGTTAGGATGCTGCAGGGGGTGACAGGATTTACTAAATACAGCCCCATATGGGATAACTTATACTACCGGGAAATAGCTAAACTACCGTACGGTCTGAAATGGAAACAGTATGGGATATCCCTCCTATCGCACATAGTTAGAGCAGGCCGGTTGAGGTCCTTTACTGAGCTCAGGGCAGACTTTCAACTTCCAGCGTCAATGCATTTTTATTACCTACAACTCAAACACGCATTTGATGCTCAGAGGGAGGCTGATATATGGTCCATGGACTCGGCACCAGTCTTTAACTTCCTGTCCGTGGTGTCCACCTACAAGGGGTTTATATCCAGTTGCTATGCTATGTTGTTAAACCTCTTCCTAACAGGTACCCCTCTTAAGGCGGTGGCTCGGTGGGAACGGGATGTGGGAGCGTTTGAAGATGAGCAGTGGGAGGAGGCCTTGCAGGCGGTCCCCACGTGCTCCCTGAATGTGGCACACAGACTGTCGCAACTCTACATCCTCTTAAGGGTCCACTACACACCAGCCAGGCTGGCACGAATGGGACTGGGGGTAGACCCCTGCTGCACTAGGTGCTGCAGGGACCATGGAGATCTCATCTACCTTCTGTGGCGCTGCCCGAAGCTCCATCTGTACTGGACAGGGGTGGTTGACACTATTAACGGGGCCTTCCAGATACAAGTTCCCTTGGAACCCAAGGTTTGCCTGCTGGGGATAACTGAGGGCCTCCTAGTGGAGGATATCCCTAGACAGGCTATAGGCAGGGCCCTGTTCCAGGCTCGCTTAGTGATACTGAGACACTGGAAGGACACTGAACCACCTACAGTGCAGGAATGGATTAAACAGATGGGGGTCACTTTGAGTCTGGAGAAGGTGGTGTATCAGAGAAGAGGGACCAGCGGTAAATATGAAAAGTTATGGGCCCAGTGGCTTGATGTTCCGGGTCTAGCCCCGATAGATCTTGTGTATGACAGATTATTCTAGATTAGCAATTGGCTGGTTCCTGCATATGTGAAAAAGGGGGAAAAAACTGCGCTAATCTGAAAATAGAATAAAGGATATATAAGCAGCTACACAAGCAATGTGAAAAAAATTGGAAAAACAATGGTGAAAAATATGTAGCGCTAATAAAAATACTTATAAGCAGGAAATGAGTGAAAAAACCATGGATAAATAAATGAAAAGATCACAGTGGCACGTGAATGAGTGTCCATTAGTTGATAATGAAAGTGCCAGAGGTCTATGGCTCTGGTAAAGACACTTATGAGCAAGATAAGTGAAAAACCGTGGATAAATAAATGAATATGACTAAACCACAGTAACACATGAAAAAGTGTCCATTGGTTGATAATGGAAGCACCAAAACAAACGAAAGTCAGTCAGTAGAAGATATATGACCACATCATCATCCTAGAAGAGACATTCTGCACGGAAAAACAGGAGTAGATGGAATACTCTTACCGAATGACGTGGATCTGCTTGTCAGCGACAACAGATCATATGCGCATGGAAGGACTCCACTCGAATCGGCTAAGCTGGATGCAGACCCAATGGTAGATTCCCAGCAGGATATCCAGATATGAGGCTGTAGTCCTGGACTGGAGCTTCGCCCTGGGTGGATTCGCTCAGACTCAGATTCGAAGACAGAAGTCTACTTATTCCAAAGCAGCAATCAATGATGACAAAGTGGTATCCATTCAGAGACAGTGGGCACAATCTTGGAGTGTGAAAAACTTAGTGACCCAACAGGACATGCAGGAAAAAAGAAAAAACAAAGCTCCGGATGGTGCAGGTAAAAATGGGTAAGGTTTTATTGTAGTAAAACCAATAGACATGAAAGTGATCACTATAGCATAAAAAATGGATAAAAGCAATATGGAGAGCAGGTGTACCAAGCCCGACGCGTTTCGTCCAACTGGACTTCAACTGGGGCATCTGATGATGTGGTCATATATCTTCTACTGACGGACTTTCGTTTGTTTTGGTGCTTCCATTATCAACCAATGGACACTTTTTCATGTGTTACTGTGGTTTAATCATCATTTATTTATCCACGGTTTTTCACTTATCTTGCTCATAAGTGTCTTTACCAGCGCCATAGACCTCTGGCGCTTTCATTATCAACTAATGGACACTCATTCACGTGCCACTGTGGTCTTTTCATTTATTTATCCATGGTTTTTTCACTCATTTCCTGCTTATAAGTATTTTTATTAGCGTTACATATTTTTCACCATTGGTTCCTGGATACTTGTACATTTTCGCGGGGGGGCAGCTTTAAGGGAATCTACAATACTGAGTGGCTTTTGGTGAAGTGTCATGTCATGCTATATGTGTATTATTCCTTGTGATTTCATTTATGATTATGCTCTGGAGTTTTGTATGCTCTTTTTCACATTTGCTCAATAAAAACCTTTGTTTGAGGAAAAAAAAAAGAGAATCAGTTACGCATAGATTTCCCTAAGGCCCCATACACATGAGAGGATCCATCCGCTGAAAAATCTCAGCGGATCGGTTTCAGCGGATAGATCCCCTGGTGTGTACGTTCCAGCGGATATTTATCCGCGGATATTTCCGATTTCCAGCAGATAAAAATTTGTAGACATGCTAACAAATCTATCTGCTGGAATCGGCTCCAGCGGATCGATCCGGTGGTCTGTACAGACTCACCGGATCGATCCGTCCGAACCCATCCCTCGCATGCGTCGTAATGATTCGACGCATGCGTGGATATCCTTATATGACAGCGTCGCGCACGTCGCCGCGTCATCATCGCGGCGACGGCGCGACACGTCACCGCGATGGGAATTCGGCGCGGATTTTGATCCGATGGTGTGTACACTCCACCGGATCAAAATCCTCAGAGGATTTATCCGCGGATACGGTCCGGCGGACCGTATCCGCGGATCAATCCTATCGTGTGTACCAGGCCTAAGATCCGACCGCGTAAGTGTCTTATACCGTCGTATCTTAGGCTGCATATTTACGCTGGCCGCTAGGTGGCGCTTCCGTATAGTTACGCAAGGAATATGCTAATTAGGTATTTACGCCGATTCAGAAACGTACGTCCCGCCGGCAGATTTTTTTACGTCGTTTACGTTAGGCTTTTTTCAGCGTATAGTTACCCCTACTATATGAGGCGTAGCTAATGTTAAGTATGGCGAGTTTTAAAAATGTTACGTCGTTTGCGTAAGTCGTTCGCGAATAGGGCTGGACGTAATTTACGTTCACGTCGAATCCAGTACGTCCTTGCGGCGTACTTTGGAGCAATGCACACTGGGATATTTTACGGACGGCGCATGCGCCGTTCAAAAAAACGTCAAAAACTCGGGGTCAAGTGAAATTAAATAAAACACGCCCCCAACATCCCCATTTGAATTAGGCGGGCTTGCGCCGCAACACATACTTTACGCTGCCGTAACTAAGGGCGCAAGTTCTTTCTGCATACGGAACTTGCGCCCAAAGTTACGGCGGCGTAATGTATCTGATATACGTTATGCCGGAAGAAAGATAGAGCATTCTATCTGAATCCAGCCCCCTATGTATATGATACATCAATGAACAATACATGTATAAAGGATTGCAGATACGAAATCCCTTTGATTGTATAGTGTATGGTGATAAAAATAGTAAAGATACTAAACATATGTGAATACAGAACAAGCATAAATAAATATTAATGAAAAAGTAAATAAATACGTAGCGCCCCCTTATTTTCAGTATGGACGCTACGCTAAAGTTAGTGGGAGAATGGGAGAGTTATTTTGCTCCCATTCCTAATTTGTTAAATTTGGGCTGCTGTCATTCCTGAACTGTCCTGTAGGTCAGTCTGCTCTCGAGGGGTGCCGATCCCACCCCTGGGCAATAGTTGGCGCTAGAGGGGTTCTGGCAGAGCCACTTTTCCCCAACAGCCAATTAGAGGAGTTTTTTCTCGCGGGGCATGAGAGAGTATATCTGTGGCAGACGCCATTTTCTGTGTGCTTCGTGGGTTCCAGGTGCGGACCCCGGCGATATGGCCTACCAGGCCGGGGTCGCATGCTACGCAGAGCTCCATGTTGCTGAAAGGGGCCCCAGTGACTTGCTGGGTCCCCGGCTCTATTGAAGAGATCCCAAGCTATGTGCTGTGCGGTGGGGGATCGGCTCAAGGAAAACCCAGAGGCAGGTTATCTGAGGGGCTTGAACGAACTATCAGGGATCTGGTGACCGGGACATTGGCAGATATATTTCAACTGTCACCCGGTGACCCTAATCTAATCGACTGGTAGGATTCGCTCAATACATTTAGCTCATCCAAGTACTAGGCCTGTGGCAGAGCTCCCTAGAGCTAGGTCTGTGGCAGAGACCTGTTCCTCCCAGCAACCATAAAGTGGCGCTCCGGCTGCCAGGCTCGTAGCAGGAGTCTGTCCGGAGGCACTTCACCCACTCTGGCTAGAGTGGCGACGAACTGTATCTACTACTACTGAGAGCAGGAGTGCTCTTTCCATATCCAGGCCTGATACTGCAAAGTTCTCTCTTGCTTCATCAACCTTTTCTCTCTACCTCATGTTGATGTTGGTCGTGTTGGGCCGAAAAATAAAGCATTCGGAAAATCTAATTCGCTGACTGGACATTAGTTTACTGCTCTACTCACTACAATCACCCTAGACAACGATAAGAGGTAACTTAATACGCCGATCCCAAAACAACCAGTGGCTCCTGAGGGGGTAGCGCTACACGTGGGGGCTCGTCTGGGATCTCGGCTGTTACCTCTGGCAACGGAAATCGTGAGTAGTGATTTATTAAAGAGCGAAGAGTGTTGTGTATCTAGAACTGTCCGGCTACGAGGGAGTTAACCTCGCACAGCTAAGCTTGGGCGTACGTGCAGCGGAGCACGCGCCTACAATGTGTCCGGACAAGTTCTTCAAGTGGGAGGAGCCACCCACCCCTGCGTGAGACGTATAACAGAGTCTTCTCGCCATTTTAGCAGAACACCTCCCACCTGAAAGAAAGAAGGAGAACCACGTGGCGATGTGGAGACCACGTGGTGAGGTCTCCAACCACTTCATCGGGGCCTCTCAGCATGTTTTCACCACCTGGGGTGCCCGTGACTGATATGGGTGTCCGCTTGTCCACCCAAGGACAGTTCGTACTTCTATCCAGTGGAGGAACGGCGATGCTGGGCCTGACCTGTCCCCGTTGCGGGGAGTTATCGGTGAAGATTCAGTCTTTTGCCCGATGCCAGCGATGCCGGGCATATTTGTTTGTGGCCACATCACCCATGCAAGCTCCAAAGGAGTACCGGGTGAATTTTGTCACCGCCACCATTACCGCAGAGGAGGAAACCGTATGGCCGGAGCCATCCCTGTCGGTAGTGTGACAGGAAGTCAGGTAAATCTGTGGGTGTTGTCACAGACGGGACATACATTTCTGCCTTGTTTAGACAATACACCAATTGTTATTAGGCGTCGACTGCAAAAGTAGCCAGAAAAGGTCTAAGGGCGTTGGAAAACTTCAGCTGTTCAGAATGAGGCAATTAAGGCCTCTATAAGTAATCCAGAGGATTACCATTGATTTGCTGCATCCTGAGGCTTTCTGAGTGAAGGACATAGGTTCCTGTGTGGTGAAGGTAGACGCCCCAAGTGGCCAGGATTTATTTTATGTTTGATTTTGTTTATGCTGTTTGGATGCTTGCACTTGTTTCCAGCAAGATGGAAGAATAAACCAAAATCTTTGTTTTCAACCGTCTTAGACTGCCTGTCTGTATAAATTCAGTGTGTAGTGAACCCATCCAGGGGGTCACACACCCCGCTACCGAGCTAACCCCTTACACATGGTGGAGTTCCGCGGGCAGTTAAAGTAAACCCAAAATGGAGGAGATACTGAAACAGCTGGCAAATGCAAATCAACAACAGGCTCACCAAGAGAGCATGGCAGCTTAACAACAGGTTTACCAAGAGAGCATGGCAGCTCAGCAGCTCAACAACAGGCTCACGCAGCTCAACAACAGGCTCACCAAGAGAGCATGGCAGCTCAACAACAGGTTCACCAAGAGAGCCTTGCAGCTCACCGAGAGAGCATTGCAGGCTTGGAACAGAGACACCAGCAGCAAATGGAGGCCATCGTGAAACAGCTTCAGAGACAGCAGAGGCTGGGAGTCAGGCCAGTAACATACCGACTTTTCGGGTACAACACTTATTGCCAAAGATGACTGCAGATGAAGACCCTGAGATGTTTCTGACCAAGTTTGAGAGAGCAGCGGAAAGAGAGAGTTGGCCTAAAGAACAGTGGGCTGGACTAGTGGCCCCCCTATTATATGGAGAAGCCCAAAAGGCATATTTTGATTTGGAGCTGGCAGACGCGAAAAACTATGATCAATTAAAAGAGGAAATAATGGCACGTTTTGGTGTAACCCTGGATGTCCGTGCTCAGCGGGTCCACAATTGGAGTTATCAGCAGAGGTAGCCACCTCGGTCGCAGATGTATGACTTCATCCATTTGGCTAGGAAATGGCTGCAGCCAGAAACTCTGTCCGGACCAAAAATTTTGGAGCGAGTAGTCATGGACAAATATCTTAGGTCTCTTCCTAACACCCTGCAGAAATGGGTGAACCATGGTGGTCCAGAAACCGCAGACAAGCTTGTAGACCTGGTCGAAAGGTAACTAACAGAGAATTTGTCCTCTTCCACCAGAGACGCACAGACTTTCCACCATAAGACCAGACCCTCCCCACCTATAGGTAAGACTGCATCAAGGGATGGGGGTGGAGAGAGGGACCAAGGAGCAACTAGAGGAATTATCTGGACTACTGCTAATGTTTGGCGAGAGCGGCCTGGAAGACCCATCCCACAAGAGAGGACCAGAAGGTTGATTTATTACCGTTGCCGGGAAGAGGGACATGTAGCAGCGGTTTGCCCAGTGGGTGATGAACCCATGCAGTGTGACTTTCTGACCGAGAGACAACAGTCCCTTTTTGCAACCACATGCACTGCAGTAAAGGAAAATTAGAAACCTTTATATAGAATGTGCTTAGATGGTAAAAATGTTGTGGTATTGTTGGATTCAGGTAGCCTGGTCACCTTAGTGAAAAGTAATCTAGTGGTGGGAAAAACCTTACATCCTAGGAAAATGGCTGTAGTTTGTGTACATGGGGACACTCGAGAATATCCGGTGACTACGGTTTCCTTTGAAACCTCCCTCGGTAACTTGTGTCACCAGGTGGGTTTAGTTCCCAAACTGCCACATGACGCCATTGTGGGAAGGGATTTTCCAAAATCCTGGGAACTCTGGGACTTCCCAGATTCCCCAGTAGGTGGTTCTTCTGAGTCTGAACCATCTACTCCAGAAACCTATAACTGTGAGGATTCTCCTGAGTTTCCATTCTCAGTATTAGCAGGGGAAACACCAGTCCCTAGGGAGGAGCCTGCTACCTCAGAAGAGGAACAGCGGCCGATAGGGTTTAATGACCTCGAGGTGCACAGAGAAAATTTTGTGCCTGAGCAATTGAGGGACCCCACATTGCTAAGAGCCCGGAAGAATGTAGTGAAGATAGATGGGGAGTTAGTTAACCCTGACGAGAGGGTTGCCCTCCCTTACTTCATTATTGAAAGGGACCTGTTATATCGAGTGTCACAGAGGATAGAGGACACCATTGAGCAACTGGTAGTGCCTAAACTGTACCGCAAGATGGTTTTGGAACTGGCCCATGGGCACATTCTTGGGGGACATTTGGGAGCGGAAAAAACCCGGGAGAGGATCACCCAGAGGTTTTATTGGCCTGGGATCACTAAAGAAGTGGAATTGTACTGCTCTTCCTGTCCAGTGTGTCAGATTACTGCACCCATGCCACATTTCCGCAGTCCGTTGGTACCCCTGCCCATAATCGAGGTCCCTTTTGAGAGGATCGACATGGACTTGGTTGGCCCCTTACTGAAGTCCACTAGAGGGCACCAGCACATCTTGGTAATAATGGACTATGCCACCCGGTACCCAGAAGCGGTTCCAAAATGTATGAACACTTTTAATGGTAACTTTCAGTCTTATATACAGTACAACATGTTTCAGTAATCAATGGAACAAAGAACTCTCCACCCACACATCACTTCAATACACACTCTCTTAGACAATGACATCCCGTTGAGCTAATTATTCCACAGACGTCTGGACTCCGATACTAAGTGATTCACATGCAGAATACACATTTCTATGTCAGGCGTTTTGGCACCGAATTAACATGACCTAATTACTATAGCTGAGAAGTCACATTCCACACATAATGGCGATTGATCGGCGCGTCTTTGAGAAGTACTCAGGCGGATCGAGCCTGTCCGGGTGAGAGGGCACATGCCCAAACCTAAAACCCCACTTCAGCTGATAACTTAGTGTCCCTCCATGAATCAGAGCCACATGCCTGACCTCTGACTGCATCAGAGAGGCCTAATAAGTTGAGAGTTATACCCGCAGAGTTGACTGACGATGATTAGAGATCGGTTTCGTCAGCTTTGGTATTCGTCATACCCCATTTGACTGAGTTTATTCATTCTTTTACCCTTTTTGATTACAATTTAAAAGTGCACCAACGGCTGCAACATAGACTTTGGGCCAAATCCACAGCCAGCGGCGGAAATTAAGTTTTTCCAAACTTATGTCATTTAAGTTACGGCGCCCTAAGTTGGTCTCGTAAGTGCCGTATCCACAGCGCATTTGCGCACAAAATTGCGCTTACGTAACTTAAATTCCGAGGCATAAGGCGGGGTTATTGCAAGTGGGAAGGAAGTGGGCGTGCTTCATTGTAATGAGCCGTGACCCCATGCAAATGAAGGGCCGGCCGTACTGCGCATGCGCGCACGAATCTGCTTCTCACTGGGCATGTGCAGAACTTTGCTCGGCGCAATCAGTGAGATAGGTAAAAGGCCAAGCATACTTAGTTTGAGGATCGCCCTGTGTGTAAATAGCCCCAGTCAAACACACTTCCCTTGCAAAAGTATTTCCCTGTGTTCCCTTCCTAGAGCAAGTTGCTTCTGCTCTGAACGTTTGTCAGTGTTTGTTGGTGAGTTGTGTGTGATAGAGAATTTTTGGAGGAGTATTAGATTGTAGTTGTTGTTTGTTTCTGATAAGTGTATTTTTTGTTTGATTGTTTCTGCTAAGTGTATTGTTATTTTTTTTTCTGATTGTATTTTGTGTTTGTTTTTTTCTGCTTGGATTTTGTGTTTGTTTTTTGGGTGTTTGTTTTTGACTTTGTAGTAGCTGTCTGCTTGTGTGTTTTGATTTTTGTTTGTTTGTGGTGTGTGTATTTTTGTTTGTTTGTCCTGTGAGTTTCTTGTTGCTGAGTGGTGTCTGTGATGACACCCAAGCGCAGGAAGCTTAATTTTACCCATGTGGAGAAGCAAATCCTTGCCAGGTCCATCGTCCGATATGGGCGCTATTTACATGGGCCTGAGAGCCGGAACACCTCCCCGGCCCAAAGGAAGAAGATCTATCAAAAAATTACAGATCAGATAAATGCGGCGGGGGGGGGGACGAGGACCCCCGCTGGCATACAGAAAAAGATCAATGATCTGAGGAGCGTGGTCCGCAAT